>NC_141703.1:2944582-3679582 GCF_971803275.1 Cyanistes caeruleus | reverse complement strand
ACAGCAGAGTGACAGGGATTTCAGCATCTTTGTACACGTGAGCTTATCTGGAGTTTATTTCTCCTCAATTCCATTATCCACGCTTCCACGGGAATGCTTCAGATCAGAACAGGGGCACCCCGATTAGTGGTTGAGACTTAAGGTTTATTCCTACAATGGCTCAACTCCTTAATCTCCATGTCCACTGATCTCCCATCTCAACAATGGGCACGTCCATCTGTTGAAAACATGCAAAACTGAGCAAAGCTGTCCTTGCTATTCCCGAAAGCTGAGGATGCCCCATCCCTGGAGAAGCTCAAGAGCAGCCTGGACAGGGCTCTGAGCAGCCAGGCCCTGTGGAAGGTTCCCTGCACACGGCAGCGGGGGGTGGAAGTGGATGATCCTTAAGGTTCCTTCCAGCCCAAAGGATTCCATGATCCCATAAGGGCTGGAGGCTCAGCAGCATCATTGGCCACCCCGGGAACTCATCCCCCCGAACTTCAGCGCCCGGTGTAGCCGAGGCTACGGGGCTGTGTTCCACCATCTCCAACATCAGCTTCTCCTCTCCGAGGCCAGGAGCAGGACCAGACCCTGCCGGTCCCAGCCGGGGCCGCGGGAGGGCCGCGGGAGCGCTGGCGGCCCGGCGCCGCTCCCCCGGCAGTTCCCTCATGAGGCGAGAGGAGCCCCTCAAGCCGCCGCCGGCTCCCAGCCATCCTGCGGCCCGCGCCCCCTCGCGCCCCCCCGTCCGCGGCGGGCGCGGTGCCACGACTCACGAGGGAGGAGCAGGAGGGCAGGAGGATCCTGAGCGCGCTGCAGAGGAACACGGCGCCGAGCACCAGCAGCCAGGCGCCGCTCTCCGCCATGGCCCGCCGGGCGGCGGCCGCGCGGGGGCACGCGGGGACACGCGCGCCACGTGACGCGGCCGGGCCAATGAGGCGTTGGCGCGCGCGGGGCGGGGCGGGGCGCGCGGCGATCCGGCTGGATCCTGTTGCGGCGCCGCTGGCGCTGCTGGGATGGGGAGGGGGGCGGCTCCGCTGCGCAGCCGGGCTGGGGCGCGCAGGCAGCCGCAGCAGCGCTCGCAGCAGCCGCGCCGCAGCACCAGCAGCCGCAGGGGTCGCGGCCGGGAGCCTCGAGATGCCGAAGAGGAAGGTGAAGGCGGGCGGCAGCGAGCGGAGCCGCCGGGCGGGGACGGGCGGGGACGAGGCTCGGCGGGAAGCGGCCGCGCCGCGGGCTCCGGTGCGGCGGGCGGTGGCGGGGGCCGGCGCCTGCCCCTCGCGCCGGGTGGCTCGGCGGGCCGGGGAGGGGGCTGGGGACGTGGGAGGCTCGGCGAGCTCGCGGTCCGGGAGCAGGGGCGGGCGGGGGCGGCGAGAGGCCGGTCCCGGCCCGCCCCGCTGACGCGCCGTGTGTGTTGCAGGTGACGGTGGCGGACGGGGACGCCCCCGAGGAGGTAAGGAGCGGGCAGGGCGGCGGGGCAGGCGGGGCTGCCCCCGGCCCGCCCGCCCCTCACGCCTTCTCTCTCTCTCTCCCTCCCTCTGTTTGTCGCGCTCTCCCTGCCCCAGCCCAAGCGGCGATCGGCGCGGCTCTCCGCGGTAAGTGCCGAGCGGCGGGGCCCTGCCGGGATGGGCCGGGACGGGTCCCCGGGGGCTGCATTCCCCCCTGACTTGTTCTCTCTCCTCAGAAACCCGCGCCTGCCAAAGCAGAGCCGAAACCTAAAAAGTTAGCGGCAAAGGTGAGAATGAATTGGAAGAGGGGAGGGAGGGGAGGTGGTGCTTGGGGCATCCCGCGTAGTATCCTCGGTGCGCCGTGCTGGAATGGTTTTATTCCTTGTGGGAACACTCACTTGGCTGAAGAGTTATTTCAATGTGCTTTTGCCAGTATTTACAGGTACATTCCATCACTGTGTACGTAGATCCTTGTTAAGCTCCAGGCATTGTGTGGAAGTGCGGGCACAGCTCCATGCGTGTTACATTGTGGTTTGGTGTTGGGTGGAACCACTTGACTGTCAGAGCAGCTGTGTGTTAGGACATCAGGAGGAATTTCTTCACAGCAAGGCTGGTCAGGCATTGGAAAAACTGCCCAGAGAGGTGGTGAAGTCACCATCTCTGGAGGTGTCCAAGGGTAGGCCTGGGTGTTGTTTGACTGCTCTGCTCCGGTTGACAGGGTGGTGCTCAGTTAAAGTTGGACTGGAGTACCTTGGAGGACTTCTCCAAACGGAATGATTGTGTGCATAGCGTTATATTTAATCTCTGTAACAAGAGAGGATAAAATACACCTACTGATGTTTTAAAGCAGTGTGTTAGGACAGAGAAAAGGTGTATCAACCACTTAACAACCCCGTGAGCTTCCATTCACGTGGTCAAGCTTTCAGGTGTTTGTGTGTGTGTGTAAGAAAGTGGATTTGTGTGATCTTCGATTTTTTCAGCACAGCTTTCGCTGTGCAAATAAGTAAGGTGTAAGATTCTTTGTCCTTTGGAAGAATTAAAAATGGCCTTGTGTCTGTTGGCTTGCTGCTGTTTGTGTTGTTAAGCGTTCCTTTGTCATCATAAGTTTTTTTTTGTGATATATTGATTAAGAGCTTTGGGATGACCTCACTGTGGCCTTGCAGTACCTGAAGGGAGTCAATAAGAAAAATAAAGAGAGACAATTTCCAACGGCCAGGAGCCAGGGAATGGCTGCCAGGGGCAGAGGGCAGGGCTGGATCTTGGGATCTTGGGCAGGAATTGTTCCCTGGCAGGGTGGGCAGGGGCTGGGATGGAATTGCCAGAGCAGCTGGGGCTGCCCCTGGATCCCTGGCAGTGCCCAAGGCCAGGCTGGACATTGGGAGCACCTGGGACAGTGGGAGGTGTTGGGGGTTGGATGAGATGATCTTTAAGATCCCTCTCAACCCAAACTGTTCTGTGATTCTCTAAATTCAGATTAAGTAATAATCTTTGCAGACTTCCTGATGTTTTCATTGTATTAATCCTCCTGAGCAGTTACTGATCTGGAATCCACCTTCATTTGGTGGTTTGAGTGTCAGTGTGTTCCCACTCTCAGGGCTGTAAGTCCAAAGAATTTGGGGAAGTTTTCCAATGCTACTGAGTTGTAATTTTTTTTTGTTTTTTGCAGTGTCGACTGACATGTGTGATACTGATTTTATACTTAAAACTGCTTCAAGCTATTAACAGTCAAGGATTTTTTTATTTGATTCATAAAAAAAATAATTTTTTGCATCAACTTTGTCCGTTTTAAAAACTTCACTCACAGTATTTTTTGCAGTTGTGAGAAGTTTGCTCATGATACAGTTACTTGGTGGGCTTTTTAATTAACTGTTAAGAAAAATATATTTTGGCAATCTAAGTATAAAAGTCAGTGTGTTGCAGTTACGTAATTCTAAATTATTTTAATTATTTATTTTACTAATTATTCATAATTCTAAAGTATTTTGTAAGTGGGTGATTTTGTTGGTAGCTTAGCAAATCCATCTTGGTTTTCTGTGCTTTTTATTATTTCCAAGGTTTACCTGGAAGGTCATAGCAATTGACTAACTGAAAATGTATTGCGTTGTAGGATAAAACTGAAGAGAAGAAAACTCAGTCAAAGGGGAAGAAGGGGCCTAAAGGAAAACAGGCAGAAGAGACAAACCAGGAACAGACAAAGGACAACCTGCCTGCAGAAAATGGAGAAGCTAAAGCTGAGGAGGTGAAGTTTGGAGGGCTGGATTTGGGTTTTGCTGTTACTGAGAATAGTATTGTATTTCAAACTTTTTTGCTACAGAATTTTTTTTTTTACAAATTAAATACTCTTTTCCTTGGGCCTCAGAGGAGTCTTGAGTGAAAACCCAGAGTTGATTGGAGCAAAGTTGGGGTGACATTGACAGGCAGTGCTGGGAGAAGGGACAGGTTGGTGCAAGGACAAAGTACAATTAATGAGCTATTGTTGCTGGAGAAGTGGCGGTGCCAGGTGAGTCTTGGCTGCAGCACAGTGCCGGAGTGGCCCTGTGGCTAAACTTTTTGGAGTCACTTACAGCATCCTCCACTCTGTATTATATTCCTGGAAAGCAGACATAAGTTAGTTACAAATTAAGGACAAGATCTGCAGGGAAAAGCAGTGCCTTTTATCAGGACAAGCGGATGAAACCCAAGTGTGATAATAGATCTAGAGCTGGTGTCAGGTTTCTGTGACAGTGAATGTCCCCTCATTTTCAGGAGTTCAGTGGAGTATTTTGGTTTTAGGTAGATGATGGGGTTTGGTGGGCAAGGATGGTACTTCAGTGAACAGGAGGATTCACTCTGGGGTAACAGTTGGTCATTTGCAAGCAGTGTGAATAAGCTGTGCTGTGAGTTCTTCAGCTGACTCGATTTTTGGCATTATTGCAGTCTTTTAATTGGTGCTTGTAATATTTCAGCAGCAGAACCAAATTTGGCAGCATTCCCACCTGGGGTCCCTTTAGTTCACTGCTGCAGAGGTTATTTACAAGGAATTACAGTCAATTTACAAGGAATGGAAGATGGCTTGGTCACACCACCCAAAATTCCAGGTGTAATTATATACCAAAGTCCAGAAGAGGCGGAGTCTGTGATGTTGGATATTATTGTTTGCTAAGAAATAAAACAGGGTTAAGGTTTGAAGAGTATTTTAAGTGTGGCACTGAAATTTAAAGGCATGAAGTGTTACCTCATGTATTTTCTAAACACCTCATATGTAACTGTAGCTGTGTAAAAGCTCAAGTTTCTTCTGTCATAAAGGCAGTAATTCCAATTAGAACTAAAATTCTTTGCAATGTGTGTTTAGTAACAAATCAACATCCTGAAATCCATCCTGGTGGATCCAAGGAGCCTTTTTGTGACAGCTTGGTTTAGCAGGTCATGAGCCAAGAGAAATCTCCAGGAACAAGTCAGGGTTATTTTGTCCTTTTGTGCACTAAAACCACTCCAGACTAATCTGAGCCATTAAAAACTTCTTGCACTGAAGTGTTCTGTTTTTATTTTCCCTTTCCAGACCCCAGCACCTACTGATGCAGCTGCAGAGAAAGAAGTGAAGTCTGAGTGACACCTGCTCCCACATCTGCAACTGGTGGTCCTTACACCTTTCTTCTTGTACAATTCAGAGGAATATTTTTATCAGCTATTTTGTAAATGCAAGTTTTTTAGTAGTTCTAGAAAACACATTTTTAAAAAGGAGAGAATCCCGACTCAATCCATTTTTTTACATATTTAGATAAGTGTAAATGCTTTTTTTAAGTGGTAAAATCATGTACTGGTTGTCTGTTTTCTATGAAACCAGAAATTAACAGTGTGTTAATTAAGGAGGGGGCTTTGAGGCCTTGATTAGGCCTCATGTTCCACAGACTCCAAGGGACAGTTTTCTATCCTATAAAAATGAAGCATAACACAGATCAGACTTTGGAATTCATAATGATGTGTTGAGAATGTCTTAACATTTTAGTTATTTATCTTTCTCTATGGTTGTACCATCAGTAGAATTGCTTATCTATTAAAACTGCTCCCTAGTGGTGGATTTCTTGCTGAGTGATGTATATCAGTGACAAAGTTATTTTTGGTAGTTGCAGCTTTATTTTTTTTCCAACAACTTTGTAGCTGTGATGCAAAAGATTGAAAACTTTTATTTTATATCTTTAAATACTGTCTTAAGTAAAAGTTTCTGCTTGGCAGATGGAACTTGTTATGTCAATATTTGAGATGCTGGAACTTCACATTTAGTTTTAAAGGACAGCTTGTCTACAAAGATTGAGTGAAAAATATTTGAAATAGTGCTAGGAAAAAAAACCAATTAGTTTTTAGATGAAAAAAAACCTGTGTGAATAAAAACAATTGTAAAATTGTTGATAGTGTTTGTGATCACCAAACAAAAGCCAAATAAATCTTGATTATGAAAGGATGTTTCTGTAGCTCCTGCATTGACTGTGAACTTACAATCTGAGTGCTGTGCTTTGGATTTTTAACCGTGTCCTTCAGAGCATTAAACTGTACTTTTAAAGAGATGGGTGGCAGTTCAGGGAGTGGAGAACTGCAGCATTAATCTAAACTTGCAGTTTGAAAGCTGAGATCTTTGTGTGTTTGCTTTAAAAAAAGTCAGTAATTAGGAAGCGTCAGATGCCAGCCAGACAACTGTTACCCAGTCCTGGGCGGAGCCAAGATCAAACTGTAACATTTGTTCTTTGTTGTTTTTTTCCCCTCTTACCACAGAACTTGTTTATGCTCTTAAGTAACACCTGCAAGTCCAGTACCTGCTTCCTGTACATTTTTAGGGCCTTTTTCAAATTGTTGTAGTTATTTCTAAAAAAACCCCACTTTAGTTTCACCTTTAACTTGCTTTCTTAATCAATACTTTCATTTCAGAAAGGATTTTACTATATTTACCTCTTCAATACTTAAGCAATTTTTAACTTTTCTCTAAGAAGTTTCCCAACCTTAGACCACAACCTGCTCTGTTCCATTCCATCACAGGTGTGTTCCTCACACCTGGCTTTGGCATCAAGTTCTTGGATATTTCAAAACTGCAAATTGATGCCACTTCTCTAACTCATTTTCCCCAACATCCCCTTCCAGGTACCATATTTGTTAGTTTAATTTAATAGTAACACAATCTAGCTCCATGATATTATTTACTCTCTGGTTTCAGCAAGTTCAACCCACCAGTTAAATAAGGAATAAACTTGCAGGTAAATCCCCCCCAAATAACCACTCATCACTGCTTTTACAGAAAGTCTATTTTTCATGTGCTTTGTGTGTCTGGTGCTGTGATCCTGTGGACTTTCAGCATCTCCCTCACACTGTTACCCACAGCTTAATTTACTATAACTTGATATTACTCTGTCCTGTGTGATATCAAATTTATTTGCTTTTCATCTCAGGATTCGAGTGAGAGCTGATGCAGATTTGCATCCAATGGAGCACAATCTGATTCAAAATACAACAGCAGAACAAAACTTGTTTCTTGGAAGATACTCTGTTGTCTTTGTATATTGCTAGTAATTGTTTGGGTTAAGGGAATGATACATCAAAATAATTTACTTCAAGGTTCTAAAAATGCAATTCAAGGTACCAGAGGTGGGGAATGAAATAAGGAAAGAAAACCTTGGATTTAAAATGTAACACAAGTACAGCCATTGCTGTTTTTATCAGTGTTCAAGCTCTGAGAAAGAAAAAAAGATAAAGCATGTGTTGGGTTCAAAGGGACCTGAAAGATCAGCCATGGCAGGGACGCCTCCCACTGTCCCAGCTGCTCCCAATGTCCAACCTGGCCTTGGGCACTGCCAGGGATCCAGGGGCAGCCCCAGCTGCTCTGGCAATTCCATCCCAGCCCCTGCCCACCCTGCCAGGGAACAATTCCTGCCCAAGATGCCAAGATCCAGCCCTGCCCTCTGCCCCTGGCAGCCATTCCCTGGCTCCTGGCCCCGCAGCCCTTGGCAATTGTCTCTCTGCAGCTTTCCTGGGGCTCCTTCAGGCCCTGCAAGGCCACCCTGAGCTCAGCCCAAAGCTTCTCCTGGCCAGGCTGAACAATGGCAGCTGTGCCAGCCTTTCCTGCCAGCAGAGCTGCTCCATCCCTCTGCTCATCCTGGAGCCTCCTCTGGGCTCACTCCAACAGGTCAACTGGCTCTCAAAATCCTGTCTCCAGGAGTCAGGCTCGAGGTGTCACAGGCATGGGGGCAGAGCTGCCTTTTTTTTCATTGATGCCAGAGAAGCAGTGCTGCCAAAGTGGTGTGGGAAATGCCCCTCCCCAAGCTGCTGTTTGGGGCAGACGAGCTGCCCCCCAGCATCCCTCATGGAGCTCTGCTATCACAGCCGGAGCCTGGGCCATCCCTGAACTCCAACACAGCATTGATGCTCCCACACCTCTGCTGGCACTGGACACGCCGGGCAGCACGTGGGGCAATGCACTTTGAATCACATTATCACAAAATCCTTTAGCTTGGGAAACACCTCTGACATCATCGAGTCCAACCTTTGACTGATCAGCACCTTGTCAACGACCGGAGCATTTCCAGCCTTCCTTGAATTCCTCCAGGCACGGGGACTTCAACACCACCCTGGGCAGCACATTTCAATGTTTAATCACCCTTTTAGCGAAAAAAAAATTCTCCCGATGTCCACCCTGAGCCTCCCCTGGCCCACCCTGAGGCCGTTCCCTCTCTTCTTGTCCCTCTTCCCTGGGGGCACAGCCCGAACCCCCAGCCGTCCTCTCCTGTGCAGAGCCAGAAGGGCTCTCCTGAGCCTCCATTCTTCCAGGCTGAGCCCCTTCCCCAGCTCCGTTCCCTTCTCTGGATAAGCTGCAACCCCTCGATATCCTCGCAGCGAGGGGCCCAGAACCGGACACGGCACTCGAGGCACAGGCCTTGGCCTGGCGGCACACGGCGTCCGCTCCGTCACCGCAACGCCCCCTAGAACCGGCTCCCGGTGCCTCGCCGCGGGTCCCCCGGAGGCCTGTCCCGGGCTAGGAAGGCCGAGGCAGCGGCGGCGGCACCGCTGCTCCCGGGGGCGATCGGAGCAGCTCAGCAGCCGCCAGCTCTCCCCCGCCGCCCTCAGCGCCGCCGCCTCGCCGCGCTCAGCCCCGCCCCCGCTGCGCGTCACCGTCGCCTTCCTCGAGCGATCCTTCCGCGCCTCCGTCTCTTCTTCTCCTCGCCGGGCGCCTTCCCCGCTATCCCCCCACCTTCCACCCCTCCACCCTGCGCGTGTATTCCCCGCGGCCACACGCTTTCACCGCTGCACTCCCGGCGCGCCCGGAGCGCCCGGTACAGCGGGAACTATTTTACGCCGCCCCCCCGCGGGCGCTCCCGGCGGAAGGGTTTGCGGCGGCGCCGTGGCGGGTAGTGCGGCGGCGATGGCGGCGGCGCCGCCGAGGCTGCGCTGAGGGGGGAGAGGGAGGGAGGGAGCGCTGAGGGGAGCGGGGGGGCGGCCGTGAGGGGAGGGAGGGAGGGGAGGCGCTGACAGCGCCGTGCCGAGCCGGGCCCGCCGCCCTCAGCCCGCCATGGCCGAGCCTGCGGCCTCTTCCAGCTCCGGCGCGTCGCTGCCGCTCATTGAATCAGGTAATACCGCGGGCCGGCGTGAGGAGGTGCCGCTGGTGCCGCCATCTTCCTGCCCCCCCCTCAGGATGGGTCACGGCCGCCCCCCGGCTCATCCCCCGTGTCTCTTGCCGTGTCTCTTACAGAGCTTTACTTCCTCATCGCCCGGTTCCTGAGCACCGGGCCCTGTAGGAGAGCGCTGAAGGTGAGTCCGGGGCTCACCGGGGCGCGGGGACCCCGCGCTGCCCGCAGAGGTGCGGGGGGAGGTGGGAGCAGCCGCGCCCCCCGCTCTGGAGGAGCCAAATCGTGGCTTGTCCCTGACTCTGTGTTTTTCCCCCTTCCCTCTGCAGGTGCTGGTACAGGAGCTGGAGCAGCACCAGGTCTGTGTGGGCTCTGATGAAATCTTGCTGTAGTCAAAAGTTTCCTTTGCAAGTCATTCAAGTTTCTGCCGCTGTCTCAACTTTTCCCCTCTCAACACATTGTTTTGGATGTGGTCTGTAATGCCTCCTTCCCCCTTTAACTGCTCACGTTTTTTTTGTTTTTCCTTTATTTAGTTGCTTCCCAAAAGATTGGATTGGCAAGGAAATGAGCATTATAGAAGTTATGAAGAATTGGTGAGACTTTTCTGTTTTAAAAACCCCTTCTATTTACGGTGATAATAGTGATGTTAGACCCTCTACCTTTAAGAGTAGGCCCAAATCTTCACCTTCGATTACCATTCTGGCTCGGAACACTGGAGTTACTGTAGAAAAGACCTTTAATTTTTTTACATCTGACTAACAAAAACACAATCGGTGGTTTAAATTGAGGATATTGTTTACATAGCAGGGGTGGAGCTTGGCGTTGTGCAGTGGGTACATGCCACTGCCTACATGCAGGCAGGAGCCAATCTACAGCGAGGTTTCATTTCGGAGTTTCAGGGCCCAGGTTGTGAGGCATGTTGTGATTTGTCGGTATTTATTTTCTGGTTGGTTTCTTTCAGCCCCCTCCAACAGATTAGGAAATGAAATCGCTGTTCAGTAACCGAGGGTTGGCAGTTGTGGTGCCTGTGAATGTGCTCATATCGCCAGCTCCTCGCTGGTCATGGCTTTGTTTCTAACGTGCTGGAAGGATGGGGGTGATCACTCCACAGAATGTACTTTCTGCCCTGCCACGGCTGATGTGGTGTGTTCTGAATTGTTTTTACAGAAGGCAGAGCTTTGTTTTGGGGCTTAATTTTGCTGCTTCTTAAATGGCAAAGAGTTTGAATGCCGGGGAGTGATGGCCTGGTGGTGCCTGCCCTGCTCAGTGTTGTTTTTGTCCTGCTTTATTGTGTTTGATAGAGCTTTTAAAGAAGAAGCACTATCCTTGCTTTTTCCCACCTAAGGATCAGGCATTCCAGGTTAATTGTCTGATAGTTGCAGTGAACTTGTGAATCACTTAAAGATCTCAGGATGGTATTTGCATAGAGAAGGAATGAAATGCTTTTTAAAACATTTTCTTAATTATTTCAGTATCTTGAAATGATAAGTTTGAATCTGTTTCCTCTACTCGTCGTTGTGCTCAGTTGAGCAAGGAAGGTTTTTTAGATCAGTTTTTTTAAGTCACTAAGAAGCTTGGCCTTGCTAAACAGGAATATTTTCAAGATCTGACTTGAATTTAGGCAAGATGAAAGTAGGACTAAGCTTAAAAAAGAATTGTTGGGAGTTTTTCATGTTGCTTCATTGTTGGTTTCTTACCCCATTTGTTCTGACAGAAAGCAGGGTGTTGGGAGATCCCATGTGTGTATTTTTCTGATTTCAGGGCTGCTTTTTTACTGTGATTCTTCTGCATATACAATTGTCAAACTACTTCTTTAACACATGCTGCTTCTCCCTCTTTTTTCCTGCACAGTTTAAAGGAAATCTCTACACAGGGCAGTACTGTTTCTAAATATCTAAATTAATGTTCTCAAGGTTTTAGTTTCTGGTTTTTGAGGGTCTCTGGGAACCTCTAGTCCCACTGGTCTCTGAATTTGCAGAGACCACAGATAAATGCAGTCATGTGGTGTAATTATTTCTATTCCACTTTGCTCAGCATGGAATTGCAAATCTTTAAAATAACTGTTCCTTCCAAAATCTCAGCAAAACTGCTTTAAAAAGAAAGGAGTTGCAAGGCTTTGTATGCAAGGGTTTAATTTAGAAAATATACTTATTGCTGATGGCATGCAAACAAAAAGGGTTTTAGTGTTTGGCAGAAAGCACGCTGACCTTTCTGTCCTGAATGTTGTGGCTGGTACTGCTCTGTACCAGTTCAGGAGTCAAAATTGATAAAGAAATTATGTCAAACTTCATTTTGTAATCTTTGGGCTACCAGATATGTTTCTTATAATCAACCTTAAGCATCTGATGGGCTGATTTGCTTGGATAGATTTGCCTGTGGGGTAATGGGAACTATTTTACTGATGTTATCACCTCCCACCTTACCAGGAATACAGCCTGTACCCCACAAGCTTTACACCTGGATTTTATTATTAAAAACAAGTACAGGGCTGTGACTTGAATTGTACCTTCTGAATGCTCAGTGTGCATTTGGGCATCTTTTTGGCAGCATGTGGTATTTTTATTCCCCCTGTTGTGATGAGCAGATCAGCCCTGTTAGGACACTTTGCTCATCCAAGCTCAGTCATTCAGCCAAGGGAACAGCATCAGCAGCACGAGCTTGTTCTGCCTGTGTTCTCAGCTACCTGGGCAAGCGGCCACATACCTGAGCTGGTGTGGCCCTGAGCCTCTCCTGGATATGGATTGGTTGGGAATTGTCTGGCTGCTGCAGGAGCACTGGGGCTGCTGGGGCAGACTGGTTTCTTCATGGCCAGGTCACACTGGATGAAGTGTGGAGCTGTTGGTCCCAGCTGCTTCAGACATCCCAAACAGCTTCAATTTATGATTCTGATAGTTTGCTCTATTCAAGGCTCTTCAAACTCTTATTTTGTGCTTTTAACTTCTGCATTATTGTGGTTGTCTTTATAAGAACAAGAATTTTTTAGATTGAACTCCCAGAAAGAAAGGAGGGAAAAAATAATCAAAACCCGCACGCATCTGTTCTTGTCTGAGACATCTGAGTGTGTGTGTGGGGGTGTATTTTTTTTTTTTAGGTTGCTTGATGCAGATAGTGTGGGATCATTCCTGAACGTAGGGATGACTGGTTTGATCCTTTGGTTTAAGGAAGTAGGGCAGACTTAGGCTATGTAGTACTGGTTCTTCAAGGAAAGTGTTTCCAGAGAGATTATACTCAAACCTGCTGGTTTGTAGTTTGCTGAACAAGTCCCAGTAGTAGCTGCATAAATTCTTGTGCTTGATTGCAACCACATTCTCCGTGATCTTGAGTTAGGATGAATTTTATTTCTTATTTTTTAATATAAGTAATAGGGTGAATTGGGCAAAGACAGTGTAGGGTGCCTCACAAGTGGGTGCCACAGGGGTGATTCCAGCAAACTTCCAGTAATAAAGTACTGATAGGCAGTGAGCAGCTTTACTCCAGTTATTTTTGCTACAGCTGTGCCTAGCTTGCAGTGTACCCACTGAATTTACTAGATCAGAACTTAACAGAATTCATTTTTCTCTGTAAGTTGAACTTAAAAAAATATATATATATCTGTGTTGCATATTGATGCTTTTAGTTTCATCTCTTCTGGGTGTACTATCCTTATCCTTAAACCTTGAATTTCTGTCAGGTGCTGTCCAACAAACATGTGGCCCCAGATCATTTATTACAAATTTGCAAACGTATTGGCCCTATCCTGGATAAGGAGATCCCACCCAGCATTTCCAGAGTGAATTCCTTGCTTGGGGCAGGGAGACAGTCCTTGCTACGGACAGCAAAAGGTAGGATCTGTTCTTTGCTTGGAATGGGTGTGATACATTGTCATGTGTACAGAGTTTGGATTTGGGGAATAGTGTAAGAAAGTCAGAACTGACACTTTGGAAGTGACCCTTTGGAGAATCCCAGGATGGTTTGGGTTGGAAGGAACCTTGAAGCTCATCCCATTCCCACCCCAGGCGTGGCAGGGACACCTCCCACTGTCCCAGGTGCTCCCAGTGTCCAGCCTGGCCTTGGGCACTGCCAGGGATCCAGGGGCAGCCCCAGCTGCTCTGGGCACCTGTGCCAGGGCCTGCTCACCCTCACAGTAAAAATTTTTTCCTAACATCCCATCTAAACCTATCCTTCAGCTTGAGGCAATTCCCCCTTGTCCTTCTATTCCAAGCCTTTGTGAAAAATTCCTCTCCAGCTTTCCTGTAAATCTCCTTTAGCTACTGAAAAGTTCTTGAGATCATCTCATTGAATAACTTGATATTAATAATTACTCATTACATTCCTGTATAAATATTCAGGAAAATGTTAAAAATCAGTTTAAATTTTAGTTTTGTGTCATGTGAACTGCAGGGGTACCATCATTTAGGAGTAATTTCAAAGTTTGGTGGTTGGTTGTGTTGATTTTTTTCTCCCTGTTACTATTAAATGGATTTTCTCTTTAACTCTTCACTGTTTGTGAGAAGTTTTGGGGCAGTTGGTGCCTGTTTTTTTGATGGGTTCAGTCCTGTGTTTGAGACCAGTCTAGATGGGCTCTTTGCTGTGTTTTGGAACTGCAGCTCTTTTGGTATTTTTAACAAATACTTATGATGAACTCCAACTGTTTTTGTAGATTGCAGGAACACTGTTTGGAAGGGCTCTGCATTTGCTGCTCTTCATCGAGGCAGACCCCCTGAAATGCCTGTGAACTATGGCACCCCACCAAATCTTGGTAAGTTCCTCTCAGCTCTCCCCACTGCTGCTGGGCACATCTAAAATACTGGTTTTACACACAGGAAAAATTACAGATAGCACAAAACCTGACTTTATGAAATCTGAAATTTATTTCTAGTAGCTTTTTAATATTAATGGCAGTTGAATAAACCCAAGTTTTAGAACAGGCATGTTTGAAACGTGATGTGATTCCTCTGTGTTCTAGTGGAGGTGCATCGAGCAAAGCAATTAACTGGATATGCCAAGTTCAGCACTTCCTTCCCAGGAAGTATGTACCAGCATGTCAAGATGCACAGGAGGATCCTTGGCCATCTCTCTTCTGTATATTGTGTTGCATTTGACAGGACTGGACACAGAATATTTACTGTAAGTTGATGAACTACATCCAACTCTGAATATAGTTTTAGGTGATACAAGGAAAAGAGCTTGGACGTGGGTGTTTTGCTAAAACTTCTGGAGATAAATATCAGTGCTGGTAAAATGTAGCTCCCTCGCTGTGCTTAAGTGGAACAATTTGCTGTAATTAAAGGTCAGAAGTATGTCAGAAGTTGTCCTTCATGAATATTTCTTTCTAGGGCTCAGATGACTGTCTGGTGAAGATCTGGTCCACTCACAATGGCAGATTATTTGCCACTTTACGAGGACATTCAGCTGAGATTTCTGACATGGCTGTGAACTATGAGAACACCATGATTGCAGCTGGGAGCTGTGACAAGATGATCCGAGTGTGGTGTCTGAGGACTTGTGCACCAGTTGCTGTCCTCCATGGGCACACAGGGTCCATTACCTCATTGCAGGTATGGGGCTACTGAAGTGTTTCTGCATATTAAAAACTGAAATTATTTCTCTCTGCCTGCCTATGGGTGGAGTGAAATCTGAATGTGTAAATATTCATGTCAAAACTAAGTCAAATCACAGGATAAACCTGCTTCAAAACAAGTAAAGTCCTCATCTTTGTGGAATTCTTAAGTATTTAACTGAAGATAATGACAGGAATTCTTTTTCACTTAAAGATCACTACCTATAATACTTGTTGGAACAAAAGGGAATTTTGGGAAATATCATGTCCTCCTGTTGTCTCTTACTGGAGACATGATTTGCTATTTTGTGTGAATATGTTGTGATCCAGTTTATTATTGCTACAACTTTTGGGATGTGGGTGTTTGTTTTAATCTCAAAAATAGAAGTTGTTTCAGAAGGACAAAGGTGTAACGTGTGTATTTAAATTTCAAGATGGTTTGATACATGATGTGCACTTGGTGGTCCTGTGGATTCAGTCTGGTTTTGGTCTTTAATTGCCTTAATTAAGACAGAAATTAGTAGCTTATTATCCAGGTTTGGAGTGTTTTCCAGTGAGACCAACAGCTTGTGTTGAGGGGTGAAGAGTGGCTTGTGGAGTTCAGTACAAACAAATAATTCAGTGTTTTTCTCAAAAATGCTGCCTCACAGAGTAATCTTCATACCTGGACTTTCTGTGGCATTCATTGCTTTTTTTAGTTCAGTTGGTTTTTAATGCCTGAATACTTGTGGTGCTTCTTTTATTGTAGTGTGTGAATTTTTTAACTTAAGCTTTCTTTATAGTACCATAATTGCAACATGTACAATTTACATGGCTTTTCAATATTAGTAATTGAAGAACAATTTAAACAAGTTGTGTCTAAAGTTTTCTGAAGGGTAGTAGCTCTGTGCACAGCAATAAATCCATGTCTTAAAGAACTATTTCTGAGGAATTCCCATTAAATTCCTATAAAATTACATATGATTCTGTTACACATTCGAAGTATCTCATGTCTTACGCTCTGCTTAATTGTTTTTAAACTACACCTATCTATTCAAACTTCTCTTTCTTCAGTCTGCTGTGCTCATCATTTCATTCATTGCCAGGATTTTCAATGAATAATTGTGGTCAGTGAAAACATCAAACCCAAACCACTGAAGGAATTGGGGTTTTTTAATGCAGTAGCTGAAACACAGACCACAAACTTATCCTAAAGTAGGGAGGCATTACTTTGTAAACACTAAAAATGAGTTACCAACGACTGCTCTAGCAATATGAGGTGAAAAACCCAAAATAAATCAAGCTTTTACATTGACTTTTTGAGAAGTTCATGAACATTAAATCATTTTATTTTAACATAATTTAAAACATTAAATCTGTTTCTGTGTGTGATTTTGCTTTCCTCTCTGTAGTTCAGTCCCATGGTGAAAGGCACTCTGCGATACATGGTCTCGACTGGGGCAGATGGAACTGTTTGCTTTTGGCAGTGGGATACAGATTCCATGAAATTCAAGTATGTGAATGGTTTCCTGATGAACCTTTATGCCATCCTAGGCTTGAGTAAAATTAGCCAAGTGCTTTTCACTCCACTGGGTTTTTTGTGGTTATAAAAATGCTGTGCAAATCATCGTTTTCCATAGTTATTTTAAAGCACCATCACCAACTATATCCTTTACAAATTAATGTTATTCCATTGACTTGGGAGATTAATTGGGAAATATATTCATTTCTTTCTTCACTAAAAGTACAAATGTAGGACAACAGGAATGGCTGGAAATATAAGTATGCTGGAAAGTATAATAAGACTTGGTGGTGGTGTTGGTTTTCCAATAGTGCCGTAGTTTTAGGATGTTTCCAACAGAACTTGCATGCAGGATATGAATATTCAGGATAGTTTGAAATGTTCAATATGTAATTATTTTTTTTAGTACCCAGAAAAATTAATTGTTACCAAAAAGAGCTCTAGAATGCTCAGTGTGTGGCTGGTGTTGTGCCACATCATGGTAATTGGTATAAAATGATCCGTGTTTGAAGAAACATCTCTTTATGTTTTGAAATGTTGTTAAAATCCAAGTTTGGGGTGGTATTGCCTATTTCAAACATCTTTTCTTTTTAAGCACCAAGCCAGTGAAGTTCACAGAAAAACCCAGACCAGGGGTTCAGATGCTTTGTTCTTCCTTCAGTGTGGGTAAGTCAGATGGAGTTCAGCCTTGTGATTTCTTCTTTCCTCTCATGTTATACTTGATTGTAACAGCTTTAAAATGGACAAAACCTGCAGTTGTGAGTCAGTAATTGCACAGATGTGCACTGTTAGCTGTGACATCATTAAATCATGGGACTTGCCTTAGCTAACAGTGAAAGACTGTTGAAGGGGTTGGTGGTTTCACAGAAGTAAAAGTCACCCAATGTCTGTTTGCTTCTCTCCATCTTCACTGGAAGATCCAGAAATGTATCTTTAATGTGCTTCCTTCCTGGCTTTTAGTTTCCTTTCAATCAGTTCATCTGAATTCCAGAAATAAAAAGGAAATCAAAGTGTAGCTCGTTAATATTGTCAGGATAAAGCCATGGCTTGTGTTGAGAGGGTGTTTTTGACATTTTTCTTGTTTGTTTGTTTTGGTTTTTTTTTTTTTGACAGCACTTAAAGGCAGATCTTGAAATTTCTGCCAGCACAGCTAAATACTGGTGTGCTTACACTGGTGTACTTCACTTGACTGGTTTACTCACATTTCAGCCTAATTTTGATGCAGTTCACTTGCACAAACAAGGCACAGACTACAATGAGAGTCATCTACATAATTCTGATTATCCATAGCCATATTCTGCACCATTGAAGGCTTCTCTGTGCAATTTAATGTTAAAAAGTTCCACTATTGCCCAAATGATATATTTTAAGATCTTTATAACACTAATTTATTTTTACTATGGTTTAGAACACTTTCTGGGGCAAGAAAGGGATTTCCTTCTACATATGTGTGTCAGTGGAAGAGCATAAAAAATGTGCCATTCTTCAAATAGTAGTTGGGGTTTTTTTTTTATTTAAACCAGGACTCTCAGAAATGTTGGTGACCTGTTTTAATTTCTTCCACAGCAGGTTAATTATTGCTTGATTTTTACAGGTGGTATGTTTTTAGCAACTGGCAGCACTGACCATGTCATTAGGATGTATTTCTTCGGCTCTGAAACACCTGAGAAAATAGCTGAATTGGAAAGTCATGCTGTAAGTAATTAGTTAATTAGTTACTTGAAGCAGCATTGAAGTCACGAGGTGATTTTTGAGTGTTTTTTTAGCAATGCTCTTAATTAATTTTGTTTGCATTAATGTTTCCTCTACTACAAAATCTGACTTTATTTTTGTTGCATTGATAAGGCTTGATCAGGACTTATTTTTTATGCAGATGAGACCTTTCCCCTCTAAGATAAAGTGTGGTATCTAATTTTCCTTTTTTATTGTGATAAAAATGAATAATTGTTTATTTTTTTAAGGAACATGTAAGTAGGAGAAGGAACAATAGATTCCTCACCTTTGTAGTTGGCTTAGAGTATTGGAAATGTATTTAAATATGATTCATTTGTCAGCCAGGTTGTTTAATCTGTTAATCCTTCATGTTCAATCCAGGCAGTTTTTTAAAGATGTGTTTTAAATACATTAATGGTTAGTGAATTCTGGGAAGTGTTTGGACTTGGTTTGCCTTGAAGTTAAAACTCTTAGAAATTACACAATATTTTATTTTTTCATTATTTCAGATTTTACTAAGCTCAGAATTGTCAAAAAATGTATTTCCTGTTTAAAAAAAAAAATTCTAACAAACTCTGCTTTTTCTTACAGGACAAAGTTGACAGCATTCAGTTTTCTAATGGAGGGGACAGGTATGTTGAAAGATGGTGAAATACAGACAAAAATTACATAATTTTGGAATTAAGATTCTATTACTGGATGTTCCCAATAAGAAAAATCTACTTATTTAGAAGGGAAATTTTGGACTGATGCAGGAGCATAATTAAGCTTCAGCTGTTCCAGCTTTCTGTTGATCTGTGTTAGGTGATATTTTTAGCCTGGTTGGGGTTTTATTTACCTGGAGGAATTTTACCACTTTTTAATGCACCCAAAATGTTTGTGGCCTCGTAAATCTCCTTTTCAGCCTCTTTTCCTTTCAGTTTCACTGAGTATTACATGGGAAATAAGAAAAATCAATTATAACCTTTTAATCTGATTTGTTCTTACCTCTACTTCAGTATCTGAAGCTCTGCAATTACTTAAAATACATTGAAATCCTGTACTGAGGAGGAGTTGAGAATGAGTTTGTGAATTGAGTTAAACTTTGGAACTTACTTCTCGTGTTTTGACAGCTTTATTCAGTTTTCCAGTTGAGAAAAACTATTTCCTGGTTTTCTGGAAAGAAAATTAATGGAAAGAATTCTCTTGAACACAAATTGAAGATTTCATTTCTATCAATCTTTCACTGCAAAATTTATGTTGTGGTCATGTGTAACTCTAAACATACTTTAAGGCAAGTTTTTTGGAAGACACATGAATTAATTTTTAATACTTGTTCAGGTTCATAAGTGGCAGCAGAGATGGGACAGCTCGGATCTGGCGTTTCGAGCAAGCAGAATGGAGGAGCATTTTGCTGGATATGTCTGATCGACTGCTGGGGTAGGTGAAGTGTTCATTTCTTGGTTTCTTTTGTGTGAATTCAGAAAGATTGAAAAACTCAATTACTCAAATGTGAGAGTGAAAGCAACATCCTGGTCAAGTTCTGTGGTCTTGTGAAGGGGTGAATTGAGTCTTCTGATGATGTAATAATTGCTGAATTTGAGTCTGTGCTTTCATGAATTCCTCAGTGTTCATAAAGCTCTCAAATTTACTGTCTACCAAATAAATTTTATTGCCTCTTTTCAGGGTAAAAAGTGAACAGAAAAAATCCACCTTCTCTATCTGGGTTTTAGTCTGACACCTGGTGTGTCACGGGAGAAATATTTTTAGATTAGTAAAAATAAAGTAGGTGGTGACCTATTTGCAGGAGAGGTTATGACATGGAATAGGTGGCTTTCCTCAAGGATAATCTTGCTTTTCCCAGTTTCTGCTTTTAAAAAAATGAATTAATGAAATGCTGATGGTGCCCAGGCTGAATAATGTTATTAGAGATAAAAATCAGGATTATCACGTGGTGTTGGGTAAACCTGAAGGGGGAATGATTTACAGGAGCACAGAAACTCGGTAAGCTTCTACAGACACTGAACAGAAATGAATTTGTAGGTGATTAAATGAGATTTTAATTAAACGAAAAGCCAAACCTTGGGTACACAACTTGATTGGAGGGTGATTTCAGGCTTTTCCTGTGATGAAAAAGACCATGGAAAAAGCCATGAAAACCCCAGATTTTACAAAGAAAGGAGGAGTTATTAATAATATTTGAGATTTGACTGTAGCTATGTAGTTTAGAGTCTTTGTAAGAGGCATCTGCTTGAAGTGGAATGGAGATAATCCCATGTGAAGGTGTTTCAAGGAAAACTTACTCCTTTGCTTGGCTGAAAAAAGGCTGAGGGGCAGTGTTCTGGTATCCTGTAATTGTATTTTGGAGAGAGAATAAGGAAATAGATTAAGGTTAAAACAAAATGTTATCTTTACTGTATTTCTGTTGGATCTTATTAAAAAATGCTTATCTAATGTAGAGATTGGCTTGGGAATCAGTTAGTTGGAAAAGCTGACTGTAAAAGGTCCCAAATTTTAAGGGATTTATGTTAGGACTCTAATTGTAGAGGAGCCAAGACTCCATGAAAAAGGAAAGCCTTTTTGCCTTGCATCTCAAATGGGAAAGAGATTATCAAGTCCTTAAAAATTTAAAAATCCAGATTTGCTTTAAATGAAGGATTTTGTGAACAAACGTTTCAACCCAAATTGAATTCTTTGCTTCCTCTCTGTTGTTTGATTATTGACAAAGGAGAACAGGTTATTGTATTTTGATATAGAAATTGGTTAATTAAAATATAAAATACATCACTGACCTGTTTGACTTTTTTTAAATAGTGACAGTTGTGCAGAAGAAGATAAATTCATGAAACCTAAAGTTACCATGATAGCTTGGAACCAAAATGACAACTATGTTGTTACGGCTGTGAACAATCACCTGCTCAAAGTTTGGAATTCCAGCACTGGGCAATTGCTCCATGACTTGGTGGTATGGAATTTTCCTTGCTTTTGGAAGATGTTCCTGGAATTGCAGTGACATGTGCATGCTGAATTTATAATTATTGCTGATGAGTCTTGAAAGCTCTGTATGGGTGGTACAGCAGATGTGGTGTTCCTTGGAATTCTTTTGACCAAAATTTGCTGCTTCCTCCTGCTTTGAACTTTCCCCGTAAATAAAAGAACAAATAAATGTGGAACAAATAAAATTCTGGTGCAGTAACTTGCCCATTGAATAATTCACCATCCTTTGGCTAAAACTTCATGTTTCTACAGCTCTTGCTTGAATCTAGAAAACTTTTACCTTTGGAATGTTCAAATCTTTGTGGTTGCCTGGGGTTTAATTTTCCAGACAGGACAGCATGGGCTTTGGATTCTGTTGTGAATAACCTGCTGATGTGGATTTTCCTTGTTTCCCTGTGATGTGCAATTTGAAATTGCAGGGCCATGCAGATGAAGTGTTTGTCTTGGAGACCCATCCCTTTGATTGCAGGATAATGCTGTCTGCAGGCCACGATGGCAACATCTTCATATGGGACATCACCAAAGGCACCAAGACAAAGCATTATTTTAACATGGTAAGAGCTTCTTTAAACTCCATTTGTTCCCAGCACACAGCAGAATGATCACTACCAACCTAAGGAATTGCCAGCAACACTCACACCCCTGCACCTTTAGGGAAATAAAAGAAACCCCAAATAACTAAACAGAAAAATCTTAACAGCAGAATTCATTAATTTTTTTTTTCCATAGAGATTTTTTACCGTAGAATTTCCTGATTATTGCATATTTTCCACTCTTTGTTACTGAATATCATTGTGTGCTTCATTCATAGTAATTGTTTTCCTCAGCTAAGGTGAGGTGCCATCTAAAAGGCTCTGGTTTAGGCCATTGTTTCAAGACACTTGTGGACAGATACTTAAAAAAGTCTTAAAAATTATAATCTTACTATCCATTGGCACAGTGCTTGAGGGCTCCATTTGACAGCTCAACATTAACATTTTAAAATGAGTTATTTTCTCTGAGACTTAGGTTCTGATCTAATGTTCATATAAATTTTTTATCATTTTTTTCCCTGGTCATTCAACAGCAAAGAATTTCCATTTTTAAGATCTTAAATTCTCTGGGTTTGTCTAGAAAGTTACTAACAAAACCAATCTATATTAGTTCCAGTTTATTTCAAGCAGTGTGCTGACAGCTAAAAAGCCTCAGAAAAACATGTTTGTTTCCTTATTTTATTCACTGAACAGTAACTTTTCATACCCTCTAGTTCATCTTTTAGAATTGGTTCAGGACTTAAATTCAAGGAGGAAAGAAATATACTGAAGTAACAAAATTCATTGTGTTAATGGAGGTATTTAGGGAAATGCATGGTGGCTTTTGATAGAGTAATTAATTTTTGATGCTTATGGTTTGCTCTGAAAAACGTTCAAATAACTTGAATTTTTTTTTCTTTCAATGCAGATTGAAGGCCAGGGACATGGAGCTGTTTTTGACTGTAAATTTTCACCAGATGGGCAACATTTTGCATGCACAGATTCTCATGGACATCTGCTGATATTTGGCTTTGGCTGTAGCAGGCCTTATGAAAAGGTAAGTTCAGCTTTTTATCAGATCTCTGTATCAAGATTCTAACTGAAATTACATTAGTATGTTAATTAATTTAAAAGTTCATATGTGAAAAATAATTTGTGTGGTTAGAGGATCTAAATGTAATGGATTCCTTGATGTCTGTAAATTGTCTTGCTTATATGATCCTGGAATAGCAGAAAAAAAAACAATGTCTTAACATTCCCATGGGAGTAGTTCTGAAGAATGTTCCTGGAATACATTTTCATCTTGGAGACAGCTAATTCACCTTAATTGTTCAGCCTCAAAAATGCTTCTGATTTCTGCTGGTTTATCTTGCAGTTCTTTAGGTCTTTCCTCACTCAAGCTCAAATTCACTGTAGTTAATTAAATTAAGCAAAAGTAATTTATTGATCCAATGCTGTGGATTTTGAAATACTAGAAAAATATGCATAAGATAAGCGTCTGAATTTATGAAAGACATTTTTGAAATTTTTGAATTTTTTTTAATTCAGTTTTTGAATTTATCAATCTGCTGCCTTTTTGTTTTGATAAATACACATTATTTTCTTCACTTCCCCTCCATTTTTTTTCAGGTTGCAATGCTAATTCCATATGTGTCATTTTAAAGAATTATTTTTTCCTTGCTCTGCATTCCCAACTGAAGTGGAAACTTGTTCCCATCACTGCTGGAAGCAAACATTCTGACTGCGATCTAATAGTTATGTAACCATTTTCCTTAGCCTCATGGACTCAGCAGACTTTCAGTTGTAGGAAAAAACTTCAGGTGGATATAGATTAAGAAAGAAATCATGATTAGGAAATCGTTATTTTGAGAGCTGATGTTGAGCTTTAGCCAAAGATTTCCTTGCAAGGAAACTTAGGGCCACTCACTTAAGAGTTGCACTTGGTGATCCTTGTGGGTCCCTCCAACTCTGAATATTCTGTGATTCTGATAATTGTAGGGGAAAAATATACTATGACAGATTAATATTTTTAAGTGTAAAACAGTACTTTTGCATCAAGTTACCTCAGCTTTTTGTTTTCTGAAAGAATTTTGTTGCCTGCAAAAGTGCTATGGAAGATTGCAGTACTGCAGCACCCATCCAGGTTAACTGAAGTTACACATGAATCTTCTAATTGGGAACGTGCCCTTTCTTTTAAGTAGATTTTAGAGACTTTAGTGCTTGTTCTTTAGTGTATTTTTTTTTTTTCCAAATTGCTGACATAAAAATAAAATTCCCTTTTAGATTCCTGATCAGATGTTCTTCCACACTGACTATCGGCCGCTGATCCGAGACTCCAACAACTACGTGCTGGATGAGCAGACTCAGCAGGCCCCTCACCTCATGCCCCCTCCCTTCTTAGTGGATGTGGATGGAAACCCTCATCCAACAAAATATCAAAGATTGGTGCCAGGAAGAGAGAATTGTGCAGATGAGCATTTGATTCCTCAGCTTGGATATGTAGCAACAAGTAAGACTATCACTAAAGCTCTATATTCAGGAGTGGTTTATGCATTAGTTCCTAAGGGGACGTCAGCAATTTTAAAATATCTTTTTTTTTTTTTTTCACTTGATATTTTGTATTTATGTTCACTAAAGATGCTGGGAGGTCCTACAGTGAATAGAATTTAAACAAGAAAGAAAAAAATCACTTATTCAAATGGTGTTGCAGTTCTTTTCTGTGGGCAGTGGTGTTCACACACTGTTTGGTTGTACATTCCATAAATGTCTTACTTGGAATAAATAATTGTAATAACTTCATTCATTTGATCTGTTTTACACTTGCAAGGTGATGGAGAAGTTGTTGAGCAGGTGATAGGCCAGCAGACGGTTGACCAGGATGAGCCCGGCCTGGAGCCCAGCATTCTGGATGGGATGATCAGACAGCTACAGCTGGAACAGGATCAGAGAACTGGAGCTGACCAAGAATCTGCTCCAAGTGGCCCCCAAAATGGAGAGGGAACACCCAGGAGAGGTCAGGACTGCTGATAAATTATTCAGTAATTGTTCTGCCTTCATTTTAATTGTGCTGTGTGAAATACTGAAACAGGTTTTAACTTCAGTGTAGTTTTGGGGACTGAGATTCCTTTAACATTGTGATACCTGGTTATTTTTATTCATTAAAACACTGTTGCTCCCGTGATTAAATTATGAAGCCTTTCACTTTAAAAGAAAAAGGTCATTAATAATGTGCAAAATATATACAATAGAATTTTTTGCAAATGTTTGCCCAATATAAATTATTTTTGCTTTCCTTACTTTTTGCAAAGTATTGTGCCATTATTCTAGCTGTTTCCCCCTGTCCCTTCTTTATTGAGTTAAACAAGACACTTTCCTAAGCTGTGTCTTTGTGATTTTAATAATGTAATTATATAATATAGATGAAAAAAATATATTTTTTCTTACATAACTATATATTTAATTGTATGTGCTCAGCTCTAGGAAGGGTGCTTTTTAGGGCCTCACTGGCCTCAGAACTGTCTGAAATAGTTCAGAAGAGCCCTTCTGTCACACCACAGTTCCTTTCACCGTGGGGCGTTTGGGAAACCACTGGAATGTGGCACTCGGTGCTCTGTCTGGTTGACAAGGTGGTCATTAGAGAAATGCTGGATCTTGAAGGTCTTTTTCAGCCTGAATGACTCTGATTCTGTGAGAACAGTAGCAGAAACAACCATTTTTAAAGTACTTTGTGTAATCTCTGTGTTTTCTACAAGACACACAATCCTGTGAAGGCTACAAGTCATGTACTTAGAGATAAAAACACAGCCATTATTCTTTTTTTTCTTTTTTTTTTTAATCTTGTAGCAAGAAGCAACAAGCTTCCAGTTCCCTGCAGCGTGGCAAAACCATTTTGATTTGTGTGTTTCAGCTTTCAGAAGGCCCAGTTTGGACATCCAGTCCCCGCCCAACATCGGGCTGCGGCGCAGCGGGCAGGTGGAGGGCGTGCGGCAGATGCACCAGAACGCCCCGCGCAGCCAGATGGCCACCGAGAGGGACCTGCAGGCCTGGAGGCGCAGGGTGGTGGTGCCAGAGATCCCCCCCAGCTTACTCAGGTCTGTCAGCAGCCTGCAGGTGATGCCTGGAGAGGCTGCCTAGAACAGAGGTTAGACAGAGAATAAAGTAGGGATTATTAAAGGTCTTTAAAAGATACAGCTTGTGCTGTGCAGGAGCCTGACATAGGCTACACACAAGATGGGATTGATGGTCATGAGTTTTTCAGGCAGGAACTGATGCCTAAAGAGGCTGACCTGGAACAGAGGCTAGACAAAGGATGAAGTAGGTATTTATTGAAAGGCCTTCAGAAGATACCCATTAGGCAGTACAAGAGCCTGGCCGTGGCTCTGCCCGAGATGAACACAAGATGGACAACTGGTCATGAGTTTTCACACTTTTGTAAGTTTTGATCCATTTCCAGTTTGGGGTTAATTGTCCAATTACAGCATCAGGTGATGAAGTCCCATCCTCCCAGACTGCTCCATCAGTTTGCTGTTAACATTTTTTGGGCCTGAAGTTGCAATTGTGTCCTTGGTTCTGGGGCTGAAAAGGATTGTTGTGTCTGACTGAACTGTGAGGAGAACTTGCTAACACTTCATATGAAGTTCAGAGTCGCACATTAAGGCAGTACAGAATCTAAAAAATATGAAAGCTAAAACCTAAGGCATCAATATAAGTGGTCTGTTTGCATATCAGAGGTTAATTTTCCACCTGTAGCTTCAGGTAATGAAATCTTATCCCCCTGGTTTGCTTCTCCCCCCTATTCACTTTTGTTTATACTTTTCGTGGCCTAAGGCAGCTGGTGTCACTCTGGTTTCCAGACCCAGAAGTGTTTAGTCTGACCAAAATGTGAAGAGAGCTAGCTAGCATTCTGTATTGAGTTCAGAATTAAACACTAAAGCAGTAATTTGTAGCATCTGAAAAATATAAAAAAATATAAAAAAATATAAAAGCTACATCTTAAGGCATCACAGGCAGCAGTGGGGACAGCACATCAGCTTGGTTTGTATAAATTGAGTGCTGTTACACCAGAAGTAGAATGGATGCTGTTGGAATAGTTCAGTGTTGTGGGCAGATGTGCTAAAAGCTCATAATTGCAAGGTCCATTCAATGAGAAGGAAGGGATTGAATGAGTCTAGTTGAATGATTCTCCCCTATTTCAGTATTTTAAGGCATTTCCAGGTCATCTGGGTCACCTAGATTCTTGCTTTCTCCAAAATAAAAGATACAGGTTGAATTCATTTACATGGAAGAATTGGGTGAGATTGTGTTCTCTGTGAGACTTTTGGAGGTGATGAGTTATAACCCCTGGAAATGCTAAACCAGTTGCTTTCAAAAGTACTATCAGTATTCATCTGTGAAGAGGAGAATTAGTAGCTAAACATCTCTTTTTTAAAGCCACAACCACAGGTGCTACCACATTCCTCAGGGTTTTAAGAAGCATTCCCAGTGTTGGGAGGTAGAATGATTGCAAACAGAAAAATGTGAATTAAAAATAAGGATGTTTGATGTTTGGAATGAAGTCTTTCTTACCATCCATATTTTTTACTCTTACCTGGAAATGATAGGATGATTTAGAGTTAATTGAGCAACAATAACATCTGAAATTAAAAATGGAATGGAATTGGGTGTGAGAGAGATCCCTTAAAGAGACCAGCATTGTCAAAATGGGTATAGAATTAGATTTTCATGGCTTTCTTGTAGGAAACAGGAAGAATATCGGACTGCAAAAGGGGAAGAAGAGAGAGATCTTTATGCAACAGAGAAGAAAAAGTCATTTGAGTCACTGGAAAAGGTACGTGGCAGCTTCTGGAAAAGTGAACGTTCTGTGCCCAGGGACAAGTGGTGGTGTGGAAAATGAAAGCAGAGGTTTCTGCTGTGGTATTCCAAGGACCCTGATGATTCAGTTCCCAATTATTGCAGGACAAGGTTTGATTTATTTTTATGGATACCTGGAATTATTTTTGCTTTCAGTCTTGCCTGATTGTATGTGAGGAATTTGGGAGTAATTTTTAAAGGCAGGATGGCTTTCAGGCCATTCTGGTTTTGAGTGCAGTTACACAGCTATTGAAAGTCCTAAAGCACTGAGAGCATTCAAGGTCCTGTACTTGAGGAATCACAGGGTATTGCTGTTATATTGCTGTTTGCCATTTTACTTTAGATAATTTTGTGTGGGGGGAAACTTTTGCAGACTTCCCTTCTTTCAAGTGCTTTTTTCATTACCTGTTTTGTGGGAGAGATTAGCAAGAAGGAAATACTGGTTATTGTGCTCTTTTTATAAGCTTGTTGTCCGATTCATCTTAGAGTACAAAGCAATTTGACACAAGAATTCTACTGCATGATCCCCTTTACTGAGGGGAGCTGGGGGTTGAAACAAAATGATCTTGAAGGTCCCTTCCAACCCAAACCATTTTTTGCTTCTGTGATTGTGTGTTGTAGGCAGTTAATGTCTTGATTCTGTAAATACATTTATCAGGTGATATGAAGAGCTGGCACAGAGGTTTATAAAGAGTTTATAAATTTCTTAGAACAATTAATAAATCTTAAATTTGGAACAGCAAAATTTAAACTTTGGGCTTACATGAAAATTATTTCTTGTGAAAGGGAGTCTTAATAATGCTGTTTCAGTTTTTGCATTCAGCAGTGCTTTTAGCCACCCTTTCCCCCTCATAAAAGTTTGCCACATAAATATTTTTATTTAACTCCTGTTCTTTCCCTTCTTTATAAACTAGAGTGACTCTGAGTCTTCATTAATCCAATCAAAGCGTCGATTGCACAGACGGAAATATTCCAACTACAGAACACGGAAGAACATTGAACAGCTGGAGTCTTCTGAGGAGGAGAGGGACAACTGCTTTGGCTTGATAGAGCAGGTGAGTTCTCTTCTGAGTTTGGATTTTGAACTTGAGTTGCTCCATAAATGAAATGAAATGTGCCTTTTCTCTGTTACACAAAACAAAAAACCCTACCCCTTCTTTTTCCAGACAAAGTATCTCTGTGAGCAGCATCCTTGTTAGCACTTCTCAAACCTGTTGTGTTGCTTTAATTAAGACAGTATTTCCTGTCAGTTTATAAATGGTTCAACTGGTTTTGCAGAGAATTTTCTAAAACAAATCCACAGCCCAAGGCAAAAATCTGATGGACAATTGGTTGGCTTCAGGTGACATTTGGAGTTTAGATGTGTTTTAATGTTTTTCTGTGGAAATTGTGAAGGTTCTTGCTAATGTGATTCTTCCACAGCATCTCTTCCTCTTGGCCTGGGGTGACACAGGACTTTGTGGGTAGCAGGAGTTTTTTGTTTGTGTCTGATGTGTTGTCAGACTGGAAAAGGGTGATAGGACTGCTTGGACTGTCCTTGTGTTGCCTTGCCCACAAGGGAATAATTTTAAATTGGGAAAGGGAAAAGTGGAAGGAGCAGAGAAGCTGAGACTTGGAGCAGTCACTTTGTTAAGGAAGAACAGTGAACAAAAGGAAGCACGTTCAGGAGACTGGGAAATCCTGGAAGTAAGATGAGGAATGGTATTCCTTGGAAATTCTGTCCTTTCCTTGCCTCTTAATAAAGAATTTCAGTGCAGCTAAAAACAATAAATCACTTAAATTGAATGTAAAGTTCAGTGGGTATTGAACTTTGATATTGTAGGTTATCATCTACACAGTGTATGAGGACTTAGTGAGAGGACTCTTAGCTTTGTTACTCTGAAAATGACAATCAGTCTAATTCGAACACTTGAAGCTACAATTGAGATCCCATGGAGTTTTATATTTTTTGGTTTTTTGTTTGACAGAGTACAGCTTGACACATGAGCCATGCATCATACTGACTCAGTTATGAAAAACACATTTAAAACATGTTAATGCAAATAGTTGATGGGCAACAATCAGGAAATTAGTAAAATCATGGTATATTCTGGTGTATCTACTGTTGCATTTAAATACATGCATGAGTGCTCCTATTAGTACTTACTCCATTGATACTAAAAGGAGAGGAGGGGAAAAAACCCTCATCTGATTCCAACTTGCATAACTAATGAAAAAAAATCATAGCAGTGACAGAACATCCCCTTGTGTATGGAGATGTGATTGTTTTTCTTGATCTATTCCTTTTGTGATGTAAATTTTTCCCTGTCAAGTCAGATTTTACAAACTATATGACCTAATTACTTTTATTTCCATTTTAACAACTGTTTTACCAAACTTCTTGTAAATTTGATAATATGGGCAAGATGTTTTTAAGTTTTAGACCCTTAAAACATGGGTTTGGCTTGAGTGTGTATTTTTAAATTTAGGAAGCTGAAGAAAGTGAGGGCTCTGATTCATCTGATGAAGAGGAAGAGTGGAGAAGTGACAAGAAAAGCAACAGTAATAGTTCTAGGTAAAGTGAAAAAACACATCTCATAATGAGTTTTACTTGAATGTTCACAAATTAAGAGTTGTATGAAAGCTCTGTGGTGCTTATGATCATATGATAATAATGATGATAAACATATTAGGAATAATTCATTTATGTCATTGACACATTGTATTGTTACTTACTGTTCCATTTCACCAAATCATTTCTACTTTTTAATATAACTCCAAGCCCCTTTGCTTTTTTTGCCATATGGCAAGGAGAGATAAGAGTCTGGACTTTTTCTATAGTGTATTTTTTGGAGGGATGAAAGATTTTGTTTCGGAAATTTTTTCCCAGTTTCATTTGGGGAATTTTTGGATTTTGGTTTTTTACCTTGCTCCTTAAAAAAAATTTTGAAAAATCTGAATTTTTAAGTTTCTAGTTTTATGTAGAGTTGTTACAGATAAGTTTTTTTATTGCTTCATTGTGGCTATTTTAGATATTCTTCTAGAATTCTGTAGTACTAGAAATAAAAAATACTCAGAGAGAATGTGGCTGCGTAGCTGAGATTTGGGTAAGTGTAAAGTATTTAAGCAGTTTTTAGTTCATGTGTTCCTTAGGAAGGACTCCTAATTAGTCCAGAATTCCATTGTACAACTTTCTTGAATAAACTTACTGATTTTAGAATTCACCAGACTTGAGCTGTTTAAAGAAATGTGCTTTGAATTAGTGGATTCTCTCAAAAATTCATGTTAAGCTTCAAGTGAAGTCATGGTTACAACAGGGCAAAGTGAGTTTGAAGCTGCTTTCAGCAGCACTTGCTGGTATTTTTCTGAGGGAGTTCAGCATTCTGAAATAGTGAGAGCTTGGTTGTGTTTGTGTTTCCCCTGCCCTCTGTGGACAGTGATTCCTCGAGCCGATATTCCGACTGGATCGCGGATGCCGGGATCAACCTGCAGCCCCCGCTGCGCACCTCGCGCAGGAAAGCGCTCAGGTACTGCAGCACCTCCGAGGATGAGGTGTCAGCTGAGAAATCCTCTCCTCCCAAGAGGAGAAGGAGGAAGAGGAGGAAAAAACCCAAACCAAAAAAGCAAGAGGAGGTAGAGTTTTCTTTCTTTTCTTTTTTTATTTTCTACACAGTTATTTCTCTCTTAGGGGCTAGGTCTCTTTGCTAGAAACTGTTAATATAATTTTTACTGCCATTAGCCAAGGATCTTCATGTCACTACACACAGGGTACGTGAAATTGATTTGAGATCATTCCCAGTGTGAGGGATCTGCTGATTTGTAGGGAAGATTCTGCATTCCGAGTGAAGGCGCTTTCATTTCAGATGAAAGGGGTTAATGGTGTTAAAGGGGAAATGTGTTTAATAAATACTAGTACAGAAATCAGGCTTTTCCCAAAGGACAGAACAAGGGGGGATGGCTTTAAACTGAAGGAGAGCAGGGTTAGATTAGATACTAGGAAGGAATTCTTGACTCTGAGGGTGGTGAAGCACTGGGACATGTTGTCCACAGAAGTTGTGGCTGCCCTATCTCTGGAAATGTCCAAGGCCAGGATGGGCAGGACATATTTTGTTTGACAGAATACAGCTTGACACATGAGCCATGCATCAACACAAAAAATGGGCAGGGCTTGGAGGAGCCTGGGATAGTGGAAGGTTCCATGCTCTGCTTGTGGCAGGGTATGGAACAAGATGATCTTTGAGGTCTCTTCGAACCCAAACCATTCTGTGACTCTATACCTTGTTTAACTTGTCTGGTTTTTTACCTGTTATAATGCACAGGGGGCACAGTCACTGCATTCATGGTGGCCATGTATACTTGGGTTGAATTCTTAATTTTTTTCTAAATTACAGTAATTACTCTATTCTAAACTACTGAATTTTTAAAGTTAATTTAAATAATTACCTTAAATTACAATAACTACTGTTAGTTGTTTTCTCTCATAAAGAAGCAAACAATTTTTTTTTTTTAGCCTGGGGTAATTTTGATAGATTTGGTCTGCTTTTCTCTCTATCCTTTCACTTTTTTCTAAGTAGAATCAGTTTCTTGCAGCTTGAATAATTTTTAATTGTGTACTGAGACTGTCATCTGAATTATAAAACTTTCTGCTAAGGCCTGCATAATAATGACTTGCTCACTCAAATCTCCAGATAGGAAAGGAATGTTTAGTATTAGAATTACAAATACAGTTAGAACTCAAGAAAAGCCTTGGAGGAATTCTGCTGATAACCATTTGGAAATGCTGTAGATTAGTCCTCTATGAATTAAGCAGTTGTCTGCCAAATCAAAATGGAATGATTTGCTTAGAATTCATGTCCATTATGTCTGATTTTGTGAAGGCTGATGCTGCAGCACAACCACTGAACTTGGAGTTTTCCTATGACTGGCACCCTCCAGTCTGGATCACGGACACGGCTCTCCGAAGGTCCCCGTTTGTCCCTCAGATGGGGGACGAGGTAGGAACGTGGATTAAAATCTTCCAATGCTTGTGATTATTTAATTGCTAAATACAGGAAAACATTCACTGTTTGGGCTTGTTGGGATGTTTTTTAGGTGATATATTTCCGACAAGGGCATGAAGCTTACATTGAAGCAGTGAGAAGAAATAATATTTATGAACTGAATCCACACAAGGAGCCTTGGAGAAAAGTGGTGCTGAGGGTAGGTCTGCACTGAAGGTTCTGTGGGTTTATAAAAGTGTCTGTGACTGAAGAGTTTTATTATTCAATTTGCAAAACATGGATTTGTGAGGTTACTAATACTTCTGATGGGGAAAGTGTGTTCAATTACAAGATTGTCTTCAGTATTTTCTGTGGGAGCCAAATGAAATACCTGTGTTAAAATCCTAAGGGTGACAGACTGCCTTCCATTGAAATCTCAAATCTAATTTCAGTATTTTGCACGTGGGTACAGTTGGTTAATTCATGTTAAACTAAGAGTTCTGTGCATGGTCCATAAGATTAAACTTGCTGAAGCTGTTTGTTCTTACCTGTAGGATCAGGAATTGGTAAAAATTGTTGGAATTAGATATGAAGTTGGTCCTCCCACGTTGTGTTGCCTCAAGCTTGCCTTTATAGATCACGCCACTGGGAAACACACAGACAAATCATTTTCCATCAGGTATGTGCAGTTTTAATTTCCTGAAAAGTGTTTAAGAATGTTTCTCTTCTTCCCAAAGCCCTGAGGCACACGTGAGTGACGATTTTTTTATCCAGATACCACGACATGCCAGATGTTATCGACTTCCTTATCTTACGTCAGTTCTACGATGAAGCCCGGCAGAGGAACTGGCAGGCCTGTAAGTGTTTGCTGAGTGTTGGATTGAACAGTTTTGCAGTCACAAATGTCTCCTTGGCTAATTGCTGCATGTGTAGGGTCAGAGGGGTTCTCTGGTAAGCAAGAGTCAGAAATTTGAACCTTGGAGGTCCTGCAGTAGATGTAAATACCGAATACAGCCACCAAAATACATATCCAGGCTGTCCTGTTCCTGTTTTTATTTTAAAGCTAAATAACATTCTTACATGTCAGTGGACCTAGAACTTTTAAGTATGGAGAGAAATGGAACAGTACATTTATCAATTTTTTTCTGATTGCATGTGGAAGCCACAGAGTTAAATCCTTCTCTCAGTAGAATATCTGTGTTTGCTGCAGCCGACAGGTTCCGCTCCATTATTGACGATGCCTGGTGGTTTGGGACAGTGCTGGGTCAGGAACCTTATCAGCCTCAGTATCCAGACAGTCACTTCCAGTGTTACAGTGTCAAGTGAGTATAAAATTATTTCATTTCCAATGTTGTTAGAATGCCTTTGCTCTCACACAGCTGCCTCATTGCTATGAGAATGTAGAAATTGTTCATTTAAATTATCTTGCTCCTGGTATTGTTACTTCTTAATGGTTCTAAGTTGCTGCTGTAGCACAATATGGATATGTAATAACTTGTGGTATCTTGTTAATGAGTAGTAATATGGTAAAAGCAGCTGTTGACCTCTTCACATTTCCTGTACTGGGTAATTCTGGGTCCCTTCCACAAAGCAAGCAATGCAGTTTTCTGTGAATATTAATTATTGGTCTGCACTGATGGTTGGTTTGGGGATGCTGAATCTCCTCTGTGGTTGCTGACAAGGTCTTTATGCCTCAGGTCCTCACACTTTGTCTTTTCACATTGTGCGCCCTTTTCCATATCAACAGAGAGGCCTTCAGACAAAGGAGGGGAATGGAAAACAAAGATATCTCTGGACTTCAGTGTTCAGATTCAGGATATTGACCTTGTTCTGCCCTGTCAAAGCTGTCTGGAATAGAAAAACAGAATGGTTTGTGTTGGAAGGAACCTTAATGATCATTAGTTCCAAGCCCCTGCCATGGGCAGGGATACCTTCCGCTATCCCAGGTTGCTCAGAGCTCCAAAACTGGCCTTGGACACTTCCAGGGATGAAGTGGCCACAACTTCTTTGGACAACTTGTGTCAAGGCCTCACCACCCTCAGAGACAAGAATTCCTTCCTAGTGTCTAATCTAACCCTTCTCTCTGGCAGCTTAAGGCCATTCCCCCTTGTCCTTCACTCCATGCCATTGTGAAGGTCCCTCTCCAGCATTCTTGTCACCTCCTTTTGGCACTGAATGGATAATTCTGGAATTTTGCTTGGTTTTCCCCCAGCAAGGGAGGACTGTAAGGAGAATAAACAGTGAATATTCATTATTCCTATTTCCATCATGCCCAGGGACAGTTCCCATGTGTTGCACAATACATTTAATAATCACAGTAACATTCTTGGAGTACTTCTTAATTGCTTTTTCACTCAGAGGCTTTTGAAGCTGTTGCTCACCACAAAGAAGGGAAATTCTATAGCTGATAGACAATCCAGTGAGACTGCCAAGATTGTCTTACATGTTTTGGTTCCTTGTCTCATCTACTTGTCTTCTCTCTCAATAATTTTCCTTGGTGGGAAGGTGGAAGTAACTCCCAGGTTGAAGTTCTTGCCTCTTACCTTCCCTTCTGTATTCCATCCATTCCATGTCTTTTGTTGTGTAGCACAGATGTTCCTTAGGAGCAAGTTCAGGTGGGCTCTGGATGTTTCTTGGCCAGTTCACAAATCCAGTTTCCAGTTACGAACAAAAACCTGGTGCCAGTTTTTCCTAGGCTTCTTTCTCCTGTAAGATTTAAAGAATATTTCAGTATTTTAATGCACCAGCCTTTAACAGAAAAGTCTAGAGCTGCTTTAAAGGAAGCAGTGCTGTGTTCCTTAAGATCCTTTTCCAAAAGGACTTTATTCTACCTGCCCTCACAAACAGCTCTTCTAGGGTACAGTCTTAAGATATGTGTATAAAAATATCTGGGGTGTTTGGCAGCTGTATTTAGGTTTTGTGACCTGGCTGGGTCTACACTTATTTCAGTTTTCAAAATGGAAAACAAATGAATTGAAGATAATTTTTAATATTTTTGTTGCTTCATTGGCAAGACAGTAATAGGTGTTTGTGTAGAAGCAGCTTGATTTATTATGAAGTTACCTGGCATTACCTGGGCAAGTGGAACTTAAGCAGAACTAAGTGAGGCTTAAGCTGTACTAAACTCTTGAAAAAGTCTTACATGCAAAATTATGAATTAATATATCTGTTTGTGAATATCAACAACTTGTGAAGTATTGTACAATAACTGGGGAGGAGAACTGGACAGATCAACCTTTAGGACTCATAGTTTATAAAAATCAAAGAGGCTGAATGATCCAGGTGTTCCTAAGGCATTGAGAAATCCAAAACAACAGAGGGTTTAGTTATAGAATACTCTGAGCACCATCATTTCAGTTTCCAGCTGGTTTGAAATAAATACACAGGAGGCGTTAGACCAAGTATCTGAGTTTATTAAGGCATCAGAATTAGACCCAGGAATCTGGAGAGCTCTGACAGGAAACTGCTGGCAAAGCTCTGGAGGGAAATTGGTGAACTGCAGTCTGATCTATTGGTCTCTGATGTGGGCTTGTAATAGGAAATAAAAATGAGAACATAAGGATTAACCCAGCTGTAGGAAAGATCCAGGACTCCGTCAGTACAGGGTACTTCTGCCTCTCTGGACCAGTGAGGTGTGAAGCTGATCCAGTCAGACATTTCTTACCTTGGAAGTAGCAAAATTCATTGATATTTTGTGTTTTTAAAAACATGTAAAAATCTGCCCAAATGTGGTGGGATTTGGAGAGATCTTAGAATGATGTTCACACTTAAGAGTTCAATATCAGAATGAATATCCAGATCTATCAATAACACTTGTGTTGCTTTTGCTTTGTCTTGCACCTTAATTGACTTCAGTTTCTTCATTTTATGTGTATTATTTTCTTTGTCCTAATGTCCTCTGCCCCATAAATTTCCATGCTAGCATATGAGATTCCTCACTTCCTGTTCTCCCTTAATCCATGGACTTGCACAACTCCTGCTGTGATCAGCAAGAAGAATCTTCTCCTGTATTTTTCTCAAATCTTCCCCTGGATGTTATCTCACTTTTCCAAATGTGCAGCTTATTTTTCTTCTTCATCTTCTTGATACAAGCTCTGTAAAATTGATTTATATATTGGGTAAGTTGCATAAAGCCAAAATCAGGAGCACAATTTCAATCTGAAATTGGTTATGAAGAATGTTTCGTTTTTGCTGATTGCAGACCAATGCCTTTGTTTATGTACATGTTTTTACAGTGTATTTTGTCAATACCTACAAATAGCTGTAATTTAAATGTGTTTATGGCTGAGATTTAAATATGATTGGAGGGAACACTTCTGAATCAAGATAACTTTAAATTTTTATTTTTTTTCACTTGGTGAATCAGATGGGACAATGGTGAAATTGAAAAGCTGAGCCCATGGGACATGGAACCAGTCCCTGATAATGGTAGGTAGAAACCCTTTAATAAAACAGCTCAATGTGCTTTTCCCTGTTTCCAGTTCCTTTGTTTCATGCAGGTAGTGGACCTGAGGTGGTTCCTGTATTAAAGACAGTCTTGATTCAGATTTAATGACTTTGAGTATACCTGTATTTTTCCCTTTTGCATATTCCAGAGCAGTTTTGAAAAAACTACTTCAAATGTGTAGCTCTGACTTACAGAATTAAACCTGCTACTTCCAAATGTCAGGTTTCAAAAAACATCTCAAGTTTGAAACTTCACATTTGTTGTAGTATACTCTTAATATGGGGGGGTGCAAGAAGAATGTAAATAAAATTATTTCCAGGCAGTAAATCCTTACTGCACATAGTTTAAAACAAACAATTTATAAACTTTGCTGGTCAAATCCAGATTATCTGTAAATAAATGGGTGTCATTTGTGGTTTGTCTGAATATTTCGCATTTCCAGTACTTGCCAGTTACCAGCTGGGAGGGAGCAGGAAAGTTTGGGAGATACTAAGGGAGCAGTTACTGAATCAGCTGTCAGAGAGAAATAAACTTAAAGCAAAACTGCAGAAAAACAGAACTTAAAACATTTTTCTGTTTGTGTCTGTTTTATGTAATTTTTTTCCCACAGCCTTAGCATTAAACTCTACTTCAAGGCAAGGATTTTTTTTGTCAGTTGCAAGCATACAATTATTCCAGAAGTGTGAGTGCTCAACAATTGCTCTTGTTCTCATTCCTTCCCCAATTTGCTCTCTTTAGTTGATCAGCCTGAAGAATTAGGAGCGAGTGTCTCTGTGACTTTGGAAGAGGTGGAGAAGCTCCTGTACAAACCCCAGCAGGGGGAGTGGGGGATGAAGTCCCGTGATGAGGCCTGTGAACGGATTATCCGTGGGATTGATCAGCTCATGACTCTTGGTGAGTGTGAGCTGAGCTTCAGGTGGTTTTCTCCTGATGTTACATTTATAAACAGCCTGGATGGAATATCCATAGCATCCTTTAAAAATTCCCTGTGATAAAGTACTGTAATGAGCAAGTGTTTTTCTGTGCAGTTCTTGTGTTTGTACTGAGATCTTTGATTTTATACAGCATTGGATTTTGTAACACCCAGCTCACTTGTCATGGACCTACAGGCTTTGAAATAGAATCCCAGAATGGCTGGGCTTGGGAGGCACCTGAAAGCCAATCCAGTTCCTGCCATGGCAGGGACACCTCCCACTGTCTCAGGAGCTCCCAGCTCATGTCCAGCCTGGCCTTGGGCACTGCCAGGGATCCAGGGGCAGCCCCAGCTGCTCTGGCAATTCCATCCCAGCCCCTGCCCACCCTGCCAGGGAACAATTCCTGCCCAAGATGCCAAGACCCAGCCCTGCCCTCTGCCCCTGGCAGCCATTCCCTGGCTCCTGGCCCTGCAGCCCTTGGCAATTGTCTCTGTCTTTCCTGTCAGCTCCTTCAGGCTGTCCAAAAATGAGGTCAAACAGTTAAATTTTTCTGTTCTTGCTGTTTTTAACCAGACATCTCAGCAGCTTTTGCTGGCCCAGTGGACCTGTGCACGTACCCCAAGTACTGCACGGTGATCGCGTATCCCACAGACCTCAACACCATCCGCACCCGGCTGGCCAACAGGTTCTACAGGTCAGTGCTGCCAGGGAACCAGGGAGAAACTCATTTTGGGACTCTTCAGAATTACAATAAACCCTGACATTCTCTCTTGGAGAAATTCACTATTTGAAATCAGCAAATATTAAAAAAACTCGCCTGAAGTTACTTCAGTGCTGATAGCAATCCAGATTTTGAAGTGCTGTCCTTCAGTTACTTAGAATTTGAAGAAGTTTAAGCTCTTGCTGTTTTCAGAAATGAGCTTAAACACAGGAGGTGAAATGTTTAAATATTAACAGCAGCATTTTAAAGGACAAAAGGACAAAAATTTAGAGAAGAGAAAGAGGGAAGAGTGTAATGATGGCAAAGCTCTGGTTTGCTGGATGTGCTGATCAGCCATAGCTTGAAAAGAAATTTAAGTATATTCTTCATCTGGACTTGCATTCAGTGTGTCTGTAAATACAGTGAAGAAACATTAATAGTGATTTTTTTCCTGTATAAGATGGAAAAAAAAGGTATTTGAAAATAATTGTCGATGCTGTAGGTGAAGAACTGCAGACTTGGGGTATCTCTGCTTCACAGATATAAGGAATTGGGAAAATGAGTTGTAAAAATGAAATTACACGTTTGTGGCAGCTCATTTCTATCAAGTTATAATTTCAATTTGTAGTTTCTCACAAGGGGCTGTTGTGAGCACTGTTTTCAGTGCTCAGCTGTCCTCAATGCAAGGTCTTTAAGGGAAGACAGGGACATTGTAGCTGAGATGTCTTTAAAAATGTAATTGGACAAAGCTCTGGTCACTCCTTTTTAATTGCTTCTGCTTTGTATTTATTAATTAAAAGTTCCTCAGTTATGACTCAACTTGTGTTCCTTTTCTCAAGGCTTTGTTACAAGCAGCTTCTGATATTTCCAGAGGAAATGAGATAATTTAGAGTAGTGATTAAATTATACTCTTCCCCCTTCTTTTGAATAAGTCACATGTAAACTTTTTAAAAATGCTTGCGTTTCTAAAGATTCCAGGAAATCCACAGTCCTTGGGATGATTTCAGTGGTATTTTATGATTTAAGGGTAACAAATGCTAGTGCTTACTTGGCCAGCTGAACTGAGTTTATATCACAAACTGGCTAAGGATGAATTATCAAGAATGAGTAATGAAAGATGTGCATTGTTGGTTTTGCCTCCTTGGGTTTTCCATGTGAAGGAAAAGTTTAAGACTGCCCTAAAGGGACATAAAACAGAGGACATCTAGATTGAATATAATTTAATATAATATCCAATACAGAGATATAACTTTTGCTGGTTTTAAGCTTTTCTTTAGCATTAAAGGTGCAATATTTTCTAATTTGAAGGAGAATTTCAGCATTGGTTTGGGAAGTCAGATACATTGAAAGCAATGCCAGAACCTTCAATGAGCCTGGGAGTGCTATTGCCAGAGCTGCAAAAAAAATCACCACCCAGCTCCTAAAGTTTATCAAGTAAGTGGCATTTTAATCTAAATACTGCTTTAATTCTCATGGTTTTGAACAGTGGAGAGTGAAAACAGCTCAATATCCTTTTGATGAGCCCTGTTTTGACTCTTTTCAGTGCACTGTAAGGACAGGTATGCAATTCTTAGTGTTACCTTAAGTACTGAAATGTTTAGAGGTATTTTACATTTTTTCCTGCTATAACAGCCCCAAAATGTCACTTGATATTGAGTATGTTAAGTAGCTCAGCCTGTAAAAAGTAACTTTTGTGTAGAATTTCCTGTTGTAGCTTGTCTGACTTCATTGAAAGGTTAAAATAAACTGAGAGGTTTATTTTGAAATAAGTGTAGGCAGCCTTCCTGCAGCTGGCCCCTTTCAAATCCCTAATCCTGATTTTTATATTCCAATTAATACTCAGTTACTCTCTTCCCTTTTATATGGAGCACTTGGTTGTGGCTGAGTTTAATTTAGGAAACAACAGCTCACCTTTTGCTATTCCAGTAACAGAGATTTAATTGCATTGCAGTGACCAGGACTGTACAAACATTTTTGAATTATGTAGCACAACAGATGATGAACAAGATTGTCATGATGCTGATCTGGTAAGTTGGGGTTTTCTTGTGGAAAATTCCAGTAATTTATGGTGATAAGAAAATACCAGCACCCCTCAAATATTGTTGGTAGAATGGCTGAGTTATTTGCATAGCTAATACAAACATGGACTGTATTGGGAATTTTTATGAGTGTTTTATATAATTTATTGTCAGTCAACTGCATTACTGGTAGTATTTAATCACTCAAGTTCAAAGTTGTTGGATAACTTCTAATGGCAATTTCTGATGGTGGTTTTTCCTTTTCTCAAACCCCTGAAGATTCCAGACTCCAGTCCTAGATAAGAACTCCTTGTCCTTATCTAGGATATTGTTTTCCAAGTCTCCCAGATGCTGTGTTGTATTTTTTTTTATGCTTATCTTTTGTCTTATTGAAAGAATTAAGAAGAAAATTTAATTTTACCAAAGTCTCAAATCTAATGATGTTTTTAGCCTCCATCACCTATTTTTTTCTAAATCACTTTTAAATTAATTGATTTTATTTTGTACAGGATGATGAAAAATGTGTTCCCAGAACATCATACAGGAGAAGAAAAGTGAGTTGGACAATCTTTACTTACAACCCAAATCAGGCTGAATTTTTTCTTGCTCTATTCCAGTAATACTTTTCCTAACATTTTTCCCCCATCAAGGGACGGGGCTTAAAAAAAGGAAAAAACCTGAAAAGTGGCTATGATGAAAACTGTTGGAAGAAGCAGTGCATGGAACTGGTGAATTTAATTTTCCAGTGTGAGGACTCTGAACCTTTCAGGCAACCAGTTGATTTGGATCAATATCCAGTAAGTTGTCCTTGATAACCTTAATCCATCCTTTTTTTTCTTGCTGTCTCACTATGCCTTGTAAGGGAAGTATTTTAGAAAAATCTGTATTTTCATCATTAAAACGAATTTATTGACAGTCTTAAATCTGTTTACTGAGCCTGAGCTATGAATTTGATTTTTTTTTTTCCTCTCTTTAACTGTTCATGGTAATCCTACCTACCCCCTCAGTCTCTTTTTTTTTTTTTCTCTAAAAACACAACAAACTAATTTTAAAGGAAAAAATCTTCTTTACAGCACATAACCTCTCCTGGTGGCTCCACATTTTGAGTCTCACTTCAGGTTTTAAAAACATCTTGGAGTTCTCTTAAAAAATATGAACAGGAGAGAAAGAAAGATTGAGATGTTTTGATGTGGTTTGATTTGGGGATTTTTGTGTGGTCGTTGTGTTTTGGGGCTTCTTTTGGCTGTTTTTCATACTACATATGTTGTTGCTTCAGACAGTAAAATTCAGGGGATCATGAAAAGGAGATTTTAAATCAACCTGTCTCAAAAGTATTGCTTTCTTCTATGGTGCTTCTCTTTCCACTGCTGCTGAAGATAATTTATGTTGTTTTAGCTACTCCTAAAAGACAGAAATAAAATTCAAAAGTGTTGTGTTTTTTTTTTTTTCCTTTATGCTTTCACAGAAATCTTTTTTTCATATGTTTTTAATAGGATTACAGACATATTATAGACACTCCAATGGATTTTGGTACAGTGAAGGAAACTCTGGAAGCTGGGAATTATGACACTCCAATGGAACTGTGCAAAGACATCAGACTGATATTTAGTAATGCAAAATCTTATACTCCAAACAAAAAGTCAAAGGTAGCTGTAAATGTCTTAATGAAATTAAATCTTACTTTGCAATTTGTTTATCAGTACTTTTCATAAAGCTGCTGGTTGGGTAGATAGTGGGGAGAAATAGAACAGAAATTTTTAATATGTTCATTTCCTGATTATTTGGTGTTACACAGGACTTCCTGTGCATTTCCCTATTGCTTTTCTGTGCCGTTTTTAATATTACAAATACTAGTCTTGGATCAAAGGCTCTGGTTTTAATAGAAACCATTCCCTTACCTAGATCTACAGTATGACCTTGAGATTGTCAGCGCTGTTTGAAGAGAAAATCCGAAGAATTGTTTCAGATTTCAAAAATGGGCAGAAACAGAACGAAAAGCTTCGGAGAAACCAGAGGTACACAAGAAGATTTAATAATCAAAGCTCAGTGCAGCAGCCCACCAAAATGCTCAGGTACTCAAATTATGAAGGTGTAAAGATCTGTCTCAGCTGACTGGTATTCTTGTTGACTCTCACATTTAGTCTCTGAAGAGGGGAACTGGATTTTTAAATGGTTTGTAACCCCAGTGAGACTTTTTATAATTTTCATGCAGTGGGAAAAGTATGTTTAAAAAAGGAGTTTTTTTAACAGTAAGAAACTGAGAAATACAAGGAGACAGAAAAGCACAAAAGGTTGAGTTTTTCTTTAATATTTGAATCAGAAAGTCAATATTTAACTAAAATAATGAGGAATGAAACAAAGGTTTAGTTGCTGGATAAATTACAAAGATTAAAACCTGCATAAATTACATATTTTGTAACCTACAGAATAAAGTCAGTCCTATGGAATTTCTAGAAATTTTTACTTGCTTTAGCATTCAGTTGGGAGCCAGATTTGCCTTTTCTCTCTTCAATGCAAACAAACTTCTGACACAATTGCTGTTTGACATGATTAACTCCTGTTCTTAATTTGCATGTGGAACAAAATGGGACAAATTACACAAGCTAAATGTAAAGTGAAATTGAACTTTTCCCTTCTGCTGCTGTCCAGTCTTCCTTCTCTGGCAGGGAAAGGGTAGGAGTAAGAGTTTTAATTTTTTAAAAAAATCTAATTTCAGGAGATTACTTTTATACTTCAAAATAACCACACACCAAGATAGGCAGAAATTGTCTTTTGAATCTCATTTGTGCTCCTATCTGGAGAATTGTGTGTGACTGTTCAGTGGGGCACAGCAGAAGTGAGGTTTGGGATACCAGAAATTGTACACCTTGTGCACCTGGATGAATGTCTGAAAACCTACAGTGTAAGGAAAAATCTGACAAAACAGTTCTGTAGGTTAAAATAATGAACTGAACAGTATGGCAGGTATCATTCAGGCATGTGGAGGTAAGGAAGGGTCAAATTAGTGAGGTTTTCTTTATTTTGAACAGTGAACTTGTCTGTAAGGTTCCACTTTGTGTGTGTTGGGAACTCAGTTTATTGTGGAATAATGCTTCCCTGGATAGCATTTAGTTGGAGGCTCATGTGCAGTTAACCAGAGGCTGGGAATCCAGCAGGAATTGAGACTGCTGATGCAGTGAAAATAAGAGAACCTGAATTGAATCCACCATTAAATTCTGTTTCTCTGAGCAGAGAAAGGTTATCTCCTCTTGTATGACTTCCCTAGAAGTGCAGACTGTTACTTTAATGCAAGTACTTCCTATTTATCTTTTCCAGAATTGTCCCACACCACAATAGCTCATAAAATACCCTCCCAGAACTACAAAATCATATTAAATATTGTTAAAATACATAACTGCATTTTTCTCCTAGTTTAACAACCTGTGTTGCTTTCACTGCTTTATCTCTCACTAGAAATCTGAAGCAGAAACCATTAAAGTCTCAGGCCAAACTTGAATCTGAGCAGGAAGATTCTTTTCCTCAGCCTACCTCAAGCAGAGCCGCCTGTGTCACAAGCCATAAACCCAACGCTGGCTCCTACAACCAGAGTTCCTCGGGAGAATCCTCGGATTCCACCTGCCTGGCATCCTTTGAGAGGAATGGGAAAGCCAGAACCACAACAATAACTAATTGTTCTGCTTTATCATCAGGTCAGAATTTAGAATTGCTGCCGTTTGCATTCTGAGTTGTTAAGTGAGCTTTGGGTTTTTAACACGGAATTTTTTTTACACCAGGTTTAGGGGTTTTGTGTGATGCAGAATTTCGTGTTTTACTGGAATTCGGACACTTACATTATTTACAGCAAATGTTATAAAAAGATTTGTGTACTCTATATAATTTTTTGCTTTGAAATGGTGTAGAATACAGTAAATTTACTTTTATTAATGAAGAAATCTGTCAACAGGATAGCTTAGAGTATTTGATAATTGATATTATATAAATTACAGATTATATGCCCATATATGTGTATAAGTTAAATAAAACTTGTTATCCACAATTAGCAAATGTTTGAGACTTTAAAGCTTTCCTGTCTTTTCCCCTACACCTCACCTTGACAAAAACTCAGCTTATTTCAAAGAATAAGAAAGTAAGTTCTGGTAAAATCCGTTAGAAAATACTCTGTGTTTTGGGGTTTTTTTAAACATGCTTTTTTTTCACTTAAATCTGGTATTTGAAAAGAGCTGTTTTATTCTTAATTGAAACTTGAATGCAGGTTAAAGAAGCTTCCTGTCACTGAACATGGCATGAATATGGGTTTTGTTGAGGTATCAGTTTGATCCCTGTAAGACACTCAGGCATGAGAATGCATTTTAAGATAATGTGAGGAAATCCTGAAGATTCCAGGAGCAGCAAAATGTAACACTTCACTGGAAGCTGTTTAGAATTCTAACTGCTAATTTTTTAATTTTTTATTTTTTTAAAACAGAGAGTGAAATAGAAGGTTCTGGGGTTTCTTCATCTACTTCCTCTTCATCTTCATCCTCCTCAAGCAGCTCAGAAGACAGCAAAGGCTGTTCTGGGGCTCCTGTGTCCTCTCCCCTGCACAACGGGGTGTGCAGGAGAAACAGCAGTCGCAGGCTGACTCGGAACCGAGCTGCTCAGAGGAAACAGACAGGTAGGGTGGCAGGAGTTGCTTGTGAATAGCAAGAAAAGTCTGAATTTTTATTTTTATATTCATATATATTTATAAAAACTGAGAGGAGTTAGTATTTTTTTTAAATTGTATGTGTGAGATGCTCATTTTGTTATTGGTGTTAATTTTGAAGCTCTCAAATACTACACTCAGCTTTTGAAAAGATTTTTTCATGACTAGGGGGAAGAGGGCAAAAACCAAGAGCCTGGTGAGAGGGAATGACTTGCAACATATCTTAAGAAAAAAAGCAGCAATTCATAAAGAAGTTCTAATTGTCACAAAACCAGAATGAATCTGGAATTTATGACAGCAAAAGCACCTGTCACTAGGAATATATTTCATGCTTCATATCTGTGGGTTGAACATGTCCCAGTTTTGACAAGACTTGAGAGTTGCTATTTCATATTTAAGATATTATTCCCTGCTTTCCTTTACAGGAGCACTTCTTCAGGAGAACGGGAATACGAGGAAAGCGATCAGGAAAAAGTTACATGGAAGCGATTCCGAAAATACTTCCGTGGTGACATCCGAGTCCCTGAGCAACAGCAAGGGCAGGCACAGGAAAACCCCACGCAGGAGTGCTGCTGTGGCTGCCAACAAACTGAGGCTGATGAGTGATGTGGAGGAAGAGATGTCGAGCTCAGAAAGCATCGGGATCTGCAGGAACAGGAAGCTGCCGCACCGGAACGCCTCGGCCGCCGCCAGGAGAATGCTGCTGGAGGGATCTGAGGATGAGGCAGGCCTGAAGTCTGAGAGTGACAAAGAAATAGAAGAGCAGCTCACCAAGAGGAAAACTCTCTCTCAGACTGGCTGCTCTGCTCCACGAAGGAAATTTGTCAGCGAATCTGAGAATGGCAGCTCGGATTCTGAGCCTGACACGCAGACCAAGCAGAAGAGCTGGCAGAGCAATGGGCACAGACAGCTCCGGGGCCCTGTTTGCTCTGTGTCTCCCAAAGTGAAAAGTCCCACCTTAGACTTTTCAGAGGAGGACTCCAAAAGCCATAATTCTGAGGATGGGGGCAGCCAAAAGGCTTCTGACCAATCAACACCAACACATCACAAGCCTGCAGTGAGCAATTCTGAGGATGAGGCGGACTCTGAGTTGGACAGGTGGAATGGCAGGAAAGCCTCTGGGCTGCAGCTCTCCCCTCCTTTAAAAAAAGCAAAAGTCTTGAGTGATTTAGAGGACACAGCAGAATCTGAAGCAGAAGCCAGAGAGGAGGAGAAGAGTTTAGTGTGGGAGAGCTTGGTGCCCACTAAGATTGTGAGGCGTTCCAAACCTGGAGCTGCCTCCAGCTTCCATCACTCTTCTGATTCGGACTCGGAGAGTGACTCCAATAATAACAATTACTGTGAAACTTCTGCAAAAGCAAAGATGAGGAAGAGGAAAGGAAAAACAAAAATCGTTAGAAAAGGTAACATTTTTCAAGTTAATTCCTCTATTTTTTAATGCTGAGTAAATGACTGAGAAAAGATCCAAAAGAGCAGAGTGTTTTCTCTTTATGTCCAGCTCCTTGTTTTGAGTATTTCAGTAACCAAAACCCTCTGGTTTGCAGCTCTGTTACCTTGCCTGAATTTTCTGTTGAGATTTTCTGTGCTCCAGCAAATTTGTAGCTGTTATTTTCAGTTTGAAGTAACTTTATTGATAGTTTTTCAAAATGAATTTGATGGAAAGGTATTTAAATTATTCTCACATCCGTGGTGTGTGCCAGAACCTGAAACTTGGCGTGGAGATTTTATTCTGTCAATTATGTTTAGAGTCCTTAACACAGACAGGTACTCGGCAGAAATAGGATTTATATTCCACTTGTTTCAGAAAGTTAAATTATTTTATTTTTGGATTTTATTCTGTAATTTTACCTGTCCCTGGGATCTTTGTGTGCTGGCTGATCATGATTTAGAGAGTTGGTTTGGGATGTTTTTTTAAGCTGATGAGAGTGATGCTGATGTTTATTAAACCAGGTCATGTACATTGTGCCTTCATATAATCAGGGAATGGTCCTGATTGGAATTTGAAAGACTGTTCAGAGGTTGGTGTTTGGGGTAATCCTTCCAAGTCAGTATGCTTTAAAAATCTTAGAATTTTTTTTTTATTAATTTATAATAAATTAAATTAAATTTATTTAATTAAATTTAATTTTTTTAACAGACAGTAGAAATTATTGTCTGTTAACATGACTCTGTCTTGACAGTTTTCCACAAGAAATACAAGAAATATTTACTTGTTTTGTCCCAAGATCTTAAATTTAATGCGTAAATAGGGCCATACTTGAAGAGTTTCTATATTTCAAATAAATATGTGTTATATATACATACAAATGTAACTATATATGTGTATATACACACTGCTAAATTAGCCAGCTGAACAACTCATGTGGAAGCTTTGCTTCGGTTATTTTTTAAATATATATAATATAAATGACATATAATCTATTTTGATATGTAAAACCATCTATATGTATTTCTGGAAAGTCTATTATGTTACAGATAATATATATTATAGACATCTAAAGTTTAGCATGGGATTTTATATATCAGAAAAGGTTGAGAGTGAAGTTTGCAGCTAAATTGTGGCAGTACCTTGTGGGCTGTAGTGCCCCCTGCAGTTGAGCTGGTTGGAGCTAAGGCTGGATTTTCCTGCCTGATATTCCAGGTCTGGAGTTTGGCCTGAGCTCCAGGACACCCTGATGAACCAGATTTGCACATCTTTGTGTCTTTTAAAACCTCTTCCAGTTTCTGGGGTACTTGGTTTAATGCTCCCTCTTTCTGCCTGTGCCACCTGGCTGGACCTTCACAGCTTTTAATTCTGGATGTTCCATGGGGAATTTCAATACATTTTATTATAGATTTGTTCCAAATTTAAGGTCCTGTATACAAAGTATACTTTTAATATTCTCGCAGGTTTGCAGAAAGGCTGGATTTTTTTAGGCTTGTGTTCTAGCCACTTAATAATAGGAGGACATTGTATAAAATCTCTTCTTTTTAATCTGTGGATTAATTCACCTTTTATACAGCATTCTGCAGTGTGCAGCAGAAATGTGTTGTGCTTTGGCCATATCACACAATACAATTACTACAAGTGGTAATATTCATGTATCGTTTCTGCAAACTCTTAACAAAGAAAGGAAGTAAATTATCCTTGGGAAATGTAAAAATAGGAATATACTGGAGTAGTACATAAAAGGATCTACATTTAATTAAGGACCAGATTTGGTATATGAAGAGATTGTTAATTCTGGTAATCAAACTGGACATTCGAATTTGTCTCATAATTTTTCCCTCTTTGTTTATTATTTTAAATTTATTTCAAGAACTTCTGATTTATTTTTTTTTTTATTCATATGTATGAATTGTTTTATTTAGAAGGGAAACACTGATCTTCATAATACATGATTCACATGTATTTGTTTTAAAACAACATAAGCAAGTTCTGTATTAATTTTAAAAAACACTGAATGGAAGATTCAATGTTAGCAAAAATCTGAGTGTTAAAGTCACTAAGTAGCTGAAGGATTTCAATGTTCTCCACCTGAAACAATCTAAAATTGTGAAATATGAAATTTCATCCATATAAAATATTACAGTTCATTTTTTAGGATAAAAAGGTCTAAAATGTATAATTAATGTTGCAAGTTTTATTCTAGTAAGAAAAATACAACTTTTAATGATACAAGTATTAATATGACAGCATTGTATTAGTAATATGACAGCTTGTGTTTGCTAAGTGAGGGAATTTGTAATGTCTGAGCTAATTAACAGGATATTGGCTAAAGAAAGCTCTTTTGAGACCATGAAAAGGTTTAAAAGTGACAATCTCGAGTTAAAATGATCCCTGGGATTTTGATGGTATTTTTAGTAAAGAATTGAGATCAATTGCACTCAACAGTTGAAATCAAAATAAAATTCAATATTAGTGTATTTCATTAAAAGTGGCAGTGTTTGGGCATAGTAAACTAATAATTTCAGGAATGTAAGACATTAAAAACAACTCTGACCTCTCTGTTTTGCAGAGCCAACATCAGAGGAGGCCGGCCAAAGCGCCAAAGTGCTGCGGAGCAGGACGTGCATCATCAACTACAAGAAACACATCAAGGTGTCCAGCCTGGGGGAGAAGAAGAACCCCCGCAGGTGTGCCACGCTGGCAGCCAGCAAGATCAAGATAATGAGCGATGCAAAGGAGGAATTATCCAGCTCAGAAAGCGTTTACCCAGTCAGAAAGAACCGCAAGCAGCTCCAGGGCAGCGTGTCCTCAGCCTGCAGGAAGAAGCTGTTCAACAGCTCGGAGGTGGAGGCTTGTTCCAAGTCTGAAAATGAGAGTGAGCAGGTTTCTGGCAGGAAAAAACCTTCCTGCCCTGAGTCTTCTGTTTCTAAAAGGAAATATATCATTGAGTCTGAGAATGAAAGGACTGACTCGGAGACAGAGACTCAGAAGCAGAGCAATAACCACACACAGCCACACAAACCCCTCTGTGCTGCAGCTCTGAATAATTTTGACTATGACTCCTCGGAGGAGAATTCCACAAACCACAGGGTAGAAAATGGGGGAAACTGGGGAATTTCTAGGCAGGCAGCTTCAACCCACAACCATTGTACGAGTAACTCTGAAGAGGAGGTAGATTCTGACTTGGCTAAACTTGAAACTAAAAATACCAGAGCAGCAGCAAATAAAAAACCCAGAGCTTCTTTCAAGAGATTAAAACCAGTGGATGACTTTAAAGAAACAACAGAATCTGAAGCAGGGGGGAAGCAGGAGGAGAAAAGCTCCGTCTCCAAGGATGTGGAAGCACCTGGGACTGCAGGAAGCTCCAAAGCCAACTTCACCTGTTTCTCCTCGGACTCTGGAAGCGACACCACCATCTGCAGCGACGCCACGGAAACCAGGAAGCGCAAGAGGAAATCAAAACCCGTCAGGAAAGAGACCCTGAGCTACGACTCACTGAAGCCTTCCAGGAGGCCGCAGCGGAGGAAACGGTGGAAAGGCAGCCAGGAGCAGGACTCGGAGGAGGTGGAGTACGGCGAGTGCAGGCGGGCGCGGCGGCGCTCCAAGATCCGCACGCGCAACGGCGGCCGGCGCACCGTGCGCTACCACGACGGCGACGATGACGCCCTCGAGGACGCCGGCTGCGAAACGTAACCTTAACAAAAGGAAAGCCAGCCCATCTCTTTTTTCCTTTTCTTTGTTTTTTTTTTTTTCTTTTTTTTTTAAATTTTTTTTCTTTTTGTTTTTATTTTTTAATGGTAATAGCACTAGAACTCCTGATGGGTGCTGGCTCTTCTTTGTCCTACATTTCAGGGAATATATTTATATTTTTCTATGAAAAAGTTATGAATGTGATTAGATGATGACTTGCTCCTTTTTCATATTTTGACTTGCACTTGCCTGCCCATGTAGCAGCATTTAGCACAGATGCCAAAATGTGCCTCATTATAGGGGCAATTTTTTTGTCTTTACTGGTATTTTATTACATATAGACAAGAGTTAAGAAATGTTAAAACACTGCAAACAGGTTAATAGCAGTATGTTGAGTATTATTGTTATGGGTGCTGCAATGAAATACTACCTAGGTCATGCAACATTCAAGAACAGATTTCAAACATCTCTAATGCTGTATGAAATCATCTACAATAGTAACAGGCTTCTAAATAATAATACACACTCTAAAAACCTGGTGGATTTAGGGTTTCCTCTTCTTTTCAAAGAGGAATGAAAAGGCTGATAACTTCCCAGCTTGACTCAGTGCAGGTGTTAAACGTTCTGTACTTGCATTGCTGATAAGCAGTTACCAGTGAAGAAGTTGATTTGCCAGTTCCAGAGGCTTTGGTGAACAGAGGGTTCTGCTGACAGGTAGTACATCATTAATGTGACTTCTATACTGTAAACTTTTAAGATTATGAAATGCAGGTGAACTCTTGGGCCTAAAAGGGTTTTTGTGTGTTTTCTTTATAAAACAGAAAAACAAACAAAACACTTGTTCTGTTTTCTTTATGCGTGGAAAGCTTGAGGTGCAGGATTCCAACATTCCAGACCATTTTTTGCTACGTTTCTGTTGTTCCTCCATATTCCAAGTGTTTGAATGTTGGATTTCCCATTGATTAAACCTTACCAATTTCTCAGCATTGCAGTATATCTCCTGTTTTCACAGTGTTTGAGGTGGCTCCTGTTGACAAGAAAGACAGTTTCTCCAGGAAAATATGTGCAAGTCCCTGGTTGAACACATATCAACAACAAAAACACACAGCGACTCTGAATTCTTAATTTTTCCCTGGAATTGTGCTGGTGGGAGCCCCACGGTGGCTGCCCCAGCCCAACACCAGGGAATCTCTGCTCCTTCCCCACCCCAGGGTTCCTCCTCTGCTCTGCAGCTTCCCTTTCTCACACTCTGGAAAACCTCGGTGATTCCCGATTTCATCAGTCACTAGATGTGGCAGAGTATCGGATTTATCCTAACCTGGCTCATTTGAACTGAAACAGCAAGTTTGGGAATTGGTTTTCCAGCAGGTTGGACTGGTAGTGGGATCTGGAAGGGTTTGGGGGTAAAAAAAATGTAGTGTAGCTGCACAGTCCTGGTGAATAATGACAGAACACCTTGTACAAATGGAAATGCATCATGGAAAGGGGAGCTGGCATCAGTGAGAGCCACTTCTGCACCACCCTCACTGACATTGGCTGCGTTTACCATCACTTTTGCTATCCTGGATATTATCTCAGCATAGAGAAATACTCTTTTTTTTCCTTCCTTAAAACTTCCACGTGAAGTCCAAAAATAATTTAAATCGTTCTTGCCCCAGGCAGTTTTATTTAGAGCAGTCTTTAATAGGATGCAGCAGAATTTTGTAAATTCAAGATAAATGTTTATCTGGGTTCTTTATTTGGTTTCTGAAATACAAACACAGTTGTGTTTAGTGATGAAATTTGAAGGTGGCTTTGTGTTTTGTTTGAGGAGCAAACTTTGTTATAAAGTAGTAAGCACTATTTTTTTATATTTTCCATAAACTTCATTGTTTAGCAGCTGCTTATTCTCAGTGTTCTCTGGAGTGCAACCCCCAATTTGGGAATAACTGAACATCAGAGTTTTTATTAATTTTCAGTTTGAACAGCTAAAATATAGCTGGCATTTTTGTATTTCTAACTAGGCTTAGATTCACAAAGCTGGTTTTCTTTCAGGTGCTGTATTCTGTCACTGCACACACAGGTTCATGGTGATCCCTGAAAGCTGGAGAAGGTTCTGGCCTCTGGAGCTGTAGATCCAAGAGGGAACCACTGCCTTAGGGACCCTAACACTTTTATTTTCTAGGCAAAGCATGTGCTGGTCTGTATTTTCTAATTTTATACACATAAGACAGTAGGAAAAAAAATTATTAAACTGGAAAGGTATTTTGAGTTTTTCAGCCTTTAAGAGTTTATTTATTTTTAATTTATTAAAGGAGCATGCTGACTCTTACAGAACTGGGAGTCCTTTCACCTTCCTTTTAAGTGAGCATTTTTGGTTTGGTCTAGCTGTACTCAGGGAAGCAAAGTAGTAGACATTTTGAAGTAGGATCTTTATTTAATATGATTTTTGGGGGGTGTTTTGGTTTGTTTTTAAGCAGGGCCTGAATCTGTGATGGTGATCAGGCAGCATAAACAGAGGGAAACATTAAAGTGCAGGACAGAATCCTAAAGGAATCAAATTCTTTCCTGTTAAAGGCTTTGATGATGTACATGTGTTAGTGGACCAAAGTAAAGCTGTACATACACCTGGAATGTCACTGTGCTCTTATTTGGTTCATCCAGGCCAAGGGTCCTACCCTTGGGTCACAACAACCCCCTGGAGCTCCAGGCTGGGCAGAGGGGCTGGAAAAGCTGGAAAAGCCCTGGGGGTGCCGGTGCCAGGGGCTGGACACGAGCCCAGGGGTGCCCAGGTGGGCAAGAGGCCACTGGCCCCTGGGCTGGGTGAGGAATTGTGTGTCCAGCAGGAGCAGGGCAGGGATTGTCCCTCTGTGCTGGCTCTGAGAGGCCCCTCCAGGGCTGGCTCCAGTTGTGGCTGGTGCAGAAGAGCCCTGGAGGGGCTGGAGCGTGTCCAGGGCAGGGAACGGAGCTGGGAAGGGTCTGGAGCCCCAGGAGGGGCTGAGGGAGCTGGGAAAGGGGCTGAGCCTGGAGCAAAGGAGGCTCAGGGGGCCCTTGTGGCTCTGCACAAGTCCCTGGCAGGAGGGGACAGCCGGGGGGGTCGGGCTCTGCTGCCAGGGGAAAACGGCGTCGAGTTCAGTCAGGGGCGGTTTAAATGGGATATTCGGGTGGTTTTCTTCACTGAAAGGATGGTTAATCCTTGAAAGAAGCGGTGGAGTCCTCACCTCTGCGAGAGTTCCGGAGCCGTCTGGATGTGTTCCTTGGAGCCGAAGCTGGGGGTAACGAGGCGGTGCCGGTGGGACACGGGGCTGTCCCTGTCCCGATCCCTGTCCCGATCCCGGTCCCGATCCCTGTCCCCGTCCCGCTCCCTGTCCCCGTCCCTGTCCCCGTCCCGCTCCCTGTCCCCGTCCCCGTCCCCGCGGAGCCCCCGGCGCCTCCCGCGCCTGTTCCGGCGCTGAGGGCGGGGCCGCGCAGGCGCGGGCCGCGGCCATGGCGACTTTCTTCGGTGAGGTGGTGGTGGCCCCGTCCCGGGCCGGCCTGGACGAGGAGGAGGAGGCGCGGGAGGAGACGCCTGAGGACCGGGAGATCCGCAGGGAGATCGAAAAGAAAAGGTATCGGCGGCGTGGTACCTTTATCCCTGGAGATCAGGGCAAGGTTCTTCCCCCAGAGGTGCTGGCATTGCCCGGGCTCCTCAGGGAATGGGCACGGCCCCGAGGCTGCCAGAGCTCCAGGAGCATCCAGGGATGCCCGGGGTGGGATTGTTTGGGGGTGTGGGCAGGGCCAGGAGCTGGATTTGGATGGTTCTTGGTGGTCCCTCCCAGCTCGGGGTGTTGTGTGGTTCCTTTCCCAGGGAGATCGATGTCCTGTGGACCTGGCAGTCGGGCGGCTGTGCCGAGGAGCCCTTGGTGTGCTCCAGGTTCATCGTGGCCATTGGAAGGAACGCTGCGGGTGCGTGCAGGGCCAGATGCTGCTGGCTTTGGGGGGTAATTTTGAGGAGGCAGAAGGTGGGAGGGAGGTGTAAATGTGCCAGGACATTCCCTGCTGCTCCCAGCCCCAATGTCCAGCCTGGCCTTGGGCACTGCCAGGGATCCAGGGGCAGCCCCAGCTGCTCTGGCAATTCCATCCCAGCCCCTGCCCACCCTGCCAGGGAACAATTCCTGCCCAATATCCCATCCAGCCCTGCCCTCCTTGAGTTGAGGTCATTCCCCCTAGTCCTGCCATCCCATTACCTTGTGAAAAGTCCCTCTGAAGCTTTCCTTAAGCACCTTTATTTACTGGATGTGCAGCTCCTCATTTAGGAGCAGAAGTTAAGCCTGGAGGCCACTGAGTTGTCCAGAGAAAGGTGAAGTTCCTCTGTACATGTAAAACAGTTATTTTTACAGCTCTTTACTCCTCCTGAAAACTGATGTATTTTCAGTTGAACAGGAAAAGTTAAGTATGTTTTAGTTTAGGATTTTAGTTGGGACTATCCCCCTTTACCTGGCTTTTGTTTGGTAAATTCTCTGGTATTGTTTATTAATAGGCAAAAGTTTTGTTCTAATAGTAGTGAGAAGTCTTGCTTACATTTAAATGACATTTAGATTTTATCAACGTTAACTTTGCTGATTTGTTTGGGTTTTGTTCAGGTGTTTCCTTGAAAAATGGTAATAGATATTTTGGATCTGTCTTCTGTAGCTTTTGACAGGAATCTGATTTATGAACATTTTTGCCACACTCTTGCCTCTGTTTCCTAGAATTGGTGTAATAGTTCTGCCTTTCTGCTTCAGTGATTTTTGGTTTTATTCTGCTATATCTGCTACGTCAGAAAGTATTACAGACTTAATATTTCACATCCTTAATACTGAAGAAATTGAAGTTGATTGTAATACTGTAATTCCTAAGAACAAGTGATTTTTATGTTAGGGATCTGTATACGTTGAACAGCTCTTCATCTTTTTTAAATTTGGGTACAGTAGGGCTGCTGACATTGCTGATGTTTCTTAGATTTGGTCAATAAAGTTGAATATTGAATAAAGTCTAAGTTGATAAAAATGAGCTATTCTTTCTTCAGATTGCAAAGGAATAATCTACTATAGTCCAGCTATTTATTGGTAAAACAGAGGTTTTATTCTTTGTTAATTAACAGTACTTTTTATGGGTTTTGCAGCTTTCCTGTCATCTTTTATCCTGGATTCTGTGTGCTGGGAAGTGGTTGGAGTTGTGAAGCTGTGGAATGAGTGGTGCAGAACATCCAGCACCACAAATGTCCTCCCCACAGACTCTTTCTGTTTGTTCTACAGATTGATATCAGATCCCACAGTAAGTGACTTGAGCATTAATTCCTCTGTGTTTTGGCTTCCTGAAAAAGAGAGCCTTCATCCACTCCCAAACAAGGCACTGCACAGGGATCATGGGTTAATCTCATAAATGTTCTGAAGGGTTAATTCTCACTGAAACTCTGTGAAGTTCTGTGTGCAGCTCAGCACAAAGATGTCACAGCCTCATGGCTTCACTGCATTTGTAAGCAAAAAATCCTCATTGAAACAGAGTTAAAGAAACCCAGAATAACTGAAAAAGTTATTATCTGCAGCCACATCATCCTTACAGGTGATTATGAGCTGCTGTTGTGCTCTTTAAACCACTTGCTTACACAAGTTTTTGTTTCTTTAGGTTTTATTGTGCCAGTGTAGTTGCTACGTGGCTGAGGATCAACAGTTCCAGTGGCTTGAGAAGGTAAAACTGGCAAGAAAATCAATGGAGTAATAAAATCCTAAGGGTGGGGATCTTCCTCCCTGATACTTCCAACATGACAGTGTTAAATAAGTTTCCCCTGTGGTTTTCTTTAATTAATATTCAAAAATAGATAAATTTACTCTCTGCAGGATCTGTGAAATCCCTTTCTAGATGCTGCCAGCCACGTCTGCTGTAACCTCCCAGCTGAGGGCAGTCCCTCCATTTGGACAGTTTCAGTTTTGTTGGCCCTTAACCACTTCCCAAACCTTTTTCCTGCTTGGTTTTAATTTCCCATGGCTTATTTCTACTGTGTTTTACCTCTGGGAGAATTTTTCCTTAAAAACACCAACAGCAAGTTGTACAGCTGCCAGAGGATCACCAGACAAACCAGTTGTGGAACTCCTGGTGGATGGTGTCAGCTGCTGGGTGTGCTCTATGCCTTTCCCAAGGGGGAGCTGGAGGGGAAGGTTCCTCCCAAGCAGCATTTGTCCCATTTGTTCCCAAATTTAACATTCCCAGGGCCTCACCCCAGCATCATCCAGGTGCAGGAGCGCTGCTGGCTTAGGGAAGTCCCTCCAAATATCATCATTTTGATTTAATAAGATAAAGCCAGGGGTGAATGTTCCTCCTCTTGATTTTCCTGATGGATTTGGGTCACTGCTTTGCCTGGAGGAAGTGTGGCTTATTTTGTCTTGCTGTCTGTCTGCTCCCTCCCTGCCTTTAAATCTCTGCTAAGCTGCTGGACAAGCAGGGATTGTGAAGCTGTGCTTAAAGCACAGCTTTGCTGGGACATCATGGCTCGTTTGGAAGTTTAAAAACCCTGAGATCTCAAACATTTTGCTTTTGCTGTATTTATTCCCCACATTTTTACACTTCATTTAAAGTGGGACTGCAGAAGAAAGATGACTGGGGGGTTGTTGTCTTCCCCAGTTGTTTGTGGATATGTGTGATTTCCAGTGTGGGTGTTCTGAACAGCAGGAGTGTGGCTGTACCAAGTCAATGTTCCTGAGTGTTTTTAGGCTTTGTGGTTATTGGTATTTTTAAATGTGCAGCAGAAACAACGTGCTGGCAGTCTTTTTGCTTTTAATGTGAATTGCAGACCTGTTCTGTGTGTAAATCCTGATTTACTGAGCATCTCCCATCTCCACAAGTCAGATCTTCACATCTGGGTGTGTTTCCTCTGTTAGGCATCACTGACAAACGAGAACACACAGGTTGGAGTTCTGCAGCCATGAATTCCAGACAGTGTTCCCAGCCAAGCAAGTGAAAACATGTGGGCTTGTGAATAATTCTGTCAGATTTCTGTCACAGTGGTGACACAGCGATGGGAGGGCACAGGCAGCTTCCCTCCTGGCATTGGTACACAGACAGAAACAGCCAAGTTTCTGTCACAGTTTCCAAATTCTCAATTTTCTCTTCTCCTGTTGGTATTTTGTGATGGCCAGAAGGTTTTGTACTTCAAAAACATGAAGTTGTACTACTTTGAATTTGAGAAAGAGAATCCTAAATTTTCTTTCTCAATTCAACTTGAATAAAATAAATTCTGTGCACCTAAAATAAAGACTTTTATAATATTGTAGGACATCCAGGGAGCACAGTTTTCATTTCAAATGTTATGCAGCTCAGTGAACTGCTTGTTTTTATTTGGAATCCATTTTCTTTCTATAATCACCACTAATTAAAGTAGTAAATCTTAATATATTGAATAGAAAGTGCTGAAAACTTAAAACCTCTCCAGAAGATTATTAAATTTGATAAATATGTCAGCTTTTTTTTTGGGATTTTTTATCTCCATCCCAGGAGCAATGCCTGGGAGATTTCTACCTCAAGGCTATGATTCAAACTGTTTTTAATCCTGCAAACCTGAGTTCAAGTGCCCTTTGCACTGAAATTGAAATGAATCCTTGAGGTTCCTCTGCTTTTATTGTGAGAAGAGAAATTTTGGTGATTTTTTATTTTTTTAATTTCAGGTTTTTGGCTCCATGCAGAAGAAAGGCTTGCAAGTAACCATCCTTTCCACGTGTCCTGTAGCTGATTATAAAACTCAGGAATCCACTCTGACACTTGTATCTCCATTCCTGAAAGCCTTGAAGACCAAAGAATTCCAGGAGCCGGTCTGCTGCTCGCTTCTGGAGCAGCCCAACATTGTGAGGGATCTTCCTGCTGCTGGTACTTGGCAATTCCAATTATTTACAGGGCTGGTGGTGGCAACACAGAATTCCTCCTGAGGAGCATCCCACTGCAATCAATCAGTGTTTTTACTTAATTTTGGGAACAAGTCAGCTTTTTAAAAATTAATTACTGACAGATTCACATCTTACACATTGCTCTGGAAAATAGGGACAGTTTTCCAAACCAGCCATAAATCCTTTTACCCATCATGTGTGGGACAGAAGTACTGGAAAATTCTTCAGTATAGCCTTACAAAGCATGTTGTACAGTGGGTCTTTTGGGGAATTTTACTTAATTCTCCAAATTAAGTAAGTTTTATTAAGAATTATTTTCATCTGAGCATCCAAAGTAAAAGCTTATGAAGTCCTTTCTGTATATTACAGGTAAAGAAGATTGCACAGGGCTAGTGAGTAACCTCATGGAAAAGTTAGGTTCAGTTTTATTATGTAATTTAATAAAAACCTTCAGCTTTTCCTTTTAGAATCCCTGATGGTAGCAGCATGAGGAAAAGCTTGACTGGCAGGAGCTAAAAGTGGAAGATTTTCTCTTGTTTGCACTTCTGTTTGGTTTCTTGGGGTTTTTTTTGTTTGGGTTTTTTGCAGATGTTGCTATTATTTTTAGTTAGCAGCAGTACAGTTTCCAGGGAAGAAACACCTGCCTTTAACTAATTTTTGGTGGTTTATTTCCTTGTGTAGCTGGGGGATGAGGAGTGGCTCCTGCAGCAGTCAGGAGCTGGTAATTAAACTCCCATGGGTTTAAAATTCTGATTTTTATACACAGAACTGAGATTGCTTTTCTGCTGAACTTAACAGAGATTTTCTTTTGACCTGTGCTCAGTTCTGAGTTACTGCCAGGTGTGGCAGATCCCTGCAGTGCTGTATCAGTGCTACACTGATGTCATCAAGCTGGACACGGTTACCATTGAAGCCTTCAAGCCTCTGCTTTCTTCTAAAGTCCTGAAGAGTTTAGCCAAGGTAAAATTCCATATTTAAAATTAATGGCAGCTGGTGGCTGGTTCTGTCTGTTCTCATCTCTTGCATTCTGCTGGTTTTATTCTTCTGTGAGGAGAAAAATACAAAATTTTAATGACAGTGCTTTGTACCTGCTGTAACACCTGTGTGGCTCAGGAATAATGAATCTACAGCTTCCTTCAGAAGTTCATTTTGAATTTTCAGGCTCTTCTAATGGTATGAATATATCAGGGAGGGATTTCTTGGGCTTGTGTAAGCTGCATTTTCCTTTGGAGTCGCCTCATTTAAAACTTTTAAGCTTTTTGTTGTGTGGTTTGGTTTTTTTTTTATTTTTACACTTTATATTCGCATACCATATGGCTCTGTTCTAGCTCTGTATCTGCCTCTCTTCTGGCATACAGGAAAGCTTCTTAAAATACCCATTTTGACCTGTAACTTCTTTTTGGAGCTAAAAGACCAAATTTCTGAAGAGATTTTTACACTAATCCAGCAACTGTGAAATCCAACCTGGCCTTGAACACTTCCAGGGACAGGGCAGCCACAGATTCTCTGTGCCAGGGCCTCACCACCCTCAAAGTAAATCACATTGCTCCCATAAATTCCCATTGCAGCTTCTAAAATGAATGTTTTACCCTTTCTGAAATGTTTTTAATTGAATTTTATTTGGTTGAAAACACTTTGAACCGAGATGTAAATGCCAAAGAGATCTGTGTGTACTGAGGTATTTATTTCAGTTCTAAAATCAGTTTTCAGTACAGCTCATTCTGTTCTGCTGAGTAAGTCTGAGTAAGACATAAATATTTAAACTCTCAAGGAGAACAATGACAGAGACTCTTCCCCTCATGTCCAAGCAAAGAGGAATGCAAAATAATAAATCCCATTTTATTGCTGGACTGCAGATTCCTGTGGATAACTTCATTCAGAAGAGCTGAGTTTTGCTCACAGTTAATATGTTAATAAAAGTGATGTTCAGAGTAATGGAAGTGGGACCAGAGGCCAGTGGGGCTCTTGCTTTGTTCCCAGGACCGTGGGTGATGCTGATCCTCTCTTCCTTTCCCCAGGATGCCTCTGAAAGCACAAAGCTTCTGAAGAAATTCCTGACAACCAGTGAAATTCACAATAATATCTACATCTGACAAGGACATTGATGCTGCACTTCTGTAAACTCCAGTTTCTTCTCTAGAGGACTTCTGGGAATTAATTTTTTCCCCCTTAAAAGTAGAATAAATTCCAGTAGATTTGTACTTTTCCATTCATTTTTGTTGCTTTTAACTTCATCACTGAAAATACCCTTCTGCATGGCTTAGGAGACTTTCTTCTGGAGTGATTTTGGGAAAGATACCTTGGATATGAAAAGCAACTCCTTTTTCTCCTCCTGAATGGATTGTATTACTAAAAGTATTCCTTTTATATGTAAAAGAGGAAATGCAGATAAGGAATTTTGTCAGTATCTAACAAGAACTCTCCTTTTTTACTTTATTTTGAGACCTGAGGGTTTTTCTAATATTTGATGCTTTTCAAAGATTTGTCTGTGATAGAGAAAATGCACTCACTGTCCTTTCCCATCCACAGAGAATTTTGCTTATGTTTATATTTGTCTCCACATGCCCTCTTTAATGTATGTATTGATACAAAAGGCAGTGGTTAAAGTATGGTAAATTCCTTTAAAACTTGCTAGTGAAAAATAATCTCTCCTGGTAAAAGGGGCTGGCAGGATCACAGGCTGTTTCTTCAGCTGGATTTGCCAGGGCAAACTGATTTAATCCACTTTAAAACACCAAAATTTGGCCAATGGTAGGAATAAAAAGAGGTCTCTTAGGCAGAGCATGTGATTTTTAGAGGAAAGTAAAAGGTTTCGAAGTGTCTCAGAAAATTCTCTGGAAGTTAGTAAAAAATTCAGCAGTTTATTTAAAGTATTAACTAGGATTGAGGTGCAGTTCTGAGTTGTACTCTGTTTAATTTAACATTTTGTTTAAGAAAAAGGTGTTAAAGTATTAATTTGCTCCCAGGTAATTCTGTTCTCTGCTGGGTGTAACTTTGACTTACACTGGATGCTCAGAGGATATTTTTGAACAGTCTTTTCCTTCACAGAACTGTCACTGATTTAAATTTCAGGTAATTACAGATGAGCAGATCTTGCCTAGAGTGGTGCTGGATTTTGGAACTGGATTTTGGAACAAATTCTGAAGCTTTTTTTGGGTTTTTTCTCACATTTCTGTCCATCTTTATAATTAAAAAATCAGTCTTATGTGTGATCTGAGATGAGAATTCTGTTGTTTTGAAAGTTGGCTGCACCATTTTCTTACTTTTTAAGTGTTTGGTTCATAACAAATAAAGCAGATAACAAGAATTAACCTTTAATAGTAAATTATGCCAACCCTTAGAGGAATTATGAATGTACTTCTGGTATCTGTGTGATCACCCAGGCACTTTGCAGTGTTCCAAAACAGCTCCTATATTAGATTTCATTCACTTCCTACTGCCTGGCTTTATGCTGAGGTGTGAGAATGCTCCTCAACACCTTGAATAAAAGTGGCAAACAAAACCATGGCAGCTTGGGAGATTCAATCAGACTGAAACCTGGTGTTTTGGCAGAATTCTTCAAGGGTTCACTGTTATTGCTTGAAAGCTCTCCATAGCAGGAAATGTTTAGGTAGGATGTAGTGGGGAACTACTGTAGGGCAGTGCAATAAGAGATTTTAATTTAAAATTCTGCATTTTCCCATAATTTGATGTAGGAAGCAGCTCATATTCACCCCTTGAATATTCTGGAAGCCTCAGAACTAATGATGAACTGTGTCTCTCATAAGATGTGAGTGTTGACTAAAGATTTTTTTCCATATTTGAATGTTGCTGCCTGTTTTATTTTCCCTCCTGTGCTCTCCAGTATCTACCAAGAGCCTGCAGTGAGGCTTTCTTGTTTCCTAACAGCTGCTGGATTTAATCCATGTAGGAGTTCACAAACTTCAGACTTGTCAAATGTGGCAGATGGCTTCAAAGCTTTGGGGAAGAAGTTTGAAACGAGATTGTGTAAGACTTGGTTTCCTAAGATATTTGCTAAATGTGAAACCAGAGTAAACTGTGAGACTGGAAGAGGTTTTTTCCACACTTTTCAAAGTAAATTTAAGACACTTTTTACCTTTTTTTAGATAACACTGATCTGTCTTCTGCTGAATGTCTTCCAAACCAAAGGCTCTTCTCAAGTCCACTCTGCTTTGTCATGCTGCAGAATTAATTTGGTGGGCAAAGGTGTCTTCCCATTCCTGAAGGCTCTGACTCCCAGGGTGATGTGCCTCACTTAGAATTCCTGGATTCAAGGTGTATTTTATGGAGACTTTGTTGCTTTTGCCTTGGAACCTGTTGGAGTCTGTGCAGTGAAGGCCACAGGTGTGAGAGCAGGGCTGGACAGAGCAAGGTAAAGTCCAGGCCTGGTTTGGGCTGGAAGGAACCTTAAATCCCATCTCATCCCAGCCCTGCCATGGCAGGGCCACCTCCCACTGTCCCAGCTGCTCCCAATGTCCAGCCTGGCCTTGGGCACTGCCAGGGATCCAGGGGCAGCCCCAGCTGCTCTGGCAATTCCATCCCAGCCCCTGCCCACCCTGCCAGGGAACAATTCCTGCCCAAGATGCCAAGATCCAGCCCTGCCCTCTGCCCCTGGCAGCCATTCCCTGGCTCCTGGCCCTGCAGCCCTTGGCAATTGTCTCTCTCCAGCTTTCCTGGGGCTCCTTCAGGCCCTGCAAGGCCACCCTGAGCTCAGCCCAAAGCTTCTCCTGGCCAGGCTGAACAATGGCAGCTGGGTCAGCCTTTGCTGCCAGCAGAGCTGCTCCATCCCTCTGCTCATCCTGGAGCCTCCTCTGGGCTCTCTCCAGCAGCTCCAGCTGCTCCCTGGGCTGGGCCCCAGGGCTGGGGCAGCTCTGCAGGTGGGGTCTCACCTGAGCAGGGCACAATCCCAATCCCGTTCCTGCTGCCCCTCCTACTGTGGATGCAGACAGAATTCACATCATTCCCATTCCTGGGAAAGGTCTCATCTCACTGCACAGATCCAGGAAATTATTTAATTCTTCCTAGATTCCATGCTCACGTTGGCTCTACGCTTTGCAGTGTTTTGTTGCCAAAGCTTCAGAGGAAGAACATCATTTCTGACATGTAATTCTACAATTTTTATGCCAAGAAACTGAAAAAGGCGATCATTTTGTTCTACCTAATTCTTTGTATTTTTAAACATTCTGTTCTGTGTCTACAACATTGACAGATCTAAATGAGCTAAAATAAAATGAAAGTCAGAGATGAATGATTTTACTCTCTTTTGGTGCCATCAGATCTGCACTTTGTTTTCCCCTTTAAATATTTTGGATTGGAAGTTTTGACAGCTGCTGCACATAGCAGCAACCAGCACCTACAGGCACCTCCTCGAGCCAAGTGAGATCACAGCTCTGAGGTCAGGCTTTTCTACTTTAGAGAAAACACTGAGATCCTGTTGAGAGATCTCCCAGAATAGCTGATGAGCAGAGGTACTTGAGAATTCCATGCAGCAAGTACTGTGGGAAACAATTAACTCACAGGGATAAAAATGCAAAGCACTCGTTTCACTTTGGGATCGACCCATCCTGAGGTGAGGGAAGGCCACAAACCCCAAACTCTGTGTGTGGAAGAAAAAAGTCAAGTTTTTTCCTTTCAAACAATTGTATAACCAAATGTTTAGAAGTTCTTTGGATGGGGAATTTGGGCCATTGCTTTAAAGTAGGAAAAATTCCATGAGAACAGTGATGCACCTTCAAAGGACAATTAACATAAAGCATTTATTGAGAAGACATGGGGTTCTTCCCCTGTGTTTGAATCAGAGAATTCCAGTGTGCTTTTATACACTGAAAACTCCCCATTTCATGTTCAGCATTGATATTTTAATTCTTCTTTTAGGTTTGACTTGGATCCCCTTTCATTAAATAAAAGCAGCCTTTTTTCTGTCACTTCCAGAGGCTTTAAAGCTGCTTTGTGGGGAATTAACAAGAGGGGAGATGAAAAATAATAATCATAATGTCACAATCACAGAAGGCAGCAGTTTTATTACTGAACAGATGAACAGAGAATGTGCAGCCACATTTAATTCAAAGAAAAAAACCCCAAAGCAAACCTATGGGAGGAAAGCTTGGATAAGAACAGAGGCAGCCACTATGGAAAGGTGAGAGCACAGCAGAGAAAACCTCAGCATCCATCATCCTATAAAATTAGGCTTTGAAAGGGTTGTGGTGGAGCCAAAGCAGGTTTATGCTGCCTCACTGAACTCACTTCCAAAGTGGGATTATAAAGATATTTTTGTGCAGAATAAGCACAGTGAGAAGTACAGAATGCTCTGCCTGGCTATTTCCACCCAAACCCTGGAGGACACTTGCAGGAACCCTTGTGAGAAACAAGCCAGTCTTGTTCCTTCCTTAGAAAGCGCTGGTGCAGAACTGTTCAACCAGAATCTGGAATTAGGACAGCCCAATGGAGCTCCATCAGGTTGCTGTGGCTTTTTTCCAAGTGGCAGGAAATAACTTGGGATAACCTGGTAGTTCCATGTGTGAGGAAATGCTCTGCCACAGTGGATTCAGCACCTGCCCTTGCAGTTTCCACTTCTTTATGTTTTTTACTTCCCTAGCAAAGTGTGTGTATAGAGGAATATTTACTTTTAACAACTATTAATATCTAGCAAAAAATAGTTTGTGGGGGTTTTATAAATAACCTTATTCCCAGGTATTGTGGGAGGCACATTTCCTATCTTTATGGACAGGAACTTCACCTCCTGCAGGGCTTGTGGTAGAGATCTTTTGATTTAAACCCAAAAAAGAATCCCCACAGTCCCCAGCTGACACCCTGCCTGGCAAGGCAGGGTCTTCAGGACGGTGCAGGTTTTTCTGAGCATGAAGTTCAGTTAAGATTTTGTTGGTTCTAGCAATTCTTTCAAGAATTTCTTCACAGAAGGGGTTACTAAATATTGGCAGGGGCTGCCCAGGGAGCTTTGCAGTGCCCATCCCTGCAGGTGCCCAAGGAAGGGCTGGACGTGGCATTCAGGGCTCTGGGCTGGGGACAAGGTGGGCATTGGGCAAAGCTGGGACTCCCTGGGCTGGGAGGGCTTTTCCAACCTAAATCATTCTGTGAATGCTCTGCTTTGTGTCCTACTGAACAATAATATTATTTTCTGTCCTGAGCATCCCAGTATGGGGGTCAGGCACTCAAAGCTGCAGGTTGGTTTGCCCTGTGGTGCCCATTTGTGGCCCCAAAGCTTTCTAAGGCTCATGTAAATTTTAGTTTTTCAGTTTGATAATTGGCTGAGAAAAATTTGGGCAAAAATATTTCCTCAAGTCAATGCTAGAGGTCAAATTTATTATCAGGTCAGTTTTGAGAAAGTTTTTGTACTCAGTTCTGGTTCAGGCTCATCTGCTTCTGGATGTTACTCAAATTAAAGCAGTACAGCTTGCACTTCATAGAATCTCAGAATGGTTTGGGTTGGAAGGGACCTTAAATCCCATCCCATCCCAGCCCAGCCATGGCAGGGACACCTCCCACTGTCCCAGGAGCTCCCAATGTCCAGCCTGGCCTTGGGCACTGCCAGGGATCCAGGGGCAGCCCCAGCTGCTCTGGCAATTCCATCCCAGCCCCTGCCCACCCTGCCAGGGAACAATTCCTGCCCAAGATGCCAAGATCCAGCCCTGCCCTCTGCCCCTGGCAGCCATTCCCTGGCTCCTGGCCCTGCAGCCCTTGGCAATTGTCTCTCTGCAGCTTTCCTGGGGCTCCTTCAGGCCCTGCAAGGCCACCCTGAGCTCAGCCCAAAGCTTCTCCTGGCCAGGCTGAACAATGGCAGCTGGGCCAGCCTTTGCTGCCAGCAGAGCTGCTCCATCCCTCTGCTCATCCTGGAGCCTCCTCAGCCCTGGGTGCTCTCGGTGCTTCCTGGGGTAGCAGCACCCAGCTCTGCTCCACGGCACAGAGGGAATTGCTGCTGGAACTTTGCCCTTGCAGCAACACAGCAGTGAGTGCTTCCCATAAATGAGAGTTTCTCTACTAAACCCCACGTTCTGTGGTCCCAGAGCAGCCCAGCAGAACCACAGGCTGCAGAAGTGGGTTCTCATGCTGCCTGTGCTGGTGTGAATCGTGTCCATGTCCTTCCTCCCAGCTGGGACCCAAATTCCCAGAGCTCTGCACCCCTGAGCCTGGCAGGCAAGAGTCTCCCCTGCATTCCTGACAAAGCAGCTCAAAACAGGAATAAATACCGAGTGTTTCCAGGGAAGAGCAAGCAGGGCTTTTTGATATCACATTTATTTCGTTTTCCCTTATTTAATTTTCACTTTTGGAACAAAGAAACAGGACCAGCAGCAGCTGTTTGGCTCTGCACGCCTCGGCCTTCACTCGGTGCTCCGAGCCAGATGTTAAAATTCAGCTCACTTGGAGGAGGTCTTGACTTAATCAGCGTGGGGTAGAGAAAGCAATGCTGTAATGCTAATAGAAAAGGTCACTTGTCTGAGAGGAGAGCAGCTTGCCCTGGGTTTTCCATCCCCTCCGCCCCGGGGGTGCCGCAGCTGCGATGCCGCGGAGCCCGGCTGTAATGTTTGGGAAGTGCCTTTGATTTTTGGGACTTCCAGGGAGCCAGCCTGCTGTTTTCTGGTGTTGACATGTGGCTTCCAGACCCTCAAATCCAATGCACGTTATGAAAATGCGTAAGTGTTGGATTTAAACCATATTTTAATAATTTGGCCACCTGTACAATATCCTAATAACCTTAGGAGAACTTGAGATCCTCTGTAAAATTATTCATAGCAGATGTTAAATCTTTGGTGTATTCTACACATTTACACACTGGGGGACAGACACTAAACATTGCCCTTACAAAAATAACCTAAAACATATTTATTTCAAAGAATTAGAGTGGGTCATAGCAGGAAGGGGATGCAGGAAGCTCCATCCATTGTTGTGGTTTGTTTTAAAGGTGTGCTCCAAGCGAGAGGATTAAAACAAGTTTTGGTCTTTACTACAGTTGGACAAAATTATTTGAGTGTTTAAAAGATAAAAAGCCTTTTATTATATACATTTTGTTCCAGTAAGTTTCTCAGCTGTTATTTTTCTGGCACAGCTTTCTTATTTTTATTTTTTTTTTTAGTATACTGTAACTCTCCAGCTTTAAAGATGTCATTACAGGGCACTAAATCTTAAGTGCCAAACCTGTTCTCTAATGATTGAAAAATTACCCTTTTGGTCAGAACTTGAGAGCCAGAAATTCAAAACCTGCTGGAAAGAGGCAAAAGTCCTCCTCTGATGTGACTGGGTAACAAATCTCTTTAAGCAGCCAAGTGAATTAGCTTTTAAAGAGCTTTTAAAAGATTAAAACATTGCTGGCAAGCAAATGAATATATCTCTATATATATAGATATATATATTTGTATATATAAAAATATAGTCTCCATTGGTGTAGGTAGCTCCAAGTGGAGGTAGCTGTGAGTTGATTTTAGAATCAATTTTTTAAAACTGAGTATGTTTTGGGGTGTTTTTAGTTGTCTCCTGAGGTTTTTATTTACCCTTTAGCAATGACAGCTGGATTTTTTTTGTGATGAAAAGTTCTGGCAATGTCATAGAGTAACAGTCAGAATGGTTTGGGTTGGAAGGGATCTTAAAGATCATTTATTCCCATCCCCTGCCATGGCAGGGACACCTCCCACTGTCCCAGGAGCTCCCAATGTCCAGCCTGGCCTTGGGCACTGCCAGGGATCCAGGGGCAGCCCCAGCTGCTCTGGCAATTCCATCCCAGCCCCTGCCCACCCTGCCAGGGAACAATTCCTTCCTAAAGTCAACAAATTTTGAAGGAACCACTGGTTCACTTCAAGTTTATTTCTCCAAAGATATAACTTTGGTCATAACTTTTGGACAAACTAGGTCTGACTGTGCTGCCTCAGCCTGAAGGATTTGGTGATTGCAGTGGGTCCCTTCCAACTCTGAATATTCTGTGATTCTGTGAACTAAACCAGAAGTGGAAGTGAAAAGGCGAGTGCTCAGCCTTGGCCCAGAGTTGTGTTCTCCTTAAAGAACAGACTGGAATATTCTAGAGACTAATTAAAAAGAGGAGTTTTGCTACATTTTCTGAGCACAAAATAGGAGCATCACTCAGGGAATTCACAGCATCACACCTGCCTGGTGTGTTTAGGGGTTGCCATCGAAAAATTGGCTTAGGGAGTGAAAAGTCTGAGTTCCTCTGCTGCTGGAGCTCATAAAGATACACCTGGTTGGCTTTTCCAGCTGCAGGTGCAGTGTCAGCCTGGATGTGACCTCTCTGTTTCTGCAGGAGAACAGATCACGGGTGTTACACAGGGGGGAAAAAAAAAACTACAGCTGGAGACAGAGATGGGGCAAATTTTCCTCTTCTGTCATAAATCAGTGCAAAACTTTTGCGCTGATTAGAGTAAAACTGCATCATCCTGTAGCTTTGTGGTGCATATGTTGAAATAAGTGATACCCACTGCTTTATCCTGAAATAAGCTAAAACTCATCCCAATGGCTTTTTATTTTTGTTCCAAATTATGGTTGTATGTGTATATATGGACTTACACAAACACTCAGAGATTTTTGACTTGCAAATATTGATTTAGTGAGTTGCTGAGATTGTATCAAGAGGCCTTTGGACAGTGACAGCTTCTGATCTTTTGGTGAAATAAGTGTTATTTTTTATTTAAAGGCTGGTTTATTTAGCCAGGTAGAGCAGCACAAACAATGACTCAGGTGTCTATTTTGATTTCCTGGCTATACAGCTCAGCATTAAAGTTGTTTCTTAGGACTTGGCATTAAAGATTCCTGAAGAAGAAAAGGCTTTGGGAACACCCAACTTTGGCCTTCCAGAACCTGAAGGAGATGACAAGAGAGATGGAGAGGGATTTTTTACAGGAGCCTGGAGTGACATCACAGGGAATGGCTTCAAACTGCCAGAGGGCAGGGCTGGATCTTGGGATCTTGGGCAGGAATTGTTCCCTGGCAGGGTGGGCAGGGGCTGGGATGGAATTGCCAGAGCAGCTGGGGCTGCCCCTGGATCCCTGGCAGTGGCCAAGGCCAGGCTGGACATTGGGAGCTCCTGGGACAGTGGGAGGTGGCCCTGCCACAGGTGGAGCTGGATAACCTTTAAGATCCCTTCCAACCCAAACCATTCCATGACTCCAAAGACCATTCCATCACCCTTGGCTTCAGCCTGCTCTGCCAGTATTCAGTTGTTGCTCCATCTCTGATGGGTGTGTTTAGGCTAGTTTAGGTTTCTCTGCCCATCTCTCTTATCTCTTCTACTCTGTTTTCCCTAAAATATTCTGGATTTGGTGCTCAAACCCTCCAAGCAGGGCACTCACAGGCACTTGTATCCAGAGAATCATGGGCCCAAAAGGACAGGGCATGAAATTCTCCAGGAGTCAGCTCTGGGTGAGGATGGTGTTTTTAAGAACTTTGTATTTCTAGGAGCACCAGCCCCAAGAGCAGGAGCAGGAAGGACTTGGGATAGGAGAACCCTGGAGTCTTCCAGGGAGACTGACCCAAGCCTTAATTTGGGAATGCTCATTTAAGATATTCCTGCCCCAAGAGGGCTTTCCTCAGAGTCTGTAAATGCTGTTGATTTCTGTGGGCTTTGGAACAGCTCCCCCCTTGTTCATAAATCAAGCATGAATTTAATAAACACAAAATCACTGCTTTGGTCTCACCATGACTGAGGACGTGCAGTGGATTTGTAGAACTGCAACGAACCGGTGAAACATTTCCCACACTGTCACCAGCAAATGGGAAAGCTGTAAATCCAGAGCAGTTAATGTGGAAAAGCTGATGCCTTTTCCATGGACAACAGCTTAAAAACCCCTGTTCCCTGTATCTTTCAAGTCATAAAATCAAGAAATGAAAAGTTAGTAGCTGCTGAGGTGAGAAAACAGACCGTAGCAGCATAGCCTTTGTTTAGTCATGGGCTGACTCTCTGGATGCTGCTTTTCCACAAAATGCTCCTGTCCTGGAAGCATTTCAGCAGCTAATGAGCAGTGGGGAACGTGGCTGTGGTCACTGTCAGGCTGCTGGAGGGACAATGCTTTGACATGGTCAATTATTTCTTTCTTTTTCTGCCCTCAGAGTTGAAACAGTGTGGATAGTTCTTATTTTCCTCTTCACTGACTGAAGTAAAGCAGCCTCAGACAAATGGCTTTTCTGGGTCTGGAAAAACATGACAAATAATCTCAACGAAATAAAAAGGGAAAATGGAACTATAAGGGTTTGTGTTGTTTTGTTGTTTTGTTTTTTTTTTAATTGACTGAGAAGTTTAATTTGTATTCAGACTAAAAGTTCATTTTCAAAATTGGTTTGTTTTTTTTTTTTTTTAATTTCAAGTTTTAAATCCAGACAAACTCATCCTTATTTTTTGTATGCCATCATCAAAACACTGCTGTTTAAAAAAATAAAAATATAAGGGTGTGAGAGCATTCTGCTCTAAAACATCCAAAAAGTGGGGCGAGAAGGTTGACATCTCCTCATTCTTCTGTCAAGACGATGGATAAATTTGTGTTAAATCTGGGAATTCAGGGAATTCTGTTGGCTCCCTTCCTATACCATTACGTGCCACAGCCTCCCCTGGGTGGTGGCGCTTGTGGGCGGGGCTGAACCACCTGGGTGTGGCTGGATGGGCGGAGCCATGAGGGGCGTGGCACTGGGGGATTTGTTTTCCCTTTTCCAGGGTTTTAGAGTCCCTCAGAGCCACAGGATCAGCTCTGCCCATGACACTGATAACCACCATTTCCCTGTCTCCAGGGCTCTTTTCCTTCCCCACCTCCCCCATCATCCCGACCCCTTCTGGAATGTTCTCCATGGCACTCATTCATCAGCAGTTTGCTGTTGTGGTTGGCACAGGTTGCACAGGGCTCTGCAGCGATAACACCGCTCGTGCCGCGCTCCCAGATCCCACCCCATCCCACCATCTGGTTTCCATATGGGAACATGCTGCTCTCGTTAGCCACCTTCGGAGCCGCCCGGCAGCCAGGTCCCTGCTCAGAAACAAATAAATTGTCTGGTGTCTACTGTGTTTCCTCTCAGGCCTCACTCCCCACTTTAAACTTGGCAGCGTTTCAGAGCAATCAAAATCCAATCAGCGGCCGTGCTAACTCCATATGTTTTATTTCCAGCAGGGCGGAGGAAGCTGGGATATTTTGGGCGTGTGGCGATGCTGAGGGTGACACGCCACAGAGCGTGTGCACGTTTCCCTCTGCCTGGTACCCAGGGCCCAGCTCAGGGAGGGGAGCTGCTCCGGTTTCCTGTAGAGAATTCCGGCTGCTGTGGATCCAATTAGCTTTCCTGGAAAGTGGAGCGGCTCTGATGGAGGGTGAAGCAAATGTAAACTGCAATTAGTTCGATGTGTTGGAAATTCGCCGGAGTCCTCCGGGGCTGAGCCTCAAAATATAAGCAAAGTTGACAGGTTGTCTTTCTTTAAATGGTGTTTGGGCCGCGGTGGTTACCCCTGTCACGGGGCTGCTGGCGTGTTCTGCAGGGCTGTGTGCTGCAGGCCATCAGCCAGGCTCCCTGTGCCTCTGGGAATGCTGCAGCCTGGGTCTGAATGTAAAACACGAGTCAGGAGGAATGTGTATGAAGGAGTTTCTCCAGCAGAGCTGCCTGGCATCCTCTGGGATCAGGTTTCTCCCCGTGCCTTTCATAAAATCACAGAACCGCAGAATGGTTTGGGTTGGAAAGGACCTTAAAGATCATCTCATTCCACCCCCTGCTATAGGCAAGGAACCTTCCAGTATCCCAGGCTGCTCAGAGCTCCATCCAACCTGTCCTTGAGCATCTCCAGGGGTGGAGCAGCCCCTTTCAGATGGGGCTGTTTATTTTGCCCCAATCTGGGCTATCACTTGGCAGGTGACAACTGCAGCGCCTGAGGAGTCTGGGCAGGAATGCCACGCTCGTGGCAGCTCCTCTGTCTGTGCCCTACAGAGATGAAGCTGTGACAGGGTCCCCTTGGTTCACCTCTGTGCTCTTGCAGCTCCTCTCCCCAGGGATGGCTTTGGTCCTACACGAGGCTCCTGACCCTGCAAGGAGGGATGCAGATTTTATTAATTCCTTGATAAAAGCTGGCAGGAGGTGCAAGGCACAGTGTTGGGACTTGTGCTTGAATCTCTGGAGTGCAGGGACCTGGAGCCACCTCTCAGAGGAAATGATTCCTGCTTGGAGAAGCATTCATGTTGTGGGAGGAAAGGTCGAGCCAAGGCAAAATCACCTTGCACACAGGAAAACCAGTCCTGATCCCAAAGGGATCACAGCTCGGTCTTAGGGGACTGCAGGGAGGAGAGGGAACCAAAACTCATGAAAGAGTAGGTTTGGGCTGGTAGCAACTCGACCACGTGTTTTTCCTGGGGCCAGCCACGCAAATCAAGAGTTACAAACTAATTTCACAGAGGCTGAAAAGCAGCAGCAGCCTCATCTCCCAGCCTGTGATCCTGTTGTGCTGCTCCATTTCCCTCTGGCTGCATGTTGAGCGCAGAACAAACAAAGGCCTCCATTTTCAGGTTTTCTAGTGAGAGCTGAAGCCCATTCCACGAACATTCCGTGGTGGGGAGAGCTCTCTGCCAAAGTGCAGGAAGCACCAGCAGAGCTGCTGAAGGTTAATCCAATATTTAACATTCAGTGGGTTGCCAGGAGTTATAAAACCGTCCATATGGTTTGATGGCTGTGTACAGCTTTCCATGGTTACTTTACATCTGCCTTGGAGAGTGATGGATTGGAAAGCACCTCCAGGATGTCTTAGGGAACACTGTGAGGCCTTAGGACAGGCAATAAATGGAGATTTGCCATTGTCAGGGAGCTGGCTTGAAGGATGCTTTGAACAAAGCTCTCTGCGTGACCTTGGAGCACAGAACAAAGCCAAGCTCCCGGGCATCAGAGCAATGCCACGTGTCAGGGAAAGCCAGGTATGGGAAGGCTGGAAGGTGACAGCCAGCATGGGGCAAATGTGCAGATCAGTGCTGGTCAAATGGGCAGGAGCATTCCAGTGAAAAGAGATGTGGCACCGTTCCGCTGTGAGGCTGAGGCAAAATTCAGCTGAGTATGGGGGAAGAAACACCAGCAAAACTCCCAGATCTCCCAAACCCTGCTCCTTCCTCTTCCCTGGCACCTCTGGCAAGGGAACAGGGTTTTCCTGCTGGGAGATGGCAGCTGGACAGGGGCATGGTGCTGGAGCTGTCGGTGCTGACACACCTGGGAGGTGTGAGAGGAGCAGCCCGTGGGCTCTGTGTTGATTCCTGAGTCTGTTCCACAAAAAGCTTTAGGTCAGGTCAGAGGCAAGGGAGAGTGAAGGAGATAAAAGGAGTTTGGGGATCTACAATTGGTAGTGATTTGGGTTCAAATCAGAAAGCCATAAGGGCTTTGGGGCTAGTGCCTATAGCTGCTTTTTCTAATTATTCTATACATCCTAATTATTCTATAGCTTATTCCAATTATTTTTCTTCCTTTGGAAGAGGAAATATCCTTCCTAAGGGATCAGCACACAGCCAGTTTTTACCAGGGAAACCTTTCCCTTTGAAGTGTGAATGTGTATGTGGCAATTTTCAAAGGAGGACAGAAGTCCAGGGAAGCTTGGGACACGTGAACACCTGGGACTTGGGTTTGTCAGCAGCCTGATTCATGGGAACTTGGAAACAAAGGATTTATTTCCTTCTAAACCTCTTTTTTTTTTTCTTTTTTTTTCTTTTTTTTCTCATTTTGTTCACCTCCTGAGTTCAATAAGCCTTTTCAAGCTTTTTTTTCCCTGCACCTTTTGAGTCTTCCCAGTGTTTTCTAAATCCTGACCCATGTCCTCTCTTTGTGGAGATTTTTTCTGTTCCTTCCTCACTACTGCTGTTATTTGTTTTTCACAATTGCCTTGCAAGCTGCTCCTTCCTTCCCTCCAGTTTTCCTGGTTTATTTGTATATCTCAGATTGTTTTTCTTTCTGGAAGGAAAAAACCCACAGAGGCTCAAGTAAAATGTTACACAGAACCAAAGATTCCATCATCATCTTACTCTGCAGCACCATGAACCACAGAATCACAGAATGCTTTGGGTTGGAAGGGACCTTTGAGATCATCTCATTCCACCCCCAGCCATGGGCAGGGACATGTCCCATTAGACCAGGTAAATCAGTAATTAGCTTTTTCATCAGATGCTTAAATTAACCCTCTGAGTCATCCTGTGCTCAGGCTGCACCTGGACTGTGCAGGGAGCAAGAGGTGTTCTCTCTTCTCTTCTTCACCTTCCTCAGTAGCTTTGTTGGTCCAGGACAAGTATTTCAATAGGAGCAGGTAGGAACAGGTCATATGGATCAATATTTTAATTTAATTCTAATTTATTTTAAAATTTACATTATTTTAATTTAGATTTTAATCTGGCCAGGGTTAGAGTATTGCATCTTTCCCTCCCTGCCATCCCCAAAAACAGAATGCAGAAAGAACAGGATTAGTCCAATCCAACAATCCATTTCCCCTATTTTTCAAAAAAATACTTTCCATTATGTTTAACCTAATGAAAAGAACAGACAGAAACCGTTTTGATTTGTGGGAGAGGAGAGGTGTCAATCTCTTCTGCTGTGTCCTGAGTGAAAGCATGGGAGGAAATGGCCTCAAATTGCAACAGAAAACGTTAAAATTGGATATTAAAAAAAAAAAAAATTCCCTGGAAGAGCGGTCAGGCCTTGGGATGAGCTGCCCAGGGAGGTTTGGAGTCACTGGAATTGTCCCAGAGGAGTCTGGATGTGGCCCTTGGGGACAGGGTTTGGGGTGGTGGTGCTGGGGCTGGGGTGGCACTGGGTGATCCTGGAGGGCTCTTCCCACCTCAGTGATTCTGGGATTCTGTGCTTAATTATAATTATTTGTTATTTTATTTTTGTTGTTAATTCACTTATAAAGTGCTGAGCTCAGTTATAAAGCTTGAAGCTGAACCCAGAAATCAGTGAATTTTGAGGTGATTTTCACAGCTGTGTGCTTTCCCCCTGAGAAAACCACAAAATTAAAGGTTTGAGCTTTTATCATCCTCTTTTCCCTAAGGAGCTGTGTCTTTACTGCCTGCAAAAGCTGATTTGAATAACGTGAAGGAAACACAGGACAAATCCCTGAGCTTTTGTGGTGGGGATCTCTCAACATCTGTGTGTAGAACAGAGCAGAGGGCAGGGATCTCTTGGAAGCAGGAGGGCAGTGTTGCCACGCTGAACGAGTTTCAGCGCTCTGGATTTGAGTTTCAGCTCTCTGTATTTGAGTCTCAGCTCTCTGGATTTGAGTTTCAGCTCTCTGTATTTGAGTCTCAGCTCTCTGGATTTGAGTATCAGCGCTCTGGTTTTGCTGCTTCCCTTTAAACCCCTCTGTCTCTCGGAGCCCTGCCATGGGTTAACCTCGGAGCAAAGCCCCAGTGCTCCCAGTTCAGCCTCGGATCCCTGCTGGGGCATCTTGGTGAAATGAAGTCGTGGTTTATAACTCACCTCCACAACTCAAATGTTTTTCCTTCTGGCATCATTTGAAAAAGGAGCTGTGTTTTGTGTTTTTGTCTCTAGTACAAAATGACATTTTTTTAACCAACGATTTTATTCACATTGTATTCTCTGTTCTACAAATTGTGCATGGGAGCAACACTGCTGTCACCATGAGTGTGCTCTTTCCATTGTCCCCAAAATGAATTCCTTGGAATCCCAGAATGGTTTAGGTTGGAATGAACCTTAAAAATCTTCTCATTCCAACCCCCTGCCATGGACAGGGATGCTTTCCACTAGACCATGCTGCTCCAAGTCCCATCCAACTCGGCCTTGGACACTTCCAGGGATGATTTCATGCAGAAAATACATGTGAAATAGAATAGGATCTACTTTATTTATATGCTTTTGCCAGAGGTTTCATTTGGGGAGAAAAAACAAATAACCTGCTGTTCACTGACAGCATTTTAGCTCACTTTAAAAATAATATATGAATTCAACTAGCAGACCTCCAGCCTGTGTGCAGACACATACCTAAACACATACCTGCTATGCCAAGGCATATTAGACTGATTTATTGAATTATTCTGTTATTTTTTTTGTTGGCTGCAAAGTGTCAATTTTAAAATTATTCACTTCCTAGAGAAACAGAGAGCCAATATTTGAAATTACTGTTGCCGTCTTCCTGCTTCAATTCCCTTCAGTGCTGGTGAAATCAGGAAGAATTTATGTTTGCCCAGATGATTTGGGGCTGGGCACTCAGAGATCCCATGGACCTGGTTATAATTTCCTCACACCACACAGGCAGAACAGTCCTGCACCCGGTGAGTGAATTTTGCTTTGGGCATGAAGAATGAGCTCCGAGTTGAAGTGGTAAAAGGTAATTTTCAGCACCAGGTTTCATCCTCCTGGGCTTGGATGGGGTGTTGGCACCTCCAGACGCTGCCTGAGTTGAGGACTTCTGGTGGTTGTTGCTTTTCCAGGTGTGGTGAGAAGTTTGGGGTGAGTGGCTTGGCAGCCAGGGGCTGTGAGCAGAGACCCCTGTGGCAGAATAAAACTGTCTGAGGAATTGGGAAATTTATACACAGAAAATAGAGACCAGGAGTCCATTAAAATCCCAGGGTGCAGACAGAGCAGGGGAGAGAGGGGGAGAGGCAGCTCAGCAGTTGGATTTCACAGACTCACAGAATCACCAGGCTGGAAGAGACCTTTTGGAAGGAGATTTTCTGGGCAGGATCATTTCAAGCCAGAGGAAGATCCAGTGGGAAGGGCAGGGGGTGCTGGAGCAGGTCCAGAGAAGGGCAATGGAGCTTGGGAAGGGTCTGGAATATGTGAGTTATGAGGAATAGCTGAGGGAGCTGGGAAGGGTCTGGAGCCCCAGGAGGGGCTGAGGGAGCTGGGAAAGGGGCTGAGCCTGGAGCAAAGGAGGCTCAGGGGGCCCTTGTGGCTCTGCACAAGTCCCTGGCAGGAGGGGACAGCCGGGGGGGTCGGGCTCTGCTGCTGTGTCCCAAGGGAAGGGAGGAGAGGAAATGGCCTCAAATGGCACCAGGGGAGGCTCAGGTTGGAGCCTGGGATAAAAAATGTCACAACAGGAGTGACAGGAATAAGTTTGCCCAGGGAGGTTTGGAGTTGCTGTCCCTAGAAGTGTTCAGGAGGAGTCTGGATGTGGCCCTTGGGGACAGGGTTTGGGGTGATGCTGCTGGGGTTGAGTGGTGCTGGGGCTGGATGAGCTTGAAGGTCTTTTCCAGTCTGGATGACTCTTGATTCTGTGTTTCACAGTTTGTGCTGTAGGCACTGCCTTTCCCCACAGACAAGATTGTTCATTTTCCACTGCTTGTGTCCCACAGATTTTAAGGCCACAGTGTCGGTGGTAACCCCACCATTCCTTGTTCCCAAGGGTTCCCCTTCCCCCTTGGCTGCTGTTTGATGCAAGCACACTCTGAACACCTTCCTGAGCTGGGACCTTGCCGTGCTGGAGGTGATGGGTGGCTCCAGAGAGCTGGAGGAGCAACCCCTGAAGGAAAACGTGTGCTGTAAGGTCTGGCAGGTGGCACTTGGTGTTTGTGTAGCCCTTCCTTATTCTGCACCCTGGAGCAAAACACAAATTCTTTGTCTCCTTCCCATGAGGACTGTACCAACAATAAATGCCCAGAGCAGCTGGGGCTGCCCCTGGATCCCTGGCAGTGCCCAAGGCCAGGCTGGACATTGGGAGCTCCTGGGACAGTGGGAGGTGTCCCTGCCATGGCAGGGGTTGGAGCCCTGGCTCCTCTGCAGGGCTGCTGGAGCTCCCAGCCTCTCTGATGGCTTTGCTGTATTTTTGTGTGTGTTCTTTTTGGTGTGACCAGCACTGGGCACATGGGCTGTAAAAAAATATCACGGAAATAATGTGTTCCACACTGTTGTTTATTATATTTTTGTGCCTAACATCCACTGCTTTGAATAGCAGCGGTATTTTTGAAAGTGTGTGTAAAGTAGGGTGGTGAAACATCTAGTTTTAGTGCTGTAAATTTGACTTTGTATACAGAAAGAAGAACAAACAGCTCCACCTTGCAGCTGTGGAGGACGGAGGAGGATGGGACATGTTTTGCAGTGAGGTTTGGACTGATGGGATGTGGATGGACAGGGGGTCATGGGGAAGGCAGCTGGGAGAGTTTGTGAGTGCTGCTGCTGGCTAAAACCCAACTTGAGGACTCTGCACAGTGCCTTGCTGCCCCAGTGTTCCCAGTGAGCGTGGTGGGACTGGTCATGCAGACCACTACTCATCTGTCATCACATTTCTGAGCTTTTTGGTACTTTCACAGAAAAACCGTGGATGCCCCATCCCTGAAAGTGTCCAAGGCCAGGCTGCATGAGGCTCTGAGCAGCTTGGGATAGTGGAAGATGTCCCTGCCCATGGGAGGGGGTTGGAATTTCAAGATCCCTTCCAACCCAAACCATTCTGGGATCCTGGGAAATGGACAAGATGTCCAAAGGGGTTCATCACTCAGAAACAGGAAAAACACACCATAAGGAAGGGAAAGAGGAAACCAAGCTGTTAATTTAATGAATGTAAAATATTATCTGTAAAATCACAGAATCACAGAATGGTTTCTTGGAGTCTCATGAACAGTTTTTGAATGCAGATTCATCCTAAAATTCAACACGTGCTTTCAAGCGCAAAGTTCAATATTTTACTGATAGATCTTGTCAGTCAAGGATTCCAAAGGCCCTACACTGAACCCAGGTGAGGGATTGAGTTATTTCTTTCCACAATTGCCACTCTTCTCAGTTATGTAGTATTTTATTGGGCTTTGTGAAAACTCCACTTCTAATTCTCAGTTCTTCTGAGGGCTGACCTTGCCTGGTGCTTCTGCAAAGTCATAGGAACAGCAAAAAATTCACAGAATCCCAGGATTGAGGCTGGAAAAGCCCTCCCAGCCCATGGAGTCCCAGCTGTGCCCGATGCCCACCTTGTCCCCAGCCCAGAGCCCTGAGTGCCACCTCCAGGTGACACCTCCAGGGATGGGCACTGCAAAGCTCCCTGGGCAGCCCCTGCCAAGGCCTGAGCACCCTAAAATTGCCCCCAATTCTGTCAAAATCAGTCTCCAAAAGGGAGAGGCTGTGCCACCAACCCTCCAGGCTTTTAATTGTGAACAAATTACTTTTTTTGGAGGTTATTTTAGGAGACTCAGAATTTGGGTACATGGTGGAAGAACAGAATTTGCCGTGCAAGCACAAACGCTGAGGGAGAGAGAAAATAACGTGCTGCAGACTGGCTGATTATTTGTCACACAAGCAAATCTGTATTTAGAGAGCTCCATAAAAAATATAGTTTCCATAGTGAAAAGTGAGAACACCCACCCGCGTTTAGGCAGTTGGGAACAACCAGTTTATGTGCAAGGAGGAGAAACATAAAGAATACCCTTCAGTTTTCCTAACCACTGTTTTCCTTGGACCACGAGGCACGCTGAATGTTCCTGGGAAAACTGGAAACCTTCTCCAGTGCGCTGAAGAATTCAGATCCACGTCTTTCATTGTCACTGGCTGAGTGCACGTATTTACTCGCAGGGCACTTTTAAACAGTGTGATGGAGACATCAAGCTGGAGCCCGGGCCAGTATTCTCGAAATAACTCACCATTTGGGAGGAGAATAAAGGGTGTTAATCTCAGCTCCTTGGCTGGAACTCCCAGTAAAGTTTTTACTTCTCCGCTCCCCAAGAATAGGCGCAGTGTTCCACAAGAAATAATTCATATTCAGAGTGTTACTCCATATATAAAATTTCAGTGCACCAGCGCACAACTAATCCTTAGAAGGGAAAGTTGCCCTCAAAAATCCAGCCAGCTCCACTGTGCTTAATGTACATGGACTTTGAATGATAGGCAAAATGTTGAAAGAATTAAGTTAAATGTATTTCAGGGGGGGGGGGGGGGGGGGGGAAACATTAGGAAAACTCTTGGGCAAATCTTTTGCAGATGGCAGACAGCTTAATTGCTGTGGTAAACTTGTCTGAGATTTCTGGAAAAATCTGGGTGCTGCAGTAATCCGTGGAACCCAACGGATCCAGGTTCCAGCGGCTCTCAAAGCAAAGACGTGCACGTCTTCATCTTGCTTAAATTTCATCCAGGGTTTTGGGGGTGGGGTTTTCCTACCTTCATTATTTTTATTTTTATTTTTTTTTCCCATTTAACTCCTTTAAACCAATTAAAAAAGTTGTGCATGTGTTATTTGGCCAGGGAAGAAACAGAGACCTTGAAAGAAGCAGAGGAGGTTACGGGATTCCTCTCTCCCAAATGTCTCCCTGGAAAACTTTGTGCTCTCCACAGCTGGACAAAAACAGGACAAACACTTTATTATTTATTTCCATTGTGCAGGACACAACACCAACTAGAGGAGCACGCTGGGAGTAGTGGAAGGGGTCTTGTGTGACTTTTTAGTCCACACTCCCCAGTTTGGAGACCAAATTGGCATCAGATGCCATTCGTGTCATTCCCATAATCTCACTACAGGGAAATGGTTACACTCCCAAGGCTGCCAGAGTTTAAGAACAGTTTGGGCAATGCTTTCAGGTACAGAGTGGGATTTTGGGTCTGTGCAGGGCTAGGAGTTGGACTCGATGGTCCTTGTGGTTCCCTAGCTCTCAAAAAAAGAAACATCTCTTATTTTTTGTTTCTCTCAGACATATGTTGCTTTAAAAAGCTGTTTAAGTGGTGGGGATGATGTTCTTCTACAGGTGGGTCCTGATCTAGTCTCACTGCACATTTTTCCCTTTTAAGGACAATCTTCCCGGAAGTGAACAATTCCCCAGAGGATAATATGATGTCAGGACAAAAATAAACTTGTCAGGGGGGTTGGGACAGGGTTATTAGGCATTGTTATTCCTCAAAGTATTAAAAAAACCCATCAATCCTTGAATATTTCATGAACTATCCAGCTAGACCCCCTAGAAGGTGGCATTTTTAGGGTTTCCCCAGCATGATGAGCATCTGGCACTGCTTGTTTACAGCTCAGTGCCTCCACAGGCCATCAAACCACAAAAGTGTTCAGCATCCAAGGTGGATGCTGCATCCCAGAGAAGGGGATCGATGCTAGGGCACCCCAGGAAAGGGTCTGTGCTACTTTCTGATGTCCTAAATGCAGCTTTGCAGGAGTCCCAGTGGGGACAGGCGTGGTGAGGGGGCTGTGTGGGGTCACTGAGGTGAGATGGATGGTGGGGAAGGGGCAGCAGAGCTGGACGGCGATGTGCCAGGGAAAACCCATTATCCTGGGGGCAAGAAATCCCACTGTGAGCTGGGTTCAGGAGCTTTGGGAGCTCAGGCTGAAGAGGAAAAAGGGGTCCCCAAGGGGACCCTGCTCTGGGGGGACATCCTGTGTCGGCATGGAGATGGTTTCTGGAAGGGACAAAGATGGGTCCCCTCCCCTGTGGGCACCACATGGCAAGCTGGGTGATGGTTCCCCCAACACCTGCACTGGGAAGGGTCATTTTCCCACCAGAAATCCATGACTGTCCCAAGGAAATCCCTCTGGGCTGCCACTGCTTTGGCTGTGGTGGAACTTGAGCTCTGCTGATGTACCTGTGACATCTGTCTTTAAAAAGCCAAGCAAATAAACAAACAAACAATGGTTCAAGACTGGTGCTGCCACCAGTTGCTTCCTGGCTGAACTGAGAGCAGAATATGGGAAGTTTTGCAGAATATGGGAAGTTTTTGTTGTCTTCCCTCTCTTTCCCTGGCTCTGCACTCACCCTCTGCTGCCCAAGGCTCTGGTTTGAGCTTCCCTGCACACTGAACCTGCTTTTCCCTACAGAGTGCACCTGGAGGAGGCAGAGAATTGCATTTGCCAAGTTCATTGCAGCTCGTGGGCTTCAGGAGTGAAGTTCCTTTTCTCTTTATGAACAATCTCAAATAGCCAGCACCGTTCTGGGTGTGTTTTTTAAACACCTTGGCAGCCTGCTCATACATCTGCAGATCTGTTCCCAAATGCTCTTTGCTAATGAGCTGCAGCTCCAGTGAGAAGAACAGCCCCAGAGATTTTTGTGGTCCTGTGGGAAACAAGTGTTTCTGTCTGAAAATGCCCTTTTTTGTTGTGGTTGTTTGCATTTTATCCCTGAACACAAAGCACAGCCTTCTGCAGAGCAGCTGACGGGGCCATGTGAGCTCAGGCACCTGGAATATCTGCTCCTGCTGGAATTTTCTCCCTGCCAGAGGGAGGTGTGTCTCTCCAGAAGAAATCTGGATTCCTACACAGTGGTTGTGATTAGCTACAGCCCTGTCTGCCTGAAAAAAAGGCAGCAAGTGCAAGATGTGTGAGTGGAACAAGCATTCCTCGTGCTCCTCCTGCTTTTCTTCCCTCGGGATCTCTGCCCAGCCATGGAGGAGCTCCTTTGGTTGGCATTTCTGTCTCTTCCCTGCATGCCCAAAGCCAGCTGGGCTCATGGGTGCTGTTAGCACCATCCAGCCTGCCCTGAGAGGAAGTTCTGGTGAGAGTGGGGTGGGAAGTGCAGATTATACCCAAAAAAGGATGAGGAAAGTGCCTCTCTGGCCATCAGGAACTGCTTGATGAGCAGCTCTGACTCAGCTGGAGCCCCACAGGAGATCCTGCAGAAGTCATCCGTCCACTCTTGGTCTGCTTGTGGCACAAACCCACATTTTCCATAGCAGCTCTGGGGGAAACCCTCTCTGATCACCACATTAGGCAGGATTTTTGGTAATGTCTGCAGTGGGACTGTGCTGTCACAACAAAAGGCTGTTGCTCACTGTGATGCCTCACATCAAACCCCCTCTCTAATCAATGCCAGGAACTTCCAGAGAGCGATTCCCAGCCCAAGGTAGGGGGGTTGGAACTAGATTTTCTTTCAGATCCTTCCAACCCAGCCCATTTTATTATTCTGAATTCTTAACAGCAAGGAAACCACGACATTAGTTGTGCTGAAACCTAAAATGATTTACCTGTGTTTAAGGCCTTGTGGGAGAGAAATCATTCTTTACTTTTGTGTGTCTGAGATGAGTTTGATTTAATGGTGAGCAGGTTCTGGACAGGTGGAAACCAGCACATGATCTATTGTTACATCCAAGTAAAAATACAAATATAGTGCTCTTCATTTATCAGGGAAGGTCAAAATAGCACATCTTTGGATGTATTTCTGTTGCAGGTCCTCTTAAAGGAAGAAACAAAATCAAAACAACAATCAGTGGCAGCAAGTTCAAGTTCTCAGTTGCTTTTTCCTTTGGTGCTAAGCTCATTGTGGTCTCCAGTCCACCTCACTCTGCTCCACTGGCAAGTTGCAAATCAATAACCTCTTGCCTTGCTGCTCACCTGCATATAAAAACCAGTTTTTTTTAAAAAAAAAATATGCACTTCCCAAGCATATTTGACTACTGGAGTGAGTAGAAGCTTTGTAAAAGGAAACACAACATGATTCAGCTCTCAAAGGTGTGGAAACATCACCCTCAGATGCTCAGAGGAAAATGCTCCAAGTTGTTTTTTCCTGTATGTGTCCAAGTCACATTTAGTTGACAGCTAATGTTTCTAACCAGATAATGAGTGTATTTCTCAGAAATTGGGCACAGAGGATTTTTTAATGGGTTTTCTTAAGTCCCTTCCTCTTTTTACAGCAGCATGTGATTCACAGTACTTCTCTCTCCACTACAATGAGGCAGCAGGTGTTCAGTTAAACTTAATGATTGTCAAATGGATTTAATGGTTGAGAGAGACAATATACAAAGGGCTGAGAGACAATATTTTAGCATTGATTCAGGAGAAAAGAAAGGTATTTCAAAATAATGGAAACTTGAAGTCTGCTTTTATCCTGGGTCAGTTCTTCAGTCTTCAGCACCACAAAGATGGATCAGAGTAAAACTATTAAATTTTGTAAAGGTTACCATGTCTTAACATTTTAACATCTCTTTATTTCCCCCCCCCTCTTTTTACTCATCACATTTTTATTAGATTCTCCCTTCTCCCTCCTGGTTTCATTCTCCTGGTTTGGGGGGTCAGTGAGCTGTAGAAAGCAATGCTCCCTTCTGTGGGAAAACTGAGGTTTACTTTTGTCCAGACATTTTTATTGTCTTCTTAGTGAGGCTGTTGATCTTTTAACAAATCTGTGACTGGAAAAAGAAAAATCCCCATCAGTTCCTAGCTCTGTCCATCTAGGTTTTTGAGAAAATACTCAGTGCTGGTCTCTTTTAACAGAAGGGAAATTCTTTGCGAAGTCTGAGCAGAGAGAACACAATTTCTCCTTTCTGTTGTGGTGAAGAGGTCATGGTGAGAAATTCTGTGTGTGGCTATCTCTTAAAATCTTCAGGAAGTTATACAATTCTTGGCTTATTTTGTGAAGATCTTCAAATGTGTGGTTGAGCTGGCAGATCTGATCAGAAACTTTGAAGTTTTGAGTGTGTAAATGTGGCAAGATTTTGGTCTCAGAGCTGGGTGTGTCCTGTTGATTCACAATACAGTCCAGAAATTACAGTGTGAGGTAAAATACTGAGTGGGTCCTTGCACTCAGTGGGTTTTAACAGGAGGATGCAGTGATTTACCCCAAGGATTTGGGATCAGAACCAGGGAGGAGGCCACTCCTGTGCTGTTGTGGTTGCCAGAGCAGATATTTAAGAAAAAACCCTGTGGTTTGGGCAAAGTGGGGTGGAAAGAAGCAACCTGTTCCTCAGTGTTCCCTGAAGGGCCTAAAGAAGTGTCTGGACTGGAAGAAGGGGTGGCTCCTAAAGGATGGGAGCAGAAAATCACAGTGTGAAACTCAACCCCAAATCTACCAGGAGGAAGAAGAACAGCTCTGACCAAAGGTGTGGTGAGTGAGAATAAACAGTAGAAGGAAATTAGTGCATTAATTTAATTGCAATTTTAATGGGCACTCAAAGTGGTAAATCAGTGAAATAAAGTATCTTGTGCATTTGAGGAGGAATAATAGCCCTGACAGTCCCATCTCACCCATGGTGGCAGCTCCAGCCTGAAATGAAGACCAAGCCTGCACTAGGTAGAGGAGAAGGGCAAACCTGGAGTGTTGGTGCTCCTTAAGAAATGCTCCTCTTTCATCTGGGTCATTTGTTGGCTTTTCAGTGGTCCCTTTCAAGTTTAAATTTTATCTTCATTAAAAGCTTGACTTCACCCTTAACATTTCTGAGCATCTAAAGCCATGGATGGATTGTAGTTAGAAATCTTCCTCAGGCCACCTGTGTACCAGCTAATTTTGCAGAAGCTTTGGGGAAGGAAATTCAGGCCTTTCAGTTCTCCACAGTGATCCTCATCTGTTCTGTCCAGACCTTCTCTTTAGATCAAGCTGATGTGGTCTCTCAAGAGGAACTGGAGAGGCCAGGAGAGGTTTGTGGTGAAAATCCAAAGGTCAAGATCAAGCAAGGCTGATAGTAATAATCCCAGCTGGTTTTGACAGAGAGCCCACATAAAAATCTTTGTTCCTACAACACCTAGTGGAGGACTTGACCTAATCCTCCTTATAAACCAAAAGTCACACATTTCAAATGAAGGGGAGGGAGGAAATTCCCACTCTTACCAGGTGGGAACAGCTCTGTGTGTGCATTAGAGAGGACAGCAAAGCCCTGTGAGAGCTGTGGCGTGCTCTGATTTCAGTGGGTCAAATATGAAATGAGATTTTGAGTCAGTTTCTTGGGTTTGGAAGCTTTATGGTCATGATTGCTTTCTTGCTTATCCCAGGATGGTGCCATCATCTCATATTTCAGGGATCTGAAGAGAATTTGCCTTGTACCAGGAAGGACAAGGTGGAGAGGCAGGACCAGCTTCATGTATGAAATTATTTGGTTTCACCTGGGATTGAATTCACCTGGGAAAGGTTAGCCATGGCTCAAGGTCGTAAATGTGTAAAGATGACTCACTAGGAAGTAGCAAAATACTCAGAATACACCCCAAAGAAACTGGTACTGAATTTGCATACTTGCCTCCTCAGCAAGTTGAATCTTTCAGGTTTCTGAGGGCTGGTGAAGGTATAGAAACAGGGTTTTCTCATTCATGTTCTAGAAATGAATCAATTATTTGTTATCCCATCTGGCATGCCTGGGGCATCAAAGTATTCCAAATGATGGGAACAAATGTGAACAGTCAATTACTTGTCAAACCATGGAGATGACACAGTGCTGTGCTGGTTTATCTGAGAACCTGATGAAAATATGCTGTGTTGATCAGAATTTCTCTCATTTTAGGAATCTAAGATTAAAAATGACTGTGTTTCTGGATAGCAACAATGGTGTTAACAGAAATTACCCAGCTGTGTGACTGAATGCTGACTTGGTGTGGTGGCTGCCTTTTCCCACAAGGAACTCAGGATCTGTCATCGTGACACTGGTGGTTCTTTTCCCCAGGACTGAGATTGATGAGAGAGAGGATGTTTTCTCGTGTTCAGTCTTGGTTGTTTATTCTTTCCTTATCTAAATTACATATTTAGAGTACAAAGAGCTACATACACTAAGATATAAAAGTGCAAAATGGCTAAAGAAAAACCTCTTCAAGGTTTTTATGTGTCTATTTGTCCAATAATCAAATGCCAAATAAGTTATTTTCTTAGTGACCCAATGACCTGACACCTGTGTCCTGCACTGCAGATTTATTTGTCCAATCATTCATTATTACCCAAAAACCCTTAGAAGAAGAAGATGAAGAAGGAAGAAGGAGAAAGGGACAACACCCTAAGCTCTCCATCTTGTCTCTTACTTTCTAAAATAGCTTAAACCCTGAACTCTAACTTTCTCACCCAGTGACTTAAGAAAACTCTATCTAACCTACACACTCACATTCCCAGTTTTTCTGCTTAACTTTAAAAGCTGTCTCCATGGTTTTATGCTAAACTCAGTGCTCTCTTGGGTCTCAGAGCCAGGCACCACAGATAAGGGACTATTTTCTGTGCTTCTGACCCCAACAAGGATCCTGGGTTGGATTAGGTCTGGAAGAGGAGTGAGCTCTGCAGTCTCATCTGCAGGTCTCTCAGCTGCAGGTCAGGATAGGAGACTCCAGACAGAGCTGAGGGGCTGGTGAAGGCAAAAAGGGATTTCAGGGATTTCAGGAGCTCAAAGGGAGCTCGTGATACGAGACCAGATCAGGACCTGCTGTGTCTGTGCTTCATGGACTGACTCTCTCTGGCTCGTGGGTGGTGGGCTCACAGTCACAGAGAGAGGGTGACCAGCTGTTGCAAGAGGGATCTGTGGTAGGGATCAGCCAGGTTTGGACACTCCTGAGCTGCTTTTGGGTGCTGGCAGTAAAACAAGGGGTGAGTATCGCTTTCACCACCTGTACAAGGAGAGAAACTTGTCACAGCCTTTTCTCTGACCTGCCACACCACAGACTGCTAAATGCCACCCAGCTGAGGGCTGGGGACTGTAAATATTTTCCCCAAATATGATGTTTTTTCCTTACTTCTTCCTGTCTGACTGACTGAGCAACTTGCCACAGTTCATCAGCACTGTGGAAAAGAAGGCGACGCTCCACCGAGGTAAAGGAGATCTCTTTATTAAATATTTTAGCACACAGCCCTGCTCTCCCTTGGGTGCTGGCATGAGAGGAGGGCATGGACAAAGAGTTGAAATCAAGCCAGAGCCATGGCAGGGGGCTCAGGTGTTTGTCCCATCTTTTCTTGCTGCATGAGAGGCATCGAAGCGCTGGCTCTTGGTGAGTGAACTCTGGGAACATGCAATAGTAGGTACTGTTTGCTAACTAAAAACCTAATGTGTTATTCCTGGCTTTTATATACCTGGCTACCCACGGATAAAGCTATAGGATATTTATTACAGCAGGGCAAGACTGCTTTGTAATCTGAATATGCTGCATTCACACCAGTGACTTGAACAAAGTGTTTCTTCATTTCTCCGGCCATTAATGGTTTTCTCATAAGAAACCATGAAGTCAGATTTGTTGTGTTTGTCAGCTGGGTTTTTGACTGCATATATTTTGTTCCACAAAGGGGTTATTCAAAACCTCCCCTCCAGTCTTAATTAATTGCAGACCCGGTGGAAGGCGAGCCCAGTGGGGCTGGAGAGGTTCCCGTCTGGTTTCCATTTCGCCCGCGGGCCGTGTGTGGAATCACGGCTGGCTCCTGGCGCTGGGACCTGGGCTCGGCCCTCAGAGTGCTGGGAGTGACAGGCACTGCTCCTTTATTTATTTATTTGCTTGGTTTTTTTTAATTATCTGCTTTGATCAGCCTCCAGTCTGCACCCAGGGTGCTCACTGGGGGCAGAAAGTAGCTTTGTGCTGGCAAAAGGGGATGAAGATCCCAAAGAACGCCACTGCTTCCACGCTATCTCCTTCGGATAAAGCCCGTGCGACTCTTTTGGAGACAAACTCGCTATTCATAGCACTTAAATCCTGTGCTTTCTAGCTGTGCCTGCCTTCAGCTCTTGGCCTGTTCCAGGATTTTGCCTCTGCCAAGGTCTCCTACCAGGGAACCACTCAAAGCGAGGGGATTCACGGCCGCTTTCAAAATGCCACCCTGTGTTTTACTACAGCTGTGAAAGTCAGACGTGGAACAGTAACATTCCCTGTGAAAAAAAACCCAAACCCTATCCTTAATAAATGTGCGTAGTGTCTGAGTACCCTGGCTGGCTTCAGCTCCTCAGAGCCTCTACCTACCCTTTTAATTTATGCATTTCATCTGCCTGCTGCAAATATACCCAAAGCCTGGAGAATGCTTCTGTTTCCCCAGGGGAATATTTTCTATTGAGCTTGGCTGTGCTGAGCTCTCTTTGGCAGATGAGTTATGAAGAGCAGACTCATAAAAGCAGGAGGCTCTTCCAAGCATTGCACAAGGGTTGGGATGAAAGGTGGGCCCGCGGTCACGCTGCCCTCATGGAAAACGCACCTCACTGCAAAGCAGGATTGGAAAAAATTCTGCTGAAATCCTTCCAGAGAAGGGTTCTATGGAAATGCCATCTCCCCTGCTGGGTTGTACTTGTGATGCCTTTTTGGGCTACCTAAAAACAGAGACCAGACAAAATTCAGGGAATAAAAAGCAGTTCTATTTATTGGAGGGCCTTCAGGTACATTTTGGGCACACGAAGCCCCCACCAGGGGCTGCACCCAAAATGGACCATGGGTCACCATGGGTTTTCACACTTGTAAATTTGCTCCATTTGCATTTTGGGGGTGAATCTTCCAATTATAGCTTCAGGTAACGAAGTCATTTGCCCCAAGTTTTCCCCTCTCCCCTCAATTCACTTTTGTTTACATTTCTCAGGGCCTGGGACAGTGAGGTGTCCTTGATTCCCAGGCATGGAGAGGACTTGTTGTGTCTGACCAAAACGGGAAAGCAGGAGCTGACACTCTGTATGGAGTTTAGAGTTACACACTAAAAATTGCAGGATTACAAATACATGAAAAACATAAAAGCTAAAATCCTACGGCATCACTTGTGGGGGGAGCGAGGTATGGAGATCCACACTTCCCAAAACCAGGTGGGAAATCCAGCTCCCACCACACACAGCCCCTCATGGATAAAAAGGACTCGTGCTTTGCTGGGTTCCAGGCTAAGAAACAAAGGAAAATGTGCTTTCTGCTTCAAGCAGCTTTCAGTGTAGCAAATTAAAAGTCAGACATAAAAAAAGGCCTCAGGAAATGCCAGGGATGGTCCTGGCACAGAGCAGCACAACAGTTTGTTATTTGGCATTTTGGTGCCTCCTACACAGACAGACAGGAGGATTTCTGAGCATTGCTGCAGCATTTCTGGTGCTGTAAGAAGGATGAAATGACAAAGAGTTCCAGAAATTATCCCAGCAGGTGAGGGGACAGCAGAGACACAGCACAGAGCTGTGACAGGATTTACCAAGGGCTAAATTCAATAATGATGTTGTGACAGGACATTCCAGGTTGAAACATTTATTTCAGCACCTTCCTCTCCCTACAGGTTGTTACACTGGACATGGGAAAATTGGAAGTTTCACAGCCTCCCATCTCACCCAGTGGGCAGAGGGCTCTGGCACCCTAAGCCAGTGAAAACTGTAAAAAAGCTGTATCATACTGCAAAGGACCTAAAAGGATCAGCTCCTGCTGTGGGAAGAAAAGCAGGAGATTATTCCTGCCACGTGGCTGAGGGAAGCTGAGAGGCTTTTGGAGATCTGTGCCTGCACATTCCTGCTGAGCATGAATGGAACAGAGCAAAAGGAGCTGAGGAAAGGATGTTGAGCAATGCTCTGGTGTGTCAGGTGGAGTTCAGCAAGCTGAGCATAAAAGTGATGCTGCACAAAAACTCTGCTGATGCCTGTGTAAAAAAAGCATTTCTGTGACCAGGACCTGCAAGACAGCTCAATCTGCTTGGGCTTGGTCTAAGAATATTTTTATTCACATCTCTGACTGGCATCCCGACTGCTCTGAGTGAAATTTCTCTGTTGTCGCTCATGGAAAACCTCTTTGTGTCAATGTCTGGGCTCTAATATTAGTCCCTGCTGTTTGCTGGTGTTGGCATGTGTGGCTCTGGAAGGAATGGCTCTTGGAGAGGATGATTATTTCACCCTCTGTAGCTCCTTCTTCTCCTCTTTTTCCTCCATTAGCACTTGAGATAAGGAAATTACAATTTCTTACTTCAACAGTTCAGAGCTCTCTTGGTTTGCTTGCTGTGCCTCAGTGATATTCTCTCTTGTACCCCAGGTGTGCTGCTGAAGGAATTTGGGTCCCATCATGCAGAAAAAGCTGCTCTCTGATTTGCTTTTTTTGGTGAAAGGAGTTTCCAAGAAAAATGGGTTTTCTGTATATTGTCTACTTGAATTACTAAGCAGCTCTAATTAACAATAAAGCAAGCAACTGCACAAACACCTATTATCACAATCTGGTGAAAAATAAAAAATCTTTCAACTAAAACTCTTCTCAAAAGAAAAGGGATGAAATCCTTCAGGACAAAAGGAAAGTGAGGTCCTAGGAAACCACGGCACAAACAAGAGGTGGCAAAAAATGTGAAATACCAAGCAGGAAAATTGCACTCTTCAGCAGAGGAGTGCAGTTTACCTTCTGTACATGCTGCAGAAAAATATTGAGTATCCAAATGAAATCCCTCATTCCAGAGGAGAAAAGAAGCCTCCAGGCAGCTCCTGCTCTCCAGAAGTTCAGGGTTCAAGCACGTGCGATCTGCTGACTGCACCAAATGATTTTGGGAGCTGAGGGGTTTGGGGATCATTTAGACATAAAAGTTCTGCCCTGCTCAGCCCTGTGGGTGTGCAGACACGGTGCCCAGTACAGGACACACCAAAGGAAATCCTCTGTGTGCTTCAGGGGTTGGTTCTGTATTAAGGCTTTTGGCTGCTATAAAAATGTTGTAATGACAACAGCAACAAAATCCCATCAGTTAAAGCTGATCACAATTATTTGCCAAAAGATTTATGTGACCATCTAGCTTTAAAAAAACATCATGTTTCACAGCCTCAGCATCAATTATTGGGATGTGCTTGTGAAAGAAAGCAGCTCAAGGGTTCGATGTGAGAGACATGAAAGAGGAGAAGTAAAGGTGGAACGATGCTTTTTAATGAAATAAAATAATTTATTTAATTCATAATATATTATAAAAATTATATAAATTATTTTAATATAACAATAATTACAAAATATCATTATAATATTATATAATATTAATTAATATATAATTAATACATTATATAAGTAATATTAACATTACTTGTATTTTAGTATATTATTATATATAAAATTAATAATTATAATATTGTAGTAATATATAATATATAATATATAATATATAATATATAATATATAATATATAATATATAATATATAATATATTATAGATTATAGATTATAGATTTAATATATCATATAATATATTATATATTATATATTATATGCTACATATTATATATTATATATTGGATATTATATATTATGTTATATATAAAATACATATACTATATTTCATAATTATATAATATATAATATATCACAATATATTACCTAAATTTATAATTATTTAATTATACTTAATTATAATTAAATATTTATAATTAAATAAAATAATTTTATTATTATAAAATAATTTATCATTCTATTTATAAAATATAAAGTGAAATACCTTTACCATTCCATGTCTTTAGGAGTGATTAACAGAAACCTTACCTCCTATTTTTAGGAGCTTATTCCATTTGTTATTGGGTGTATCTTGTACTGAATCAGAAAGAGAGAGGTGTGGGGGGCCTCTCTGCACCTCTCACTCAGCTGGGCTGGAATTGTTGGGACATAATTAACAAACCACACTTCTCATCAGTTTTCCCCCTTATTGGTAACAGGCTTGAACATTTATTGCAATATTTCCACAGAAAAAGAAAGGCATTTAATCAGGCTTGGGGCAGTGCTCTAATCAGAGCTGTTTGTTCTGTGTTTGCAGAGAAAGGGACAGGAGCTGCAGCTTATAAATTCTTCTAAAAATCAGGTGAAGTTTCTCCCAAGCAGGTCAGAGAAGTGACTCAAGCCTCAAAGAGATTGTCTGAGAAGAAAATAACTCCAGAACACACCTGAAAACACTTTAAAGTAGATGTTGAAGTGATAGTATTTCAAAATAGACATATAGCCCTTGTCCTGTTAAATTCCAATAACTGTGGGCTAAGTTTTACTGCAAACCACAACAGCCAGATCACAGCTACAAGGAATTCTTACAAAACACACAGAAAGTGGTGAACTTCAGTTTCACAGAAGAAAAAAAGCCCAGCTAGAAAACAGACAAAGCAGAACAGTCATTTGTAAACAGCACACCCCAGGGTATCAAAAACAATTTAACCCAAATTTCTGTGATCATGACATTTGCTCTAGGTAGTAAAAGTGGGAACAGAATTATGCCTTCAGGTCTGTGGTTTAGACCACAGAGCCACTGAGTGTCCAACTGGAGGAAGGAAAAAAAGTGATGGAGCTGAGATGCAGAAGAAAAATCCAGCCTCATCCAGCTCCTCCTGTGATCAGCGCAGGATTTGGCCTCCTCCTCTGCCTGAGAGGTGTCAGCACAAGCTGAACCTGAAGCCTGAGTGATGTTTTCTCGACGAGCTGTGTTAACATCTCCTCCTTTCAGACAGATTTAGTCGTGTTCCCAGGAGCTGGGACAGCGCTGCAAGCCTGCAGGAGGTTTCTGTACCAGCCTTACCCTGGAGCTGGAACTGCTTTGTGGAAAGGCACCAGGGTTTTCTCAGAAGCTGACGGGACATGGAGAACGCTCAACTGCTCACACAGAGATTGTCATAAAGACAGAGCAGTCACAGAGTTCCCTTTGTGGCTGTCATTGCTGATTTTTTGCAGGAGGATCTGTGTAAACTCACAGTTTGTCATGCCAGACCTGTCCCCCTGCCAGAATCTTTCGTGGTGGTGTCACCTGCAGAGCAAATTGTGCAGCACCCCTGGTAGAATCCAGCAGAGGGATAAATCTGGTTCAGAAAATAAAGAAATTTTGTTTCCAAACTAATCCTTTGGAAAGAACAAACGATGGATGGAAGAAAAAAAAAGCCTCAAACCATCAGCAGAATTTTGGGAAAATATATATTTCGAAGTTTGCCAGAGTGTGGCAGTGGTCCTTTAGCAAAGGGAAACACAGTTAAATTTCAGGCTTCGCTGTGGAGGTCAGCTTGGAAGAGGACCCAGACAGAACCTCACAGGGCACACTCAGGATTCAAAATAATCTCCAAGACATCAATTAAATAAAAACATCTTAAAACACAAAAAAATTTGCTTCAAGATCTGCAGTAGCTTCACCTGAGGTGTGACAGAAATGAACTGCTAATAAAACCTTCCAAGGAGGAGTAGTTTAAAGGATGCCTTTGACACTTTTCACAATAAAACACTTTTCCTGAACACCTCATATATCTCCCAGGCTGCTTTGGATGTGCTGCTGCTGAGTGATTCTGCAGTCATTAACGGATTGCAAACCCTCCCTGCCCACTGCAACCACTGTCAAGTAATTAACAACTCAGTGCCTTTCCAGGACAATCCCCTCCTTTGAAATACGACTTGGAATGCATCATGTTGAGTAATGGGCAGAGCTGGGTTGGGTACCTCACTTTTGGACCTGGGGGAATTCCCATGGAAAATCTGCCTTGTTTACAACTCCAGCTCAGCTGCAGGGGCCCTGCTTCTGCAGGAGCTTTAAAACTTAAGAGACAAACACAGGATCCATCCAAGGGCTCGGTTTGAAGGCCTTGGAAATGTCTGTTCAGCCTCTGCCTCAGCCTGGTGTGCTCCACTCACATGGATCATGGATCAGGATCATGGATCATGGATCAGGAACCACTGCTGCTGCTGGCCTAGGCATCTCTGAGCTGACCCAAATGGTTCCTCTGGATTTTGTTGCACATAAAGTGCTGAGCTCTGGAGTAGAGTAGGTCTTCCTTCATCTGTGTGATCCTCCTAACCCTTGGGACATGGAGAAGTAGTGAGATCAAGCTGTTTGCAAAAGTGGCTGGAAATCAAGACAGAGATTTGCTGCGAGAGTAAGACAGGGGAGCCAAAAGCTCTTCCTGGAGCAGGGGAATGGTGGGTGAGTGGTTCAGGAGCTCTTCCAGGAGGAGCCTGTGTTGGATACCAGCTGTGAATAGGCTGCACTGTGACAGTGAGCACACTGAAACCAGTTTGGGTTATGCTACTTCTGCTTTTAGCCACTGCTCTCAAAAACCCACTGATGGCTTGTTAGGGAGGGGGATGTGGCTTCCATGTGGTACAAAAAGCACCGTGTGAGCTCCCAGGATGTGCTGTCACTGCTCAGGGAGTGTGTGAGGCAAAGAGGAGAGTGCTGAAGGCCCAGGGTCACAGGCAAAGAGAAGGAATCACTGAATTCAGAGCCAGGTCCACTCCCAGCCTGCTCATGTGAAGGTGAAGTGGTCCTTAGCTCCATGAATGGGATTTACAAGCACTCCTGGCTGTGTGCAGAGCCCTGAGACAACTCACTCTGCTGAGTGTATTTGCAAGTGGTTACCTTGGCACTGGGGTGGGATGTGCCTGGGGGAGACTGTCCACATTTTAAATGAGGCATTGACAGGTGGCATGACCTGAACCCTCTCTTTTTTCAGGCTGAAAACCCACTGGAGAGCTTTCCTAAGAAGGAAATATCTGAAATGCTCCTGCTGGAACCCCTAGCCTTCCTGGATGGGAAGGACAGCATGTAGCAGTCAGCATCTAAGGCCCACTCGCTCGCTCACCACTGGTGGGATTTGGGAGAGAATTGGAAAAGCAAAAGTAAAGACTTGTGAGTTGAGATGAAGACAGTTTAAGAGGTAAAGCAAAAGCCACATTCACAAGCAAAGCAAATCCCAGAATCCATTCCCCTGGCCAGGCAGGCAGGTGTTCAGCCACCCCCAAAAAACCAGGAATCCATGACATTTAACAGTGACTTGGAGAGACAAAAGCCATCACCCCAAACATCCTTCTTCTTCTCCCATCTCCAGACTCTAAGCATGATGCCATACGGTGTGGGACATCCCTTGGGTCATTTGGGATCAGCTGTCCAGGCTGTGTCCCCTCCCAAATCCCTGTGCACCCCCAGCCCACTCACCAGTGGGGTGAGATGAGAGGCAGAAAAAGTATCATTTTTTTCTCAGCAATAATCAAAACATCCCTCAATTATCAACACTGATTCCAGCACAAATCTAAACCACAACTCCACAGCAGCTACTGCAAAGAAAATTAACCCTACCCCAGCCAAAACCAGCACAGGCAGTGATTCCTTTATCACACCCTTTTACTGCAATGATCTGAGTTCAGCTCTGAGGAAAACAGCAAGGAAAGAAGTCTGGACTTCCAAAAAGAGACACTTGGCCCTGCAGTGCCTGGCATTTTAGGAAAGAGAACAAGAAACCACAGAACTTTAAAAAGCAAGTGGTGAGAAGGGCAGTGGTGCGAGAGAAAAATGTGCTTGGGTGTCTGTTGGTTTTGAGGAATGAGAGGCTGAGTCTCCTGCCAGCTACCGCTGTTTATTCTGAGCTTTACCTCCCTGGGTCAAGGTGTACTGCTTCCCTTTCGCAGCTGGCCAGGCATGAGGCCTCATGGATCTTCCCTGAGGTTGGCTGGGGCACTGGAATGGCAATCACAGCATTAATGTGACTTGCAAGCTTGCCAACCCAAAGGTGAGCACAGCCCAAGCACAAGGAAAGCTGCACCTCGAGGGCTGGCTCCAGTTGTGGCTGGTGCAGGAGAGCCCTGGAGGGGCTGGAGCGTGTCCAGGGCAGGGAACGGAGCTGGGAAGGGTCTGGAGCCCCAGGAGGGGCTGAGGGAGCTGGGAAAGGGGCTGAGCCTGGAGCAAAGGAGGCTCAGGGGGCCCTTGTGGCTCTGCACAAGTCCCTGGCAGGAGGGGACAGCCGGGGGGGTCGGGCTCTGCTGCCAGGGAACAGGGACAGGAGGAGAGCTCAGGCCTCAGGCTGGGCCAGGGGAGGCTCAGGGTGGGCAGCAGCAGGAATTTGCCCATGGAAAGGGAGCTCAGGCCTTGGCAGGGGCTGCCCAGGGAGCTTTGCAGTGCCCATCCCTGGAGGTGTCACCTGGAGGTGGCACTCAGGGCTCTGGGCTGGGGACAAGGTGGGGATCGAAGTTTGGATATGATGATGCTGGGGGTCTTTTCCAACAGAGCCGATTCTGGCCGAGTTTGGTTGTGTGAAGGTTCCCACACGGGTGTCACCCTGGCTGTGCTCAGTGCAGGGACAGCTCTGCTGAGCTGAGATGGGAAATCTCTGGCCTTGTCCCTCCGGGGCTGGCCGAGCAGGCCAAGCCGTGTCTGAGCATAGATGGCGCAGCAGTTCCACTAATCCCGGCTAATTCCATCATCCCAGCCTCCCCAGGCTGCTCTCCTCCAGCCCCGTGTCTGCACGGGCACACCCGCGGTTTGAAAAGCGGCGAGGTCACCTCTGAACCCACGGCGGGTCCGGCAGAGTCTGACCCTGCCCTGAGGGCCTGGCCACAAGCCTGTCCCCCCATCCCTCCCCGGCAGACACAGGAGTGAAATAAAGTGCTTAAAATCCAGCTTGTCGGGAGCCCTCAAACCCTCCTCATTCCTGAGGGCAAGGAAGGGGTTTTGCCTTCATCCTCACCCTGCCATAGGGAAAGCAAGCATTCTCCTTTCACCCACTGCAAACAGATCCACGGGATTAAGTGACTGGAACAGGGTCATGCAGGAAGCTGTGGCTGGACTGGGAATTTCGGTGTGGGTCTGGCAGCCCTGGCCTGCCTCCCTGCTCATGGGCAGACTGCCTGCCCCAACAAATAAGCAAATTTGCATCTTCCAAGCGCATTTCTTGTTACTGAGCTCGGGGATTTGCACTGCTGTCTCAAGTTCCTGATTTCTATTATTAGGTCTGTTATATATCTGTGTGTGTTGAATTTGCCGTAATAAGAGATAATAAAAGATGTAATGAGATGATGTTGTATCCCCAGACATTATTTCAATGTGAGTGTGCAGTAAAGGTATGAAAGCTGCGCTCAAACCAGACTATTATTTATGACTGTGCTCTAAAATCCAGAGAGGAGCTATAAATAGAGTACATATCTGCATTGAGCCTCACTGCAAATGAATTGGGAGAAAACTGGGTAGGAACACGGCTGAATGAACAGGGAGATAACAACGTTGGGTAATTCCATTTTGATTTCCTTCCATTTGGTGGACGTGTGTTTCTTCAGCTGGTGTGTGTCAACATCGGGTATTTCACAACGCGGTTCTTTGCTGGTGTGCGTGCGGATCTTTCTCCTTTGATATCACAGCACCAGGGGTTTGTTTGCCCGCTCAGGTTGTTTGGAGAGTGTCTCGTTTGAAGGAGGAAGAGGGTGCCACAAGCTCTCACTTGTTGAGCGGGCAGAAAATGTAACTCTGGCGAGGTGGGGCATGGCAGGAAGGAACGGGCACGCTGATCATCCCAAGGTGTTTATCTGAAGGGCATTCATTCTGCTAGGCACACCTCTTCCCCTAAGAAAGAGATATTTCCTCTGTAGTGATGTTTAACTCTTAAGATTCCCCTCCACAATTTTTTTATAGGGAATATCCAGGAAAATTTTCCCATTTTACAAGGTTAATCAGGATGGTTTCATTCCACACCAGACATCCCTTCTGATACAAAAGCAGAACAGGTGGGGAAACACATTTGCTTTCCTCCTTTTAACAATAATTTTCTTCCTTTAAAACCTCTGATTTCATTTATGTGGCTGCTGACCCTGTTTTAGAGAGAATTTTCAGTTTAGGTCTTTCCCAATCAGTCAAAATGTTTTGCTAAAAAAAAAAAAAAGTGTGCAAAACAAATCCCGAGGGAAAAGCCAGACCCATCCTAAATAAACTTTGCTGAACAGGAGATTAGATTTCAAGTAGTAACAGAGTTTATAATAGAGAGTATTTGCTCTAAGGGTTGCCAAGGATAAGTCATGTCAGGAAGGAGAAAAGCTCACTAGGTAGCGGAATGAATAGAGGAGAACTTGGGAATATGGGAAGAAAAGGAAACCACCATGAAATGAAGCTGAACAAAGAAAGGAAACACAAATATAGGAAAACAGGCTAATATAGGAAAACAGGCTAATATAGGAAAACAGGCTAACAGTTGTGATAGAGAACTGGGTAAAGAGTATTAAACCAAAAACCCACTCATAATTGTGGATGTAATTAAGGAAATTTGCTGATCTGTTTTTGCCTTCTTATTTGCATGTGCCAGTCCTGAGTTTGGCCAGCTGAGCCGTAATGCCCCAAAACTGCAGGTACCAGTATCTGCAAAAACAAATGGAAAAATCAGTGTTAATATCAGCACTGGACCTACTTGCCTTTTCCTTCAGCCAGGAAATGGAAACAATGGCACACAACTTTATGTGACCAACAAAACTTTGTTGCCAACAGCAAATAGTCCCAGGGAACAGCTTGAGAACAATTGATGGATGCTGACTGGGAGATTGCATCACTTTGAGTCACGAAAGTGTGGATGGAAATAGACCTGTTGTTGGTTATTCCAAGGATAGAAAGTCATGGTGTCACTGTTTAAGCTGACATAAACAGGCAAACACCTTCAGCTGGGGGGAAGTGGGGTTAATGGTAATGTGGAGGGAAGAAAAATCAGAATTTGAAGTATACTGCAAAGACAAAATGACTGATGGGGGGACAAAACAAGGGAATTTGGAAATCTGGTCAAGAAAACTGTCATCACACTTCTGCCTGTGCTGTTTATATCTGCAGAAGTGCTCAGGGATTGGATAACCTGTTCTTTCACCAGTGTTAGGACAGCTGGCCTGCCCCTTCCGCCCTCATGGATGAACTTTTTATGGTGTTTACTCTTTTCCAGTACTGCTGCCTCACTGCACCATTTTCTCTGCCTCCTCAGACGATGGATGACTAAAGATAGGAACTCTTTCCTACTCAGATCCTTGGCAGCTGGCACTGAATGACCCCTGTGCCTGCAGATATATTTTTGGTTCAGTTATTCCGTCATTTGTGTTTCACTAATCCTAAGTCCTATTATCTCCCAGGCTCTGGCTCCCTTTACCTGTGCAGTGACTGTGACTGCCCAGGGTTTCCCTCATTCCAACAGTCTGCCATTCCCTAAATTCTTAGAGGCCTCTTGTGCTTTTTTTTTCCCCCCTCTCCTCACTCCACTACTTTAATTTCTGAGTATTTCCATTGGATTTCTAAGGCCTTTGAAAAACCCTTCTCTGTGGTCTGCCCTGCAGCACTCCCTGCCAGCCCTGTTTTAGAGGTGGGCGACAGAAATGCTGCTCCTGAGGTGTTTTTTGGACTGATTCTCAATGGAAGCTTCAAGAACACCTGGCAAGTGTAGCCAAAATAGTGCAGTTTATTGGTGGGGCAGTGCGTTCCAGCAAAACGCGTGCAACACCTCCTGCTGGTGGCTGAAAAAGGGAAAACCGCTTCGGTGAAGTATTAAAAGGTTGGTTTACTTTTACAGATTCCACAAAAAAAAAACCTGGCTGCAGCCAGAAGCTAAAATACCACTCTGTCCACAATGGCAGGATTGACTCTGTTTGACCTCAGGTGTGTAACGGAGGCACTCTGCATCACACCACCCTCTTTCTTGGTCTCTCTCTTGACTATATAGGGAATTTGGTCAGCTAATTTTGGCCTTGAATCACACCCACAGCAGATGACTAATGCAGCTCTAAAAAGAGATTTCTACTACAAACCCTCATTTTTTCCACTGCACGGGCCTAGTGCCTTTCTCCTGGCAGATGAGGTGCTGGCACTGCCCAGAGCTGTAACTCACTCAGGTGACCAAGCCAGTGTCCCCTCCCTCTCATCCCTGCCACTGCAGGGGAAATGGCCAGGCAAGGAAAGCTCTCCAGCTTTTCCCAGCTGCAATCCCAGCCACTTCTCTCCAGGGATGATGATGATTTACTGCTCCCCTCCTTGCTCCGTGGCTTCCCAGGTGGATGGTGCTCGTGGGGGCTGGCCACGGCATGCTCCTGTGGTTTTTTGGGAAACCAAGTGGTGCAGAGCAGGAGCTCCATCCAGCTGGAGAGATGGGAAAGAGGGAGGGAAAGGGCTTCAGAGCTCTCTGAGGCCTCCCCCCAACCTGTGGACACTGCCACCTTAGCTAGGTTTTACCCCAGGTTTTTTTCAACATCCACCTTGTACTTCCCGTTTTTCTTGCATCCAGATCTTTTACTCATTTTCCCAGTTTTCCATAAATGGCTTCATGCTTGTCAAGTCCCAGCCTTAGAGGGGGGAGGGTGGACAGAGCCCTGCCTCACCACAACAATTCCTGGAGAGGAACCAGGTAGGAAAAGGGATAATGAGGTGCCCACTCAGTGCTGAGGCTGCCCAGGGGGAGGTATTTGAGGTGCCCAATAAGCAAAGGGTGTCCTCCCAGTCACTTCTGGCCCATTTCCCTGATTAATCTCTTTTCCAGCAGTGTTGTCACACCTTCCCATTCCCCTTTCTCCCAGCCACCTGAGTTTTCCAGCTCTTTGTGGCAAGGATGTAATTATTTAAATTGCTCTCCCTAGTTACAGGCAGGCTGTAAAACCAATAACTTGAACCAGTGCCCCAGCCTAGATAATGTGCCCTAGAATTTAAAACCCTGAACTCCAGCACAGGTACAATTGGTACCTGTGGCACAGATATGCAATCAAATTTCTGCTGATCCACCAGAATTCCTGAAAAACTTTCTAGTGCACTTGGGTGTATTATCCCCCATTTAGTTTTCATGGACAGGGCATGTGTCCAAAACCTGTGTCTGACACTGGGTGGGAGTGTGTGAGGTGAGAGTGACATGAGGAAAAATGGGATTGTTGCTCATTAAAAGAACAAAAAGTCCCTTGACCACACATTCAAACCAAGCTTTTGAATCGGAAAAGAGTGAAGACAAAAAATACCTAGAAAGCCACGGAAGCGTGGCCTGTTCAGAGTTTCCAGTTGTAAAGTGCTTGGAATTCTGAGCCTGGCAGGGAAGCTTTGGTGCTGCTGGAGGGCACACCTTGTGCCAGCTGGGCTCTGCTCACCTGTGCCAGCCCAGCTGCCAGCGAGTTTGCCAGGAATGGGAGCTTAAGTCTTTTGCCAGCATGTATAAACGCTGTTCCCGACAGAAAAACAATGTTGTTGTTCTTTTTCCCCTGCCTGGGAGCCATTAGGGAAAGTCAGAGCGCTCCTTTTACAGCCTGGCTTGCCTTTGATGGCCACCTTCCTTATCAGCACAGCTCTGCCAAGCGGCCGGACATACTCAGGGTTTGGTGTTTGGGGTCACAGAGCTCAGGAGTGAATGGAAGTGTGTTAGAAGAGCTGGGACAGCAACTGCAGCTTTCTTCTTTCCTTGAGTCAGCTGGTACTTTACCCTTAGGCAATGTCAATTAAAAATTCAAATGGACAGGCAACTCAACAGTGCAAAACCCCATTTATTCTGTGAAACGGCAAAGACCTGGCTCTTGGGGCTAGATCCACTTGAGGCAGGGCTGGAGGAGCACGGGACTGGAGATGGGGAGGTTGTAAATCCCCCCCTCCTGTCCCTCATGGCAGCCAAACCACCCACGAGCTCTGCAAAGTCCTCTCCCCATTTTCCACACTCACCATTTCAAAAAGCTGAGCTCCAGCACTCCCAGCCCAGCTGGCAGAGAAGGTCGAGGCTGCTCTCGAAAGCTGAGTGTTTCCACACCATGGCTCGTGAAAAAAGCAGCCCTAACCCAAGTCCCCAGCAGGAAATGTTTCTTACTCATGCTCTGCTCACAAGTTACTCTGCCTGGCAGCCAAGCTCACGGAGAGCAATGTCGTCTGCCAGCAGCAGGGATGGGCTCCAGGTGTGAGAGGGTCCGTGGGTTATGAGCAAACACAGCCCTCTCATAAAGGGAAAGGAGGCTCAGGAGCTACAAGACTCAGCCCTGTGGTCCCAGACAAGCTGCTTTCACTTTGTTTCAGCCTTCCCACCCAAGAAAAGAGAATAATATTTGCTCGCCTCCCTCGCTGGGCTGTTGGGAGATGGCAATGAATGTCTGCACAGTGCTGCAAACATAGAAGGTGTTAGAAAAATGTGGAGCCTTTAGGTTCCCAGCATCATATTTGAACGGTGCAGGAAAGGGAAACAGGGTGCTCAGACACTTGTGGGGCGAGCACGACAGGTTTATTGCAGGCAGGAATGTTTAAACTCACAAATACAGGGGGTGCCAAAATGCGTTTATGAGGAGGTGATGGACTGCAGGCACTCCATAAAGCACGGCCCTGCTGCCCAGTGGCACTGGGGGACAGCTGGATGGCCAACCCCAGCGGGCTGTCACATCTTCCACCCCACCAGCAGGGTGATTTGGGGCACAGGAGGGGTTGGGGGGTGAGGAAAGGAGGCTGCTGTGTCCTGGGAGTCATCTCTGAGCAGAGCCAGAGCAGAAAAGCGGGTGCCAAGGGCCCTTGCCCACAGACACTCGTTATCAGGGACGTGTGAGAGGTGTGGGTGCTCCTGCAGGGCTGGTGAGGGCTGCAAGTGCCACCACTTCACCACCCTGAAGAGCTGGCACCGCTCCTGGGGACGTGCTGGCTGCTGTGCTGAGCCCCCAGCCCACCCTGAGTGTGTGAGGAGGGGGAGAGGAGCCATTCCCTGTTCTGCTCTCCCTGGCTCTGCAGGGTCACTGCTCCAGCACGCTCAGCCTGAGGCGGCAGAATCTGGCCCAGGGTACCCAGGCTGGACGTGGCCACGACTCTTCCATGAGTTCCATGGTGGTGACAGGGATTTGGGTGGCACTCCTGCCAAGGGGCAGCCCACCAGCCTTGTGCCCAGGCAGCACAGCTCTCCCGAAAGGGCAGGAGATGCTTTGAGGGAAGGGGAGATGCGCTGATGCCGCGCCGCGCCGGGGGCAGGGGGTTGGTCAGAGGGACAGGGAGACAGCCGGGCTTGGGGCTGTCCCAGGGCCACTTCCCTGGGCTCAGGGACCAGCAGGACGCTGTTCCCCAGCAGGGCCTGGCAGCCACAGCCTCCCCATAGCAACTGAGACAAACAAACCCCGGGGCTGCAGCGGAGCGACGGCTGAAAGGGTAAGGGAACAGCCAAACTATTTTTATATTTCCGAACTACGCAGCAGCTATTTTTTCCTTTTCCGTGCTGAGTGCTCACGGTGGTGTGTGTGTGCTTGCTGATTGATGTCCCCCCTCCTTCCCCTGCTTGCTCTTAGCTGGAGTCCCAGCTATTTGTCCGAGTAGCTTCACGTTTGTGGCTCACGTACAGTATTTGTTTCCCCACATTAATTAATAGTGTGAGTATGCATGCCCAGACATCTCCCTGCTGGCAGAGCTGGGACGTGCATGCAGCGAGTGTGGACACCGTCCCTGGGATGGTACATCCCTCCAAGGGCTGGGGACAGCCTGCCAAGCCCCAGGCTGCAGGGGATCCTGGTGGCCCCATGCATGGCACCGAGAGGTGCCATCTCGGACATTCCTGCTCCTTGGGGGCTTCTCCCAGCGGCCAAGCTTGGGCACAGGCAGTGGCAGAGGGGCAAGAGCTGGGTAGGAAGCCTCTCCACACAACTCCTGGAGGTGTGGGAATGTTCCTCTTTGGGAAGCAAAGACCCTCTGCAGCTCTTTATGGAGTGTGAGAAGGGATGAGAACATTCTCCTTTCAGGGCCTGCTCAGGGGTGGGGGTTGGACCAGGCTCTGGTGGCTGAGGGCTCCCAGGTGGGGATGGATTTGACTCACCTGCCTGGGCTGTGCCCATCACCCAAGGCTCCCTTTACTGGCAGCAGGAGAAATGGGTGTGTTTTGGGCATGAGTCAACTGGCCTAACTTTGCTTTCTGTCTTGGGGTAAGGTGAATTCCTCTGGATTTTCCTCCTCCTTTCTGTTGGCTGCTGAGGGGCCTTAGCCCAGATAAATGGATGCCTCCAGTGGGTTGAGGAATGGCCATCCCAAGTTGGTTGCTGGCTACCAACCCTAGCCTGGGCAAGCACAAGCTCAGCTGGCTTTGCTCATGCTGCAAGAAAGCCTGTAGGGATCCCTGAGTTGTGACAACTTATTTTTTATTTTGTTGTGAAGAGAGGAAGAATCAGTGGCTCAGAAACCAAACAGGCCAGCTGTGAGGAAGCCAGTGCTGCCATGCTCCCTCCTATTAATCTGGTTTTTCTGTTAAAAGGTTCTTCGAGCCTTTTGGTAGAAAGAGTTTCACAGCAAATCGCAACAACACAGAGGGAAGTGAAGAAATTACTTCAGAGGTAGCTGTCTTTTTTCTGCCTCCATTTGCTTTTACTTTTCCACTAGATTTACCCACCAGGCTGCAAACCACGGCAGAAATGAGGGTATCCAGGATTCCTGGAGCTGCAGCTGCAGTTTATTGTCGGGTAGGTTTGGGTTAGGCCACCGCTGTGTCAGGCAGCACGCAGACAGTTCCTGTCCCAGTTCATCACAAAAGCAGCAGCAGTTGCTGGTGCTGATCACACGTTTGATGTTTTCCTCCTGGAAACTCCTGAAGGATGGAGCAGCTTCAGTGAGCAGCCACGGGGGCCAGAGGTGAAGCCCTGACCTGGAAAGGAGCCTTTGTGGGGTGGTGATTTATGGCCAAGTTGTACAGCCATCACTGGAGGACGTCCTAGCAGCTCCTGCCACAATCATCTCACAGAAATCTCTCTTCTTACTGGAAATTTGTTGTTTAAGGAGATGTTGATCAAACCAGCACTCCTGTCTGGGCTCTGAACACCTTTGGAGGTCAAGTTGCAGCATGCAGAGAGGTACATGCCAACAGGTAACTGAATGAATGAATCAAAAGGAAAATTAATGAGGTTTCAAAGGTGGAGACAAGTCAGAGACACGTCTTTACACCTCAATGCAAATTTTGGCTTAGCCTCCCCCCACCCCTGGGCATTTGCCAAGGGGTTACAGCTGCTTCTTAAGCAATTGGGTAAAGTACTTTGTGTCCCTGCCTGGTGGCACAGACACATCAGCTGGGACCTCCAAGGGCTGGTGGTGTTAGGAGGAAGGGCTCTGTCCTGTTTGGGTGGGTATGTGTAGGAAATAAAGGAACAATAACCCCATTTTTCAGGCACCCCATAAATCAGCCCTTTGTTCTCTCCTCCTTGATGTGCAGGAGGAAAGTCACTGCAAGTGCTATTGTTTTCCCAGAGTGTTTTTGAAGGGCTTCAGTGTGTGTCTTTCCTCAGCTTAGTCCAACAGGTTTACTTGTTTTCAGAATATTTCAGATGAAATATTCCAGGAGAAAGCCAAGATACTAATTCTGCTTCTCTGCTTGCATTAGGAACCCACTCTGGAAAACCTTGAGGCTCCTTTGTTTGAATTGTAAGATGTGTCTGAGAATGATTTGTTAATGACTTAAACCTAGAGAGTCTATAAAGAGGCTGAGGTGGTTGGATGGGGAAAACCATCCCTTTATGCTCCTTCTCTTTGCTTTGTAGGCTGGGCTGGGGCAGTGCCCAGGCTCCCCTGGCACTGCTCAGCTGACCTGCACCATTCAGGCAGGCTGTAATTAAGCAGTTCCTAATTTCAGCAGAAGACCAGCAGAGGAATGGAAAGGGTGGTCCTGCTGAAAAGCTCACGGCCACGTTAATGTTCTCAAAGGGAATTTTTTCTTTCCTTTGGCTGTAGGTGTGCTGTACATCCGTTACACATCCTGAAGCAATTATAGGAGAAAGAAGCCATAAAAAGGGCTCTGTGCCCAAAACCTCACCTGTGCTTTCCAGCTGTGTTAGGGAACCTAAGAAAAGCCATTTCCTCTTTCCACAAACCATCTTTCTTTGAAGGCAGCTATGTGTGGAATAAAAGGTGGGTTTTTTTTCAGTGCTGCTGCAGAGCATTTAAGGAAAGTATGAATAAGACAGGTCCCCTTCCCAGGCCAGCTGAAGAGCCCTTCAAGGAAAGTCTGCCCTCCACCCTCCCCACACCACTTCAGGGATATGAGAGGTTCTTCTGCTGCCTCAAAGGCTGTCTGTGCTGAGGATCACAAAGGATGAGACAACTCTACCCCTCTGGCCATGTTCCTGTTGGCACTGTCACTGCTCTCCTGGCTGCTGTCACCTGGGGCTAAATCCTCCTCACTTCAGCGGTAGGGAGACAGAGACACCTTTCAGAGGGAGAAAAGCAGCAAGGACAGCTTTGTGGAGCACTGGAATGAGTAGGAAAAAGTGATTTAATACCTGGGAAGTGATGGGTCCCTCTGTCTGCCTACCCACACAAGCCCTGGCTCTCAGCATAACATAAAACAACTTTTTTTTTTTTTTTCCCCCATAGAATCAACACCATGGACAAAGAGGGGGTTGAATGCGATGATGGGCACAGCAACAACAAAAACCAATCATTCTGAATGAAAACCTTTTGGGAAAGCTTGGCTTTGAGCTTGGAATTGGAGCGGAGAACATGTGCAGGCTTGCTGGGAGGTGATGCAAGGCTCGGTGTGAAAATCCACCTGAGGTATTCCCTGGGGACTTTGGTAACTGCTGCTTCTTCTGGGCTCTGATCTCCAGCAACAAGATCCACAGGGATAAAGGCAGGGCTTGCTTCCAGGGGAGCCGAGTGAGGAGTGTGAATAAGAATCTTCAAGGAGGCACATTCGGCTTATCCATGGCTTATCCATTCAAAAGCTGCGGTGCTTGGAGTGCTGAAGGCTTGGCAAGGTGCGAGGAGAGCGGGCCTGGAGGCTGCTGGAGGGGTGTAGGAAAGTCTTCCTAGATGACTCAGCCCAGGATGAAAGAGAGGGAATTTTGGGGGAGGGAAGGAAAACTGAAACTGGCTTCTTTTCAATTTTCGCAAGACTCCAGAGGGGCAGGGGCAGGGTGGGGCTGGATAGGAGGAAAGCAAGGCTGGATGCAGAAAATATGATTAAATAAAGGATCCCCTGAGCTGGACAGTGCTCAGGTGGAGATGCTCTGGCTGCTTCTCATTCCTGATTTACCAGGAAAGTGGGAAAATATGAGCGGGAGGCATTAGTCATGCCATTCTGTGTAGTCCTCAAATACATTGGATTACTGGAGAATTCACTAATAGAGAGGTGGGTGATGACTTATAAACAAAGAGCTTTTAGGGCAGGAAGTCCCAGTTGTTGAGTGATAATAATTGACTGTAATTATTTTAAATAGAACACTGCCAAAGAATGAAAAATGGTGCAATTCCCTCTTGTTGGACAGTGCTGTAGGCATCAAAAAAAAAAAGAAAAAATGAATGCTGCACAAGCTAAAATGCCTTTCCTGCCAAACCTGCCAGGCCAAGACACTCAAGCTTTTGTGAGTTCAGGGGGAAAAATTTCTAAAAATGGTTTCTATATCTATTATCACCACTGTACACCTGTAGGGCTCTGTAGAGCCACAGCAATGCAACCAGACAGATGGGAAACAACTTCTGAGCCTCTTGCAGGTGACTCTGGTGAACAGGAAAAATCTGTTGTGCTCAAAATTTCTTGTGGAAAAAGACCAAGGACAGCATGCAAAATAAAAGTATTTGAAGTCTTTACTGCTCCCAGTTCTTTCAATAGGGTTTTTTTAAAGATCTTGCTGTAGTCAGACTTTTTTTTTTTTTTTTTTCCTTCAGTATAAGTGGTTTGGACTTGCCTTTGAAATCTCACTTTCATACTCTGTGTGCTAATTTATACTCAGAAACCTGAATCCACACTCTGCAATCCTCTGCAGGCAGGGTGTAGAGTGTAGGCTTGCAAATGCCTTCAATTATCTTTTGGAAGCAGAGAAGAAGTTGGAGCTTCAAAGCTCCATGTTTTATCACTTGTGTTATTGATAGATAGCACTGAGGAAGAGTCAGCTAGGACAGAGGATTAAAAAATAATTGTTGCATCACCTGGTCCAGGTATATCCTCCCTTTTCTATCTCATCAAAGAGTAGGTGGATTATTTGACTCTGTGATCCCATAGGAAGCCTTTTCCAGAATCTGGTTATCCCAGTTACTTAAACATTTAATCTGATTTCCAGCCTAAATAAATGGATGGCCAGTGTGTATCCATATGTTCTGATGAGGAAATTATCCTGGCAGCTCTTCCCAAGTGTTTGTGCCCAGCAGACTTATGGAAAACATCAAATTTACAGAATTATAGGATCAGAGAATATCCTGAGCTGGAAGGGACCCACAAGGACCATCCAAATCCAGCTCCTGGCCCTGCCCACACACCCCAAAAATCCCACCCTGGGCATCCCTGGATGCTCCTGGAGCTCTGGCAGCCTCGGGGCTGTGCCCATTCCCTGGGGAGCCTGGGCAGTGCCAGCACCTCTGGGGGAAGAGCCTTGCCCTGATCTCCAGCCCAAAGCTCCTCTGAAACAGCTCCTTGCCTTTCTCTCAGACCCCCTTTTGAGTTTTTATCCTGCTCTTTTCCCATGGCAAAGCCCTTAGCAAAAATATCCTGGTGATGCAGCCTTTTCTCATCTGATTACCCTGATAACCCTTCTCCACCCTTGTTTTCTGTCCCTTGGGAGTTCATGCTGGGAACTGGAAGCAAGAATTGTACCTGCAGTGGCAAAGGAGATCTGACCACAGCCTTGTACAGTGGCATTACTTCAACCCTCCCTAGGGCATCCCTGACAGAGACACCTCTTTGGAAGCATTTTAAGGCTGAAGTTCCCTCTTCACATCTGCATCATGGTATTATTCCTAACTGCCCTTTCCTCAGAGGAGAAAGCTCTGTTGCTGCCAGGTGATTAATTCCTTGCTTGGAGAAAAACAACAAAAAAAAGTCATTCCCAAAGGCATTACTTTGTGTTACTGAATTTCCTCCCTTTCCTGCTACTTTGCTTCATGAGGTCTTACTGTAAGATGCTTTAACATTCTGAATTGAAGCTGCTTCCCACTTTTGTGACATCAGCAAATTTTATTAGCACATGCTGACGTTCTGAGCCAAGGCTATGAGGAAAATTATTGAGTCAGATCAGCCTTGGAAACCGTCCTGAGGAAGGAGCCTGTGTTGCTGACTCCTCTCCCCACTGCCTGAGGCCCCATCCCTTTAGTTTTGCCCATCTCAGCCTCCTTCTTCTCCAGGTAAACCCATACCTTGCCCTGCAGCGTTTTTGGAACAGAGAGAGGAAAAGTTTATCGCAGATCTGATCTCTAGAAAATCAGATACCAGGTTTGACAAGAATAATCTGCCCCGTGGCAAACCTGTCTCGCGTCTTGCCACATCCACCTCCTTGCCTTCAGCTGCATGTTTTACTTTCTCCTTTAGAATATATGCAGAGGAATTGCTTGCAAGGAGGTGAGTCCAGCAGGCTCACAGCTGGACAGGTGTGTATTTTTACCTGGGGAGCAGCCCAGGTGTGAGCTCTGGGCTGTGGTCACAAGGAGAACCTGCCCTGCAGCTGCACAAATCTCCTTTTCCCTGCCCTCCAGAGAGGACTTCAGCTGTCTGATGGTACATCCCCATCCCTGGCTAGATGGGCGTGCTGGGAATTCCTGTGGGAACAGAACCACGGTTTAAGCAGTGCCTGGATTAGCTGTGCTTTGCTGGTGCCTGAAACAGCACAAGCTGCGTTGTTTCCCCCCTCACTGATGAGTGTCTTGGAGGAAATCTTCAGGTCAGAGATGATATTTTTCCTTTTAAAACAAGCATGAGGTGAGTGACTTCCAGTTTTGCCCCTGAGCACACATAAAACAGAGAAGCACCACTTTCTGGGGTAGCATCCAGCACGGTGTTTTATTTCTGTATCAACTGCCAAACAATCCATCAAGTCAGGAATCTGAAGAAATTTACTTCCAGAGTTATTTTGGTTTAAATATTTAAAAACCCCAAACAAACAAACAAAACTCAACCTCCAGACTTCACTGGAGCATGACAGGGACAAACAAGCACATTGCAGGATGCGACACTGAGATTTTACCTGGCAGCATCTTTCACCACAGCAGGGGCACGGGTCTCCTTGCAGAGGCACCACACCCGGCTCAATGTTCGCTCTTGTTTCTTTTGTGCTGCTGCAAAGGCAGATTTAACCTTTCCCGGATGTGTTTTCCAGCCTGCAGACACACAGAAATGGTTGGTCATTTCCTAAATTACCAGCATCTCCCCGTTGCTCGGTGACAGTCCCAGGTTGTTTGTGTGCAGGAGCAGATGCAGAACAGAGCCCAGGGCTCAGGTTCCTGAGTGTCCCCATGGCCAGCCCGGCTGCTCCAGCAAATTCCCTGGCACACAGAGGCTGGCAGAGATCAAAGGGAGGTTTGGAGTTGTTGGGTCCTGTATTTTCCATCCCATCTCCACAGCACTGCCATGGACACACAGGGTGGTTGCAGCCCTTCTGAGCAAGGATTTCATCTGGATCATCAGAGGGATGGAGCAGCTCTGCTGGCAGGAAAGGCTGGCACAGCTGCCATTGTTCAGCCTGGCCAGGAGAAGCTTTGGGCTGAGCTCAGGGTGGCCTTGCAGGGCCTGAAGGAGCCCCAGGAAAGCTGCAGAGAGACAATTGCCAAGGGCTGCAGGGCCAGGAGCCAGGGAATGGCTGCCAGGGGCAGAGGGCAGGGCTGGATCTTGGGATCTTGGGCAGGAATTGTTCCCTGGCAGGGTGGGCAGGGGCTGGGATGGAATTGCCAGAGCAGCTGGGGCTGTCCCTGGATCCCTGGCAGTGCCCAAGGCCAGGCTGGACATTGGGAGCTCCTGGGACAGTGGGAGGTGTCCCTGCCATGGCAGGGCTGGCACTGGATGCTCGCAGCGCTGTTTCATTCTAGTTAGGAAGAAGGACAGAGAAGTACACGTGGTAAAATCACCAGGTCTATCTGGCTACATCACACAGGTCCAAAGTAATTTCAAAATACTCAAACCAGTCAGGAATGAAGAGAAGTAGGAAAAACTGTTCATGTCAGTGGATCAGGAACATCAACAGTTACATTTTTGGAGAAGTAGAAAATAAACACCCTGCTCATATTACTTCTGATTTTTTACAAACCTGTCTTGCACAAAGTTTGGTACATATACAGTCCTTCTATTGCCACTTTTGGGCCACAAAATACAGGATTTACCTCATGACAAGGATGTAGCAATCTTTCCAAAGGAATACACCCATGTCTACGCGCAGCATCTCCCTCTCCTTGTGTCTCTTTTGCCAGGTTATTTATGACGATGTGTTACATTATCTACGTGTTCTGGTGGCTGAAATGAGTGAAAATGGCTTTATTTAGTAGTTGCTAATTAAAAGGGAGTCTTTCTTTGAGAAGAAGCCTCCCCTGGAGCACAATTATTTATTTTTTAAGATGCAACTAGGAAAGGGTCACTGAGATGAGGCAGCAGCTCTCGCTCACACCAGCCTGAACATTTTTAGGGCATCCTAAAAGTTGGATGTTGCCTTTATCCCTGCTCCCTAAAGCCAGAAAAACTGCCAAGTGGCTGCTGTAGCTGTCAGGCATTAACCTACTATTCCCAAATCTCTGAAATGAAATCCAGTGGGGGGGATCAGGAGTACAGGTTTTCCATGACCTTCCTCCACCTGGAAACCTCATCCTCTGGAATCCCAAGACTTTGGATGGTGAGGATAGAGTAAAATGTGATGGGAATGATATGGGAATTATTTATCCCATTCAGCCTTGGGATTGTTAACCAAGTCAGCCTCAAAGGAAGCTCACAGGTATTCATTTGTGACACTGGCAAGATGAGGGACTTGAACTGAAAGATATACAGAATATTCACAGCAATTCTTCAGAGAGGCTCCCATCTTGTTCCTGGTAACATCCCAAACCCAGGGGAAGGGGCAGCTTCCTGCAAAATAAATCATGGGATGAACAGCAGTGTGTAGAGGAATTCTTTGTCCACAGATGTTCTGGAGAGCAGATTTCAATCAGAGAGTAAAGTGCAAATGTGCTCCTAAAAATTAACTTTCCATAGTACAGGAGAACGTGGAGACTGAATTTGGATAGCACAGGCACAGGTAGCCTGTAATCCAAAAATGCTGAGGTTAAGCATTGAGAAAACATGGGGAAAAGTGTGATGGAGCAGTACCAGGAGCAGCTCAGCAGTCAGACATCATCTGGCCTCATCTGAAGATGTTGCATAAGCTGTGAAATGAGAGGTGGCCAAAGGAGTGGGGATGCACTCAGCCTTCCACCTCTCTGACATCTCCGTTTTACCCACACCTAGTACAAATTTAGCGTCTCACTCACTCACCTGCTCCTTGCTGGGGGTGGAGGATCCTCCCACTACACTTTCTGTTTTCCAGGAGCTCAGCACAGCAGCTCTGAGCTAAATCCACGCCTAAATTAACCTGTTATTGAAGCACTGCAGCTGCTGCCATTCCAGACCCAAAGGAAAGGAGTTTTAAGAGCTTGACTTTGCATGAGGTGACGTTGGAACTGGTGTTTCTGAAATTTGGGGCTCCAGGACTGCTGTGGGCAATAGTGCACCAAATAAGATATTTAAACACTAATTCACTCAAGGGCCATTGAGGATGGATATTTCTGGGTTTGATTCTGACCTGTTGAATGGTTTTTTTGGGGTATACTTACTTTTTTAAAGTCTGAGCATAGGCCTTTTCACAGGGCCTGCTGAGCATGAGCCTGTTGAATAATTGTGCTGCTGAGAAACAAATAATTTGCTCTGCTGTTTTGAATTCCAGTATTTACCCTGTGTTGGCACTAAAGGAGAATGTTCCTGTGCCAATTTCAAATGGAAAGAGGGCAGATTTTGATTAGAAATTAGGATTAAATGCTTTACTATGGGGATGGTGAGGCCCTGGAACAAGTTGTCCAGTGAAATTGTGGAAGCCCCATCCACAAAAATGTTCAAGGTCAGGCTGGATGGAGCTTGAAACAACCTGGGATAGTGGAAGGAGTGAAATGAGATTATTTTTTAGGTCCCTTCCAGCCCAAGCCATTCTATAATATGTCTCTATGAATTTCTTCGTTGGAAAAGCTTTATGCATTTATGTGATTGACCACTGGAAGTAATAAATCAAGTATATATTTGAGCTTTCAGAGCTTGAGTATTGCAAAGTACTGACTGTAGTAGGTTTCATTATCTGGCTGAGAAGTCCTAAAAAAACAAAAAAAAAGAAAAAAACAAAAAAAACCCCAACAACTGCAGAAAACAAGTCTGACTTGAACATCTGGAGGACGAGGAGCAGGAAAACAAATGAAAGGGCCTGCTGTACTCCGTGCCAGGAGGATTTGCAATCCAGAAAGAGATGCAAATGACTAAGGCTGAGCGATCCACTTTCTGTAAGCAATCAGCGTGACAGACTTAACCCCTTTTCTTGTTTGCAAATTATCCGGGGAGCAAAGCGCTGCTGCTGCCGCTGCTTACAGATGTGTTTGCTATTTGCATGGATTTGTGAATAAAGTCCTGCTCGGGGGGGTTAGTCATGAGCCACTCAGCGTGACTATTGCCTGCGTGGGGATGTTTGCAGCCTGTGATTCATCAGACCTGCAAGGGAGCTGGAAGGGAAGGCTTGGTGAGCAGGGCTGGAAATATGTGTACGGATGCATATTCACAAACTGTCAGCGTGTTTGCCATGCTTTTCATCCCTCTGCAAACAATCTGCTCTCCAAAGAAAACCTTGTACCAAAAAGCGCTTCGTGCTTCGCTTTCTTTTTATTTCTTTTTTTTTTATTATTATTATTTTTATTTTTTTTATTTTTTTTTTGTACTTCCCTCTTGTTTTCGGAGGGGAAATGCTGCTGGAAAACTTCCTGAGAGCAGTTGTGTCTTGTCTGTGTAATCTCTGGTAATCTCTGACATGGAGCAAAGCAGCAAGTGGCCACCAAGTGTTGTGTGACAGCCATGTTACAACATTTTTATGGCAGCCAAAAGCCTTAATACAGAACCAGCCCCTGAAGCACACAGAGGATTTCCTTTGGTGTGTCCTGTACTGGGCACCATGTCTGCACACCCACAGGGCTGAGCAGGGCAGAACTTTTATGTCTAAATGATCCCCAAACCCCTCAGCTCCCAAAATCATTTGGTGCAGTCAGCAGATCTCACGTGCTTGAACCCTGAACTTCTGGAGAACAGGAGCTGCCTGGAGGCTTCTTCTCTCCTCTGGAATTAGGGATTTCATTTGGATACTCAATATTTTTCTGCAGCATGTACAGAAGGTAAACTGCACTCCTCTGCTGAAGAGTGTCAATTTTCCTGCTTGGCTTTTCCCATTTTTTTGCCACCTCTTGTTTGTGCCATGGTTTCCTAGGACCTCACTTTCCTTTTGTCCTGAAGGACTTCATCCCTTTTCTTTTGAGAAGAGTTTTAGTTGAAAGATTTTTTATTTTTTACCAGATTGTGATAATAGGTGTTTGTGCAGTTGCTTGCTTTATTGTTAATTAGAGCTGCTTAGTAATTTAAGTAGACAACATACGGATTAATAATAATAAAGATTAACCCCCAATATGCAAGTGAACCAAACTTATAAAAGTGTGAAAACCCATCATCCATTTTGGGTGCAGCCCCTGGGGAGGGCTTCATCTGCCCTAAATAATCTGAAGACCCTTCAATAATTAGAACTGATTTTTATTATCTTATTTTTGTCTGGCCTCTGCTTTTAAGCAGTCCCAAAAAGGCATCACAGGCTCGTGAGTCTCAGCCACACGGTGCTTCCTGGGGAGATCCCTTAATTTTTCTTGCTGCTGGTGAGGTGAGTGGGGCAGGGCTTCCAGCCCTGCAGGGCTGGGAGAGCAGCGTAAATGTGGAAAATTGTGTGGTTTGTGCTCTGGTCACAGACACATAAATGCTTCAATGTGAGTGCACTGAGTATGCCAGCTCCAGGTTGAGTTATCATTTGGTTTGCACTGGGAAAAAGCCCAATATCCACACACTGTGTCCTCAAAAAAGACCCCTCCACCTTCTAAAAAACCCCAACCACCAGGTGAAAGCAGAGACACTTGGCTGTCCCAGCCTGGCCAAATGGCCCAGACCAAGGTACTGCCCAGTACAGACCTGCAGTTTTGCTATTTGAGCACAAAATAGTGACAAAAAAATGAGTTTTCCTGTCACATGAGGCTCATGTAATAAATTCCACAGAACTTAACTTTCAGAGCTAATTTTGGTGTCTTTTTAACAGCTTTGCTCGCTGGGAAATGAGCTGATACCATCACCCTGATACCACAGTGTGGTGAATGCAAGGGATGTCTCCTTTCTGCTGGCCTGGTGAGGCAGGGCTTGGGGGATCTGTGGGGTGCCCCATGTGTCAGCTCTCCCCTTGTGGAGAGGGAGGAATTGTGTGCAGGGCTCATTTCCCCAAAGGTGCACCTCAGCAGTGCAAGGGCAGCTCCCAATCCCTGGGATTTTTCAGCCTGGTGGGGGAAATGATGTTACCAAGGCTCTGGAATTGGTACCAATTTAATTAAAAAATAGGCTTAAATCAAATGCAAACTGTGCTTCAGGTGCCTTCCTTCCCTTAGCCTAATTTTCATTAAGAAAACAATCACTTCTGCTTGAGGCTGCCTTTTTTGGGATGAGGAAAAGGGGAACAAGAAGATCCTTTCTCCTTCAGTTTTAAACCACGAGAAGGCCCGAAAACAAAACACGTGGTAGGGGATTCGTCCCAGCCCCAGCAGCCCCCTTATCTTCCTTTTATTTTTATTTTTCCTGCTGGCTTCCTGCTCTGGAGCTCCTTGGCAGCTCCTGGGACAACATCTAAACTTTGCAAACGTGAAGGAATTCAAACGGAGGCCTGGACGTCATCGCGTTTTCCAAGTGGGCCATAAATCAGGGTTTGTTATGGTCGTTCTCTCGTGAGGCAGAACATGTGCAGGCAGATAAGAGCCTGGAGGAAGGGGAGGCAGAGAGGAAAGAAACACCAGTAGGAAAGACCCCATAAGAAATGTTTTGACTGCCTCAGTTGAGCTGAGCAGCCATGGAGGGGCTGGAGTGGCCCCACCTAACTTGAAGTGAATTTGCTCTGGAGCTGCAAGGGAGCTCTTTTCCCTCGCCACTGAGATTTTGTGGCACTGGCAGCGGGATTTTCCCGGTGAGACAATATTTTCCAGCCACAGCAAGGGGCTGATTCACCAGCCAGATCCTCCAGGGATATAAATAGACACAACCTCCACCAGCTCCAGTGGTCTTGCACCGACTTGCATCAGCACAAGAAAGTTGGGATGGAAAGTTCCCATCACTTTGCCCTGTGCCAACCACTGCCAGCTGGGCTCTTGCTGTACATCAGCCCTGGCTGGACTTAGGAACAGCCAGAGAATTATCCCAAGCAAATTGCAAAACTCCCTTTATTCTTAGTCAACAGGAGCTATAGGTTGGCTTCCTCCCAGGAAGATTTCTCTCATACCCACCTTTCTCTCTCTTTTTTTTTTTTTTTTTTTTAATTTTTTTACCTTGTTTTCTCTTGGTTTCACCCATTTTTTCCAAGAATGGTTTGGGTTGAAAGAGACCTTAAAAATCACCTAGTCCCACCCCCTGTCATGGGCAGGGACACCTTCCACTATCCCGGGTTCCTCCAAGCCCTGTCCAGCCTGGCCTTGGACACTTCCAGGCGTCCAGGGGCAGCCACAGCTGCTCTGAGAAACCAAAAAAGACCCCTCCCTACCTTCAAAGTAAAAAATTCCTTCCCAATATCCATTCTCACCCTACTCTCTGTCAGTTTGAAGCCATCCCCCCTTGTCCTGTGTCCTACATGCTCTTGTAAATTTGCTTGTTTGGATGTTTAGGGTGTGGGGTGTTTTGCTGGTCATCCACAACAAAACTGGGCATGGTGGGGATCCACTGGGGAGTTGCTAAACCCTGGATTTAGAAGTGGATTTAAGGCTTTTAAATATTAATCATTTTAACTGGGGCTGGTGGGAGGTTAACCCAGGCAGCTGCTCCAGACAAGGAGGTAATTATGTTTATTCCTTGGCTGCATTGTGTGGAATGCAGATGAGGGTTTAAGTGGCTGTAATTACCTGTGCAAGGTGTCATTCCTATTTTCCAACAACAGCAGCAAGGTCAGCTGAGCCTGGATCTGCTGCCTTGGCTGTGCTTGGGTTTCCAAGCATTTTCCACCCTGCCTCTTTTCCCTGCTTGTCCAGCATATTTCCTAGGAATAAGACCCTGTTAAATGCTGGTTTTACTCCCTGGTGCTCCATTATTTGCTCTTTTATGATGCCACATCATGGACAAGGGTGAATGACTGGTTAGAAATGTTTATTATTTTCAGAGATATTCACTGAGGCCTTTTTTGCATCTCTGTTATACCCAGGCCTCTCAGGAGAGGAGGGATCCCTATAATTTGGCTGAGTTTGCTTCTTCCTTGAGAAGGATAGCTTCAATAATCTCTCCAGCTTCCAGAAATAAAACACAGCGAGACCTGTTCTCTTTGTGTTGGGTTTTTGGGGAAAAAAAAAATAAATAAATAAAAAAAAATAGGGAGGTTTCTGACTTGCCTGCAGGAATTTGTTTTTGGGAAGAGTGGGAAAACCTCAATTCCAACTACTGCCAGCCTGTGATTAGCACCAAGAACCCATATCAAGAATGCAGTGGTTACATCAGCTGAGGCCTCACAAAGCAGCTCATGTCCCTTCCATAATCTTGTTTCCTCCTGCCAAAACCCTCCCATGGAAATGGGAGCAGCAGGGATGCGACGTTGAAGGGCTCCCATTGCTCTGCAGTGACTCCTGCAGTGGTGGAAGCCTGGAAGTGAGCAGGAAAATTTGGGAGCTGCTGCCAGAACTGCAACAGAAATGAGGAGACAGGAGGATGGATGCTGTAGGTCCCCCTGTGGTGGAGCAGGGTTGGGAGGCTTGGAGGCTGCAGGGAGGAGGAAGAGGATGAGGAAGAGCAGCTCACTAGGTGGCATTCTGCCCTCTGATTTCAGATGGGAACATGGGAAGTGGGGCTGGGGAACGGGAGTGGCTTCCCACAGGAATCTTATTCCCACAGAGGACCCAACACTCCTGGTCATCCTGGGACCTCAGGCAGGTGGCTGACCGCCCAGAAGCCCCTGGTCCCAACAAAGCCTGGCTCTAGATCTCATATTTTTGGGGCAAAGCTCAAACTGGTGAGCAGAATATGCCTGCAGAGTTAATAAACCAAATTAACCAGTCAGGATTAAGGTTTACAAACTCGAGGTTTCAGCTGTGGGCCATGGTTTTTTCATTATTACTGCTTATTTTTGGAGCTGGCAGATATGCTAGCATCAGTCCTCACCTCAGTCCTGCCGTTTTTTTTGTTGCTTCCAAATTTCTGGTTGCCTAAATCCCTGGTATTTCAGTTGGATGGCCTTCCCCTCTGCTTCTGCACTGCTGGGTGCTGTTTAAAGGCTGTCAGGCCTGATTCTCATTTACTCCCTGGCAGCACAAACCTTCACACCCACTTGAGGCTCCTTTTCTTCTTCCTGAGTGTTGGAAGGAGGGTTTGGATGCAGCACCAGGAGGGAGCCGTCCCCATCATTGCATGGGGCTGCGTGTTACGCAATTCCTCTGCCTTGAGTCAGCTTGAAGCATCCTCTGTTATCCTGCTGCATGGAAAACCAGCTGCAAAACATCAGCTGGGGTTTATTTCTGCAGTCAGTAGAGCCTTGGGCCTGCTGGGTCTCCCAAGAGGTGCTGGGGATGAGGGAATCACCCGCTTGCAGTTTCTGCATGGGAGCCGCTGGAAAACTTCCACTTTCCGGGGTTTGGTGTTCCCTGTGCTGGCAGCTGTGAGGAACAGCCTAATGGCATGCTGAGGGTCTGGCCCTGAGCTCCAGGGAGACCCCAGGGAAAGGCAGGATGGATTAATCCCGTTGTGCTCTGTGCAGCACCAGCGCTCGTCACGCGCCCGCCGTTCACGGTGGATCTGCCGGGCATCCCACGTAAAATTAGTGGGTGTGTCTTATAAACAAAAAAGTAATAATCCCGTGAGTCAGAGCTGAAAATTTTCCCTTCTGTGTGAAGTGTTCATTATTCTGGAATTTTAAGTGAGGGGAAGGGCTGGCTGGAGAGGGTTTGTGCTCACTGGCTGCTTCCTCCAGCAGCTGGGGACATGGCCAGCCATGGCTCTGCTGATGTCCAGTCTTCAGCACACGGTTTTAGGGCTGCTGCTGATGTCTTGAGGTGTGTGAGGATAAAGAGAAACAGGTTTATTGTTGTTTTTCTTTAATTGGATTCTGCCCATCTTGTTTTTTTCAAGTGAATTCACAAAAACACCACAATTTCATGGTGGGCATATTTTCCCAGAGATGTTGGCATCGAATTTAGGCATAAGCCAAAAGCGGGGCCTCCAATACCTCAGTGCTTTTGGGGATGCTCTGCTCCAGAGCCCAGCTTGGCACAGGTGTATTTGATCCTCAGTTCTGTGATTCCCTGAGAGGAAATGCTGGATCTACTTAAATATTTAGAGAGGAGGTCATACAAGGAGGGGCTGAGGGAGCTGGGAAGGGTCTGGAGCCCCAGGAGGGGCTGAGGGAGCTGGGAAGGGTCTGGAGCACCAGGAGGGGCTGAGGGAGCTGGGAAAGGGGCTGAGCCTGGAGCAAAGGAGGCTCAGGGGGCCCTTGTGGCTCTGCACAAGTCCCTGGCAGGAGGGGACAGCCGGGGGGGTCGGGCTCTGCTGCCAGGGAACAGGGACAGGAGGAGAGCTCAGGCCTCAGGCTGGGCCAGGGGAGGCTCAGGGTGGGCAGCAGCAGGAATTTGCCCATGGAAAGGGAGCTCAGGCCTTGGCAGGGGCTGCCCAGGGAGCTTTGCAGTGCCCATCCCTGCAGGTGTCACCTGGATGGGCATCGGGCACAGCTGGGACTCCCTGGGCTGGGAGGGCTTTTCCAGCCTCAAAAAATCCTGGGATTCTCTGAATCTCTGATCTTTATTATGGAAGTTAAACAGCTACAGCATGTCAGTACCTAAGTCAAGGGAGGATCACTTTTCTAACCCTGACAAAGTCCTGCAGAAAAGGATCTGGTGGAAAACACAGGAATAACTTCTCTCCCAGTCCAGCCAGAAGACCCTCAGAGCACTCTGGTGGAATTCCTGATGAGTAGGACCTGAAATGCTGGAAGCATCACCCTGTGCTTTCGGGCTTTTTGTCAGCTGGAAGCCTCTGCCAGAGCTGCAGTGTGGTGAGGAATCTGCTTCTCATCTCCTCACATCTGGACCCCGTGACATTAATGGCAAAAGCAACTCTCTTTTGCAACTCCATCCAAAAACTGCAAGCATCAGCCCTTCACAGCTAATGAGAACTGAGCTGGGGGAGAGTTTCTCCTACAGTGCCCCGTGACAAGTCAGCTGCATGCCTCTTGATCCATGTAATTTTATTCCTTGTGGAGACCTCACATAGGCACAAATAGAGAGATTTGAAAATGGTGTGACTCCTGCTTATTTATCTTGCAATGAATTCAGTGTATTAAATCACTGCCCTGCTTTAAAAGCCTGTCTTTCTCCAAGATCACATCCTATGAGGTCAACTCAAGTAAATAAAATGGCTACTAAATCTTTGGTTGTCATTGCAACACTTTCTATAAAAATTGTTTTTCTTTTTTTAAAAACAACAGAACACTCCAGTATTCATTCCAGTGCCATAAACACGTTAAGTAATCGAATATTTATCTGAGTAGAATGAGAAATGTGGAATTTATTTCTAGGACTTGATCTTTAAATAAACAAGACACTTCTAAACATAACTCCATTTTGGATAATGAGATATTTTCATGGACATAATGGCTATTTGCAGCGTGTTTTCCCATGACTTTTTTTTTATGATATGACATTTAAATCAGACTAGTACAGAAACTTTGTGCATTAATAGAGGTCAGCTCTTCTCAGGAGTAAATATTTGTATATGTGTGGGTGTGTGTGATATGTCTCATGCAAGAACTGCGTGTAACAGTGGGAGTTAATTTGGATTAATAATCAAGCTGTAAAAGTCTAACTGATTGATCAAACTCATAGATTAGTTTCCTGGTACAAAAGGCATTACATGAGTATCTTTCCCTACTTCTATTAAATATTCTTTGTGTAAATATATGGATAACCTAAGAAAACATTATGGGTCTGTCACCAAAGTGCTGTGATCCCAGATTCTTCAGTGTGAAAAATTTCAGTGCTGTCCCATGAAAGTAAAACACACAGACATCAGTATTTTCATGATGTGTGGCACCTTTTATTTAATCCAGACTGCAGGACTGACCCCCTGCACTGCTGGGAGGAGCAGCTGATTACAGCAGAACCACCTTGTGAGGACAAAAAAGGAGATTTCTGTCAGCTGCCCAGCAAGGGGTCCACAAAATTTCTGTTTTCCATGGCCATGCAATGTTTCCAGCCATGCAGGTTCCTCTGCTGAATCATCCCTTCCACACCTCCACAGAGCTGAGATTTGCCTCGAATAAGCAGCAATGCCTGAAATAACCTGAATGAGCAGCAGTGTTTGTCAAGGGAGAGAAAGGCACCTTGCCTTTTTATGTTTATTTTATGTTTATTTTATGTTTATTTTAAGTTTATTTTATGTTTATTTTATGTTTATTTTATGTTTATTTTATGTTTAGTGTGAGCTGCAGCTAGTTGAGAAGTTTCAGTCCTTGTTTTCCAAGAATTGGTGGGTTGTTTTTTTTCTTTCCTTCTGTTGGTGTGAGTGACCTGCAGAGAGGTCGTGGTGGTGCTTCCCCATCCTCTATGTTCTGATGAACTTGCATGAGAAGGAATAAAAAGGGGTTGTGGGAAGGTGTCCTGAGGTGGGGAAGCACAATTAGGAATGGGATGGAAGTATATGAGGTGACTTTATTCACACCAGGCATAAATCAGAGTTAGGCCCTGGTGTTAGGACTGAAAAAAACGTGGACTTGGGGTGCGGTGGGTGAGAGCTGGACATGCCCTGTCTGTGTGTGCTGGGATCAGAAACCAACTGTGCCCTGGGCTGATCCCACAATGTGACCAGCAGGAAAGGGGGAATTCTGTCCCTGTGCCCTGCTCAGATGAGACCCCACCTGCAGGGAGACCACCCCCAGCCCTGGGGCCCAGCCCAGGGAGCAGCTGGAGCTGCTGGAGAGAGCCCAGAGGAGGCTCCAGGATGAGCAGAGGGATGGAGCAGCTCTGCTGGCAGCAAAGGCTGGCCCAGCTGCCATTGTTCAGCCTGGCCAGGAGAAGCTTTGGGCTGAGCTCAGGGTGGCCTTGCAGGGCCTGAAGGAGCCCCAGGAAAGCTGGAGAGAGACAATTGCCAAGGGCTGCAGGGCCAGGAGCCAGGGAATGGCTGCCAGGGGCAGAGGGCAGGGCTGGATCTTGGGATCTTGGGCAGGAATTGTTCCCTGGCAGGGTGGGCAGGGGCTGGGATGGAATTGCCAGAGCAGCTGGGGCTGCCCCTGGATCCCTGGCAGTGCCCAAGGCCAGGCTGGACATTGGGGCTTGGAACAATCTGTTCACGTGGAAGATGTCCGGGCCTACAGCCTGGAACTTAATGATCTTAAAGGTCCCTTCCAACCCAAACCATTCTATGATTTCAAGGTCCTGTTTGGGGGACATTCCTGAACTGGACACCCCTCACTTGAGGATTCCCAGCAGCACCATGCCAGGGCAGCAGATCCTCAGTGGAGATGAGTGACCTGATCCACTTCCCCATATTAAATAATATCTGTCACTCTGTCCCACGTGTCAGGGCTTTATCCCTGTCACGCTCTGAGCAGCCTTGCCCAGTCACAACTGCTGGGTAAGTGAATTTTTGTTTTTGCAAGGGCCTGTCTCCTCCCCACCCTCCTGCTAACCCACTTTTGGGCAAAGCTTCCCACTTGGAAATCCGCCCGTCCCATTAACCTCTGCAAGCACTGGGAGACGATTCCAAGTGCTGGAGCATTTGGGAGCTGCTCCCAGGGGAAAGCAATGCCTGCTGCTCAAGGAGACATCACTCCAGGCCAGCTCAAAGCAGGCAGGGAGGGAGAGGACCAGCTTGGGCACAGAGGCTGCTGAGTAACCAGCAGAAAATTGGTTTTACTCCCAGCCAGAAATCCCGATTTCTAGCAATGTCACCACACATGTTCAGCTCCATGCTATCCACACCTCTTATTTTCCAGTTTAGTGGTGCAGTTTTACAGATAATTCCCTTGCAAACCTTCCCAGTTGGGAACTCACCCCTTGAAGCCATTTGGTCACTAAGGTAGCTCAGTAAATCTGTGCTACAAAACATCCCAGTCCCACATTGCTCAGGAAAATCCCCACTGGAACTGGAGCAGGGCAAGCTGGTGGTGATGGGGTTGTGTGAGCAGTGGGAGGTGAAACAGTGTTTTTTTTCCCCCTTCTCTTTCCTTGGAGATGAAAGAGAAAGATCAGAAGAGGATTGGATCCGTTGCATTACTCGTAGGTGTGTGTGTGTGTACCTGGTACTTATTTACGTTGGCGTCTGTGTACAACTGGGCAGATAAAATGAAAGAATTTAGGACACAGCTGGCACAGCCACACACACTTTTAGAACACAAGATAAACAACAGATGATTGCATGTTTAAAGCATTTTCCTTGATAAAAGATTGAATAATTTACCAGTAATGACAGGGAGCGATGGAGGCGGTCAGCGAACCGCATTGCACTACAATTGCACCACACCAACTCAAGCCATGCTGTTGGGGCTATTTTGTTTGTTTGTCTTGGATATTATTGTTTTTGGCAGCCATCTGTTGGACTCTATAACAGAGCAGATCCAGTGGGAAACGCCCCATGGGAAGAGTGGAATGGAGTGTGCGTGTAAAAGCGGCGTCGGGGAAAAGTGGGAATTTATTTTGTGCTGGCTTGGAGGGGATGCACTGAGCTGGGGAAGGAGAATGAGCACATCTGGAAGAGACTGACCCAGGGACAGGGTTATCCTACCTGGTCCCAGCAGCACATTCTTTGACCGGGAAACACAGAATTACAGAATAGTTAAAACTGGAAAATACTCCAAAATGATCTTGCCCAAGCCTTCATGGACCACCAGCTTTTCAACAAAATTAGAGCACTGGTCCAGTGGTTTCTTGAACACCTCCCTAGGTGGCTCCTTCCAATGCTTGACAACCCTTTCACCAAAGAAATTCCTCCTATTTTTCAACCTGGACCTTCCCTGGTGGAACTTGAGGCCGTTTCCTTTCGGGAAAAGAGGCTGACCCCCACCCTGCCCACAGGACAGAGCTGCTGCGCTATTTCTCAAGCTTTCTTTGCCATGGCTGAAGCACAGGGCACCAGGAATTCATTCATTTGGTGCTGTCAGCTCAGTTAGATGACGCCAAGCCATGTGAGCTCATGGGTTCAACACCTCCAGCTTGCTGGAGCTGATGGAAATCACCAGCTTTGTCTAAATTACAGCTTGGCCCTTGATTAGGGAGTCAGGTCACTGTGTGGGTGCTGCTGTGACCTGGGTCAGTGGCTGCCTGCACCCTGCAGAGGTTGGGGACATGTGTTTGGGCTCTTTCCTTGTGCCCATGCTCCAGGCTTGAGCCCCAGTGCCCCAGATTTTGAGGGGTTTTTATCTTGATGGGCATGGTGTGAGCAAGCCTGGCCTCCAGATCTGACTGGGGAAAGGTCTTAACAGATGGTTCAGACTTGCAAAGTGCTCATGTTTCACTGAAGAACAGGATTTATGGTGTATCAGACGTGTAGGGCTATTTTTGTTCATCTTCTGTTTAGTTTCACTTAACTCTTCATTTGCTTCTTTCTGCTTTGTCTTTGGAAGCATCCTGACCCATCTCCAAGCTGTCTCAGCAGGGGCATCAGGACTTCCAGATCTCTCTGGCTGTCCCAGCTGGGCTTTCCAGATGCTTTTCCACCCCATCCCTGCTTGAAAGACAGAAGCAGCAACGCCAGACCAGGGCAGAAAGGGCAGTGGGCAGAGCCAGGTCTTGCCCAGGCCCCCTCTCCAGCATTATGAGGAGCAGCTCCATGCCCAGGGCAGCCACAACACATTTTTACCCACCCCGTGGCCATGCAGGAGTCCTCCCATTGCCCTCCCCATTCTCCTTTGGCCTGGATTGTCACCCATCAGTGCTGGTGCTCACCCTGTGTCCCAGTGCCCTGCCCAGACAGGCTCTGTCCCTCCTGCCACGCAGCAAACACAGGATGGATCTCATGGGAATCCTGTGGAAAATCACTGATAACGGCTGTGCAGCAAACAGGTGATTTTACTGTGCGCAGCATCACACAAAATTTTACTGTCTGTTTACAGTCACCATGTATGGGAGGGAGGATTTAAACAATGGAGGGTTTTAAGGACAGGGGGAAGAAATTCCTGTGACTTTTAGAGCTGAGATTGCAGGTCTCAGGGAGAAGGGAGATCTCAAAAAAAGGGAGAGGAACCCCAAGGCTGCAAGTGCATTGAGAAACGTGAATGTTAGAGCAGGTGTGAGATACTTTCATTTTGTTCTGACTTCTCTTTGAAGGGAGTGAGATGATTTGAGTTTCCACAGTGCCCTCAGCCACATGGGATTTCAGGGTTTAAAACGTGAAGGGTTCCATCCAGCCCTGCTGCAGGAGGCTGAAAAGCTGTTTGCTCCTTCCCCAAAAGTTACTATTCCCGTAGCAGAAAAGCAGACGGGTTTATGACTCATCCATTCAAGATTATGTGTTAAATAATAAACTGGACTTTGAGCTGAGAGGCAGCACATGTTTGCCAGCTCTGTTACAGGGGTGACAGCTGCAAACCTGGCCATTTACACAGTGACTTGTGGACTAAGAAAAACCTCCTCATCTTCTGGGAATCTTCTGGAGCTGGGAAAAGTAGCTTGGGTTTCCATGGTTTGTCATGGAAAAATCATTGTTCTAGCTTTAAAAAAGCCAGAAACTGGGGACATTGAAGGTGTCTGACTGTTTCTGCTGACCTGGGATTCATCTTGTGAGTGAGAGAAAAAGAAAACCTTGCTGAAACTGGGTGGACAAAATACCAGCCCAGGGCAAGTGAGGGGAGGATCACTGTCCTGGTCTAGCTTTAATTAATGAATATTCCTGAAGAGGAGAGCTGCTTCTTGATGTTTATCATAGAATCTTGGAATGGTTTGGGTTGGAATGGGCCTTAAAGGTCATCCAATTCCACCCCCTGCCATGGGAAGAGACACCTTCCACTATCCCAGGCTGCTCAGAGCCCTGTCCAACCTGGCCTTGGACTCTTCCAGGGATGGGGCATCCACAGCTTCTCTGGGAAATCTGACCTTTTATGTCTCCATGCTGGTGAAGTCATGGCCACGCAGAAATATTTGTTCCTGGCCTTTACATCTTGCCCTGCAGCAGATTCAGCTGTTTCACTGTGGCTCACAAAGCGTGGGCTTTGCAAACTTGCATTTCTAATTTTTCTCTTTGCAGACCTTTTGTTGTGGCTTGGGTGTTTCCCATGGGCCTGCTGCCTGCAGCAAGCAGAGCAGTAACCTTCAGTGCTGTGGGGCTGTGAAGGTTTAGGGTAAATTTGTCCTGGAAAGCAGTTGCAAGGTCAGCCAGGGGATGAATTTGGTTTCTTCAGTGGACATGCCAGGCTAACACTGTGCCTACGCTGCAGACAGATTTCATTTGAAGCAAAGCTAAAATGGCAATGAAGACAAAGGAGCCTGAAATGTAATAGTTCAAGAAAAAGAGACTGAACTTGAGTTTGTTAATCAGTAGTTTTTAGATCTTCTTTTCTACTCCAATCCAAATAAGCTCTGGCTACCCATCTGTGTTATGACCATGCCCTCAAACACACACCCAGCCTCATGAAGCACCATTGTTCCATGGAAGCAGGTGGGGTTTGCTGTTGTGATCTTGAAATCAGACCTGCAAGAAGTTCATGCCGCAGTGTTCCTGTTTGCCTATCTCTGCTTGTTAATAGCAAAAAAAAAAAAAAAAAAACAGAACAAAAAAAACTGTTCTACATCTGCTGAGGCTGACGAGGTTTTATTTCGACACCTTGATGCCACCTGATCCATTTCGAGCAAGAATTTGCTGCTGCCTGGCAGCTGTGAATTGTCCAGGATGGTGCTTTCTTCCCCAGTTGTGCCCGAGGCAGATGCTGGTTAGGGATGGTTCCCTGTGCACAGCATCTCCTCTGCCGTGTGTCAGTCACGGGATCTGCTGGGCTTGCGTAAGCCCGTGGCGAGCTCTTCTGGCAGCGGGCTTTTCTACGCGCGGATCACCGCCAAGTGTTTCGGCAAGAGCGAGGGCTCCACGCTCTGCCAGCTCCCCACTGCTCCCACAGATGGTTCCAAAATCATCTGCGCAGATCATTTCCCTCCCCTGACACAGCGAGGTGTCTTCACGCCGCGGCGCAGACACAGGAAGGTTGTTTCAAAAGCAGAACCTCCGAGTTCTTCACTCACCAGTCATTCCTGAAAACCAACTCAAGTTTCTTTCTGAGTTTTATTTCATTTGCTCCCTAGCACAGCAGCAGCCAGGACAGGCATTACCATGAAATCCTGTTTATTGGTAAACTCAGTGACCTGCCCTGGTGAAAATCCCTTTCCAAAGTCCCACCCTGTTCCTCGGCAGTAGGTGCAACCACCGAGTGACGTTAGTTTTGTAGTTTGAGGCTTAAAAAAATAATACCCCAAACCAAACCAACGTGTAATAATTTGCAGATGTTGGCAGACGGCGATGATGCATGAGTTGAAGCTCTCTTTGGGTGCCAAACCACAAATATATATATCATTTTTTTTATAGTCTCCCATTCCTGGAACTGAAAGAGGCTTCAAAACAATCAATATGTAAACACAAATACACAGCACTCCTTTCTGAGCATCACCAGTGCTGCTACTGCTGCTACACACAGAGGGCTTTTTCTTAGTGGCTGTGTCCTTCCTCAGAGCAGTTTTTTGTCCTTTATTTACAGGCACAGGTCTGCAGGGCCAGTGCAGCTCCTGCAAAACGAGGGGAGGTGTTCACGCTGTCTGAACTTTTTAAGTTGCTGACCAGTGTAGGCTGTGTTAGGCTGAAACCAGGAAAGAGTTATGTTTTATTTACAGCTGGATTTCCTTACTTAGCAGCACCACTTCCAAGGGCTTTGAAAACTGAAGTTTTCTCTTTATTCCTTGAAATCTTTATCACAAGGGTGTTCCTTTCCATCCACTGTCCTCTGTGGGTATTTTGCTTCTAAACCAAAGGGGCCACCTTAGAAGATAAGTTTTCTTTTCACATGAGGGCCATGCAGAAAATGCCATCAAACTTAGTTTGAAGCTAATTTTGGTGTCTTTTTAACGCCTTTTCTTGCTGGGAAATGAGCTGATATCACCCTGACAACCCAGGGAGGGCCAGGTTTTGGTGAACTGCAAACCACTTGCAGCCACTTGCTATCAAAGTCAACTTTCCAGTAAGGTCTGCTGGGATATTTGTTGTTAGATTGTCAGAACTGGGACACCATTGGACTGGGATTTGTCCAGCCAGATATTGGAGAGAGAGGCTTCTTCCAAAAAAATTTATGGTTAGAAGTGCAGCAGCTGGCAGGTGAAGGAGTGAGAGGAGGGGACAATAATCAGGAGGGAATTTGATGTTTTCACATTCATTCTTGTATTCCTTTCTGCATTTATTTATTGCAGCTTTCCTGGCAAAGACAAAGGTAATAAGAAGACTTTAAAGAGGGTAATGAAGTTTCTGAGAGTTCTTTCCACAAATCTGCCCTGGAGCATGGGGGGAACTTGGGAGAAAACCCAGAAGTGCTTGTGAAGTGGCAAACTGAAGATGGAAGTGGTCACTGCTGGCCAAACACGGTGCAGGCTGGAAGCCCAGCACCCAAGAGAGATGGTGTGTGAAGGGATGATGAGATGCTGATGGTTTGGTGTGGCTTTGAGGGTGAGGCAAATTCCCCATGGACAGGGTGTACCAAGGTGAGAGCCCTGGTGAGGGAAAGCATCTCTCCTCCAGAAGTTTTTGAGATGTGTGGAAGCAGGAGGAACTTTTATTCATTAAGGCTAAAGAAAAAATGTGCAGCTGAGCACTGATGTGTTGGGAAGGTAGAATTAGAAAGAAATTATAAATGTGACTTTGTAGCCAGAAAGGCTAAGGAAGAAATACAAATGATAGCACGGTTTGAATAATTCAAAGAAACCAACCGGGCTGGTATGCCAGAACACATTCTTTCCTGCAATAAAACCAAGCTGAGACCCCTCATCCCAGCCTTATAAGGAAAGGTCTGAAGGACCCTGAGATAACTAAAAATATGCAAAAATAGCGATTTCTATAGGTTGTACACAAATGTTACTATATTAGTATACTTAGAAAGATTGGTTAGTTAAGGAATAGAATATTCAAAGGTATAGGTTATATAAGTAGTGGTATAGAAGAGCTCGGTCTCTTTTTGCTCTCTCTTTTTGCTCTCTTTTTCGGTCTCTTTTTGTTCTTTTCACTCTCTTTTGTTCTCTTACTTGCTCCTTTTTTCTGTCTCTCTTGCCCTCTCTCTTGCCCTCTCTTGTTCTCTCTCTACCTCTCTACCCCACGCCCTGAAATAAACTTCTAACACTTAACTCGATTATAGAGGTCTTTGCCGTGTCTCTGACCGTCCCCAGAAAGCGTCTCCTACACTGATGTAAGGGATTGACAGGCCACAGAGGGGATTTTTAGCTGCCTGGATGGATGGGAGATCACATAATTCAGAGAGATGACACAGAGAATTGTGTAAGCTGGACAGAGCAACCACAGGGACCTTTGATCTTACTGCTTAAATCCCAAATGATACAAAGGTATAGGAGAAACCAGGTGAAAAATGGGATTTTCTCCAGCAAAGTCTCATGTAAAGCACTGGGCTTAGCTAAGAAAAAAATAAGCATGTAGCTCTCCCTGCTCTCTGCAATTTCTTCTGGAAAAAAACAATTCTTCAACTCTAGGCTATGTGGAGCAAAAGAGATTCTGCAGGACATTTGAACTCATCTTGACATTTGAACTGTTTGCTGTAGTGAGCACTAATAAAGACGTGAATGAACTGTGCTCCAGGAAAGATCCATAGCTGGAATGGAGACCAAGGAGAACAGGGATTAGATGGTTGTGTAGGAACTGGGGTGGTTTGGTCTAGAAAAGTGAGGGATGGGAGACAATATCATAATACAAAAGGGTGCTGCAAAGATGATTCCATTCTCTTTCTCTGTGGTCATTAGGGCAAGAAGTCGCAGGCTTAAATTATGGCAGGAATAAGTCAGACATCAGGAAAAAAACTTTCTACCAGTCAAAATAGCAAAATCAGGTTCAAAGTGGCTGGAGAATCTCTGCAGTCTCTGTCATTGCAGGTTGTTTCCACCTGGGTGGTCAAAAATGGTTCATAAAGGATGGCTGGGCCTGCCCTGCTCCCAGGGATGGGCCTGACATCCCCATGAGGTCTCTCCCAGCCCTGAAGAATCTCCCTGAAGATGAGGCTGCCCACAAGAATTAACATGAAGGATTAAAGCAAGGCTTTAACCTAATTAATTTAAGATGGGATAGGTCCTCCTTTCACTTGCTAAAAGAAGTTTAAAATCTAGGGACCTAACCAACAGGCAGCTTCAGCTCAGGGTAAAGGGTGGCATGAGTAAAAACATTGGCTGGGTGAAGACTTGGAAAAGTTCATTTAACAAGCTCATTTAATGAGACTGAGGGTGTTTCCAGTGTGTCTCCATGTCAGGAAATTGTTAGAAGAGGGACTAGAATGAGAAAGGAAGAAAGGAACCACTCAAAATTCTGAATGGACTTGGAAGTAGAAGAAAAAAAAGAGACGAGTCTACAACTGGAGAGGCTTTAAAAGAAACTACTAGTATCAGAAAGGATAAAGTGCACTTATAATGTGAAAAGAAAAATGTTGGAAGAGGCATGGCTGTTCCTTCCAAGGGAAATCAGCAGACAGTTTAAGAAAGGGATCACATGCAGATAAGCCACCAACAAATCTCATTTCCTTTGTGCTTGGTCCCACAGTGCAGTCACAGAAGAGGGACCAAAAATGACAGAAGGGTCTGTGGGCTTCTTGTTCATCTTCTGCCGTGTGAAACTGGGAAACTTCACTCTGGAGAAGTGGAGACAGATGGAAGAGCGCAGTGATGAGTCAGAGGTGATGAGAAGAAAGCTGGGCTTTCTGCTATAGGATCCAGAGCAGATTCCTAGGTAGGAATCTCTCAGGACAGCTGGAAAGTGGGACAGGGTAATGATGGAGGGAATCAGTGGAGTCATGGAACAAAAGGCATCAGTAGTGTAAGGAAGAGACAGAGAAAAGAGGTGTCAGATGTGTGCAAGGGCTGCCAGTGGCCAGAGCAGACCTTGTGCTGGGAAGCAGGAGCCAGCAGGAGGGATTTGGAGGCATGTGAGAAGGAATCAGAGCTGTGGCACTGACTTTCAGGGAGGAAGGAGCTCGGAGTGGGTCCCAGCAAAATAAAAGCAGTCAGTGGTGACAGGTTGGGAAGTGTAAAAACACATATGTACAGTGACTGGGTGTGAAGAGAAGGATTGAGAGATGATGCACAAAGAAAGTGGGAAACAGATGGAAAGTTCTGATCTGGGGTGAGGGATGGGAAAGGACAAAGTGGAGTGACCAGCCTTTGGGCAAACGGGAGAGCACAGCCAGCAGCAGGGTGAGGGCAGTGGGAGATGAAGGAGGCAGAGGACAGATGCAGATGGAGAGCCAGGACTGGAACAAGGGTGAGGGATGGAACCTCTGAAATGAAGGAGAAAGCAAGTGAGGGTGAGTGTGCAGAGCTGCATTTCTGGAGAGAGCTGAAGGGAACCATGAGAGGCCTGGGGCTGAGTGAATTCTGGGCAGCTCATCTGCAATCCTGAGATCTCTCACCCCCAATGAATGTCCCTCCCAGCTCCTCTGTCTTCCTCCCCAGTACCTAATCAGCCTCTGAAGTTCTGAATCCCAACTGGAAGCCTCTCCAGTGGGGACAGCTAGCCCCTCCCCAGCTGGCAGCAGTGAGAATAAAAGGCACTTTGCCTTTTGTATTCAAAGCCCAGATACTTGTCCCCAAGATGAATCACAGGACTTCTGTGTCTTAGAAAGAAAAACCCAAGCCAGCAACTTGAAATTATGAACAAGCCTCGAGAGATCTGAATCTCTCTGTGCATTATCCTGAGCCCAAACAGCACAAGTGTTTGAGCAAAAGGCCATAAAGGCTTTCTGGGTAAATACTACATATTTTAAAATAAGTTTCAATGGCTGCTGTGTTTCTCTCCAGCTGGTGGGTGAAGGCAGCCCTCTGTACAGACTGTTTTCATTGCCTGGAATCTGCTGGCACCTGGAGCAACCTTTCTTTGGCTGTGCCCAGGAGCTGAGCTGCAGCCCACGGGGTGGAGAGAGCTGACTGGGACACCCGGAGGGTGACACTTCCTTGGCAGGTCCTCCTGCACAGCCTGTGCCAGTGGCTCTGTGGGAAGCCTGAGGAAGCTGCAGCTCTTCTCCTCCTGCCTCCAGGAAAGCTGCAGCACGTCACTGCCAGGGTGAGCATCGGTGCCATCGCCTCTCTCCTTTCCCCCAGGTCATTCCAAGGAATAGCAGCTCGCTCCAACAAAAAGTGCCCTATAAAGAGACAAACCAAAGCATCCCTCTGAAAAATGGGTTGGACTTGGCCGGAGTTCACAGTGTACGAGAGCACCAAGGTGTAAGCCAAGGCCAGGGGATTCATATCCAACAGACAGCTGAAAGAATGTGATTCCAATCTGAGCCCCTTTCTCATGGCCCACCTCTGGGAAAGACTACAGGATCTCACGCTCCACCAGCACTGGAGATCTTTGTCAAAATCAGGTTAATTTACTTCTTGTTTTTGCACAAACCAGGGCTATCAGGACTTTGCTTCTTTCTCAGGCACATCAGGTCAGTGGTGTCTGAGGCCTGCAGTGATGATGCACAATCTTGCACAACGACCTCTTGTTCTGGGACTGAAAGCTGCTTGTTTACATAGTATAAGATGGCCTTTCAGCCACACAATGTTGGTTCAGTTTAATGACACTTGTGAGTTTCCGTCAGATCACGATGCAGGAGAGCGGGCGAGGTTGCGCAACCCAGAGCAAAGTTTCCCATGCCTGCTGTGACTCAGTGTGTTCCTGGTGTCTTGGAAATAGGAATTAGAGAGTAAGGCAGCACATCCTAGCACTGTTTAAGTCGGGGTGTTGTGCTTTGGGGTTTTTTGTTTGTTTGTTTGTTTTAATTTAAGTGATCTTCTCTCACAGAGCAAACAACCTGCTAATTCTTATGTGCTCCATGTTTCCAGGGAGCAGCACCAGGAGAAACATCAGGCAGGATTCCTCTGAACCAGGCACCCTTAATCCCTTTTACAGGTGAGAAACAAATGTAAATCAGATGCAATTCCCCTCTTCTGGAGTGTCTGCAAGGTGCTCTGCCATTAAACACAATTACAGAGTGGAGCTCAAACCCAGCTTCCACTCCCAGCTTTAGGAAGCAGGACGGGGGCACTCAAAGTTCAGCCCCAGGTGTCTGTCTGCTCTTCAGCTGATGTGTAAGGACTGCTGAGTTCTCTCTCTGAAAGCTTCCCACAGCTGGTGTGGGATATCACCTGGCTCCTCCCCATGCTTCTCCTCTGGCCATGGGCAGATGTTGGGACAACTCTCCTGAGCTTCAGCTTCCTCCACCAGAACTCAGAACTCATCCAGCCTGGCCCTCAAGACTTCCAGGCTGCCTCTTAATGGTTAATATTATTGTTTAATGCCTAAATAACAATGCAGAATGTCCCTGGAGTGCATTTAATGAGTTGCCATTAGTCATAAGGATTCCACACTGTTGGTGAGTCTGTATTTGCAGAGCCTGGTGTCACGAGGATGTCACAAGGACAAAGCACTTGCAAAAAAAACATTATTATCACCATTTTAGCAGAGTGAAGCAAGCCTCTGAAGCCTCAAAAAGCCTGTATCAGCCAGGAACTGAAAGGAAAATCCCTTTCCAGTTCTACTGTAATTCAGATTTTGTTAACCACAACTATGTCTCAAACACCTGTAATGCTGAAATCTGATTTACTCTGATCTAATCTGATTTACTCAAAAAGTCAGCCAGCTGCTTCTCAGAGCTGTGATTAACATTTGGGCCCTAAATTTCAGTTTTTGCTTGGATTAATACAAACTTCTCAAGTCTGGAGCTGCCTCTGGTTGTCACAGTTTCATCTCAGCTCCATTCACTACAGGCAGGTGTTTTGCTATTGCATGTCTGCAGAAGGAGCCTTGTCTAATCATTTCATATTTTCTCTTTTTTTTCCTGGATAAAACTGTATATATTTCACCAAATAAATTTCACCATGAAGACCTACATCTCTTTGAACTAAATAATAATCTAAATAAGTTGATTCTGTAGCAGCCCTCTCAGCAGGTCGGCATTGACACTTGAAAATGCATTTTCTCTGTTTGTTTTTCCTCATCCTTTCTTTAAAGAAGTGTTTTTTTAAAATATTTTCTTATATATATATATATATATATATTTGTGGGATTTTTTTCTCCAGAGCTCAACATCTAGAGCTCTACTACAATTTAGCTCTTTTTTTCCAAGTCCATTTCTTGGCTCTACAAAGCAGCTGCACTCCCTGGAGATCCTTTATTGTAACTGTGTAAAATATTATGAAGTGTGGGAAAAATCTTGATCTCTTGTTGTTTTTGTATTTCTTTGTGGAGGGGGGGTTTTTTCTTCCCCCCTTCCCCAAGAAAATTGATTTATGGGAGAGGTCTCAGCCAGCCCTTCTCATTACCTCAGGGTTCTTTTATGGTTTGATATGAAATACAGCCAGCATTTAAAAATCTTTCCTTGACTCCTTACCCAATGGTACCCCCATGCTGGGGGATGTTTCCTCTTCCTTCTTCTTCTCTCTTTGGGATATTTGCTTCCAGGTTTGCTGCTGGATTGGGAGCTGCTCCTCCATGGCTTTGGGTGAAGCTTCCTTGGCTTCACTCACCCTTCACACACTGATGCTGCTCTTCCCTTCCTCTCTGGCTTCCTGCACTTGGTTGGTTGATTTCTTATTTGATTTTCCTTCTTCCTTTTATGATTCTGGAAACATATTCCTGACTATTAGAGAGTAAACACACCAGGCTGGCATTTTTCTCTCTCACACACCTTTTTTTCTGACAGAGGTCATGACTTTTTGACTCAAATAACAAAACAAAAGAAAACAAAAAAAAAAGGAAAAAATGGGATATGAGAGAAGTTAACAGGTTGGGCTGGTTAGGGAGTTGTATTTCCTCTCTTGATGGGTTCTCTGGTATGAATGCAACTGCACATGTAATGGGCTAGGTACTGATGAATGTCCAATGATTATAAAATTGTGTTTAAATACATAAATGTGGAGGGGAAAATTCACAAGGGATGTCTGACCAATTTTTCTGATTGCAAGGCTGCCTGGAAGACCTTGATTCCCCTCTGGGCAGGGATGGTGAGCACAGACAAGGAGGCTTCCTACCCCCAGGGTGACCCATCCTTGCAAGGCTGGGTAACTTTTTCTTTTCTTTTCTTTTCTTTTCTTTTCTTTTCTTTTCTTTTCTTTTCTTTTCTTTTCTTTTCTTTTCTTTTCTTTTCTTTTCTTTTCTTTTCTTTTCTTTTCTTTTCTTTTCTTTTCTTTTCTTTTCTTTTCTTTCCCTTTCCCTTTCCCTTTCCCTTTCCCTTTCCCTTTCCCTTTCCCTTTCCCTTTCCCTTTCCCTTTCCCTTTCCCTTTCCCTTTCCCTTTCCCTTTCCCTTTCCCTTTCCCTTTCCCTTTCCCTTTCCCTTTCCCTTTCCCTTTCCCTTTCCCTTTCCCTTTCCCTTTCCCTTTCCCTTTCCCTTTCCCTTTCCCTTCCCTTTCCTTTCCCTTTCCTTTCCCTTTCCTCTTTTCTTCTTTTCTTTTCCTCTTTTCTTTTCCTCTTTTCTTTTCCTCTTTTCTTTTCCTCTCCTCTTCTCTTCTCTTCTCTTCTCTTCTCTTCTCTTCTCTTCTCTTCTCTTCTCTTCTCTTCTCTTCTCTTCTCTTCTCTTCTCTTCTCTTCTCTTCTCTTCTCTTCTCTTCTCTTCTCTTCTCTTCTCTTCTCTTCTCTTCTCTTCTCTTCTCTTCTCTTCTCTTCTCTTCTCTTCTCTTCTCTTCTCTTCTCTTCTCTTCTCTTCTCTTCTCTTCTCTTCTCTTCTCTTCTCTTCTCTTCTCTTCTCTTCTCTTCTCTTCTCTTCTCTTCTCTTCTCTTCTCTTCTCTTCTCTTCCCACACCTTCCCCTCTTTCTTTCTTATTTCCACAGAGTTTTGCAAATTCTGTATTTGAGGAGCAGGGCTTGTCCCCAGGGAATAAATGCCATAATCCTCTGTGCTGAGCTACAAAGTCCTTTGCTAACACTTGGACAGGTGGAGGGATGAATTCACACAAGTTCAAGATATTTATCTACTGCTTTAAAAATACACATTGAAGTTCTAACAGGCCCGTGAAGTTTGACTTCTCATTTTATAAAAGAATTCTTTTAAAATTCTTATAAAATCGGTATAAGATATTTAAGAAGGTGGAGTGATTCAGAGGGAAATTCAAACCTAAATCTAAATTTTCAAGTGCAATCACACCCAGGCTCAGCACAGGCCTGTTTAGTTGTTTTGTTTATTTTTTTCCTGAGCTACTACTGAAAATGCCAAGCCAGCACGGCCTCTGTTCCATGGAAAACGTTGTGAAAGTTTTGATTCGATTTAATTTTACTCCTATTTCCCAGAAACTGGAAATTTGCTTTCTGAAAACACTGAAAACAGGCTGTTTACTAATGAAATAAATAATTGCAGCTGGGAGGCTGAGGACAGCGATGATTTCCTAAGTGGCTGCCAGGATGATGGGGAGCTGTGGCTCGGAGCAAGCGCTGCCTCCAGCTCAGCACAAGGCACAGCGAGCCTGGCAGCTCTGGTGCCACGGCTTTAGCTTGAAAATCAGCATTTCCATGCCTGACAGGAGAAAAAAAGTGAAGGTTTCTACTCAAAGGAGAGGTTGCAGCCACCTGGGGGTCGGGCTCTGCTGCCAGGGAACAGGGACAGGAGGAGAGCTCAGGCCTCAGGCTGGGCCAGGGGAGGCTCAGGGTGGGCAGCAGCAGGAATTTGCCCATGGAAAGGGAGCTCAGGCCTTGGCAGGGGCTGCCCAGGGAGCTTTGCAGTGCCCATCCCTGCAGGTGTCACCTGGACGTGGCACTCAGGGCTCTGGGCTGGGGACAAGGTGGGCATCAGCTGGGACTCTGTGATTTGGAGCTCTGTTCCAACATAAATTGTTCTACAATTAGGACTAAATTCAAAAACATCTTAAAGCTCATCCAGTTCCAGCCCCTGCCATGGACAGGGACACCTTCCACTGTCCCAGGTTGCTCCAAGCCCCAACTTGGTCATGGACACTTCTAGAAATGGGGCAGCCACAGCTGCTCTGGGCAGAAAGAAAGGTGATAACCAAAAAGCACACGATCTATTTTTATGAAAAGGTGTATTTTGAAGAGTAGATTTTTTGACCCCTTTCCACTTCTCTGATGGTTCAAGTTTTATCAACTGTGAGACCAGCATGCTTCAAGTCTTGCTCCTTTCCTCAGTCTCTTGGGCCCCATATTTGATAATTTTTCAGTCCCTGACTCATGCTAATGGCCCACACAAAGATGAGCCAGATAAACAGGAATGTCCCCTACAACAACGCCAAATATTGCAAACTGGTTCTGCAGCAATGAAAGAAACTTTTTTTGATTTTATAGGGACACTTCTTAATGCATTTAAGAGTTTACACTTTCATTTCAGAGGGCTGGAACAATAACACATCACATCCTGCCAAGGGCTGCTGAACACAGACGGGGTTGCTGTTATTTACATGAATTTACATAATTCACAGACCAAGAATCATTTGATGCAGGGATAAATGATACAAAACGAGATAGGTTGCAGCAAAATTTGCAGTTCAGCTTGTGGTCATCCTGGGGCAGATAGGGGCAGGATTTATTGTCTTCAATATTTCAATATCTTCAATATTTGTTTTCAGATTATTCCCACAGCTCTCCTCGGTGTGTGCTGTGTTTCCTATCTGTCCTCGGTATCCAACACTTCCAGACAGACCCAGTGCAGAGAACAAAGTTGGTTGTGGTGGTTTTTAATTAAGTGAACATGCTGGTAAAGTGTTTTTTTTTTGCTTTTGAGGTACCAAGGTTTTGCCTGCTGGAGGTGGAATGTGGTCCTGCTTTGCTTCCATCCCACTCGGAGCAGGTTAATGCTCCGGAGGCCTCTCTGCTTAGATCTCCCTTCGTTCCCAAAGCCCTGCCTCTGGTGTGAGGTGATGGATGCCTGGAAATGAACTGTGGGGGGATTTATTCCGGGAGAGGAGATAAAAATAATTCAGCCTGTTTCTCTTTGCCCTGAAACGTTGGACGTTTTGCGTGAATTATGAGCAGCCAATGCATCTTGTTCTCGAGAGGGTCAGCTGGGGAAAAAGGGTTTGGAGCTGGCAAGATAAGCCTTCCCTAGAAACTGGGGTGGACTTACACATCCAGAAATAACCCAGAGTTTTCAAAGTTTGGGGGGCTGTCCTGTGACTTAGAGGGGAAAAAAAATAATCCCTAGGACATGAAATCCGAACAACAAAAGGCAGCACTTCTGCAGAGCAGCTAAATTGAGAAGCAAAGAGAAAGTACCAGGAAGGGCCATTGGAGAATAGTGCCACTGGAATGAAATAGATAACTTGGGAGGCAGGGAATTTCCCCAGGCACGATTTGGCTGCGTGCCTGCCCCAGTAAAGAACTTTTTGACATTAAGGCAACAGCAGAGGGAAGCTGGGACTTTCAAAGGCAGTTTATCTCCAGTTGTTCAAGTCTTATTTTCTAATTGGCCTGGACTCTGGGCCATTAAAAGGGTTGACAAATGCTACAGGAGTAAGAGTATTAGTAACTAATGCACTTAATGGTCTTGAATAGACTTGATAGACATGAGGAATGAGTTCTCCTTTATTTCACAGGAGTGCAAAGGAACATTGCCATAGGCATTAATTGCATTTAATTCCATGTTAGGGCCTATTCATCCTACCAACAACTTGGAAAACAGCTTAGGAGTAAATGTGATTCTCTCTGGAAGTGTTTCTTCTCATCAAATGCTGCAGATACACAAAACTGAAAATATTTTTGTGACACGGCAATGAGTTTTTAATTTATATTTTTTTTAATGCAGTCTTAAACCAACCTGCTTTTCTGAGTGTAAAAATTGCCTCTCCAAAACAAGTAGAAGTACAGATGGATGCAATATTTTTATTTTGTGCTTCAGATGATACCATATGCCAAGCCTTAGGAGGTGCTCAACTGCCAAGGAGGTACAAATAGAGATTTACACAAGGTGAAACTGAAAGGTGAAACTGCCACGTTTTCACACAGCAGGGCTCAGTGAAGTGCCTGTCCTCAGAAAAATGGTGGCTTCTCAGTTGAGAAATTCTAGTTTTGCTTTGTGTCACAGCAATTTCCCTGGAATTACCTTCTCTGTGACCCCTCAGGGTAACTGGGAGTGCTCAGTTTTAGCTGAGGGAGGACGTGGGGAATGTTTGTGAAGTAATGGGTAATGGCTGGGGGTTCAGAAGGTGGGTAAGGGCTTTAAAAATTCATATTTTTAATGTGGTTAATGGCTGAGGATTCAGAAGGTGGGTAATGGCTTCAAAAATTCACATTTTTGTGGGTGGGTAATGGTTGAGGATTCAGAAGGGGCTTGAGGACCATCAGTGCCTTTTCAGAGCACATCTCCTGTCAATTGGTCAGGCAGTGAACTATCCCGATTTTCACTTCATACCAAGCCCACAGGCAGCACATACAGCATGACATCCCAAATAATTCTCCAGGCTGTGGGTATGGAAACACTGTCCAGGAAACAGAAGGGGTCAGATGATCTCTTTTGGGGCCAGCAGGCCACAGACAGCTGAGCCATTTCCATAACACCTTCCTCCACCTCCCCTGCACTCACCTGCCTCGTCGTTCAGTGGGATTTGTTTGGGTGGGAAAAGTCCTTAAGGAAAAAAAATCAATTTATTAAACGTGAAACAAGCTCATCCTAACCTAAAACATTACAACATTAAATGTGTTTCTTTTCCAAATTCGCAACTCTTATTTTCAAATAGGTTTGGGCTGTATTAATATATTAATTATTAGTTTTTATAGCAAACTCATTATCTCCTCCCTCTTCAATATTTCACTGCAACTTTATATTATGCCTCTGCTATTTATTGGCAGGTTATCTTTGGATAGAAAAAGAATAGAAATAGAATAAAGGACATAGAATTGTAATTTGCAGAACTTAAAATATTCCTTAAAGGGTCGAGATGCAAAAGCACTGCAATTCGCTAAAAGATGACTTGTAAAAAGTTGGGAAAATGTCTAGATAATTAGAGTGACCCAGGCTTCCATAACTTCCTTGGTAATATCAGTTATGAATTAGGGAGGATACACTCTTCCCAGAGATAGAACCCTGGAGATAAAATATTTCCACGGTTTGCAGGAAAACCACACGGGGCGGTTGGACGGGCGCCACGCGGACCCGGCGTTTTTGGGTCATCTCCCGGTGCCAGTGACCAAAAAGATGCTTCCAAAAATCCATCAGTTGGGAGTGGGGGTGTGGATAAATGTCAGCAGCCACGCTGAGCCACGCTGAGCTCCCACCACCCAGCGTGAGGGAGAGCTGTGTGCCCACCTTCCCCAGGTGCCAGCTGGAATTGAGCGTGCCAGGCTCCCCCCGAAGCCCAGAGCTGTGGATGGAGGAAAGGAATTTCCCCCAGGAGTTATTCCGTGAGATTTCACTGCCACCCTCGGAACAAACCCATCTGTAGCTCTGTGGCTTTGCTGGACAATTTGTTTGCAGGAAAGATGGAGGAATGACTGTGGTCACCCACAGAACCATTGGATGGTACGCTGGTGCTCCTGTGGGTGTTTTCCTTGTTCATTTCACCACAATTTAGCAATTATTCATCCCTGCCTTTTAAAGGCTGCCCAGACAATGGTGGTATGAGCTATTGCATCTTCCCAGGCCCCACTGTGGGTGGGAAGGGGGATGTTCCCAGGGGTTTCCAGCAGGAATTGGGCTGATTTGAGGAGAAATGCTCATTCTCTGGGCTGATGTCACCGCTCTCCCTGTGCGATGTGTGGTACAAGAGATCCTTTCCTGTTACCTGTTCAGAACCCTCATCACTGCCCAGATTAAAAATGCAAAGAGAGACAAAGGCTGGGATCCTGCCTGCATCAGGGATAAAAAGTGGTGGGGAGCACAAGGAGATTGACTCAGGACCAGGATGCCCATCTGGAGAACACCTTTTCCCCTGAATCTGTGTAAGCACACAGATGAAACAGGATTTTTGGCCACTAACTTGGAGGCACAGAGTGTGTGCCTTTGTCTCTTTGTCTCTTTGGCTCTGAGATCCAAGAAAACACTGAGCTTCATATAACATGAAATTTATGAGAATGTTTTTCATGGTGTTACATGAAAACAACGGTTAAAGTTAAATAGAAAAACTATTTCTACACTAAAAGTGTGAGTGTGTAAATTAGAGAGTTTTCTGAAGTCACTGGGTGAAAAAGTTTAAGTTTAGAGTTTAAGCTAGTTTAGGGAGCAGAAGACAAGATGGAGGGTTTAGAATGTTGTTTATTTTTCTTCTTCTTTCTTCTTCATCTTCTTCTTCTAGAGGTTTTTGGGTAATAGTGAGTGATTGGATAGAGAATGCCAGCAGGTCTTCTCCACGGCCATGGAGAAGAGGAAGGCATGGATGCCTCAGATCTCGACTGCAGTCATCAGAACTTTACGAATATGTGTTGTTTGTTCCTTGGATTGATGTATCTCTCATGTTAGAGTGTGCCAAAATGCTCTCCCAGCCTCTTTGAGAAAACAAAAGCAGATATTAAAAAAAAAAAGCCCGAAACATGCCCTTATTGAGGGTGCTGCTGCTTTGGCACAGAGGAAATATAGAAGGTGGTACCCAAATGAGCAATGCCACGAGGTGCACAGGCACAACAGACCAGTCCACAGCAAGATTTAAGTTTTGCTGGAGGTCACACCTACAGCAGCAGCAAAAAAAAATAAATTAAAAAAAATAATAAAAAAAAATAAAATTATCACTTCTCATTTTCCAGTGCTGAGGGCAAAACCTCTGCTTGCACAGCTCAACTCTCTCCCCTGTAGCCTTGCAAAACAGGGTTCTGCTGTGCCTGAGCATGAGGAGAGAGCCCCCAGGGCATTGCTGAGGGCCAGGTCTTCATGGGCAGGAGCAGCCACCGATTTCTGAGTTGCCTGTCTCTGCTGATGGAGAAAAGTGCCCCTCAAAATACCCTCACAGGTGGTCTCTGTGCCACCTGGAAAATGAGGGCACAGCCCTGTGGACTGGTTAAAGCTGTCACTCAGGCTTGTTTCTTGCACCCCTGAGCAGGCTGCTGCTTTCCCTGGGGTGTTCTTCAGAATGATTCTATAACCAGAATAGCTCCAGACTCCTCCCCACGCTCTCCTTTCCCCCTGCCTCGGGTGTTTTTGTGCATGGCAGCAGCCTCTGAATTCAGGGGTACCTCGGGGCAGCAATAAGACTCAGTTACCAGCAGTGCTGTAAAATGCACTGATAAAGCAGAGCAGATGTTCAAGTGCATACACAGGTTACCCCAAGTGGCCTTGTGGGGCCAATCTGCACTCGATTCAGTGGTGTTGTGCTGACTGGAGACACCTTCCTGCAGTCAGAGAGCTGAGAAATCCCACTGGCTCTTTGCCACTTGAAAGCTTTTCATCAGCATCACCTGCTGGATATTCCCTTTCCCAGGATCATGGAGCCACAGAATGCTTTGGGTTGGAAGGGACCTTAAAAATCATCCAGTTCCACCCCCTGCCATGGGCAGGGACACCTTCCACTATCCCAGGTGGTTCCAAGCCCTTTCCAACCTGGCCTTGGACACTTCCAGGGATCCAGGGGCAGCCACAGCTGTTGTTGTTCCTCCCAGGGAACAATTCCTTTTGTATATCCAACCGTAATTTCCCCACTTTCAGCTTGAACCCATTGGTACACAAATTACCTCCAAAACAAATCTGGCACGAACACAACGCCTTGTTTTTCCAGTCTCCAAGAAAAGAGGGGTGGGGGGAAAACCCCAAACCCAAACATACTCTTCTGCAGCACAACTTTCTGGAATTCATGTTCCCAGCTTGGCACAGGGAGCCACCTCCTTCCATGGGGTTAAGGCACAGCAAACAGAAGGTGTGATGAATGGCTGGGGGATATTGTTAGCACGTGTGCCTGGCACTTGGGAAGGAAGAGATGAAATACCTGACTCGTGTTTTCCAGTCATTTTCATCCCCCACTAAAATAAACCTCTCCTTGTGTAAATGGAGGTAATTAGTTAATCCACATACTGCCAGTATCTGCTTTGATGCAAAATCAAACATTGTCCCGCATCCAGGGGATTTTTCCTGCAACAGAAACAACAGAAGTGATATATTCAAGTCCTGTGAAATGGACTGGAACATCTGGTGATGCATGCAGGTCTTGGAATATACTGAGACTAAACTATGTTGAATTTAATCATTTGGATTCCCAATCTCACACACATTAAAAAAAAAAGAAAACAACCAAACCTCCTTCCCAAAAAAAGAAAAACAGTGGAAGGTTTATTGAGCAACTCTTTGCCCCTCAGTTCAAAGGAGGTTTTGTGCTGTCCACCTGCAGATCCTCTTAACTTTCCTCTGCTTTCTCCTCCTTTGTGATGATGAAAACTTTTCCACTCAAAAGCACAAAAAGGCATTTATTGTTTTTTTTGTGCAACTGCAGACCTTCCTATGAGGAATTTCCAGGCAATACAGTCAAGATATAGAAAATCTCAATTTTAAAAATAAATAGCAGCCCCCTATTTTTGTTTCTTTTTTAACACAACACCGAAGAGCTGAAGGAGGAAACCTCTTGGTGTCTCGACCCTTTGTAAATACACGATGCTGTGTGGTGACCCCATGGTGCGACACTCGAGCTGAGAGCCCCTCCTGCCACCTTGCCACCTTGTTCTCACACCATCCTCATCCTCTGTGCTCCTCAAACCCGGGATGTGTGGAGCTCACAGGGCTCTTGCTGCCCCGGAGGAGTAACCGGGGAGTTCCTCAGCGGTTCTTTGGCAGCGGCGATGGTTTAACGTCATTAAATAACATCTTCATTAAATCGTCTTGCATTAAAACTCTCCCTCTTTTTGAGGCAGCAACAGTGGCTGCTTCGAAAGGCTTAGAATGTGTCTGTGGATGGAATTTCTTGTAGAAGTGCAGGGTCTGAGTGAGCTCATTGCTGCTCCCGCTTGATCTTGGGTTGTCACTGGTGCCAAGGGATGCCAAGGATTTGCCACAGGCCCGTGGGTGGCACGAGTGCTTAGCCAGGCAATTCCTGGGCTAATGCAAAATTAGTGAGTCATATAAGCTACTTCTTAAGAAGATCAAGCCTCTCTGGCTCATTAAAATCCAAACCGAGTGGGGAGAACCCAGACGTGACAGCTCGATGAGTCGGATGGGCTCTTACAACATTTATTTTGAAACTGTAAAAACTACGGCCAAAAAGTGACACCGAGCCTCAACCTGGAGATATTTGGGGGTTTCTGTCCTAATTTAATCCCAGCAACCACTAAAAAGCACCACCTGCACGTCCTTCTCTTGGCCAAAAATCTGGACACAAGCCTCCTGTGTTAATTTAAGTTTTATCTGCAGGATTGTAAAGTCTGCTGCTCCTATAACTTTTTTTTTTCTTCTATTTTTTTTTATTTTTAATAGGTGTTAATGTTTCTGGATAGGCTTTAAAGGAGACTTTACAGATGTATATGATAGCACTTACCAGCACATCTGCAATTGTAAACCAGGCATGCCCTGCAAATTGCACAATCCATCACTGCTATTACTAAGCCCTGATAAAACAACTGCTTTTGTGATAAGTGTTCAAGCCCTTTCATATGTTACTTGAGTCAATGATAAAAGCTGCAGTTAAATTTTAATAGGGCATGTTTACAAAGGCATTTTTAAACTAATGCCAAAATACACAATCTGTAGCCTGTATTTTTATACACCCCAAGGTGGAGTCTAGGTTATTTTTATGGTAAACATATGGAAGCTTGTTTTACTTACTATTTTTTTCCAAATAAAGTTGCCTTTTTTTTTTTTTTTTTTTCTTTTTTTCTTTCCTTTTTTTTTTCTTTTTCATTAAACTCGGTCTTTTCGTTGATGTTTTCAGGCTGTTGGAGGAATTGGGAATGATGGATATATTGTGATTAAGTTTCTCCCCCTTTTTTGGAAAGATAAAGGGCTGGCATGCATTCATAGCTTTACTTCAGTTAAAAACAAAGAAAAGAGATATAAGAAAAAAGAGAAAATTTGAACATATGGCTAAATGATCTGAATCTGATGAGCTTTTTCATGGAAAATCCATTTTTACCTGCTGGATAACTTCTGAATCTTTGCCCCAAAATAAAAATGCCAGGTTCTTTTCTGAGGAAATATCATCTCTGGTGTGCTATTCATGTATTTTATTTTTTTTTTAATTGTGATCCACATGCAAAACGATCAAAAATAAATAATCCACAAAAATCCCTTCTCCTGGGGCTTGATTCAAGGCTTATTTCAGAACATCTTTCTTTGACTTAGCAGATTGGATCTAGACTGAATTCCTGCAAAAGCAAAAAACCTTTGAGATGCTTTGAAGAAATAGGAAGAGCCATTCATTGGAATGAGGAAAAGGGAAGAAGGGAAAGGTTTTGTTGGATGCTTTGGCTCTCCCTTAAACCTCACTCAGCTCTCTGGGAGCCCAGTGAGGCAGCAGCACCTGAGACAGGCACCTGCACTAAACAGTTTTTAACCCTGCCTCAGTGTCCTGATGGTTTGTGTGTAAACCTTTTGTTCCCTGCCTGCAGAGTTTATATGGCAATATGAACAGTTTGTCGCTGAGTGAACCAGTTCACAGCAGATACCGCTAAGTGAGAGGAAAACTGCCGGTCCTAAAAGCCATAAAATGTTACAGCTCAGTCCTGGCTATTAACTGTGGTGATGGATGAATGTTAATAGGCAGGGACACGCACTGGGATTCACTTCCAGCTGGATCCCGTGCCTTGTGCGCGACGCTTTTGCACCAGGATGGGATGGAGAGCATTCTGGCTGCTGGATTTTCACAGGATCACAGGATGGTTTGGGTTGGAAGGGACCCTAAAGACCACCTAATTCCACCCCCTTGCCATGGGCAGGGAGCCTTCCACTAGATTATTTTTATATCATAAATCATATATTTTATTTTATTTTATTTTATTTTATTTTATTTTATTTTATTTTATTTTATTTTATTTTATTTTATTTTATTTTATTTTATTTTATTTTATTTTATTTTATTTTATTTTATTTTTTTATTATTTTATTTTATTTTATTTTATTTTATTTTATTTTTTTATTATTTTATTTTATTTTATTTTATTTTATTATTCTATTCTATTCTATTCTATTCTATTCTATTCTATTCTATTCTATTCTATTCTATTCTATTCTATTCTATTCTATACCATACCATATCATATCATATCATATCATATCATATCATATCATATCATATCATATATTTTAGATCCACGATCTCTGTTTCTTTCTCCTTTTGAGGTCCCCTGAGCCTGCCCAGGGTTTGTGGCCACAAGACCCTGTGTACTTTCCTGTTTTCCCTGTCTGTGAGAGCAGAGCCTGATCTGGGATGTAACAACATTCCAGACCCAGGCACAGTTGGAAAGGGTCTTTCTGGGAGTGTGACACGTGTGTCCCTTCACACATGGGCACAGTCCCACAGCAGGTCACACCTCAGGGGTACAATTAAACAGGTATGTGCCTGCTCACGGGGTTGGGGCCAAAATTCAGATCCTACTGGCTTAGCAAGGGGTAAATTTGGCCAGTGTTTTTACCAGCCCTATGACATCACATTTGCTTGACCCGCCGTGAGTAATGTAATTACAGCCTGGGCTGAGTGAGGCAAGGAAAATAGGATAAGAGAGAGATTGCAAGGCAGTGATGAGACAGAAGAGTTAACTCCAGAGCAGCAGTCCAGAGATCCAGGGAGATGGTGGCAAGAGGTGGTTTTTGGGAAGAGGGGTGACCCAGATGTGTTCATTTCCTTTAACACCAGCAGCCACCAGTGAACTGCCCACACCAAGCTCCTCCTGCCAAGCACAGGGAGAAATGGGCCACTCAGGGGCCTGCCATCCTTCCAGCCTCACACTGCTATCTGTTGATTTTAAGGAGAATTTTGAGCTAAGACTTGAACTTTCTTAGATAACAAAATTATTCAGATGACCAAAATCACATAACACAAGAGGGAAGCCAGCAGCTGGGACTGAGATCATGAATTCATTTGCTGGAGCTCCACAGGGCCCTTGAACCAGAGGTTATTTGGACTGGAATCCAGAGGTGATTTGGGCTGGAATCCAGAGGTGATTTGGACTGGAATCCAGAGGTGATTTGGGCTGGAATCCAGAGGTGATTGGGACTGGAATCCAGAGGTGATTGGGGATTGGGACTGGCATCCAGAGGTGTGGAGGGAGAAGTGAAGGGGGAAGGAAAATCATAGGGATGAGCAGGGAGGCAGAGGTGGATCTCTGGGGAAGCAGAATTCCACCTCAGGGATCAGCAGTGGGGACAAGGAGCCACCAGCCACAGAGGGGAAGGGAGAACCCGAGTGAGAAGGAGGATGGAGCCAAGTCCCAGGTGTGTGCAGGGGGGAGAGGAGATGCTGGGCAGGAGGGGGAGTGCTGGGTAGGGCTTTTCCCTTCTCCAGGCAGGCCAAGGGTGTCTAAAGGTGCCCCATAATAAAGGTTCTCTTTAGGAGATCTGGCAACTCACAAACTGCATCCCAAAACCCACCTGGTTCCTGAGCTTGCACGAGGAGAATCCACTGAGAGGACTCAAACAGATTTCCAAGAGGCTCAAAATTTATCAGCAGTAATAGATATAAATATAATATATAAGGGGATATAAAGGAACCCCCAGACCACTCTCCTCACAATGAGAAATTAGGTATTTTTAAAAGTACCTCTCCAGTTTCATTAACTTTATGTGGGGATGGGATACATCTGGCCAGAGAGGAGTGCAGCATTTGTGGAGACACTGGGAGAAATACATAAAAGCAGATGAGGATTCAGGCACAAACCACTGTTGTTATTGCACCTATTGAATGTGTGGCAATATTTCCATATATAAATCATATGGGAAGAAAAAAAAGGAAAAAAAAAAAAAGAAAAAAAAAAGCAAAAAAAAAAAAAAAAAGCAAAAAAATAGCAGGATTTTGTTACATATATTGGTGAAACAACATTTTTTTTTAGGAAAGTGTGAATGATGTGGCAACCAGGGATAGGTGTGAAGCTGTGGAACCCATGACTGAAACCATTCTCAGGGCTGTCCACTCCACCTGCCGTGACCAACTGTGGCACCAAAGCTTCCATCAGCCTGGAAGGAGTCAGCTGAGGAGAGTTTCGTGCCCTGGTGTCGTGGTGACAGAGACTGAAAGCCCAGAGTGGCTGTGAGTGATCCCTCTGGGCTGCTCCCTTGGCCAAGATGATATCACCTAAGTGGGATGGCCTGGTGCAACTCCCACTGGTTAATTCTTCATTAGCAACCATTACACACCTGATAAAAACACCTCACTCTGCCTGTAGCAGGATGTGGCCTGAAGTGTCACAGAGCCAGGCAGGTTGCATGGACAACCCCTATGGAGTGGAAGATTTTTAGGCATGTGCTTGCTCTGGAAAAATGCTGCAATGCCTGTCCAGCCTTTGCTGGGATAGCAAATGCGATGATGCCACTGTGTTGAGCAGGATGTTGTGATGAGCAGCACAGGCCTTGCTTTGCTGTGTAAATGTAAATGTGAGCACGGGAGGGGAGCAAAACCAATCCAAGCAACAAGACACCCGCCCTGGAAATGAGGCTGATGTGGATTTCAGTCAGCTGTAGTGGCTGGGCCCTTCTTGGCATTGTGTCATCCTCCAGGACATCACGGTGTCAGGCTCAGGACATCGCTGTGCTGCTGGCAGAGCAAGCAGGATGAGATGGGATAGCTGGTGCCATTTTTCCCAACTGAAGTGAAAGATGTTTGTACCTGGTAGCTGGCACCTGGACTCAGATGTCCTGGCCAGAAAGATTTGAAGCAACAGGATTTCTGCTAAATATTATCTACACTTTTGTGTCTGAGTTAGCAAAGGGGCTTTGGGCTATTTTGAAGTCGCTGCAGCGACATGGAACGATGAACATCCATCACTGGAAAATGCTCCTGTAAAGTGACACCCAGAGCTCCCAACCACTGGTTAAGTCCCCAGAGAGCAAACTCTGTCAAATGTTGTGGGCAGACCCTCCTGGCAGGTGTCAAGCTTCCAATGGACAGGTGATGCATCCAAATATTGTGGTGAAGGTACTGGATCACGGCACTGCTCTTCAGTGTGGTTCTTCCAGGACTGGACACCACTGATGCTTGAAGCAGCAGCCCCAGGGAGGTGACCACCTGAAATTACAAAGTGATTTAGGCACCCTCAGGACTGGACTTTGCATATTCCTGCATTCCCATGGGCTGTGGTACGTGAGTGGCAGCTCCAGTTAAAAATTGTTTCCACAGGTGCCAGCCACTCGTGCTTTTTGCTCTGGAGGGTCTCAAGTCAGTCCTTGACACATTGGCTGGGATGCCAGCTACAACAGGAACTCTTGAGAATTCTCTAGGATCTTGCAAAAGTGCATTATTTTTTTTCTTGCAGCGCTCAGTTCCCGGTTGTAGGAAGAAATTTTGTGTGTGTTTGTACCTGTGGGGGTGGGCTATATATACTGTGAAGTTTCTGGCCTTGATGACATCAGAGAAAAATGGGAACTGCGCACTCAGAAGGCCAGAAAAACAGAATGCAAATAAAAGGAATGTTATATTAACATAAAAATCAAATGGTTATTGAAAGGAAAAAAAAAAAAAAAAAAGAGAAAAAAGAAATGTTTTGAGTTTGGAGCTTTCTGGTTCATGCTTTTTTTTTTTTTTTAAGTTTGCAGTCAACCATAGTGGGCTAGTCTACTGCAAAATTTGAGTGATAGAAGTTTTTTCCAGTTGTTTTTCCTTCTGAGTGATGAGAAGCAGTTTCCAGTAAATGAACAGCAACCCACTGCTGAATCATCACTGTTGAGCAGAGGTTTCAAAACCTGAGGCAGATAATTGTGTGAGTGCTGCTGGCACCGTGTTCCTGCTCTCTGACTGACAGAGCCAACCTTGGGCTCACCTTTCCCGTGGTTCCCTTGGCTTTGGGATTGCTCTGGAGTGAAGGCTGCCAGAGCCAGCCCCGGGAGGTGAGGAATGAGGGACCTGTAGGTATTTGTCAGCCCATTCAGAGAGGCAGCTCAGCTAATGTTCCCTTTCCCTTGGCAGCCTTTCCCTCCATATGCCAAAAATATTTACTCTGAGAAGAGAAGAACTTTCAGGCTGCCTTTGGTGCCTGCAGTCAAAAAATAACAGGCCTTGATTTCAGTCCTGTCTTCCCAAAGTGAGCAAATATGTGGCTAACGGAGGAAAAATAGTAACTAACACAAAAACACGTGCATTCAAGACTTTCCCTGTGGAATCACAGAATGGTTTGGGTAGAAAAAGACCTTAAAGATCATCTAGTTCCAAACTGTGAGCAGGGACACCTCCCTCTATCCCAGGTTGCTGCAAGCCCTGTCCAACCTGGCCTTGAACCTTTCCAGGGATGGAGCAGCCACTCCAGCTTCCCTGGGCACCCTGTTCCAAGGCCTTTTTGGTCATTTGTTGTGGACAAGAGGGAAGATTCAGACATTGACACCATGAGAGCCTCCAGCTCATCTTCCCCAGGCTCACTTCAGAGGTGATGGAAGGAGGCCACGTCCTCCTGTAGGGCAAGATTTGCTCCACTCCCTGGTGAATTTGCTGGATGGGTCACTCAACTTGAACCAGCAGCAGCCAGAAAAACCTGTGAAATGGCATCAAAAAAGCATCCACCAAATGTCCCTGGTCAGGTTTAGCTGGGATAATGTTTTCCTAAATCCAGGATCTGCCTTTTTCTGTTAAAAGATAATTTTACTGAAATGCATTTCTATGAAGGTCCCTCTTCCAGCACCATCAGTGAGGAGAACATGGCATCTGATGTTAGAAAGATTTCCTGGGTTCTGTTTGTCTTTAAGGGAGATCAGAATGTGACTCAGGAAAGGAATTTTCCCTTACAAAGTCCCCTTGAGAGGAATTTCAAGGTGTATTTGTTTATTCATTGTAGTGACTTGGTTCCTTTACTCAACCTCCTTTAAAAGTCAGTTTTTGTAAGTTGTAATCCACCCACAGGACCAGCATGGTTGGCTTAGATTCAAATTGTGGCACACTGTACACACCTGTGACTAAACAGAAACTGGTTTGCATGGCTGATTTCTCTCTGTGTCTCTTCTAGAAGTCTGAACAAAAAGGAAGAGAATCAATTAAAATGAGATTTAATGGCACCTAATTAATCGGAATAATTTGGATTCCTTGAGGTTCTGGCAGCAGTAGGATCATAAAAATAAAGAAGGAATTTGCAGTATCCAGAGTTTAAAATGGTAAGATAGAATAGGGATTTCCAGTTGTGACAGCAAGCAAGAAATAGTATTAATTCCAACAAAACACTATGGACAAACAGACCTAAAAAGCCAGGAAATGTAGAGAGAAAAATGATTGATGTTAGGGTAACTCCAAAAGCTGGGGAAAAGTCTATAAAGGGTGAATCATTCCCTGTAGGCAGGAGGGGCTGAGGGAGCTGGGAAGGGTCTGGAGCCCCAGGAGGGGCTGAGGGAGCTGGGAAGGGGCTGGAGCCCCAGGAGGGGCTGAGGGAGCTGGGAAAGGGGCTGAGCCTGGAGCAAAGGAGGCTCAGGGGGCCCTCGTGGCTCTGCACAAGTCCCTGGCAGGAGGGGACAGCCGGGGGGGTCGGGCTCTGCTGCCAGGGAACAGGGACAGGAGGAGAGCTCAGGCCTCAGGCTGGGCCAGGGGAGGCTCAGGGTGGGCAGCAGCAGGAATTTGCCCATGGAAAGGGAGCTCAGGCCTTGGCAGGGGCTGCCCAGGGAGCTTTGCAGTGCCCATCCCTGCAGGTGTCACCTGGAGGTGGCACTCAGGGCTCTGGGCTGGGGACAAGGTGGGGACAGGTTACAGCTGGGACTCCATGGGCTGGGAGGGCTTTTCCAGCCTCAGGGATTCTGGGATTCTGTGAAAACTTACGACCTCAGCAGAACTAGAGAAACACAAGAGGAGGTGAATGAGAGAAGCAGAATAAGGAGCTTTGCCCCAAGGGCGGCGGGTCGGTCACCACCTGGGGGTTGTGCAAGAGCTGCAATGTCTCAGAGATGGCAGCGATAGGAGACACACCAGAGCCAAAACTTGTGCTCTGAGTGACAGGGAGGAGCTTGACAGAGCATGTCCTCTCCTATCAGAATCTCAGGTTATGGTAACTTTCCCCCATAACATTTTTTGACGCTGTGAATCAGGCTGTTTTTCAAATTCAGCTGTTTGACATACAGGAGAAGTGGGCAGACTTCATATTGCCAGACTGGAAAATCCATTTACTCTCCACATCTTCATTTGGCAGAGGTGAGACACAGATTAATGAGTGAGGACTTTATTTTCAGGCTGTGAAAAGTTCAACACAACTTAGAAACATGAAATCATTGAATAGTTTGGGTTGGAAGGGAGCTTAAAGATCATCTGATTCCATCCCCTGCCATGGGCAGGGACACCTTCCACTAGTCCAGGTTGCTGAGTCTCATCCAGCCAGGTCTTGAACACCTCCAGGGATGGGGAGTCCACAGCTTCACTGGGGAACCTGTGTCCTACCACCAATCTAAACTTCCTGCTGATTCCAGAAAGTTTGGATTAATTTACTCTGAAAAACAACAGGGAAAAAAAAATATCCAGAAAGACTGGAAAACTCAGGGTTGGCACCAGGGCTGCAGAGGTCGGAGTTGGCGAGGTCACAGCTGTTGGGGTGTGTTGCACACGGGAGGTGATGTCAGTAGGAAAAGGAGGTGGAGAGATCAGACTCCAGGAGGAGTAGGTGATGGAGACAGGTGAGGATTTAAAGCATGAGCTGGAGATGACCTCTGCCTCCAGTGCTGACTCACAAACCAGCCCTGTAGTTTAGACAGACGTGACAGGGTGTGCACTGAGAGGGAAAAATACATATCTGTGAGGGGTGTTGTGTGCAATCCCCGTGGATTGCAGCTGCAGCCTTACTCATGGACATCATCGGGATGGATAAAGGGATCTAATGAGGGAAAAAGCCAGGGAGCAGCTGGACATGCCCTGGGAGCCCTGTGTGGCTGCCTTGCTTCTCTGGGAGGAGTATCCAGCTTCCATTTCATCTTGAGATCCAAGGGGGAAAGGGTTGTGGGTTTGGCACCAAAGGGATGCTCTGAAGTGTGAAGGAAGGCAGCAGGATGTCTCTGGGGGTGTGTGGACTTTCCCTTGCTGCAGCAGGGGTGGTGAGGGCTGGGTTGGAGGTCTGGCAGGCAGGGCTGAGTGCTCATTCAGGCTGGAAGGGACCTCTGGGGTCTTCTGGTCAGCGTCCCCCAGAGCCAGAGCAGAGCTCTGTGGTGGTACAGCAGGGACAGGCAGGTGCTGACGTTCCTCATGGGATAAACCCCGTGATGGTGACAGCATTTGGAAATCCAGGGCTCCTCAGCAGCTCCTGTGGGGCATGGAATATCCCCTCCTGAAATCCCCAGCCCATCCCCAGCTCCCTCCTGCCTCTGCTGCTCAGCTGTAGTTTTGTTTGTGCGTTTTTGCTCATGGAACTCTTACGCAAAATCAAATTTTCCTTTTCCCCGTGCTGTCTTTTTGTGTTAAACAAAATCTTACATTCTTCTACTTCCCTGTCATTCTAGGGCTTGGGTATGGCACATTTTGTGGGCCTGAGAGCTCATGATAAGATCAAGCTGTTAAAAAATAAAGCCAATTCCAGACAATTTTCTACTGTAGAAGCCTAAGTGGTGTTTGCTAAGACACAGTCCCCCTCGTCACCACAGAAATTCAGATCTATTTCCCCACTCTTCTGGCAGACACTGTTTACATCTTCCAAAGTTTCGAAAGGAATAGCAATTAACAAAGCTATTTCTGTGCCTAAATAAATTAAAGAGAAAAAGAAAAAAGCTATGTCATGACATATTTGTTGTATCAGCATCATCTGCTTAGCTGGGATTTTTTGAGCAGCATTTTCTGGGAGCGTTTTTTGAAAGATCTCCAGAAGATGTGGCTGTGTCCAGTGGCACAGGAGACCTTTCTAACCCCGTGCTGAGGCAATTCTTGTGCCTCCCTCTGCCTTAAATCACCTTTATCTGATCTGCTCACGTTTACACAAGGCTGGAGAGCCTCTCCAGCCCTATCTGGATGGAGGTAAACTGCTCCTGGGTGGAGTGCTGGAAGGAAGAGCCAACTTCCTCCCTTCCATAGATGGCTGAAATATATAATCTTTGGGAATTAAAGGCTCTAATTACCTCACAGGGAGCTGTGTCCACCAGAGCTGGAGCTCCACAAGGCTGGAGGATGCCTCAGCAGGGACATCTCCTCCCTGGATTGTGGTCTGGATGCCCACACAGGGGCTGAGACCCAGGGAAAAGGCAGAAACCACAGGTTTCATAGGAAAACAGTGGAAATCACCTGGAAAAGGCAGTGCATTTCCCTTTGTAATTATTTGCACCACGCTCCCTTGTTGGAAAGCCACGGGGATATGGAGGTTGTAGCATTGAGGTTGCACCATCCAAAAGACAGGAAAGGTAAAGCTCTGCTGTTTTTTGCTGATTGCTCACCTGAGCTGTGAATAAAGAGTGGAAGAAGTGTGGCCAGCAGGCCAGGAGAGAGAATTCTGTCCCTGAGCCCTGCTCAGGTGAGACCTGCAGAGCTGCCCCAGCCCTGGGGCCCAGCACAGGGAGCAGCTGGAGCTGCTGGAGAGAGCCCAAGATTAAAAATAATAAAATCTAAATGATGATGACCTAAAAATCACCATTGCTGGCTGCCCAGTGGTGGGGGTTACTTTGAGTTCAGTGCTCCAGGTGAACACACCCAAGGAGAAGAAAGGCAATTCCATCCAGAAAAAATCAGTGGAGGGTGAAAATCCTTCATCCTGAAAGGAAAACATCACCCATGTGGTGCTGTGGGTGAAACCCAGCCTGGGTTGAAAGGGAAAGTCAGGTCTGGGATGTTCCTGGTAAAGAGAGGCTTCTCCTGGAAGCTCTGACATTTCTCCCTAATTTCAGTGGTGAATTCTGGCAGCAAAAATGAGTTCTGGCCACCTGGGTCTAGCACAGGCATGGACCAGTCAGGGCTATTCAGATGAAAGCTGTTTTGCAGGAAGCTGAAAATGCCAAAAAAATAGCAGTGTTTGGGTAAAGCTTTGTATTTGCTTACAGATTTTGTGGGTGTTTTGAAAGCCTCAAGGAGATGCACATGGCCATTTCTGCCTTTGAGCCAAGCTTGCACTGCTCAGGAGGAGAATCACCAGAAGAAGACCTGGTTTTGTGTTGTGCTGGACACATAATTTGCTCCCTCCATCTTTAGCTAAATCTGTGAAAAATGCAGATAAGCACCCAAAAGGTGAAACTCTTTGTATAAGGATATTTTCAGCACTCATTTCTCCTCTTTCTCTCAGGTCTCCCTTTAACCCTTCTGCTGGATCAGAATCTTTTTTTTTTTATTTCTTCCAAATTTATTTAAGACAGGCTATTTTTTCTCCTGGGGCAGCAGAAAACAAAGACCACTTGTCATTTATTTTTTTTTTTTTTTGCTTTTAAAGTGACACAGTGTCTGTTCTTAGAGTGCCAAGAGTCCCCGTTCAGGCGCTCGCTGGTTTTGGCTTTCCAAGAAAAAAAAAACACACACACACAAAAAAAAAATAAATCACTTGCGAGCTAAAATTAATCCTGGGAAATTTCAAACCAACAGGAACATCCTTGAAAAAGCCAGAGCATAAACAAGGGGTGAGAAAACAAACATTGCTTTGAATGCTGCTGCTTGTGATGTTGCTCCGGCAGAAGGAAACGGGCTCAGGCTTTAATGGATCAAAAGAAACAAAGGACTGGCTCGGCTTCACTCACCAAACCCAGCAAGCTGTGTGTGCTCAGCCACAGCTACAAACAGGCTATTTCTTCCCTCATGCAAGTAAAAAAGAATGTCTCAACCACCTATCACTAACAAGCCATGGTTTCTGAAGCAGGGGACAGGTTTTTAGCGCAGATCAGGCTTCGCTGCATGGCAGGTTTAGTGAGATACTCTGGGACACTGGGCTGAGAGTCATGGCTCTCAAAAGTGCATTTTAGCAGAGTGCTGAGGGCATAGCAAGTGCATTTAAGGTTGTGCATGATGATTGTGTTTGCCTAAAAGGGCGTCAGCCTAACTTTTGTAGTGCCAGCATGGCTTTTTATTTAAATACAGAGACATAAATATGTTGCATTGCAAATACATAATTCAGCAGGAGTATACATATCCCTTAAAAAAAACACCAAAAATGGTTTAAAAATGTTACAGCTCCCTGTGCAGCCTTGGTGTGAGCACCTTTAGTTCTGTAATTGAAGAGCATCACCATAAATACACTGCTTTTTTTTCCATATGCCTTAGCCTAGAGGAGTGCATGGCTGGTGGTCTTAAAAGATCTTTAAGAGTCAGGCCCAATTGTAATATTAATTTTACAACTAACACAGTCAAAACAACCACTGCTGTTAAACACAGTTGCACAAGCTCAAATTAGAGCCCTCTCTAATTTACCCAGAGCTATGCCATATATCATGTTTTATTCTGGTTATCATCAGCTACCCAGTTTGTCCAACACTTTAATGTTATTTCTTCAAGGAGGGGCTGCAGCGCTCCGTGCCAGAATTGCCAGTTGTCCTGGGTTGAGACAACCATTAAACTCCTGCAGACTGAAGCCAATTTCATTATGAATCATGGATTTTGTGGATTACCACATGCTTACTTAAAAGGACAAATAGCTTTGCTACTACAGGAATAACAGTTCCCTCCGAGATCAAAAGCAAGAAGGGGAAAAAAAAAAAAAAAAAAGCCTCCAGTCATGAAGAACACTCAAAGCAAGTGGTGGCACAAGGATTATATATTACCCATGCATGTAGAGCAAAGCAAACTGTCATTAAACGTTCCCAGGAATGCAGCTGAGGAGTGTTGGCAAACTCTTAGAGCAGTGGAGGTTTTGGAGGCCAGCACTTTTATTTTTGATTTTTAAATTGAGTCTTTCTGTTAAGCTCCTTGCAGCAGCTGAAGGAAGATGTCAGGATTGCCTTGGGCTTTTATGAACATGTCTGAAAATCAGGGCCAGGGCTGATGATCTGCTGCCCAAGGATTTGGGAGCTCAGCAGTGGATAGGAGGAGGAGGAGATGGCCGGAATTTTGCTCTGGCTGACACATCTGAAAATCTACATACTTACCAGTACTTATCCCAATTTAGAAGTACAAGCTCAGTTTTTAACTGCAAATATTGAAATCCTGCTTGTCTCCTGCTGTTTGGAATGTGGGAGAAGACACTGAAGAGACAGCTATTTTGCCCCATTTGCAATATACTCTTGACTGAAAATGCAGAAAGGACTGTGGACTTTTCAGAAAGCCAGTTTTCTTTAAAAAAAAATACAGATATATAATAGAGTGTCCCTTATGAACTACACACATGGCTGCTGCAGGGATTACTCTTCCTATCTGCACAGTATTCAGGAGAAATGCAGGAGCTTCAGACATTCTTCTTTCCAGGGCTTATTTTTAAAAAAAATTTGAAAAAAAAAAAAGTAATTAATTAAAAAAAATAAAAATAAATTAAAGTTCAAAGTAACAAGCGTGACAATTTAGCCACAGGTTACTTGAAGTCATCCCTGAACTGCAGCACTTCCCAGGACCTCTCTTCATGTTTATCAGGACAATAGAAATGCACAGAGACCAAAAGCTACCACTGAGACCAATGATTTTTTTCTTTCAGTGCTGTGACACACTTCCCAAGAATTTAAGTATAGTTCAGGACAGAATAATAGAGTGGCAACTTCTCTTTTATTTCTTTTTCATCTTGAAAGGAGAAAAGTTTGAGATGCTTTTGAGGGTCCCTGCTGCCCAGTCCAAATTTCACAGAATCATAGAATGCTTTGGGTTGCACAGGACTTTAAAGATTATCTTGTTCCAGCAGAATTGGAAATGGGCAGGATCTTTAGGGTCCCTCCAACCCAAACCATTCCATGATTCTATGACTCTTAGATGAGCAACCTCAGCCAGCTGCAGGGAGATTTAACTCCTTCCCTTTCCCTGTGGGAAAGGGGTTTGATGATCCTTTTGCATCTGCTTGGCATATCCCAGTCTTGGATGTTACACAAATAATTGGGCAGCTGAAAATTCTGCCTTGGGTCTGGTGAGAGCACTTTGCTTGGTGATGTGGAGAGCCCTGAGCATTTCCACAGGCTCCCTGGGGGACAGTGAGTCACCAGAGAGAAGTGAATGACAGGACACAGCCCCTGTGAGATGTGCAGAGCACCTTAGGTCACAGTTTCACCTCCCTCAGACCCAGCAAAGGCGTAAAATGGGATTTGTGCATTCCTCCTCACGGCCAGCGACACCTGCGTTCAGTTTTCTTTGTGACAGAGGTGACAGGGTGTTTGTCCCCCAGGCAAACCCTGGAATGGTGCTGTGGGACACAGTGACCTGTTGGTGTTGCACCATCAGCATTGGTACAAAACACCAGACAGAAACTTGGAGGCTCTGACAAGGAGCCCTTGGCTCGTCCGAGTGAGCGCGGAGCCCACAGCCCCTCCTGGGCTGCAGGATTGCTTCCAGCCCAGCCCCAGGGCTGCAGGGGCTGCTGCTGTGTCACTCTGAGCAGCTGGACAGCCCAGGGAGGCTTGGAGCTCTGCTAGCTCCTGTCCCACCAGCTCAGGCCAAGGTTACAGCTGCTTGTGCCTGGCCTTTGTAAATACGCTACCGGTGAGCGTTGCTGTGCTGGGTGTGAATCCCTCTGCACTCTGCACTCCCAAAAGTCACTGTCCCTCTTCTGCAGCCACTTTCTGTTGCCTCTGGCCACCCCTGAGCCTGTGCCAGCCCTCCAGTGCTCCCTGTCCTGAGAGTGACCTCACTCCGTGTCAGGGTGAGCTGTGCAGGCAGATTCCCGGATTTCAGCCAGGACACCCCTGCGTGCTCCAGTAGCTTGTGGCTGAAAGGACAAAGTCCCCAGTGCAGGTGACACGGCTGGTCTGGCAGCCCTGAACCCTGGTACTGAGCACACCTCCCACGCTGCCGGGCGCTCGGCCAGGAGCTGCACCCACAGCACCAGCAGGAAAGAAATCAGCTTTCTGATGCCATGGGGCTCCTCTGGCTTGTGGGGTTTCTTTTTTCCTAACCCCTGTCTTCCTCTTTTTCCTGACTGCCATTCCATTTTGGTGCCAGATCTCGTTCTTACTCAGTTTTTTTCCCTCAGCAAGAAGCCTGCCCACATCCTTCCCAACTGCATTGAAAAGCTTTCTCCAACTTGCAAACAAACATCGAGAAAAGCCAAAGCTCTAGTGATAGCTGTTAATGCTTGACTATAAACCACCATCCACCAGGCAGCACACAGGTGCTGACAGCAGCTAAATGCTGGCTTGGGCAGCTCTTGTGTGTGTGCTGCTGTCTGCAATGCCCTCCACACCTTATCAGAATTAATATTGTTAATATTAATATTACAATAGAATTAATAAATAGAATTAATAAAATTAAATAGAATTAATATTGCACTGCTGCTCGTCCTGGAAGTGCCGGGATGTGGAGCAGAAGGGGACTGTGCAGCTCCAGGACCCTCTGCTCATTCCCACTCAGATCCTGCCTCAGAGGGGATGAGCCAGCCTCTCCCTACACCTGCTGGGGCCTCCCAGGTGTGTGCAGATGGATGCTGAGGAGGAGAGTTCAAAGAGGCAGCGAGCTCTTGTACACCAGTGCTGCAGATAAGGCCCAGACGGTGATAAGGGTGTGATTCAGGTGATGAATGAGGGCTGCTCCCTCTCCCTCTGCTGAAACCTTTGCTCCTTCAGACAGAGAAATGGAAAGCTGACATGGTCTGTGCTCCCAAGCAGCTCTGAGGACAAGGCTGCTCCCTGTCCTGGGTTTACTCACGGGTCAGGACCTCAGGTGCTAAGCCTCACTTCTGAGGCGGCTCATAAAATGGATTTATGGAAGCCAGGGAGTATTGTAAAAGCTGGCACACCCCTGGCCTTTACATTCAGCGTCTGCAAAAAGGTGCTGCCTCGGGAATTGCCGCCTTGTGAAGGGACCTGGCTGCAGCTGCCACCTCTGCCTGTCCCTGCTGCCCCTGGCAGGGGTGGTCACTCACCCCGTGAGCGTCTCCTTGGTGCCCTGGAGAAAGGTCCCTCCTTCAGGAGCTGTGCCTGTGTCACACAGGAGGGACAAGGCCTGTGGGCAGCAGAAATGGAGCCCAAACCCAGCCTTTAACACGAGGCTGGGCTTGGGTGGGTTGCAGAGTCCTGCAGCAAGGCCACCAAAACCAAGAGTATCTTGTACTTGTAATTGTAATTGTAGTCCTCAAACCAGCACAGGCCTAGCCACCTTCTCTGGGTTGTTCTGGAAAATGTGAGGGAACGGCTCGGCTGGACTGAGCTCGTGGTGTCAATCCTCCTCTCAAACTCTGGCCAGTCCCAGACTTTTCCAGAGAGCTCTCAGCCTCCAAAACTGGAGGTAAAGACCAGGTTAATTTGGATGCCTTCATTCTTGCTGACATCTTTTCAGGGTACGATCGGTGGGTGTGATCACAGGAGACGCTCAGAGGGCAGGGATCTGGGGACTGGCAGGGAGGGTTCCCAGTGGCCAGTGGAAGTTTTCTCCAGCTTTGTACCCCTCCATCCTGTTTCCTGGCACTGCAGGGCAGGAGGGGAATACCTGCAGAGTGGAGCAGCTGGAGCCAGCGCTGATGCTCAGCCCTCAGGCCACGGGGGCAGCAGGAGAGGGGAAACCACCCCTGGTGCCCAAGGGGTCAGTTTTGGGCAGTGGGTCACTGCAGGAGATCAGGCCTGGACATCTTCCTTGCTGAGCTCCTGCCTCCCCTTCCCCACTGCAAATTAAAAAACCCAAAAACATTTCTGGACATTCTAAGCAGCCTGCAACAAGTTTTGTCAGGTTTTGACCTTCCAGACCTTAGCTGAGCAGAGAGGCTGGCAAAGATGCTCAAGCACACACACACTGCTCCTGCAGGTCTCTCTGCATGCTCTGAGTCTCCAGGGAATGCTGACTGGGAGGGATAGATGCTATTCTTAGAGGGCAAGAAAGGGGCTTCGTGCTCCAGAGAGGCTTCAGCTTGCAAAGGCTTGTTCCTCCATCATCCCTTTCAAGTAAGCTGAGGGTTGATTTAACTGTCAAAGATAATTACTGGAACAGGCTTGCTTTTCTCGGAAAGATTATACTCACTCAAAACCAGCTTCTTCTGAAAACACTTTGCAGACAATAAAAGGTTATTGGCAGCTATTAAGTCCTGAACATTGTCTACCTGCTGCAGGGCAGGGGCACAGGAGCAGCAGGGGTTCAAACCCCATGTCAGGGGCATGGCTGCACCTCTCCTGCTCCCCGGGGCTTCCATGGTGCATTTGGCCTTGGGGACCCTCACCTGGCCCAGACTCTGGCTCCAGGTCTGCAGCAGGCAGCCCTTGGCACCCTTGGCATGGGGCTTCCAGATCCTGAGGTGGCCTTCTTTCCAAAAGAGGTTGGGTTTGGGGTGGAAGGGAACTTAAAAATCATCCCATCCCAGCTCTGCCATGGCAGGGACACCTCCCACTGTCCCAGGTGCTCCCAATGTCCAGCCTGGCCTTGGGCACTGCCAGGGATCCAGGGGCAGCCCCAGCTGCTCTGGCAATTCCATCCCAGCCCCTGCCCACCCTGCCAGGGAACAATTCCTGCCCAACATCCCAAGATCCAGCCCTGCCCTCTGCCCCTGGCAGCCATTCCCTGGCTCCTGGCCCTGCAGCCCTTGGCAATTGTCTCTCTGATTCTTTCTTGCAGGCTCCCTTCAGGTACTGAATGGCCAAATTAGACATACATAAATTTAAATGTTGTTCATATATATATATATATGTACATTCATACATATTCTCTTTATTTTTTTTCAAGGCATGCTTATTAATTTTCTTAAATATTCAGTCTCTGTGTTTACTCACCCCTACACACTTCTGAAACAGTTGAAAGAAAAAATTCTGATTTCAATTAAAAATACCCAAAAACCAGAGAGGAAGAAGTTATCCCTGTACTGTAGGACCTTGTAAGTTTGTTAGGTTTCAGTGCCAAATTACTTTTTTTTTTTTAGCCAACATGGAAAATTTTTTCCCAGTGGGTTGGCTGAGATTTTCCTTGGGGAATTAACTGTGCCAACTCAATTGCCACAAACATTTATCTCTCCAGGACCACAGGGTGCTCTGTGATCCACACTGGCACCAAATGGGTGGAAGAACTGAGCTCACTTCTAAACCTGTTTAAACAAAGGAGCAGCACAGACTGGGCCTATACCTAAATTAAACGTGACCTGGGATATTCCAAGGCACAGACCAGCCTGTGTCTGTGCTGCTGAGCTGCCTCACCACCCAAAACAAGGTGGCTTTGTGCAATCCCCCTTTTGGGAACGATCCCTGAAACGCTTTAACTGCCAAATCATGCCCCAAAGTTATTTAGGGTTAGTGCTGGCAGCATCAGCCAGTTTAGGTCAGGAAGAATCTCTTTAGTTTACCAGCACAAGGGATCTCATTGCAGGCCCTGATAATGTTTGAGGGCGTTGTTATAATCCTGCATCTTGTGACCAGTACAAGGCTTCAGCTGATGGGAATTTAACCCAATTTTCCACACCCATTTACCCAGGCTTCTGGCACTGTGCAGGGAGCTGGTGCTGCCTGGAGTGCTGCCAGCATGGGAACACCATCACACCACAAAATCTCCTCCTGGATAGGTGGTGCATTTCCATCTGGAAAGCTGAAATACCTGGAGTTTGCAAAGCCTGTGTAAAAGACAAGTTGTATCTCCAGGAGCTGCACTCAGGGTGAGCTGCAGTGGGAATAATTGGCATTACTGGAGTTCCCTTATGAAACAACACATTTCTCATAAAAAATAAAAATAAAAAAATAAAAATGCTGTTCTGTGTTAGCCACTTCCTCACAGCCATAAGTTTATCCCCAGAAGTTTTATCTCCATGACATATTTGTGGAATGAGTGCGAAAGAGACTCTCAAGTGATGTGCTTCTGATTTGCTCCTCCATCACACTGCTGCAGAATCATAAACCCAGGGGTCACTAGAAGGGCCCTTTGGGCTCTCTGTGGGCCTAGCAGAGAACAGTTTGGAGCAGACAGCAGCATGTCCTTGCTTCATCCCCTCAGGGAATAAGGGACTGAAGGGAAGTGAGCGTGGGCACAGGAATGAGTGCACACAAACTTGCCTTTATTTCATTTAGCCAGGAAACAATGTGCTTCTGCTCCATCAGAACAGTGAGATCCAAAGACTGTTTTCAGCAGGAGTACTGGGACAACTTCTTTCTAACCCTGGTTGGTTTCTGAGCTGAGTTTATTATTGTTTCTAAGTGATATTATTTGAAATTCTAGTAGGAGAGCATATACCAAGCAGCCCACAGATCTCAAGCCATACATTCCTACTGGTAACCCAGAGATGAAAGGCTTGGAAATCCGTCCCTGAACTGTTTTCTGGATCTCTTGGCATCAGGAAAATTCAACTGGGAATGTCAAGGGTTTTACTAAATAGCTGCTGGAAGGACTCAGCAGCTGAAAACCCTGCTTGGGTCAGCAAACCAAACGGTTTAATGGGCATCACATGAAAAGCAAAACCAGAAGTTAATCAAAAGCAAAATAGGATGTCCTGACCGGGAATTCAACTCTGCCCCATGATAGTTTGATATCACATCTGCAGCAAACTGCTGCAGCTGAACTGCACAGCACATTTCAGCCCTAACTCATGTGTAGACAGAATCCTCTGAGCACTAAAAATGTAGGAATATTTTTCCTCATTTCTGCATGGGTCTGTGAGAGTACAATGAGGTGGAGTCTACAGAAGGAAGAAGTATGCCTCTTCTGCTTAAGATTTCATTATTTTCACTGATTTTATTTTATTTTTTTTTTTTTTAGTTATGTAACATTCTATTGCTTCTGGAGTAACCACTTGATAAAAAAAAAAAAAAAGAAAAAAACCAAAACAAAACATTTGCCTCCTAAAATCATACATTTCTGTAAGGTCACATCACACCACATGGAAGTGACTCCTGGTAAGATCAATTCACACAAACTACATGCAGGAAAATACTATAAAAGCATTGGCTCTTATTGTTGCTCTCCCCCTTGCCTGCACTCCCCACAGCTTGACATTTGTTAATGGTTTTTCTTGACTGAGTAGTTCTTCTCTCAGGCAGTCTGGGAAGAGTTTCAGCTTTGTCCTCCACTGTGCCCATGCAAGGAATCTCAGAGGGAGGTGCTTGGAAGAAAGTGGAAGGAGCTTTTCCAGGGTCAAAGAGGCTGATCCAGCTGGGCTAAAGCTGGACTTGTTTGTGCCAGGGATCTTTTTGGGAAGCAGACTCACAGGTAGCTTGTGAAAAGGCTCGGGAGATCTTTAATTTCCATGGCAAAAAATTTTTCTGGTATTTTTATGACCTTGGTTTCTGGTCACCTCTGGTTGACACCTCAGATGTTCTTGGCTTCCACCTAAGCTGAGTAGCTGAGAGGTGAGTCACAGCCTAGTTTCACCTGAGGGCAGGTTTCAAAGAAAAGTCCCTTGTGTGGAGGTTTTTTGTTGCTCTTGGGTATTACAGTAAGAAATGAGTTAGACAGAGAAAGCAACCATAATCCACCACAGGTTAAAGAGTGTGTCTTGGTGTAAAAGAGGATTAGTACTCTTCATGAGGGACACAGAGACAGGAAAACCGTGTATTTCCTAAAGAGTTTTGTATGGTTTGGGTTTTTTTTCCTTTTTGAAGTTCAAACCATTTGTGTAACATTCCTTGAGACATCACATTTATGGCCCAGCCCTGGGCAGTCTCTTTGCCTGCTATTTCATAGTGAAATACTCCTGTTTCACAATGTCTTAACACACAGGGCTTGAAATGACCTCCTACTTGTCCTTCAGCAGTATTTCAGTCAAGTTTCCTGTGCTGAGTGCCCACTCAGCTCTGCAGCCAAGATGAGAGCACAGGAGTGTCCCCCTCAAACAGTGGCAGCAATTTTCAGTGACGAAGCTCTGAAATGAGATTCAATGCCCAGGCAAATCTGCCTTTGCTTTGCTTTGTAGGAAATGTTTGTGGCTCGAGAATCCATTTGATTTGTGAGCCTTAACTGGAATGAAACAGACCGTGCAATCCACAAGATGCTTTTTTATTTCCTTGTCCTCTCCATTTTCCTTTGAGAGAACACGGCTTCACCTCTGAAAGAGCTCGTGGCATGTCGTGAGCTGCCCCAGCAGATGCATCTGCAATAAATGTGTGTCCAATCTTCACAACAACAGCTGATTATAATTTATCCCCTTATCATGAGGGATTTGTCAGCCTTTGGAATCCCTGGCTGACAGGGGTCTGTGGATGATGGATTGCAGTGGCTGTCTAGGCCTGATTCAGAGAAAGATGTTGACACACACGGCTCATTTCTGAGAAAAGTCGATTTTTTTATGGGACATGGAATCCTGTTACCTTGCTGCACCCTTCAGTGTAGCGACAGAAGTGATCCAGCACCCTATTGACATAGGGCTTGCATTCAAAGTGCAGCACAGATGCTCCTGCTCTTTGTTTTGCTGCACCAGGCTTGGAAACTAGCACAAGAATGAAAGCAAAGAGCACTTCTGCCATGTGTGCTGTGGCTTCTGCTGGCTGCTCTGCCCTGGCCAGGTGGCCCCCAGCACAAGGAATGTGCAAACTGCTCCCCTGGGAGTGCCACCCCTGCTGGTATTTCTCCTCTTGTCCCCACTATCAGTAAAACAGAGGGCTTGATCTGTGATTAGGTATCTTAATTGTCTTCACATTGCCAGTTCAGGTGAGGCTGCTCTTGAGTTGGGCAATGGGGCTGTACCCAAGTGCTCTGAGCTGGGGAGCTGCCTCTCCTTGCAGCACCTGCAGATTCCCTGAGCGGCTGGAGGGTGAGTAATTCACAGGGGTGGATGGAGATGGGGGTTTCACACATTACAGAATCACACAACAGGCTGAGCTGGAAGGCACACACAAGGATCATCGAGTCCAACTCCTGCTCCTTCACAGGACCATCCCCAGCACTCACAGCCTGTGCCTGAGAGCCTTGTCCAAACATGAGCTCTCAGCCTTTGCACACATTGTGTGCTGTGATGCTTCCCTGGGGACCCTGTTCCAGAGCCCAGCCACCCTCTGGGTGAGGAACTTTTTCCTGATACCCAACCTAAACCTCCCCTGGCTCAGCTTCAGGCCATTCCCTGGGGTCCTGTCACTGTCACCACAGAGCAGAGATCAGTGCCTGCCCTCCTCTGCCCCTCACAAGGAAGTTGTGAGTACAGTGAGGTTCCCCCTCAGCCTCCTCTTCTCCAGGCTGAACACACCAAGTGCTCTTCACGTGGCTTCCCCTCAAGGCCTTTCACCACCTTCACTGCCCTTCTTCAGACACTCTCTAATAATTTAACATATTTTTTATATTTTGACACCCCAAACTGCTCACAACACCAAGGTGAGGCCATCCCAGCCCAGAGCAGAGTGGGACAAGCCCTCCCTGTCCCAGCCAGTGATGCTGGGCCTGGTGCCCTCAGTATCAGGGATGTCCCTCCTGGCTTCCAGGGCACTGCTGGACTCAGATCCAGCTTGCCATCAGCCAGGACCTGCAGGTCCCTTTCCATGGCACTGCTCTTCAGCATCTCATTCCCCAGTTTGTGCAGAATCTGGCATTTTCCCTTGCTGAATTTCATGCAGTTGGTGACTACCCCTGATCATCCTCTGCGGCAGCTTTGAGTGCCTTGACAGCTCCCCTGCTCCCAGAAAAACTGCATCCAGCCCTGAGCTCACAGGGATACCTCCTGCCAGGCTGGAGCACCAAAACCATTTGGTTATTTCCATCCAGCACCAAGTGCTGAGCTTGGCTGCTGGAGGCCTGATTTTGGTTTCGAGCCAGGGGTTCGCATTACCCCACTTATAAATTTGTCCACAAGTGCAAGCCCTGCAGCTTGTTCCTGAGCTGATCAGGCAGCTGGCTCCTGCAAGAGGAGCCACTGCACGTGTGGTCTCAGCCTGGCACCGTGTCAGGAGCACTCCCCTGGCCAGTGGTTGTGTGTAATTGTGTGATACACGCCCCAAACACAGAAATCCAGCGCTGCGGGCAGAGTTGCGCAGCCTCAAAAATTGCACCTATTAAGGGTAAGACTGCCACGAAACTCAACAGGAAGCTGAAAGGGTACAGACACTTCCAGAAACAAAACCTGCCCCCTTTTTCTTGAAATGTGGTTGCTTTTCAAGGTATGGAAAGAATGAGGATTAAGCAGCGGTGTCTCTTTAATGACGCGTCAAATGATCTTGAGCAACAGCAGGAGCTGCGTGTTGGGGCATTGCTTTGGGTGTTTGGTAGGAGCAGCCCATGGAAGATCTTTCCAGGCATTTGCACAAACAGAGCTCCCTTAAGTTGCAATCCAAGGTGAAGCCTTCCTTTTGGTGGTAAAAGCAGGGAGAATTTAGGGGAATCAGAGAAGCTGTGCTGGGTGTGGGGAGAGGACAGCAAAAGAAAGGGTGAGGGGGTATTTCTGCCTCACTTTTTATTGTAATGCTCTATGAATTCATGTTCCTGTTGAAGGGCTGTAGGTTGTGTAAAAGGCCAAAGCTCAGAGACAGTCCCAGGGCTGGCTGGGGGCCTTTCCTGCTCAGGGAGAAACAGGGGCCAACCTGATCTCACCATCTGATGTCACACCTATCACGTCATCTCTTGGGTTTCCTTGAACTGAATTTTCCTTGAACTGATTCTCATCTGAACCTGAGCACAGAAAAAAACCCCGTCCTGTCTTGATGATGGCATTTCTAGAGGTGAAGAATCCAGTATACAACATGCAGTGCTGTTTCCATTGGTTAATCCCCTTCACTATGAAAAATGTGCTTATTTTCCACAGAACACTCATATCTGGCTTTAGTTTTTAGGCACTGAGTTTTGTTGAATCTTTATCAGCTACTCTATCACCAGATTTGCATTTTCCAGAGATACACTTTTTACCATATGGCTCAGGAGTGTGTGGGGGGTTCATCCTGTGGACAGAGAATATTTCCAAGAGTTTGGAGTGACAGGACAAGGGGGAATGGCTTCAAACTGACACAGAGCAGGGTTAGGTTGGATTTTAGGAAGAAATTGTTTTCTGTGAGGGTGGGGAGGACCTGGCACAGGTTGCCCCAAGAAGCTGTGGCTGCCCCTGGATCCCTGGAAGCATCCAAGGCCGGGATGGATGACCCAGAGCAGACTGAGCTCGTGAAAATTCCCTTCACCCAGTTGGAACTGGATGATTTTTAGGGTCCTTTCCAACCCAAACCATTCCATGATTCTAGGATTATGCACAATTATTCTAGAAAGAAATCATGGTCAAAGTTTCTTCTTCCCTAGCCTACTTCTCTCCCCCAAGCTTTGTGGTTTTACACTCACTTATCTCGAGTTTATGGAGTTCAGCTTCCCAGCTATCCCTGTGTCAGGAATCAGTCCTTTCTGTTCCCCTCCCTGATGATTAGCAGCTCCCAGAAACAATCCACAAGACTGAGTGTTCTGCACCAGACTCACTTCCTTCCCAAGAGAGAAATTTCAGGAGGAATTTTTTCACAGAAAGGGCTGTTAAAGCATTGGAAGGGGCTGCCCAGGGAGGTGTGGAGTCCCCATCCCTGGAGGTGTTCAAATGTTCCCCAGGGAACACCTCGGATGTCTCTGAGCTTTGTGCACTCCCTGAGGTGGCCTCTCCTGCCATATCCAGAAGTTTGAGCACAGATTTCACAAATATTTCTGAGAATTAGTTCTGTTTGCTCACGGTGTGTTTCATTTCAGGAATGGGATGTCTTCCAAGCTGATAAACTTTCCAAACCTGGAAAATGCTAAAAATGTTTGCAATTGTGAGTTTACCCTTGCCTTTGAATCCAAATCCAGACAATTTTCCTGTTGGTAATGCTTTGTGTAGCGGGAATTAGTGGATAATAATGGGATTTTTTTATGATTCCACCTGAAGCTTCAAATAGGAAGACAATCATAAAATAATCACAAACCTGACTCACAAAGCACTCTGCAGATTTAAGGGGAAAACCCAATTAAAGCCCTCCTGCTATCCGTTGAGGTTTTCCTGTGAATTGCTAAACTGTTGTTTATTTCCTTTTAAATAAGCAAACAACCAAAGAACAGGCTACTTCCTTAAATGAAATTTTTCAGTGTTTGTTTGTCTTTCTCCATAGAAATTCAGGCCTTTTCCAGACTTGGAACTTGTAACAAGGACTGATTTTATATCCTGAGAGAGGAGAAAGATGAACACAGCCGAGGAAGGGAGATGCTGTTAGGACTTCCACGAGTTTGAGCCTTGGTTTTATTTGTCTTTTCCATCAGTAGAAAAGGCAATTTGCATTAGAACTGAAGACATGATGATGCAAGTAGTTTTCTTCTTTATTTCCAACAAATATGTCACATTAAAATGTAAAGCTTAAACTACTTTGTACATTGTAAGCACAAACAGCCCATCTCCAGCAAGGGAAATATCTGAACCACCTTATCTTGGTTTTCATGCACTCCTAAGTAATTCAAATGAAAGGGTGATAAACATCAAACATTCTTAGTTTAAAACACGAGAATTCAAACTTTTTTTTTTTTTCAGTGTTGTTTTGATGGCTTTTTCCCCCCCCCCCACCCCCAAAGACACAGCTTCCTTTTGACCAGATAAAACCTTTCATTCATAAAGTATGGGATGTTCTGTTTTCAGTTCTCGTTTTTGAGCAAAGTCAAGGAGGGACAGAAATGTTGAGGTGAAGAAACAGATCTTTCAGCAGAACATTTTGAAACATAAGACTACAGATACATCTTCTATGTTTTGGTGGGTTTTTTTCCCCCATCTGAAACAGGGACAAGTCTGGCACAAATCTGAATCATCTAAGCTGGCTTTACATGCATTTTTTAACAGATTAATATTCAACCAAGAAAGGTCTCCTGCTCACAAAGCATCTTCCCTGGGAGTGCCTCCCTAAACTTAGCCTGACTAAACGAAGCCTGACACTGCAGGTAAGATAAAAACAGCCTTAAAACATTAAAAAACCTTGAAATGTTATAAGCAGCTCCTCCTTGTGACACTGTTGAATGTCTAGCCAGCTCTTCTGTGTGCTGACACACATGGTTGCTCAAGAGCTGAGCACTTGTTCCTGACATGCAGGCCTGCCAAAGCCAGAATAGTGAGGACATTTACAATACAGTGATGTAATCTTCTCCCACATTTTGAAAATGTGGTTTTTCTGTTGCAAACTTCCTTGGTTTTTAATAGTAAAGCAGCAGTGTTGAGTGTGTAGGGGCTGTGCTGCAATGTTAAACCCCTTTCCTAGCAGCTCAGCCGGGATTTCATAACCCGGTGGAGAACTCTGTGTTCACATTTGTCACCCATGACTTCACCCAGGGACCAATTTCTGTTCCTCTATCTGTTTCTGGGGACAGGGCTGACCAGCACTGCTCTTCTCCATCTGCAGGGGATGGTGGCTTGATAGCCAGCCCTGAAATCCAAGGGGATGGAGGGTTGTCCCATCCACAGATAAAACCTCATGTCCCACAGAAGCAGAGCAGGAAAAAGTATCCACAAGGGCACTTCATGTGCCAGTTCATGCTCCTTCCTCCCTCCTATCCCAGGCCCAAAAGAAAAGCTGGAGCTATTTTAACTTTGGGCTTTTCTGCGTGGGAGAATGAATCAGAAAAGCAGCGGTGCAGTATTCCCTGTGCCTTCCCTGGCTTTGTTCATCCATCCTGGGAGCAGAGCTACTCCAGGATGCAGGTCCCACTTGATGTCTAAGCCCTGCTTTAGGGTCTGATTGCTTCCCTCCCTGCAGGCAGAGGCTCTTCAGAGTCCTCCAAGAGCTCTGGCAGCTTGGAGCAGCCACAGGCAGCCCCTGTCCCCTCTTCTCCCCCCAGGTTTGACAGGAAGGGCAGGAGGGAGCTGTGGTGGCTGTCAGGGACTGATAACATGCTCTGGATATTTCCTGGATGTAGCTGCTCTGATTTACAGCCAGGCCAAAGAGGCTGCTAAGGACCAGCTCTCTTTATTTCTCCTGCCTCCCACACACAGGAACAAGGAACAATAAAGATCATGACCCTTTTTCCACTCGCATTCCCGGCCCCTCCCATGCTGTCCAGAAATGGGAGAAGAAAATGTTGTAGGAAATGAGAAGTCAAGTGGTGGCGACAGGGCAGGAAAAGTCTTTGCCAGGCTGCCAGAACAGCCACATTCTGTTCTCCCTTCTCCCTGCCTTTGGTGTTTGCAGATCCTCCACTGGAAGGGCCTGGGACTTAAAAGCAAAGCAGAAAGAGCCTCTATGAGCAATGTGAGACTTATAAAATCATACAATCATGATGGTTTGGGTTGGGAGGGGCCTTAAAAGTCATCCAGTGCCACCCCTGCCATGGCAGGGACACCTCCCACTGTCCCAGCTGCTCCCAATGTCCAGCCTGGCCTTGGGCACTGCCAGGGATCCAGGGGCAGCCCCAGCTGCTCTGGGCACCCTCACAGGGAAGAATTTTTTCCTAATATTCAATCTAACCCTACTTTCTTTCAGTCTGAAGCCATCCCCCTCTGTCCTGTCACTCCATGCTCCTGCGAGGGAAGTCAGTCCCTGCAGTGGAGAAATGCAGGAACGCGGCTGCAGGGCCCAGCTCCTTCTCTGAGGTACATTTAAACTCTGTTTCTGGGGAACTGAGGAAACTTCCACCCAACACCACCTCTGCTGCTGCAGAGGGGACTCACAACAGCAGCAGAATCTCAGCTCTCAGCTGGATCCTCTGCAAATCCCCCTCAAGCAGAGGGAGATGCAGGGACAGTAATTGGCATGGAGCAGCAGCTCGGCTGTGCTGGTGACAGAAGATTCTGTGGGAGTTATTAAGGGGCTGCTGTTAAGGTACTACTAATAATTTTCAGAATCATTTCCATTCCTATTCTTCCCCTGACAGCCCCAAAGTGCTGTGGGTCCTTTTAAAGCCGTTCTGCCTGCGAACAGTTTATTGTTTTATTTGATACGTTGCTTAGGGACAGCTCGGCACCTCCTGTGCTTTATTTCCCCCCTCCCTTCAAAGAGTGAGAGCACTTTAATATTTCTTGGAGAAAAATGGATGTAATAAAACATGAACATCTCGGGCCCAATCTTGCTGTGGTGGAAAGCTCTTCCCTGAGAGGCTGTTCCACGCTGGCTTTTCCGGTTCTGTGCTCTGCAGAGAGCTGGCAGCACCACCCCTCCTCCCATAAACATTTTTCTCCTGCTAGCGGAAAGCTTTGCTCACTTTGGATGGGAAGATGGAGCAGAGATGAACCTCTGTGGTCTCCATTGATGGGTTAGGTGTTTTGGTTTTTTGGTTTTTGGGTTTTTTTTTTGGTGGGTTTTTTTTTTGTTTGGTTGGTTTTTGTTTGTTTGGTTGGTTGGTTTTTTGATTTTTTGTTTTACTTTTTTGGAATGAGTCACTGCACATGGCTGAGCTGGGTCAAATCACACGATGATGGTCAAAGTTGCCCAAGTGCTGGAGGTCCCACTGGCAGGGGTCATTTCATAGAATCATGGAATGGTTTGGTTTGGAAGGGGCCTTAAAAATCATCCCATCCCAGCCCAGCCATGGCAGGGCCACCTCCCACTGTCCCAGGAGCTCCCAATGTCCAGCCTGGCCTTGGGCACTGCCAGGGATCCAGGGGCAGCCCCAGCTGCTCTGGCAATTCCATCCCAGCCCCTGCCCACCCTGCCAGGGAGAATTTTTTTCCTAATATCCCATCCTACCCTGTCCACCTGCAGCTTAAGGCCATTCTCCCTTGTCCTGTCACTCCATGCCCTTCTGAATAGTCCCTCTGAGCTCTCCTGGAGCCCCTTCAGACTCTGGAAGGGGCTCTGAGCTGTCCCTGGAGCTTCTCCTCTCCAGGTGAGCACCCCCAGCTCTCCCAGCCTGGCTCCAGAGCAGAGGGGCTCCAGCCCTGGGATCAGCTTAGTGGTCTTCTCCACCCTCATTCCCACAGCTCCACATCTGTCTTGTGCTGGAGGCCTAGACCAGGATGCAGAGCAGCTGCTGGGGGTTCCCAAGAGCAGAGCAGAGGGGGAGAATCAGCTCCCTCAACCTACAGCTTGCCACTGGAGTCCTCAAGGTTTGGAAAACATCCGGGTGAGAGCAAGGCCACTGCTGGGAGCTGGCTGTGCTGGCCCCTGAAGTGACCCCAGGAGACCAAACAGCACTGACTGAGTACCTGGGTGAGGTCTGCACAGGGATCCTGCCAGGGGAATGGAAAATCCCCCACTTAGGAGCTACTCCAGGCTGGAGATATTTAAGTCTGGGAAGAGAAGCAGGGAGAGCTGTGCAGCTGTGCTCCAGCCTGACTGCCCACTCCTCACCAGCAGGAATCTCCTTCCCTGTCAGAGCCATGGCATGAGGACTCAATCCCATGTGGGATTCAGTGGAATTCAGTGCTGGCCTTAGCTGGGGGTTTTAGGGATCGCTGAGCAACATGGAATGAAAAGTGTTCATGTGCAAGAAAAGGAGAAGAAGAGATCTGTGAATTCTGGAAGGCACCGCCTGTGGAAAAGATACACCCCAAGCCTTTGGAACCTGGCAAAGCCCCTTGAGGAGAAAATGGAATTTTCCCTGCATTAACAACAATGGTTTTATGTGTTTAAAAAAAGAAAAACGAAATTAAATTGGGAAGGCAGCAGAGGTAGAGCCCTGCTGAGGAAGAAAAGGAGCCTTGTGCACAGGACGCTGGGGAAGCTGTTCCAAACCAGTCCACCCTCAGGCAGAGATGTCCCTGCTGGCTCAGCAGTGGCTCCAGGGAGGACTGGCTGTGGGATGGGCACTGTGGGAGAAGGGGATTTGGGACTCACTCCTGGCTTCAGCAAGATGAGTGTTCCTGGCATCTCCCTGGGCTGGCACTCAGGATGGGGAAAACAAACAAACAGGTCTGTTCAAAGGCATGTAGGAGGAAAGATATTGCTCTTGGAAGAGCTCCTCTTCTTCCACAGGGCAAAAAAAAAAGCACCCTGCAAGAGAACAAGAGCTCCCTGTGAATGGCAGGAAGCTAAATGGGAGAACTGCATCTGCTGGATTGTTCTTTGCCTTCTGTCAGGGGAAAAAAAAAAGTTAGACAAAGAAATGAAGTTTGATTCAAGATATATCAGGCCAAAGACAGGCAGCCAAGCAGGAATGGGTTTCTTTAGCCTAAGAATCATAGAATGATTTGGGTGTGAAGGGACCGTAAAGCTCATTCAGTTCCAATGCCCTGCATGGGCAGGGACACCTTCCACTAACCCAGGTTCAAACACCCAGATGAAGAAGGGGGATTATGCTCACTGCACCTGACTTTTACCCTGTAATTATTTAATGCAAAACACTTTGCTTCCTTTCTGCACTTCACTCAGCTGGTTAAGGTGGGAGATGGGCTCTGGAAACCCTGCTGTGGCAGAGCAATCCCACCTCAGACCTGAGTTGTGCACGGAGCGGGTCAGGCGCAGTCGCTCCATCACTGCCCCCCTTGGCCTCAGGAGGGTGAGTCCAACCCTGGTTTTCCAGGAAGGAAGGACATGGCCACCAGATTTCCAGAGGGATTGCAGGTTTTACCCCTCTGTGTGTCACCTTTGGCCCCTGGGATGGGGTTAGGAGAGCAGGGTGAGCCAGCCCTGATACACATTTGGGGTGGGGGTCTCCATTTCCAAACCACAGGATTTTGGCTCAGCTTGCCCACCTCCCTCTGAGCTCTGGATTTGTTCCTCCACAGCCCAAGGAATGCACAGACAAGCCTGTTTTCTCTTATGGATCTGCTCATAGTGAGAGACAAAAAAGAACAAACAGGTTTGGGGTATGCAGGCTTTAGAGGAATTGTATCAGCACTTTTGCATTTGCTCTCTCATTTTAGGTCATGATGCAGAAAACCATGGTAAACATTCTATATATGGGATTTTGGACAATTTTTCTCGCTATCTACACAGCAGTTGGGGAAAATATCTCCCAACCCCCCCAACATTTTGCATGGACAGACGTTTCATTATATTTGTTATAGTTGCTACTCATATTTTGTTGAGTCCATCATTCACCTCATTGTAAATTCCAGGAGAGGTAGAGATGGAAGAAAAATGTTGAGCTCTGATACTTCTTCCCCAAAGCCCAGAATTACTTAATAACTGTTTTATTGATACACAGAAACTTATTGCTTGAAAAATCTCGATTTGCACGGAGCAAATGATGCTGTTACTGACCAGCATACCTTATTTATTTTAAATAACTTCACTTATTGTGTGGCTGCAGAGTGCACATCACATGGCACCCATTGGACACGAGATCCTGGCCACCTTTCCCAAAGGCTGTGAACCCTAAGCTGATTTTTTTTCATTCTTCTGGCTTACAGGGACACCTTTTATTCCCTCTTTAGCCCTTTGAGCATTCATGTGCCTGGCATATGAATGTTGTTGCAGTCACATGGTGCTGTGAACGCAGGGAGTTCAATTTGTGCTCCACTTCATACAGAGTTAAAAAAAAGAGAGAAACATGAGACACAAGATAAACCCACATGGCCAAAGTCTGGCAATTCTTCACCCCGTCAAAATTTGGGCCATCCTTGGAAAGGGCATCAAAAAAGCCGTGGAGGAGATGAGAACTAGAAACAGAAGAGCTGAATCCTGCATCCCTCCCTTTGGTCCTTGGTTTATTAACAGCCAACAGGGCCAGAAATTCAGGGCTGAGAAGCCTCTAGGTTTGCTGATAATGCTGAGCAGTTTCAGTAGCTAAATGCCAGAGTGCTGGTGAGGAACTCCAGGAGAACCTCACAACACACAAAAAGGTGGCAGGTGAGCACCAGTGTAGGTTAATCTAGAGAAGTCCACCCAAGGAAAAATAACCCAACCTGAGCATATGCGATGCTAAACCTGCAAACAGTAGCTACCATGGAATGGGTGGCTGACAACTCTCTGAAATCATCAGCTCAGTGTGCAGGGACTGCCAAAATGCCAAAAAAGCATAAGGGTAGAGATAAAACAGCTTTCTTTTGCTGCTGAGCACAACGTTGGTGTGCCCTCAGCTCAGAGCCTGGGTGAGGTGCTGGTCTCCAGTGCTTGAGGACAAGTCAGCAGAGAGTGGCCAAGGGGGCTCCTTCCTTTTAGGCTGGACAAGATAAGAAATCCCCAAGTTAGAAGGAGAAGAAAGAGGCAGGGTGTCCCTTCCGAGAGGCTGAGCACTGTGAGGGGATGGGGGTTCACTCGGGGAACCACCAGCAGAGCCAGGTTTACTCAATCCTCCTGCCACTGGTGGAGATAAAGGATGAAGTACTGGGATAAGTGATCCATCATCTGCCCATCCTCACTCCTCACCTCTGCTCAGCTCTGGACAACTGCTCAGACCTAAGGTCTGAGAATAAGGAACAGCTGGCAGATATTTCCCAGAAAAGTCCCCTGGACACTGTGCATTTGTAGCTCACAGATTTCCCAACCCAGAGGTGGTGTTTGACTTGGGATGGAATGCTAATTTTTTTCTTTCTTCGCTTTTAATTAAAAAAGCAAAAAAAAAAAAAAAAAAATAAAAAGGGAAGACTTTGAAGTCAAACTCTTGTTATTAGAGGTGATATGCCAGCCATGGGTAGGTGCCAACTGCAAGACTGTATTTTGATTGCTGTCTCATGAGGAAAGCTGGCAGCTGGGAGCACAGGGAGGCATGTCCTGAAGAAGGTGAAGAATTCAGCCAGACTGCTTTCAACAGCCTCTTTGATGCTGGGTGGCTGAGAACACAGAGCAGGGCTTTCTGTGTGTGTTGCAAAACATCCTTTAATATTTTGGGTCACCCTGGGCTACAGCTTCAACCCCTGTGTGGAGCCAGTTCAGAGCAGGAGAGCAGCTTTTCATGGAATAGATCACACAGAACCAGAGGTTGGAAAAGATCCCCAAAATCATCGAATCCAAACTGTGACCCATCCCCACCTTGTCCCCAACCTATGTTTTGGCCCTTTCCAATGTTTTTGCTTGAACATTTTAACTTCTGGAAAACACACCACTGTGGCTTGCATGGATCAGGATGCTTCTACTACCAAGAAATTCTTTTTTTTCTGCTGGGAGAGGAAAATAAACAACTTTCCTTTAGCCTCTAATTTGGAGCCTTCAGTGATCACCCACGCAAGAGCCAACCCTGTTTTCAGTCTAAATAAATAGTTCTGTGTTCAGGGAAAAAAAAAAGCTGCAAATGAGACTTGACCAGGTTGAGAAGACAATTAGTGCTCTGCAGCCACAGTGTGAGTGAGAATAGTAAAAAAAAAATCCCACATTCATCATGACAGCAAATACTTTTTATTTTCATGCAAAATAAATAACTCCCTCAGGATCAGGACCACAGGCTAGCACTACCCCTGCCCATGGCAAGGGGATGGAAGGGGATGATCTTTAAGGTCCAACCCAAACCACCACTCTATGATTCTTTTCCTTCACAGGAGCATGGAGAAGTAAGGCTGAAGGACAAGGAAAAATAAGTGCAGCTGTTCAGGGAAGACCAAGGTGCTGCAGGACACATCCCATTTAGAAAGGCACCTTTCCCAGAAAACTCCAATCCCATGCTTTTTCACACGGTGGCTACACCAAAAGCAACAGCAAGACACAGTTTGGTAGAAAGATCAAGAGGCTTAGGGCCAGCATCATTTAATATCTGTATCTTTTACTTCTTTAATGTGTGGAAATGTTTCTGTATTTCCTGCTTCTCTGGGAGGTGCAGGGATGAAAAGGGTGATGGAGACAGTAGGGTTTCTTTGCACAGGAGAGGAACAGTTCAAGCCAAAGTTGTCATCCCTCTTCTGTTTTTCAGTATCTTCCCCCACCACTTTAAATGCTCTTTCACACCACAGAGCTGCCAGTTTCCTTTCAGAGGCACAACACAAAGGTGTTAACTTCAATTTCTACCCAGGGAGAGTGGTTGCATGCATCTAGCTCCGCTCCAGACCATCAGCCTGAGTGAGCACTCCTGCAGTATTTTCTCCAACCAGCCCTAAGCCTGGCTGGTTATTTTCTTTTGGGGGTTACTTTTTTCATTCTGCAGCTGTTGAGGGTGGTGGTAGCAGGATGGACAAGGATTGAATCACCAAACAAACAAGAAAGGAACTCCTCTGAAACTTTCCAGATCGAAAAAGCACACACAAAATTTTCTTTTCAAGAGGTTTTAATGAAGAGTCATATTTTTAAACCTCTCACACTGTACAACACATTTAAACTGTACATCAAGCTCAGATAAAAAATAAAGCTTTCTTACAAAGTACGGTTTTCCAGTGATTTTTTTTTCCTTTTTTTTTTTTTTTTTTTTGCAGTAAAAATAGCTGCTACATAAAATCCTCCTGATCTTTGAAAAGGAGTCACAGTTATTTCCAAAAATAGAATTCGTATTTTAATCATACAGAATAAACTGCAGGAAGAGACGAGTGAACTGAAAAAATAAGGCTTGTATATAAATTTTTTTTTAAAAGTACATGCATAGAAGTTGAAAAACATATGCCATTTATAAAGAAAAAAAGGTAATTTTACCCATATTAATATTTTCATTTTTCAGTTACAGAAGAAACCACAAACAGGCCCTTTTATGTCCCAGAATACAACATTAGTTTCCTGTAAAAATGCCAAAATGCACAAAGAATTGCCAGCTTCAGGCTTGGCAAAATCCTGAGCCCGACCTCCCTCCCTGCCCCCCCAAATGCATGCACACTGAGTATAGAACTTCTGCTGTCTCTCAGGCCAATTAAATATTTGCAGAAGCTTGTATATCCTAGACAAACATGAAACCCAACCCCCCCTCCATTTGATAAGTTTACATTCATCCTATTTCAAAACACACATACAATTAGTTTAATTTACACTATACAGTATCTGTTAAATAGGAACATCAGAGTTTCCAAAGGAATCACAGAATATATACAAACTGAATATTGAAATGGTATGATTTTCCCTTCTTTTAAAAGGGTGGTTGGTTTTTTGTTGTTTTTTTTTTTTTTTAACAGTTGCTACATCTGGTTTTGGACACGAGAGTGTTTATGTACCTATGCAGCACATTTCTGGAGTAGTAACAATAATAATAACAATAATAAAACGTGCTTTAAAACAAAAGTAATACCGGTCTCCTTACTGCTCATTTAAAATAAATTAGTTTGTGGTTGTTTTTAAATAACCTGCATGAGGACGGCGGTGTTTCACAAACATCCCAGCAAGAGTTCTGCTGCATCCGCTGGTTTCTCACAGCCAACCTTTGGTTTCAAAGCCAACCCCATCCTTTCAGGGCAGTGTCGAAGCGCTTGGCAGGGCAGGGCAGGTCAGAAATGCTGACCCCAGGAGCATCCCCGCGTCTCCACGCCGGAGCCAGGGCTGTGCCCGCTCCCGCAGAGCCCCACCGACCCCGCTCGGCCGCTTCCCTCCGGCTCTCCGCGGTTACTAAATGGATGAAGGTCCCGCCTTGGGCAGCCTCCCCCCGGGCACGGCGGGCCCGGCTGCCACGGCTCCCGGGCACTGTCCCCACTGGTGACTCCAGACGCACGAGCCGGGGCCGGGATCAGTCCTCGGTGTCGGGCTGCACGCCCAGCATGGCGTGCAGCTCCTCGGGGGTGTAGCCCAGCAGGTTGTGCAGGTCGCACACGAAGCGGTAAACGTAGCGCTTGCCCGACGTCTTGTGGATGATGTTCTTGTCGTAGTAGTAGCGCAGGCCCCGGCTCAGCTTCTCGTAGTTCATCTTGGGCTTGTTCTTCCTCCTCCCCCACCGCCGTGCCACCTGCCAGAGAGCAAAATGCAGCTTTATTCGACTCGTCTTCTCCTCGGTGGCCGATTAAATAAAACCCTTTCTCAGACACAGCATTTCATCTGCTTCGGATGGCCCAGCCTCACAAGAGAGGAGCTGGTGATTGATCCCACAAGAGAGCTCAACAGCAGCAAATCTCTCAGGGATTTTCTCACCCAGGAGAAGGTGGCTGACAGCAAAGGACACCAGTTTGCAGGGGATGGGCCAAAACGTGCTTAAGGAGGTCAGGTTTATGGAGAAACCACAGAATATCCCAAGCTGGAAGTGTCCCACAGGGACCAAAGTCTAATTCCTGGCCCTGCACTGGACAGCCCTGAGAAACACAGAATATCCTGAGCTGGAAGGAATCACAGAATCAACCAGGCTGGAAAAGACCTCTGAGACAGAGCCCAGCCTGTGACCCAACACCACCCTGTCAACCAAACCACGGCACCGAGTGCCACATCCATTCCTTCCTTCATCACCCCCAGGGATGGTGACCCCACCACCAGTCCAGCTCCTGGCCCTGCACAGGATAACCCCACGAATCACAGAACACCCTGAGCTGGAAGGGATCCACAAGGAACCAAACCCAGCTCCTGTCTCTGCACAGGCACCCCAACAATCCCACCCTGTGCCTGAGGGTTTTGTGCAAACACTCCTGGAGCTCTGGCACAATCTGCTCTCTCAAAAAAATCCTGTTTTACCCCTCATTTGTTATCAGGCAGCAGGGACAACTCTTTACTGGAAGTTCAATGCTATGAAGTTCTTTGGAGTTCATGATTTCTATCCCCTCTTTTTTCTTTCCTTTTTTTAACATCAAAAAGTTTCACTGGACTTTTTATGCCATATCTTAATACAATAATTTCCCTACTGGAAACAGTATCAGAAAATAAAGATGCATCACTTTTAATGAGTGAAGTTCCCAAAATACTTCAAAAGCAGCACTACCACATTTGATGAGCAGCTAAACACACATCTATATCCAGGACTGGGCCGACAGAAGTCAGATCAGACCCCAAATCTTTGTTTTCACCCCAATTAGCCACATACCTCATCTGGGTCAGCAAGTTTAAATTCCCATCCATCTCCTGTCCAACTAATGAATGACTGACAGGACTTGTCAGTCAGTAACTCCAGAAGGAACTGCCACAGCTGGATAGGTCCACTGCCTGTTGGGAAAGAGGAGACACAGAAAAACCACAAATTAATACCTCTGGCAGCTCTAACCACAACCAACGTATGTGACCAGACACGTATCACAGACCTGGTAATTAATCTGATTTATCTTCTTTATAGATCAGAAAGAAACCTAAGGTTTTACTCCACAGCACAAATCTGCTCCCTCCGTGTAAAAATGAAGTCAGGTTTTTTCATGGAAACAAAGGATTTGACAAAAGTTATGGCTTTGCCTCTAACATGGATCCCTTAACCCTCACTCCCACCTCCCAAACAGCTGCATTTTGAGCTCCAGGGCTTGTCCTGAAGTCTTTGGCTTGGCAAACATCCTACAGGAAAAAAACAATCTCAGCAAGAACTACGGCAACAAGGCCTTAACAACACCTGTGGGAATTTCCAAATCTGGGAAATTTTGTCCAAGCTCCCCTCTTTTTCAAACAGATCAAAAAGTGCATTTGATTTTTTCTTGATCTGACGTGCCTGTCTGCTCCTGCACTGAGGGGATAATCCCCAAGACTTTGTTTAGTCACATATAAAACTGAAATTATTTGTGACTAGTGGTCCCTACCCCTCCCACTTACAGGGAGCACTGATGCTACATAAGAAAACAGGAGTGACCATTTTGCCTCACCACTCACCAGTAAAGCCAGCCAGGATGGCTGCTGGTATAACTGGTTTCCCTTGCTCCACAGGATCACTCCGTTCTTGGATGTAGTCTTTGAAGGACATGGTAGGTTTGCTCAGGCACAGGGACTGGCTGCAGTCATCCTCAAAGCTCTCGTAGGATGGCACACGCTGCAGATCCACCAGGGAGGACTGGCTGTTCCAGGACTGCAGCATGGAATCCGAGCTCTCGTAGCTCTCAGCACCGCTGTCGCTGGATTCGTGTTCTCTCAGCTTGCCTTTTATCAAATAAAACAGTAAAATAAATAAAATAGAAAGTGGTGGTGGTGGTTTTTTGGGTTTTTTTACCCTCCCCCTCAATCCAGCCTGTCCATATAAATCAGGCAAAGGAGGAAGAGGCGTTCAGAACAGGGCCTTGGCCTCGTGTTTATCATGCAGATAACGACTCACCAGAGTTATCCATCAGCAAATTGAGATTGCTCCTTGGGAAATCTTGGTTTACTGCACAGTAGTTCACACCAACAGCATCTGCTTGGGTTTTAGGGAACAATGGGAAGTCTTGTTCTGGGTTGAGGAGATTCGGTGCCGTGGAAGTCTGACAGACGTCAGTCAGGAGATTGGGTTTGGGATAACTGAGGGGTTTAGGGTATCCAGGCATTTGCATTCCATAGGAATTCTGATCTACGCTAACAGCTGAAAAAAGAAACCAAAGAATTAGATGATTTTCCCCTGGAGACCCTTAAACAAACTAATACACTAAATAGGCCAAATCAGATTCTGCAAATCCCCCTCTGTAACTTGCCAGCCACAAATGCCCATTGTTCATTCTTCAAGGAAACTACAGAAAAAATTGGGGAAGTTTAAGTGGTTTTGAGAAAGGCTCTCCCCATTAAGTGGTGTAATCAGGCTGAGCTGAAGCCTGACTGTGGCAGAATAAAACACACCATCAATCAAACAATCCGAGGGAGCCAGCACTGCATCCCACACACTTCCAACAGCTCTAGCACACTTCCAGAGCCTTTAAAAAGGCCTAAACAGAACTCTTGCTGCTTCCCAGCTTTTGCCCTGGTTTGCTAGAGATGGGAGTGGTCAATCTGCTCCACAGATGGAAGGTCTGGCATAGCAAGAGGAAATTTTCATTTTCTCAAAGCCTTTGCCCTTCAAATGATTTCTGATATAAATTAGGTGATAATCGAACAACACGAGGAAAGAAGGCTGGAGCAGCTGAAGTCAAATGTTCAAGCACAGTACCTATTCTGGTGCTTTTTGTTTCTACCCAGGAGTCTGTGACGTGCTTAGAATAAACTGAGAGATGCAAAATATTAAATTTTTAAAACAAAACTTACTTAAGGAATTATTATTGACCCAGTGAGGAACAGACGTGAGGTGAGAGTTCTCCACATATTGATCCTGTGTTTTCTCTTGGCTGTCTGGGGAGAGGAGAGAAAGAGAAAATTTGGGTTTATAGTTTTAAAGATCCAACCTGTATGCTATAGAAAGCTTCTGACTCTTGGGAGTATTTTGGGGTCACCATTCACAACAATTTTAGTATCACACTCTATTTGCGTTCTCTCTCATGTTAGAAATCACACTAAAAAAACCCAAACAACTTCCAACAGGCTTTGAAACCATCACACCAACTGCATTTTCACATATAACTTAAAACCAACAAGAACTGCAGTGAGCTTTAAGGTCCAACTGTTGGTTAGCTTTGTATTTATGAGGTTAACTGTTTTATTTATGAGGTATTTACAGTGCTGGTACCCCAATCTCATTTATTCCAGTGATCTTCCCAAATAAAACCTGCCCACAAATGTACTCAGCCTGCACACAGAATGTCTGCAGGTATCTGGATCTGTGCTTTGCATACCAAGGATGTACTGACAGTGCTGATAATGCTTTTATTAACCAAGTTTTAAAGTTCATTAAAAGTTTTCATATGCACTAAAGCCCTTCATAGTGAAAACAGTGTTGAAATCGAGTCCCATTTCCCTTTCTGTTAGGAGAGCCCCAAACCAAAAGCTTTTTCTGGCTCTCTTAACTACCTTTTATCATCTGTTCCAGGTGTTCCCACAGAATATCACCCACATAGTCAGGTGCCAGTTCCAGGAAACGCTCCTTGCCCAGGTTGCACAAGTCTTGGCCACTCATAAGAAACTGATGGAAGTTCACATTTGCCAAGCTGAACTCATTAGTAGCCCATGAAAGCCACTGGCAAACTTGTTGTTCAGTCCACAGCCAGGGATCTGCAAGACAGGAAGGATCCAACATTTAGAGGTAAATCTTTGCTTTTGCCATGTAGTCTTCCTTAGAACGCAGTGAATTAAAAATAAATAAAATTATTTAGCCAAGTTATTGAGTTCTGAATGAATTCAGAATGAATGTATTTTTGAATTAAAAAAAAAGCCCAAAACAACCCAGTCCTCTCTCTTCTTTCAGCATTCACTTGCAGAAACCAGAGATGTCCTCAGCTTGCTTGATTCTCTCTCATGCTGCCAAAGCATGAGCTCTCCATGCACCCATTTTTAACACCAGCAAGTCTGGCCTTTCCAAGGCAAGCTGTGCCAGATTCACATAGGATCCATTCTTGTATTTCCTACTGACATCATTCCTTCCTTTTCAAAGAGCAGCTATTCAGCCTCCTCCTTAGCATTAAAAAAAAAAAAATAAAAAAAAAAGCTTATAAATAGCAAGCACTTACTATTTGGGATACCCAGCCGACACTGTTCCTTTGTGAAACCACTGAAAGTATCTTTCAGGGCCTGACTCATCACAGCCTTGCTGCACGGGGTTAACAGAGGCAATTCACAGTTGTTCGACTCTGCAAGAAAAGAAAAGGGGTGGAGGGGAGGAAGAAGACACATTAACTTCAGGCCACTGAAAGGAGTGACTGGGTTTTGCTCTGTTTGAAGAATTTAAAAAAAAAAATAAAATAAAAAGGATGCTAGAAAGATGGTGTTTTAGGAAAACACAGATAATTCTAAAATCTCTGTGCTACTCGTTTGATAAGATTGCATCACTAATTAGAGCTTTGCAGCTTTCCATGCATAGATCCTTATTTACTCTCAGTGGTTACATAAAGTGCCTTTGTTGCAGGGAAACTTTATTTTTTTTTTTTTTTTTTTTTTGAAGGGAAATGAGACTGCTTGTTCCTATTTTACCACCCATAATTTGCCCTGAGACTTCTTTGCAACTCCAGACAATCTTTATTTAATTTGAGAGCTAAGTAACTGGCAGCAGGGTTGTGAAGAGGCAGCTTGCACTGTTCAACACTGCATTTTCAGACCTTATCATACCTCATCACCCAAGCACATGGTGCAATGGATTATTCCATCATCTGGACCAAACAAGTGTGACTGGTAACAAGCTGGGGGTGAATAATGCATCAAACCACAAAGCTGGCACCATTGTGTGTCAGTATAAATCACTGATCTACTTCACTGACTTTCAAATTTACAAGAAGATTCTATTTTAAGGATAAATTCAGCTCCCACTCAGCTTTTCTTATTGGTCAATTTTACCAGAAAATACCTCATTTTATCATAGAATGATGTCACAGAATGATTTGGGATGGAAGGGACTTTAAAGCCCATCCAGTGCCACCCCTGCCATGGCAGGGACACCTTCCCCTATCCCAGTTGCTCTTGGCAGATTCCAAGTCAGCTCAGAGCTGTGAAGCTTTTCCTGCTCTCCCAGACTATCTACAGATTCCACTTGTGCTTAATTCTGTTTTTACCACGCCCTTCCTAATATCTGCAAGGACTTGCTTTGCTGACCAGAGCAGGTGACTGATTAGAATCACACCAGAACAAAGGACCTGTGGTTTTCTGGGTTTGAGGGCTGGAGGTTTTTTTTTTTCCTTTCCCTAAGGGGAGATAAAAGCAGCATCAGGTAAAATATCTACATTTTTTCAGGGATTTTAGGCAAGGATTTATAGGGCACGCTTGGTGGAATACTGACCTACACACACACAAAATTTAAAAACCACCTTAAAACATGTTCTCCCTGTTTTTTAAGGTATGGAATAAAACATACTGAGATTTAACACCAGAGAATCAAAAAAGCTTTTAGAATATTTGCACTTTAATTATGGTTGAGATATTGCAAATTCAAATACACAAAACCCTCTTTTTAATGATTTTTAAACTCTCAGTTCTGCTTTAACTCCTACTAAGGCTTGTTCCAAAAAAGAATCAGTTTATTAGGCTACTGAATCCCAGTTCCTATTTCTTTCCAGTACAGAAAACAGCAACTATCCACAAGGCAACTCACATGAATAAAACCAAGCATGTTCACACAAGTCTGTGTATTAAACCACATTTTTTTAGGAAAATCCATGTTGCACACTCAGGAAATGTTAGACAAAAACTTCTGATCTGCTAACTGGACTAAGGAGCAAAGTGCAGACTTACCATAAGAAGTGGAGTCAAATCCTGTTGGCACTTCCTGAAGCGTTTGGTCTTCACTGAGTGAGAAAAAATACCCAGCAAAAAGCGAGTTTGAGCTGTCAAAGGTGTCAAACGCTGGCTGACGCTGCAGAGGAACAGAAAAAATACAGAACAACATAAGCATTTTGCTGGAGAGCGGTGAACTCCACTGCTAGGAAGTGTCTGGGTTTGGTTTCCTAGATCTAGAGATCAGGCACAACCACTACCTTGAATGAGCCAGCTTTGCAACTTAACCACAATGAGGGCACAGCTTCTGCTACCAGTGACTAAAACCCACTGATAAGGGTGAGGTGGGGGATGTTCTGCAGCTTACAGTAAAGCCAAATCAAGATATTCTTAGCTTTTTCCTGTAATTGAGGCTTTTGACAATAGAGAATACACATGTGTGTGTGTATAACTACGTGTTTATTTCCAGGTATATTTTAAAGAAATCCTCATTTCCTTAACCCTTTTAAATTGATTATCCACTTGATGAGGATTTGATGGCAGATCAGTAAATTATGGGAAAACTGCCAGTGCAAAACCTACAATAGATTTATGAAGTTGTTTTGTTTTGTTTTCTGAAGGACAAAACTCATCTGAACCACATCACTTGAAGCTACAGCCAGCTTTACATGACTTGAGGAAGGATGTTGTAGCAACTTTTACACTTCTGCCTTACTGGATTTGCCAGCAACCACATTTTTTAAGTCTTGCAAGCGCTCAGATGCTCAGTGAAACAATTCTACTTTCATTTTACAGCAAGGGATAAACAAGACTGATAAAAATGCTCCAGATAAAAGTGGATTCTACTGATATACTGACATTCAAGAAACACTGTTATATTTTGAAAGCCTAACTCCTTTCAAACTGGACTTGTGCCGTGTATGCCTGAAATACTGGAATGAATTTAGTAAATTCCCCCCAACCACTTCAGTCTTTGGGGGGGGCAGAAGGAAATGTGAGCAGAGGAAGAAATAACTTCAAAAACAACTTAAGACTAACTTGCTCGTTAGTCACAGGGAAACTGTATCTGCAATATCTTCAGGTAAAGATGGATCAAAGTGGCCACTGAGATTTTTTTAAAGGCACCTGAGGATAGAACATTGCCCTGGAAAGCTGCAGCTGGCTCGTGGCAGCTCCTGCCCTTCAGGGAGCTGGAGACAAAGGCAACTTGCAAATGTTTATTTGGTTTGGGCAAACACTGATTTGCCAGCTTGTGCCAAAGGAGTGGATTTAGCTGAGGACAAGGCAAGGATTTCTCAGGGCAGTGTTCAGGTGCAATGCAAAAAGCAACCTAAACTATGCTCCTGGAATAGCAAATTAGGATTAATTTCCCCTCACATTCCCTAACATTTCATGTCACCACAAACAGTATGGTGGTCACTCAGAAATCTCCTGGCCAGCAGGGACAAACTGTGGACCTCTGGTTCAGGTACTCCCCAACTCAAGTCAAAGCCAGCCCTTGGAAAGACTCATGTCTGAATAAAACAAGTTAATAACAGCTGCCAAATCTGCTGGTAAAAGATTCTTTATACGTTACTAGATAAAAGCTCTGACTCATCTCTAGCACTTAAAAAAAAGGGCAAGTTCTTTCAACACAATCTGGAAACTCCTGCATTTTGTGTAAATAGCTGACCCTTATCCTGAGTCACTGGAAAAAATGCTGTGGCATGTGAGTGAGTAAAATCCATACCGTGCTAGTTTCATATTTCAAAAGGGAGAAAATTATTGTGTAAGCACGTTCTTGATTTAATAGTAGTAAAAGAGGGAAAACACAGTGCAGAATGAATTCTGCTCGTCCTATCAGTTACACAACGACTTTGTTTGGCTTTTCAATACATGTAACTACTGCAGAACGAAATAAAATGAAATGTGAACAGCTACAGCACAGCAGAACACAAATCTCTGACTTAATTTTATGACAACTGAACACTGAGTAAGTGTTTAGAATAAGCACTGTGTTAAGAGCACACAGATGTTAAATTGGGGGATCGCTTGGATTTTTTTGTGAGGAGTAAAAAGCTAGGAGGGGACATAAAGAGTCAGAGCAGTCAGCATCCCAGAGCCTCACTGATTCTTCAAACCATGGCCATTCCTCAAAGCTAATGAGAGCAGAAAGGGTCTCCCTAACCTTTAATTGGTTAACATTAATCAATGCTGTGTAAAAAGTTGATATTGGGATTAAAAAGCAACCTGAATGAAAGGGGAGGGAGGGAGCCCTTTGAGACTGAGCCTTTATAGTCTGCTAACCTCAGTTTGTAAATTGCTTTCAAAACAAATAACAGACACAGTCTACCCAAAGATGAAAGAAATGTAATAACTTTTGGAGTTTTTACAATGTATTTGGCTTCCATTAATAACAGTTGTAAGTGAACAATCTACTTTTATTCCAAACAATGCTCAGGAAAGTACCAAACCTGACCACTCCTATCAGAAGTGGCCTCTGCCAGTCTCATCAAACTAAAGACACAAATCCTCTCCTGCTGCCCCATCTTTAACCTTTATTTCAGCAGAAGTTCCACCAATACAAGCCAATTTGAACTCAGTTCTTGTCTACTTCTTTCAAGTTCTTAGTATTTAGGGAAACGAAAGAGGGTTGAGGGTGCAAGATCTGAACCTTCCTATTTCAGTCTTGCTTTTCACATCCCCGTGGAACTCAGTGGGAATACTCTGGCAGAAGATTACAGGGGAGCAATTAAACCCATGTTCACTTGGCTTATCCAATTCCTGTTCTAGCACTGCAGGAACATAACAAAAGCATTGGCTGGATTTGGGAGGTGACAGCTCCAGGGTACTCACCTTGAGCATTCCTCTGTACATGTTTGACACGGGAGCTACTTGATCCATGTTCCTGATCCCAAAGTCACTCATCTGAAAAACGAGAGGGGTGACGTTAGAAACGCTGCCAAAGGAGGAGGAAGCAGATGTTAACAGATGTACCCGACTGCTCCGGCACAGAGCGTGCAGCAGCGAGATACAGGGAAAGCTTTCCCAACATCCCAAGCACACAGGGCAGTTCTCACCTTGCTCTTCAGCTGGAAGAGCTCTCACAGAATTTGTGGTTGCCTGGAAAGCCCACAGAAAGCTCTTGCCCACCGAGCACCTGTCTCTTTGGGGTCTTTTCCAACTTTTCACCTATTATCTTAGGTAATCAGTTTGGTGTTACTTTTGCTTACTCTGCGCCCTCTCAGAGGCCGTGATTCACTTCAGACTTTGGCTTTCAGAGGAAGAGGAGTGACAGAGTGGCACTGTGATACACCTTCACCTCCTGCATTCACCCCTCCATGCATAATCAGAGAAGCCAATCCCAGTGTCCCCAACCTCCTGCCTTTACTACTTTACTCCAAACCACAAGACTTTCTAAACACAAGACTAACACAGTTACAAAGCTTTAGAGGGCCTAAGTTTTATTTGAAAAGAGGTTTATGCAGTAAAATGCCCCATTTAAAAGGCTGACAATGGGACCACTATCAATATATTCATGCCACTGAAGTCAAACCTTTATCAATATTGCCTTTATTACCAGGAACAGAGTTGTGTGAGGCCTGTGTAACTTTTCTCCTATATATCACTGAAGGAGAAGAGTGATAAGATTCATATCCTATGGAAAAGATCAAACATGAGGAATAAAGCCAGTTTTATGGCCATTGCTACGGTTTATCATGATGCTGCAATTTAGGTGTCAGTGAACTTGTAGCTTGATACCTTATCAAGCTACACTTTTAATTTTCCTTCCCTTTTTTCATAGCACTGGGCTGAATTCCCTTGCTCCATAGCAACTGCCTGAAAACATGCACTTGTACTTAAGCAGCCACAGAGGACACTATCAAGATTTCCACAAAACTGTGATCACTTATTATAAGCCAAATCTATCATTCACCATGTTAAAACAAGAAAAAAAACCAAAAAACCAAAATCACTTTAAAATTCAGAAAAAAACCTGTAAATTAGGATCTAAACAAAATAAGCCCAGCTTGTTAAAAACTGCAACACATTCAAAAGCTGTCCATGTAAACAGAGGAAAATAAAAACAACCAGCAGCCAAAGACAAGGAACCCTTTCATACTCTTAAATAGCTAATCACTTAAAAATAAATGTAAAAAAAATAAATAGCAAGAGTCCTTAACATGAAAGGCCTATTTCAACTTGACTAGGCCTTATAATTGAAACAAAATAAACCAACTGACACTGAAAAGAATATTCATTAGTGTTACTCAAAAAGGGCAATCTACTGAACGATGTTTTTTACCTCAAACAGCACGTACAAATATTTGATCTAAATTACACATCTCATTGAGCAGCAAAGAATTTCACACAGCGTGAGTCTCACTCAGCAAGCATCCTAATCTGTTCATTAAATTTGCCACAGTTTAAACAACTGTTTATCCTTGCATTTGACTGGGCTTTTTAAAAAGTGTAAGGCAATTTCCAACACCCTTTGGTTTGCCTTTGAATTCTGCTCTGGTGTCCAGGGATAACTGGCTTAGGAATCTGAGTATTTGTGAAAATATTCTATGCATATTCTGTAAACTGAGGTCTGATCCCTGGTTAGGGGTCCAAATAAGATTCCTGGCACTTGTGGGCAATTCTGACCTCTCCACAAATCCTGTTAGGCACTTCCCTATCCACTAAAAGGGCTGGGATTCTCTCCTTCCTGCCATTTTTTTTTTCCTCTTTCTTTAGAGATGTTTAGGGCCCTAAGACAAAAGGTTTATACCAAGTGTTGATTACACAGCATTGCTCATTAACCCAAGCCCCTGCTTCTCCGTGCTGGGTTTGTTCCTAGGGAAAGCTTTGGAAAAATGAGACACTGAGCTCTGACTGGAAAACACATGGATTTCTTCAGCACGTTTCTTCCTCCAACCGAGTATCTCAAACAGAGGAATTTCTACATCCCTTGTTCATCCCTCATCAGCTTTCTCCCCATCTGCAGCACAAATTCCCAGCCCTGAGATACAAAACCCTTACAGAGACAGCACAAGGCAAACAGACCTGGAAAGGCAAGGCGGATTTCCGTGGCACAGAGGGTTAAATCTGCCTTTCTGCCGGACTTAGAAAGCTGCTGTTCCAAGTTCAGAAAAGCCACTACGGCCCAACACGGTGTGCCTGGGCCTCACCTCCAACTCCTCCACTAATGCTGATGACTGCGACTTGCCAGCTATAATTGGTTTAACTGGCAGGACACCTTCCTCAACACCCCCGCATAGCTGAGTGGGTGAACCAGAACAGGGTCAACAGGATCAGGCACTTATTAACTAATACTCCTGAATTCTGATCGCCTTCTTTTCAGCAACAGCCAGGTGCCTGCCCACAGCTGGGCGCAGCTGGGCAGCATCCACAGGGAGAAGCGAATCGCTCCGGTGTTCCCGATGGATCTGAGGGACCTTCAATGGGATTTTTCCTTGGTTTTTCGGGGGGGATTTTTTGGGAGGGGAGAGCAGGCAGGGGGATATTTTGCCTGGATGTTTTGCTGTTTTTTTTTTTTTCTTTTAAATAGAAATTTTTTTTCAGGGAAAAAAAACCAGCCTGCTCTTAGGAAGAGGGTAGGAGGGAACGGCGTGCCCCGTGCAGCCCCTGGGCTCCGCCGGGAGCCTGCCCGGCTTCTCACACACATGACACACGCTTCGCCCACGTAAAAAACTTCGGTGGGCAGATCACACAGCCCAACGTTGTTGGGGTTTTTTTTTTAAGTCCCTTTAAAGTCCTAACCAAATCCAGAGCGCGCTGCCCATTAACCCCTTCCCGCCGGGCCCGCGGCGTTCCCCGGGGGATGAGCCCCGGCCGCTCCCCTCAGCCCCTCACGGCCCCCGGGCCGGGCTGAGGGATCGGCGTCCCCGAGGAGGATCCGCGGCGCGGATGGCTCGGGGCACATCAGCGAGGAGGAGTCCGGGGAGCACCAGCGAGGAGGGGTCCCGATGAGCCCTTTCTCCTTTTCTCCCCCCTCCATCCCCGCCGCCCCCGCCTCACCTGGCCCCCGATGCCGGCGCTCCTGCGCTCCCTCCCCGGCGGCGGCCCCGGCCCCACACGCGGCGTCCAAGGGATGGAGGCGCCGCTGCCTCTCGGAGAGCCAAAATATCCTCGATGCGGCCGCGCCGGCCAACAACAACAGCGCTGATCCCGGCGGAGAGTCCCGGTGAAAGGAGGGGGGCACAGAAGGGGCGGGATGCGGGAGGGAAGGCAGGCGGTGCGTGGGCGCTGCCGGCCGGGACGCGGGTGCGGGCGGCCCGCGGTGCTGCCGCGCTGGTTCCGCGCTGGTTCCGCCGCCGCCGGGCTCCGCTCCGCGCTGTGCTGCCCGGCCGCCCTCGCAGGCGCTCTTCAGCGGGCGGGGAGAGGCGGCAGGACCCGCCTCCCGCAAGCCCGGCCCCTCCGCTTGTTGTCGTCGCTGGTACCGGCACAGCCGCGCTCGGCCCCGGCTCCGGCAGCGCCGGGGATGCCGAGGGGCTCGGGGAGGAAAAGGGGGGGGAAAAACTCTTTTATGTCAGCTGTTTTAACATCCTTCTCAGAGTATTTTTTTTTATTTTTTTTATTTTTTTTAATTTTTTTTTTATTATTATTATTTTTCTTCCCCCCCGGTTATGCGTGAGATAATTCGTGCTGGACCTTTTCCATGCTTGTTTTTTTAGTTAATGCCTCTCGTCGAGATAGGAGAGTTAACCCCTAAAATCCCAAGCAGAAACAGTCTGTCTGAGCCTCAGGAAGGATCTCTTCACAGAAAGGCATTAGAGATGCCCAGGGAGATGGTGGAGTCACCATCCCTGGAGATGTTCAAGGAGCATCGGGACGTGGCACTCGGTGCCCCGGTTTGGTGGTCTGACAAAAGTTGGGCTCGATGCTCTCAAAAGATCTTTTCCAACCCGATTCTGTGATTTTCGTAAGTAAACTGCGACACTTGGTGCTGTGGAACTTCAGCGATTATGTCATGTCGCACCTTCCGCAATTATTTTGGGGAGTTCTTAATATAAAACGGGATGCGACGCAAAAAAAGCTGCAGCCTGCGAATCGCAGATCCTGACGCCGCAGCCTGTGAAACAGAGTTGGCGTTCCTCACACCTTGGGGAGAAAATTTGGTGGCCCTTGGAAAGTTGCAAGGAGCTCAGTGACACCAAAATGTAAAGTTACTTTCTGCTGAATTTATTTTGTCGAAGTGAGTTCCCCTTGAGGGGCTGGAGAGATTTTGTGGACAGGCAGGCAGGGGTCTGTGTGGCTTTTCTTGGGTTGGAGCCACCTCACTTGCCTGATTCTCATGCCAGATCACCTACAAACGATTTATAATGATATTAAACACTTTGTGTGCATTCAGACCATGTGCCCTTCCCAGCTGCCCAGCCTGGCTGACCATGGGAGCCACCCTTGCTTCTTGCTTCCCCCTTCGCTTCCCTGGATTTTCGGTGAACACCAGGGATCCAAACCACACTCAGAGAGGAGCTTGCTCTAACACCTTGCTTTATTTAAATTTGCTCCCATTCAAACTAACAGTTGTATCATAGGGTTGTAACTTTGCTTAATAATAAGAGCCCACTAACTGCTATTTCTCAGCTCCTCACCAGATTTCAGCTGATCCTCTACCTTTGCCTGTGAATATTTCTGCCATTAAAAAGCCACAGTTTCTTTGGCCTTGCTGGTGCTGTTGTCAGAGCTCCCTCCTGTATCTTCCAGCTATTTCTGGCTGCAGCAAAAACTGGATTTTTATTTTTTTTTTTTCAGTATTTCTTTCAAACCCCTCAGAAAACTTTCTCTTTAGAAAAGCAGGATATATTTCATCCCTTAGGGTCAAATGTTACTGGGAAAATTGTGACAGTCTACTTTGAGAGGCTTAAAGAAGTGTCTTGATTATGCCAATGACATTTCTTACTCCAGGAGAGCCTGATCTAATAAGGCAACATCTGCTATAATCCTAGGGGAAACCATTAAAAACTGTATGTCAGCTGCATAGCAATTTTAATTATAACACTGACAAAAACAATTATGACACCCTTTTTATAGGGGAAACATCTGTCAGAAAGATAAGATGAAAGGCTGGGAGTTATTTATTTCTTGCTAAATTAACATTCTGGGACCCAGAGCAAAATTATTAACCTGGCCATATTTTGCTCTATTGAAAGGTCTTATTTTTTCAAGCAGTTCTTCTTATGTAAGAGCATTTAAGTTCATTAAATTTTTCTTGTTGTTAGTATAGGAACAGACTTCATTAGAAGTGGTTTGTGCTTAGTGGGCTGCATGATGTATGAGGAGGGGCTGGGGGAGCTGGGTTTCATTAGCCTGGAGAAAAGCAGGCTAATGGGGAATCTCATTGCTAATTTCAACTCCTTAATGGGAGGTTGGAGCAAAGGGAGAAGCCAGACTCCTCCAGAGGTGCACAGGGGCAGCAGGGAAAATGCCAATTCGATATTTGGGAATCGATTTTCCCAGTGGGAGTCTCTGATCTGGAGTGGCCAAAGCTCAGAGCAAACCCAGCAGAAGGTCACAGTAGAGACCTGAAACTTTCCAGCTCAAGTTTCTCTTTAATTCCATGATCCCTCTGCATTTTCAAAATGTAACATCATTAACTGAGAGAGTCAAAGGAAAAATAGGTTTGGGTTGGTGTTTGTATTGTGCCCGTGTGTTTGGTTCTAGTTTAGGAATTGTCCATCCTCCTCACAATTTTCTGTGGTTTTATTCCTGTGTGTGTTGGCACTCTGTGAGCCAGAGACAAACGGGGGAGTTATGTATCAGTTTAAAAATAATTGAATCAGCATCTAGCTGCAAACTTCTGAGATATGTTTTTTCTGATATTTTTGCTTTATTTTTTTTTTTTTTGTAGGAGTGAGGGAAAGCTAGCTGTGGTGCTCAAGATAGCTAGAAAGGGAAAAGGAAAGAAAACTGGTAAAGACTAAAGAAAAAAGCATTGCAAAGTTCTCTTTTCTGTGGTAGTCCAGATACGTAACACTTTTTTTCAGTCCTTTTTGATCACGATTTTTTTTGTTGTTTGAATGAGGACCTATGCTGAAAATGAGTGCTAAGGAGTTATTTCTGATTTTTTAAACTGCCTTTCTCTGCAATGGTGCCTCAGAAATAAGCAGAAGAGTTACTTTCTTGTAGTGAATTAAAGTAAAGGAACCAGTTAGATGTTTCTGAAGTACCTGACAATGGATGGCTGTCCAAGGGGATTGTTTTGATATATTTCTGATCTGAGCAGCTGAATTGTGAGCTCCTTGGAGGGAGAGAAGGGCAGCAGCTGATGGTCAGAGCATCCCAGGGAAGGGCTTCATTCGCTGTCTGCACACCGTATTCTCACTGGGGACAACAAAAAGGGGGAATAAGATCCTAAAAATGCCAAGGTTGGAAGTGTGGAGAGGGAATGTGAGGAGGCAGGTATGTGGCAGGGCTGCATTGCAGCTCCAGAGCTGTGACTTAACTCCTCCAGAATTCCTCTTGCGCCACAGAGGCAGAGGACACACACAGGAGTGAAAATCCCTGTCGTGCTGTCCCGGCGTGCGTGGCACCCTCATCTGCATGTTGGCTCAGCTCCTCTGGCTGGGGAGGTTTGGGGTGCACGTGTTCCTCCTCCTCCTCTTCTTCCTCTTGTCCTCCTCCAGCTGCTGTAGGGAGGGCTGGGCTGGAGCAGCGAATTCCTGGGAGCCCCAAAAATCTCTGGTGGTCCAGTAGAGCCCTGCACCTCCTCCCACTGCTCCTGGCATCCCTGCAGCACCAGGGATGCCTCCTCCAAAGAGAGTTTGCATTCAGCAGCATAAATAAACAAGAGCCGTCCTGAATTTGAAAGGAAAGGCTGTATATTTGTGCCCCTAAAAAGACAATTAACAATGAAGCTCCAGTGGCTGTAAGTTCACAGAGTAAAGGGTCTCAGGAAATAACATCTTTGAAAAATAAAGGCCCAGCTCTCCCAGCTTGAAATAGCAACTTCAAACAAGGCGCTGTTATGGTTGAAACAAAGGATGAAACTCATTTACTCTGCCATTCAAACGCCACTGAAACAAAATATTTATACAGGTTTGGGGGGGAAAGGGGGCTATCGACTGGCTTTTCACTCAGACATGGATTGTTCACAGCTAAAATAAAACACTGACTGTCCCCACCGGAGAGTTCTCCCCACGGTGTTTGGTGCACAGAGTGTGACCAAGGTAATTTCTGCGAAGGCATGCCAGTGAGTCACAAAGTGCAGTGAGTTATTTGTGTGTGTGTGTGTGTGTGTCATTACTCTGAGCACATGCAAACCAACATGGCTAATTACTACCCAGAAAAAAATAAAAAAAATAAAAAATACTGTGTCAAAGTTTGAGCAGCTGCAGATATTGCTACATTTTGCCTGCAAAGTGCTATGGTTTGCCTTCATAGCTCTCAGAGAAGTCAGGTAAACTCCCAGCTGCAAAAAGAATAAAAATTTGAAGTGGTTATGCATTTGTTGTCATTTGTTTGTTTTTTTAATTGAGTGAAAATGTTGCAGGCATGCCTCAAATAATGTTGCCAGTGGACAGGAGAGATGCCTGACACATGAACTGTAGGATGATGCCTCATATGACTGAAAAACCTAAACCTTTGCCTTTCATGCTAAAGCAGAAGATTTGTTGTTAAACTAGCTAGTGCTTGAGAGATTGCTCATACCATTTTGGGTGTATTTAATTCATTTCATGCAGTCTGAGGCATAAAAAAAAAAGCACATGTTAATATTTTAAGGCCAAGTGTATTCAGAAACAACAGAGCTTAATAATTGCTCTTGGATGACTGGGTTCAAAACAGTATGTTTGAGCTTCCTTTAGCAGCAGAGCTTTTTCTTTTATTCCCTGCTGGTTTCATTTAAGAATTACTTTGCCTTGTGCTCAAGCTTGTGATTCTCCTGGTCAGCTCACTAATCACTGTGATGTGCCCTTCAGTGCAGTGAGGGCAGGAATTCATCTTGCTGGGTATGGGCCCCTCTTTTTATCCCCTCACCAAAAAGTAGAGGAGTTTGGCATTGTTGTTCCCTGGCTGTAAAAGTTGAGTGCTGGCGCTTTGGTAAGGTGTGACAGCTGTTTAAAAACTTTGCCTTAGCCCTAGGTGTGCAGATAACGATGTTCACAGCACAGAGTGTGAGAGCCCGTGGCTTGGAGCTCTGTCACTGCTGCTCTTGTGCTTCTCTAAGTGGGAAATGTCCCTGTGAGCACGGGGAATATTTTTGGAACAATGACTGAAGATTATTTTTTTCATGCTGACATGTTCTACTGTTGTGTCAGGGTTCAGGCCTTGGCATCATTGAATTTGTTCATCTTTTATGTTTTCTTTTACCTTGTTTATTATTCTCAGCTGACTTCATTCTCATTCAGCTGGAGCAGAGCAGACTGAGGTCAGAGCTCCTGGGATCTGCAGCTCCTCCCGAGGGACAGCTCTGATCTCTGCTCTGGGACAGGGACAGCACCCAGGGCATGGCTGGAGCTGGGCCAGGGCAGCTCAGGCTGGAGATCAGGGCAAGGCTCTTCCCTCAGAGGTGCTGGCACTGCCCAGGCTCCCCAGGGAATGGGCACAGCCCCGAGGCTGCCAGAGCTCCAGGAGCTTTGGACAATGCTCTCAAGAAGGAAAGTGATGAGATTCTTGGGTTTTTCCTGTGCAGGGCCAGAAAGCTGGACTTTGATATTCCTTGTGGGTCCCTTCCAACTCAGGATATTCTGTGATCATCTCCCAGAGCAAATTCCCAGTCCTCTTTCTCACCTCGTTGACTTTTGTCTGTGGAGTGAGCTGTGCAAGCCAGGTGCTGGGTAGTGGCAGAACTCGTGGCACCGAAAGTGAGAACGGAGTCATTTCTAATCACTTGATTCCTTTTGGCAAGTGAATGCCATGATTTCATCCATGGATCCCTCTTACTGCATGTTCAGTGCACATACACATCCTTACAAAGAGGGTAGCAGTGACTTTCATTGTGGTCAGTGAATAAGAATATCTCTGTTTACACAATATTTTGAAATTCATTCCGGGCAGGTGCTGCTTGTTGGGACCTGAGGGAGCTGGGGTTGTTTAGCCTGGAGAAAAGGAGGCTCAGGGGGGACCTCCTGGCTCTGCACAACTCCTGAGAGGAGGGAGCAGCCAGGGGGAATCAGGCTCTGCTCCTTGGGAATAAGAGACAACAAGAGGAAATGGCTTAGGCTGTGCCAGGGGAGGCTCAAGCTGGACATCAGGAGGAATTCCTGCACTGAAGGGTTGTTAAGATTTGGAGGTTTGGAGTCCCCATCCTTAGAGGTGTGGACTGGCACTCAGTCCTGGGGCTGGGGACAAGCTGGGGATGGGTCAGTGACCTTGGAGGTCTTTTCCAACTAAATGATTCTGGGATTCTACTGGGAAATGGGTTTTCAAGTTCTAAGAGTGAGGGAGAAGTTGATGGCTTCTCTCTTGACCCAAGCAAAAATTCAGGAGTAGAGCACTGTAGTCAGGAGTATTCACCCTACTCCAAGTTGAGGATCTCAGCCTCAAGTGTCTGGAGCAAAAAATCATCTCTTGAGTGACTTTAACTAAAATAACCCATATGTAAGATCTACATCCTGTTTCATTGACCTCATCTCATGCTGGAAGGCTGTTCAGGGCTATCCATCAAGAAATTCAGCTCTACTTCCACCGAGGTAGGAGAAGCACAGGTGATGCCAGACTGAGCTGTAAGTGGATGTGTAGATGGTTGGTGCCTACACTGGCTGGCTTGGGAAACTGCCTGTGTTTCATTCACAGCCATCTCTGGGAAGCTCTGTTCCATCCCAGCCAAGCTGGCTGTCTTTTTGCTTTTCCTTCCCCAGGGCCACAGTGTCAGATTAGTCATTTTTACAAGAGCGGGGAGCTTTATAGCAGCCCCAACATACGTTCTCTGGAACAGCGACAAGATAAATTCACTTTATACAAATACAAGCAGAAGTTGCTGTATCTCTCCTGGTTGCTTTTTTCCTTTTATACAATGGAGCAGGTGCAATGCCTGTATCTGTTATCAGTATCTAATATGGTTTGAGCAAACAAGGAATTGCTCACGTTGTCTAGGTGTTGCACACAGTCCATTAGTCACCCTGTCTAGTGCTTATCACAGTTCAAAAAAACAACATTTGGGATGAGTCATTAAGATTCATTAAAGAATATCTCTGTCACAGCAGCAAATGAGGGAGAAGTATGGAAGGGATGGGCGGGGGTATGTTTAATATTTGTGGAGAGCATAAGACATGTGCTGTGTACCAGGGATCTTAGGGACAATCCTTGTTTCACAGACTATTACTGGCAGAGCAAAAAGCGGACTTAGTTGTTTTGATCAGCTCTAGGAAGCAAATCCTGTATTTGGAGTGTGAAATAATTCACTTTTTGGGGATGGCCTGGGTTACAGAGTGTGATATCCCACACCAGTGTCCAGCTGGGGCCAACCCATAAGTCTTGTTGCAGCCGTGTGTGGCTCTGTCAGTGTCAGCAGCCCCGGAGCACTGTGCTCCCCTTGCCTTGCTCATGTTCCCAGCAAAAGAGACATTCCTGCAGGATGTCCTGTCCTGTCCCTGTCCTGTCCTGTCCCTGTCCTGTCCCTTTGGCCACCTGGTCTTGTGTGAAGCCCTGATGCTGTAAGTGCTCAGCAGGGGCTTGGTGGCACGCAGGACTGATGGCACTGGCCAACAAACAATGGCAGGCTGGCACAAAACAAGGGGAAATCATTTCCTTAGCCCATGAGAATCTGCTGGACCTTAGGCATTAGGGCTTTTTCCTTCCCTGGGAACAACAAAGTCAGTCTCCAAAAAAAAAAAACACAACAACTCTTTGTGAATTGTATTTTGAAAAAAACCCAACAAAGCCAACCCAAGCCGTGATTGATCAAAACCTTGTATTCTTTTTGCTCTTTTTGATTTTTATTTTAATTTTTTTAAAACATGTTTTTACTTTGAATTGTCTTTTCTACAAACAGCGGGTTTTGGTGGAGCCCTGCACAGACCAAGCAAAGGGAGGGAGTGCTGTAAGCAGTTCTTCTCCACACAGATCTCCATGTAGCTTTTTCCCCACTGGCATGAATTCCCCTCTGTGGGCCAGATGTGCTTTTCTCTTGAAAAACTCACAGGAGATGAGTGTTTCCATAGCTGAGCTGTCCTGCTGACAGCACTGAGATTTCTGGAGTCACTGCTCACTCCCAGGTGTGAAGTGGATTGCTCTCAGGCCAGATGAGCAGCCACAGGACTTTGTTGCTGCTTCTCCCAGCATTGGAAATCTTTTAATTAGGAGAGAAATAAACTGTCCACATTGTTTCTTTCTTTCCTGTAGTGCAGTCTCTTTCCTTTGTCTCAGTGCAATCTGGTTTTCTTAAAGTGGCTCATTCAGAAAGTAAGCTGAGGGGTGCCCAGAAGTCTTTAATTGAAAATATAGATTTTAGCATGATCTTTATGGTAATACTTCAGTTTCTTTTTTATCAATGTGATAAGTGATTGCCCCTCACATCCCAGCTTTCACTCTGGGTGGAAACTGAACTTTGGAAGCAATACACTCTCAGGTCCTGTGCAGGTGAGCTCTGCTGATTCCCATTGGATTTCTTTAAGCAAAAGTTTTGCTTTTAGTGCTCCTGAGTAAACCCAGGAGAAACTGGAGTTGTGTGGAGCTCTTATCTCAGGACAACACACACTTTGGCCAGGCGGGAAAGAAACTGAACAGATTTTAAAAGAAGGGGATTTTGATCTCACCTTCTTTAAATTTCTTCTGTCTTTCCCAGTAACCTGGACATTTCTGGGAACCCACATCCAGCGTGTGCCAGGGTTTATGGCCAGCAATCATCTTTAAAATACCCATTCTCTGGACTTGGACCCTCTGTCTCTTCCCAATGTTTTTGCAGTTTGCAGCCCTGCCTCAGGCTGGTTGAGCTTTTGCTGCACCTCCCAAAGACATTTGGGGCAGAGCTGTGAATCCCAGAATCCCAGGATCCCTGGTGCTGGAAAAGCCCTCCCAGCCCATGGAGTCCCAGCTGTGCCCGATGCCCACCTTGTCCCCAGCCCAGAGCCCTGAGTGCCACGTCCAGCCCTTCCTTGGGCACCTGCAGGGATGGGCACTGCAAAGCTCCCTGGGCAGCCCCTGCCAAGGCCTGAGCTCCCTTTCCATGGGCAAATTCCTGCTGCTGCCCACCCTGAGCCTCCCCTGGCCCAGCCTGAGGCCTGAGCTCTCCTCCTGTCCCTGTTCCCTGGCAGCAGAGCCCGACCCCCCCGGCTGTCCCCTCCTGCCAGGGACTTGTGCAGAGCCACAAGGGCCCCCTGAGCCTCCTTTGCTCCAGGCTCAGCCCCTTTCCCAGCTCCCTCAGCCCCTCCTGGGGCTCCAGCCCCTTCCCAGCTCCGTTCCCTGCCCTGGACACGCTCCAGCCCCTCCAGGGCTCTCCTGCACCAGCCACAACTGGAGCCAGCCCTCGAGGGGCCTCTCAGAGCCAGCACAGAGGGACCAGATGATGCTTCCAGGAATGGACTTGCTGGACTCTAACCTATAAAACCCAGCATTTATGTAGTAACACCATCCTGATGTCAAAAAATAAAATACAAAAAAAGTTAAGGATTGCATAGAAAATGTCCCACAAATCCACAGTTATGCATTGGCTTCCCACAGCTGATATTCTGCCATTAAAACCTTCCCTCACTTTCCTTAGCTCTCTGTATCCTGTGTCGTTACACGCTCCAGTGGAGAGTTTAGTTACTGAGGACAAGGTGAAGGGATTTGAAATGAGCACACTCCGCTCCTTTTGCTGTTCTCAGGCATATGGGAAACACCTCAAGGAATTCAGTCTTTTTAGGATACTCCCTTCTCTCACCTCTGGATGTGTTCCCTTGAAAGGAGCACGTCCCTAAAGAAAAAGTTTGTTTACCAAGGGATTATTGCAGGGATTCTTGCTTTCTCTGCAAGGATGTGTTTTAGCTCAGATTGAGCTGAAGGAAATGGGAGTCACGGAGTCACTCAGCCTTTCTTTTTTTTTTTCCTCTTCTGGCTTCCTGTTTGCCCCAAGCAACTTTTGAACCATTTGGTCAATTTCAACCAAAGCGTGGAAGGATCTCCTGATCTGAGGGAAATAAAGTCCTTACACGTCTCAGAAATAAGAGGCAGCAGAGCAGATAAAAGACACCAGACCTTGTGCCCCCACAGAGATAAAGGCAAGAAACGTGGGGTCGACTGTATTTGTTTCCAGAGAACCACACAAGAAATAAATGCTATTAAGAGGAACCTTTGATCAGGGCTCACATCTTACCAGGCTTGAGATAAGAATTTGTGTTATTAGAGATGAGATAAGGCCCTCTGAGAGGCAAGGCACGGGAGAGCAGCATCATTTGTTCTCCTGCTGGCAGAAGGACGTGCTGCTGTGGTGAAGTGTAATATTTACCTCAATTCAGTGGTTGCTCACCCCTCCTTGGGCTCTGCCTGAGGCAGTTCTCCTGTGGGGATGTTTGCTGAGGTGTGAGAGACCTGTGTTGCTGCCTCAGTGTTGCCTGAAGAGCTCAGTCCTGGGGAACAGCCTGAAATCCGCTACAAGTCTGCAGTTGATGGGGCTGGGTGACCAAATGGAAACATTCCTAGAATCACAGAAATAGAGAATCATGGAATGGTTTAAGTTGGAAGGGTCTTGTTCACCCCCTGCCATGGCAGGGACACCTTCCACTGTCCCAGGTGCTCCCAATGTCCAGCCTGGCCTTGGGCACTGCCAGGGATCCAGGGGCAGCCCCAGCTGCTCTGGACATCCTGTGCCAGGGCCTCCCCAATTTGACAATAAAGATTTTTTTCCTAATACATAATCCAACTCTGCCCTCCTTTATCTTGAGCCCATTCCCCCTTGTCCTGTCACTACAAGCCCTGATGAAAAGCCTTTCCCCAAACAAGATAAGCAATGACTGAAAGTCATGACTGTCTGAAGGCTATTCCAATTCCATTAATTAGTGAGCTGGCAGTTTCACTTGGGAGCCTGTTTGGCAAATGGCCACTGCTATCGATACTGAGGTTTGCCAGATCTTACCAGGAATGAGTGATCAGGCATGGAAAATGGGCAGCCATCCATCCCTAGAGAGTGAATCACACACCTTATTTCAGGAATATCATTAATGCCGCCTTTTATTTTTTCATTTTTTTTTTTAAATAAATATTTTCCAGGTCTGTAAGTAATGTGGGGACTTGCTATCCCAGTGGGAAGTGACACTCTTCTCCCTTCTGTGACAGTCTACTGGATTTCAGTGCTCCCTCCTAAATCCTACCTGGTATTTCAGTATGGATGGGTCTATTACATATTTATAGAGAGTATTTATAAATATTACATATTTCTAGAGAGTACTTTCCATGCCCATTAGTGGAGGGACAGGAGATAGATTCAGTTTTGTGATATTTGGGATATTCATCGTGCAGGTTGATCTCAAGCATGAACTTAGCAATGTTGAACTTGGGACCTGCACATCTTTTGTCTCTGGGTTTCCAAAAATAAATCTTCCCTGCTTATCTTTCTGACATCTTTTGTAAACAGTGAATTCAAGAGCAAACTTTGTAAAGCTCTTAACCCTAATCTTCCCAATAAGCTCCAAAGGTCAAATTACCAATTGTGCCCCGTGTTTGTTTTTGTCCTCTGGGTCTCAATTTTCATGCTTGCTTTTGCTGCTGGGCTCTCTGTGAGGCTGTTTGGTTGGGTTTTATACAAGGAAAGCAATCCCTTCCTTTTGCAAAGACCTTTGAGTCTGAAAAGTTTACAAAGTTTGAAAAGGCAGGGGGAGTGAAATAATAGCTTGTATTTGGTGACATGTGGCAGGTTTTGAGCCAAGGTTTACAGGAGAAGGGAGTTGATTCATACAGAAGATCAGCCTGCTGTCTGATTCCTTTATTTAAGCCCATTTTCTGTGCTCTCCACAAGAAACCCAGTGGATCTCCAGCTGCTTTGCGTTTTTCAGGTGGAAGAAGGAGCAGAGTCATGCAGGAGTGCAGTGGGAGCTGTGGGAGCAGGTACAAAAAGCAGGGATGTGGAAGGACTGAGTCTCCTGAGTCACATCCCTGCTGAGGGCTGGAAGCTGTGGCTGGTGTGATGTAAAGCCTTGGGGAAGAGGGTGTTGGAGGACAAACCACACAGGTTCCTTCAGTGGCAGCGTTTTCAGCTCAGCTCTGAGGTGGGATGGAAGGTGGGAGAGGCAGAGGGGAACATTCCAAAGCGAAGAGAAATTTGGAGAATTATGTCTCCTAATCTTCTCTGTGGGATACTGGTTTAAAGCCCAGCAATAGTTACTGGCAGCCTGTTTCCCTGTGTCACTCTCTGCTGGATTCCTGATTAATTCAGATTTCTGTTTCCACGAGGACTCTGACAAAGTCTCTCTCCTCTACCCAGCTGCTCATTTTCAGTAGAGGTAGGAGTATAATTCATTCCTGACCTCCTGTCAAATGGGACTGCAGTTGGGTAAGGGATCAAAATTTAATATAGGAAAACAGGCAATCATGTGAGATACGGCATGATCACATATTTTCTTATAAAAAAAGTGATTAAAATAGAAAAATATCTGAATCAGCTCAACAGCTTTTAAACATCTGTTGAATGCACCTTAGTGAGTTACATTCTTGATGTTTCACTTAAAAATACAGCATATTTAACTTTTCTTTCTTTCCTTTTTTTTTTTTTTTTTTTTTTTGAGCTAAAAAGTTTTCAGAAATGGCCTTTGGTGAACCAAAAATTAAGAGAACAGCTCTGAGAATAAATGTATCATGCTGTTGGCTGATATTTTGGTTTCCTTACAAACTATTTCCACCCCAGGAATGACTTGGTGTTAATTCAGCAGAGCAGGTGGCTGAAGAGACAGTTTGAATATTTGATAGCACACACCGAGGTGTTTGGATGAACTGGTCATTTAACAACAAAATCAAGAGGCATGCATCTCTAGGGAATTGTAAACAAAGCTGGAGTCATTCCTAATTATTGGGATACAGCCCTGTCATCAGCTCCTTGTCTAGATACTATTATTTATAGAAATAATTATTATGCAGTGTTTCAATTCGGGATGCGCACGGTTCTTTAATTGGGGGCTGAACTTGTGTTTGGCGATCTGGATTCCTATCCTTACTCATCTGTCTATCATTTATAAAGATTATATATCTGAAACGTGACCTGTACCTAATTATAATTAATTAAGTCACCAGCAGTATGCTGAAAAACTTGCATTTAAATCAGGGGTTGAATAATTAAGGCAATTAGTAGAACTGACTATTTGCAATATGGCTTCTTGAAAATGTGGAATAATTGCTAATCTTCTAGGCAGAGATGGACAGAACACCAGCCTGGTATTTAATTCTGTAAATACAAATTAGGTGAGGTGGTGCAAGTACAGAATTCCTTTTTTTAGTCCAAATTTCCAGAGGTCACAAACTGGGCGAGTGACACACAGCCCAACGGATTATTTCAGGGCACGGTTAAGTTCAGGGTGTCCAGATGAATCCTCAAGCTATTAAAAAATTCCCCTCTCTCAGCTTTCATCATTTTTATTTATAATCCTTAATTTGTGTGGTTGGGAGAGTAACAGTGCTTGTTTCCTCACCCCGCTCTGGCACCGGTGCTTGTCCCTGTGGACTTGTGCTTGTCCCTGTGGATTTGTGCTCGTCCCTGTGGATTTGTGTGAGCTCCAGGCTTCCCTGAGCCAGCTCAGTTGATTATTTATCCCAGGAATATGGGGATGGGACGCCCACGCTGGGCAAACTCAGCCCTCCGTCACCGCCGGAGCAGGCACGCCACGTGTGAGAGAAATCAGCCAGAGCGTGGAGAAACCAGAGGCAGCCTTCCCAGCCCTGCCTGGTGGCATTCCCCTTCCAAGGAGATGGCCTGGATAGGGCTGGCTGCCTGGAGGAGCAGGGTGCTGCCATCAGCTCTGATGCGCCTGCAGCTGGGGAAAGGCGGGTGACTCAGGGCAGGAACAGTGGGAAGGTGTCCAAGGGCTGGCAGAGCGGAGCTGGCCTGGCTGCCTCGCTCCCTGCCATCATCAGCTGCTGCTGGGTGATGCTGTCGGCCTCTTGCCCAACCCAGGAGCCCAGAAAATGTGTCATGATAGCCAGCAGCAGCAATGGGGAGCCTCCAGAGAAAGGGCTGGGGATCTGTGGGGACACCAAGCCCTCCTCTGGTCACCCCAGCACAAGGTGGAGGGGAATCCATGGGCTGGGGTTTTGTCCTGGTTATTTATTTTTATTTTTTTTTTCCATCCTGCTGCTTTTAGTGCTTCCAGCTTCTCTGTGCCTGAGGCACTAACTTGGATTAGTGGATTTGTGTCTGTGCATCCACGAGGTGAGCTCGCTGTCGAACAATCTGGATTTTGCACACATTTTTGTTGTCTTTTTAAAGACTTGTTGAGCTTGTGGTAGTGAGGACCACGCTACAAGTCGGTTCAACTATTTCATTGGAAGCTCAGATAAATAATTTATAGCTTTTTAATTTTCTTTTTATTTTTTTAGCTTTTGTGTTTATACCCCAAGAAAATTAAGAGAATATTGCCAGATTTTCCTCTCAGGAACACACATGCATTTTTCCAGAACTTGGATAATTGCTCTCTATATTTTTGCTATGTCTGGTTTTTTTGTTGTTGTTTGTTTGTTGTTTTTTGTGTTTTTGATTTTTCCTCAAATTCCATTTGAATGAGGCATTCCAGGACTGTGGCTTGTGTGGAATTTTTGCATGGTTAACACTGGGCACATGCAGCAAACCCATCTTCCTGCCCCAGGGCTTTGCCCAAGCAGGGTTTGTGCCTTTAAAGCAAAGAGAGTGATTCAATGTCCTGTACGTGACAGGGACAGCTCCTAACAAGTCTGGAGGTATTTTTAGAACTTGATAAAATGACACTTCATAAAACACCGATCAGGCAGCTCGAGAGAGGAAATAAGAGTGGAGAGACTTTGGGAAAACATTACTGTATTTTTAATTATCAGCCCTTTTGATGTTGTCAGCCCATACCTTCAGCAACCTGAATAATTGTTTAACTTCCTTCCTATTTAATGCAGTCATTTTATGGCTCAGAGGCACAGCTTTTGCTCCTGAGTTACCCTTTACAGCTGTGGCAGCCTTGGGGACGGTGTTTTGGGTCACACAGCTGCCCTGGCAGTGGGGGCTGCCAGGGAACAGGGACAGGACACGAGGAAAGGGCCTCAAGCTGTGCCAGGGGAGGCTCAGGCTGGACATCAGGAGGAATTTCCCCATGGAAAGGGTGGTCAAGCATTGAAAGAGGCTGCCCAGGGAGGTTTGGAGATCCCCAGAGATGTCCAAGGACAGGCTGGAAACCTGCGTTTTCCTCATGGCATCCACTGGAATTTTATCTTTCTGGGAGTGAAATATTCCCATTTATGGTACTGACACATTAATATCTGTATGCTGAGCTGGGGAGGGAGGATGAGCCCTCTGCTCCTAAAGGAACACCTTTTTCAAGGCAAAACAAAAGTCCAATTTTGTGGAAATGAAGCAGTGCAAATGGGAGTAGGATCTTGGGGTGTTGGGCTGCTGAAATCTACAGAAATGCACAGGTGTGAAATTAAAGCAAGATTTCATCGTCTTCTACATTGAATACTCAAAAAAACTGAGTCTGCCTGTTCTAAATTGGTGTCTCCACTGAATTTTGACAGTCCACACCAGTTAAAGTTCTGGCCCTGTGGATGAAGCCTAAATTTATTGCTCTTTTCAAACAAAAAATAAATTAATTTTAATAGTCCTGATGGCCCAGGACAGGACCTGTTCAGCCCTTCAGATAAAGGTATCTTAGGTCAGTGTTAGCTCAGATTTTTCTGACATGACTTACACTCACAAAGAAAGGAAAGAATTAAAATTCTTTCAGCTTTTTTGGTTCTTCATGAATTAAACTTGCTGAGAAGACCAGCAAAATATGATGCTCCCTGCTCAGCCTGCAGGTCACCATGGGGAGAGGTTGTGATACTCAGCAGATTCCCTTTAGGATGTGGGGTTTTCCAGTGTGGGAAGGAGCTTGGATAAATCCAGAAGTTTGTTTTCCCTTCCCACTGATCCCAGAAGGGATGCTCTGAGGTTCTGACTCCATGTGAAATGTGTCATCAGGGAGATTCACACTCATCCCCAGAGCTCCACAGAGCCTCAGCAGAAAGGATAGAAGTGTAAGGATGATACTCCTGTGGAAGCAGCTTGCTCAGAGAGGAAATTCAGTTCCTGGAAGAAAAGCTGGGGAATGGTGGCCTGCAAGACAGCTCAGAGAATTTACCTGGATGCAGCTTCCCTCATGCACACATCCATCCTGAAAAAAACAGATATTTTGGGGTTACAAACCCACTGGTGCAGATATGCCACCCTACAGAGAACCCAGGTATGGCAGAGGAATTTCCAGGGAGCTGAGTGGTGTCCTTATGGACCCTCTGTGTTCTTCAGGAAGTGTAAAGGGGCTGCAGCAGTGGCAGAAGACCTTGACTTAATTTAAGGAATCATCCCAAAACTAGGAGAGGCCCAGCATCCCAGCAGAGCAACGTGGCTGCCTCAGTTCTCCTTCATGATCAACAGTGAAGCTCTGGGATGACAGGAAAACACAGACTGGGAATAAAGGCTGGGAGAAGGTTGTTCTGAGAGAGACTTTCACATTTCTCGCAGCTTTCCCTTTTCCCACTGATGCAGTGAAGGGCATCTGGCACAGGAAATCTGGAACCCCTGGAGAACTCCTTCTGATTCCAATAAACTCCAGCCTGAGCACTCACAGCTCTGCATTTGTAAACAATCTCAGCACATCTCTTCTTTGGGATCCATCCAAGCTGCACTTTACTGAAATGCTGTTCTTTTCCTGCTGCCTGATGCAGTCCATCACGCTTTTTCTGCATTTTGCTTGCTTTGAGTGTCACCAGAGAACTTTCAGCGAGGCAATTTTTTATTGTTGTGATGGCTGGTGAATATTGTGTTGGGGGAAAATAAAAGCTGAAGTGGAAGTTTTCTAATCAAAGTCACTGTTCTTGTTTGAAATCTGGATGAAGACAATGCAGATGGGTGAGTCAGTGTAAGTGGTGTCTGATGCTCTGAAAGAAAAACTCCTTATATAAACACCTGAGTGATCTGATGGAATTTTCTACATGTATCCATGATAAATGAATTTTTTAAATACCAATTAAAGGCATAAGAAATCTTTGGAGACCCCTCTTTCAGTGCCACAGTTCTAGAGGAATACATCTTTCAGAATCTTCCAGGTAGAGGTTTTGGTAGGCTTGGTTGTTTTTTTTTTAATTTTTCCAAATTGGAAACAATTTTAAAGCCGTGTTTAAGCACTCACACTTAGCTATGTGTAACTGGATTTAGAACAGCAATCCTGGCAGTGGTTTTTCTTCCCCTTTAAAATGCATATTTTCCATTAAACATTGTGGCTAATGAGTGTTGCTATTCGTAATGAAGCCTTTTTTTTTTTTTTCCAGGTTAGCAGTGAATCACTTCAGGCTGTGACCTTATCTGATCTTGCATGTTTAGGAGGGCTGAGTCTAATCAATAATTGCTGAGGTTTCATCACGGAGCCCGTGGGTGCTGCCGGAAGCAGTTTGGTGATTAAGTAGTTGACACTCTTGCTCTCAACCATTCATGAAACTCTTGTCCCATCAAAGCCCTGCTAGAACCCTGCAGCCTTTTGGAAAACTCAGATTTTTTTCCCTGCTCAGCCTTCATCACTATCCCATGGTGGTTTTTTATGTCGGACTATTCATCCAGACACTCCTGGTCAAATTCCAGTTTTGATAATTGTTTTCTGCCTAGCATCCTTCCATTTCAATTGAGCCTCCTTTGTTCCCTAAGCCAAGGTGTTAAACTGCTGGGATGATTGCTTCCCAGGCCAGCTCTGGGAATGCTGCCTGGCACAGGGCGAGCTCAACTCTGCTGCCTCTCAACTTTATCAGGTGTTTTTTCAGCTTCTCCAAGGGCTCTCTCTGCGAACAACTGATAATGTCCTGTGGAAACATCTGGACGGGGTCATCTCTTCTGCTTCCTGGGCTGGAAGGACTTCAGCTATTGAGGCGCACAGATGTAGCATGAGCTGCGGTTTGATGTTTAGATCACAGACAAAACTCCTGCTTTTTCTGCCCTCTGACAGCCCCTGGGAATTATTAGTGTTGGCGTTAAAGCGCTCTGTCAAGCACAGAGGGGATGTCTGAATGCCTTTCTTGTTTGTTTGTTTTCCAAATGTGTAAAGGCGGCCTGGAAAGCTCCCGGTGTTTGTTGGTGGTGGCATTCCCTGAATGCCTCCATCTCTCCTTGCTGATCCTGGAGGAACAGAGGAGATTTAGCGGCTGATCTCCTGCCCCACAGCTTCTGTTTCAGTGCTGCCCCTCCAGGAGCTGAGAGAGCATCCAGGACATCTCTGTGAGCTAACAGGGAATTGGGAGTTGGAAGAGGGAAAGGACTTGATTGATACTCCTGGTTATTTCCGAGAATCACACGCTCAGTTCCCAACCAGCAATCTGTGGCGCTGGAATGAGCATTAGGTTTTGGAAATATCAGTGTTCCACCTCCCCATGGGTCGAGCTGTCAGGTCACAATCATTCTGATGGCTTCTGTGGATCCTGGCCAGTTCCAGTCCCACTCTTCCTCTCCCAGTTCAGCTGCTGCTTTTGCCTGGGCTGCTTCTTTGCAGCAGGAGAATTCAAAGGGGTTGGAGGAGAGACTGGTTGGTTGGAGCTGGAGCTGCTCAGACAAAGCCAGAGCAAAACAAACTCATCCAAATGAGATTGGTTCAGGGTGATGTGAGAGGTTTTAATTTCTGTGGGGAAAATAGGAATCCTAAACCCCTGGCTGAAGCCTGGGCTGTGGATGCACTCCTTGTCCTGCCTGCAGCTCTGCCAAGTGGTGCTCATCAATGATCCAAAATGATCTCTCACTGCATCTCCTGGAGGACCTGTTCCTTGGGCAGGGGTGGGGATGGGAGGGCTAAAACCAGTTTTAGTCAAAATGAGCAGCTCACCTTGCACAACACACAGGAGGTCTTTGCTAACTGAAGTCATGAAGTCCTCAAGGAAGGTCTGCCTCTCTCTCCAAGAGCTTCAGCAAGTTCCACATTGAGTTTGGTGACCTGACACTTTTATGCCTTAACTCTCCTTGCAGATGAACTCTGAAAGGCAGATTGGAGCTGTTTCAGGGGAGGTTTAGGTTGGATTTTAGGGCAAGGCTCTTCCCCCAGAGGGGGCTGGCACTGCCCAGGCTCCCCAGGGAATGGGCACGGCCCCGAGGCTGCCAGAGCTCCAGGAGCATCCAGGGATGCCCAGGCTGGGCTTGTTGGGGGCTCTGGGCAGGGCCAGGAGCTGGAATGGATGATCCCTGTGGGTCCTTCCCAGCCAAGATATTCCATGATTCCATGATTGGTGCTGTGGCCATCCCCTTGCTGGCTGTGCTGGGTGGATTTACAGCCTCAGCCTCCCAATGCCTCCCTGCAGGACCATCCTGCTGGGCCTGTTTGGGCACACGTTGTTTTTGTGGGGTATTGTCACCTGCAGAGTCCCAATGGAAATTTCTGTCCCCGTGTCCTGTGTGCCACATAAACACCTGGGGACAAACAGACCCTGCCCCAAAGAGCTGTAAGGGAAAGGTCATGGCTTGTGTTGTGTCTAGATGAGAAACTGAGGCCAAGAAGGTGAGGAATGAGCCTGGACCTCCTTCCAGTACCCTACAGAAGCTCACCATCACTGCTACCCCAAATCTGAAAATGCCCAAATCCCTGAACTGTTCCCCAACACTCAGGACCAGTTATTTCCTGTAGTTTTTAAGTCATGGCTTTATTTTTAGATCAACACCACCTCAGCTGCAATTACACTTGTACCAATCAAGCATGTGGCAACGCTCATGGGTGTCTGAGTAGTCCTGTAGTGGAAGGATTAATTTGCAGGGTTGGAAAAGGTGGAATGGCAGGTGTTGCACAGGAGCTGACACTGAGGTTTCACCTGCCCCATAAAGCTCCTCAAAGGTGATGTCCCAAGAGAAGAGAGCAGCAACAGCAGGCACTTGGTTCAGGGTCCTTTTTCACCCTCTCCTTTCAGAGGGATCCTCCAGCCCTGACCATATCTTAGCCCTAAGTCACGTCAGGGAGCACATTTTTAATGCTGCTTCATTGGAGAGTCAGAGGCATTTGTGGGATTGGTGTGGGAGTACAAAATTGTTTTCTGATGAGGAGTTGAGTCGAGGTTTGTTGGCGTCTCCTCTAGTGGCTGTTTGTGTGTAAACTTGAAACCAAACCAAGCAAAAGGAGTGAAACCATCCAAGGCCTAAAATGTCATCTGGCAGCGAGGAAAGGCTGCAAATACCAGATTAGGGGAGCCCAGAACCAGCTGGCTGCTGTTCATGCTGAAGTGAGTGCTCACCAGACATTCCAAAGCTGGCCTTAAAGCCTTTCTAAGCTCACTGGTCACTGCTACTCGTTTCAGGATCACTGGCAAGCATGAAGGGGGCTTCTGTTTAGCTGTGGGAAAAGAAGGCAGGGAAAACAGCACCAAGTCCACAGTTTTAGTGCCCTTTCTCCTGTGGTTCACAGCACAGACCGGAGTCCAGCTCCATCTGGAGCCAGCTCCAAGGGTTTTGCTGGTTTTCAGCAGGACCAGGGTGAAACCAAAGTGTAATGACAAGTCACAAAGACTGTAATGAAGCTGTGCTCCCTGAGCAAGCAGCTGTGGTGGTTTAGGAGGTTCTTGCCTCTCCCACCCCTCGAACAGAGGCTCCTGCTCCCAAAACGGTGCGAGCAGAAGGGAATGTGGGATCATGCTTCACCAGCTTCACATCTCTTTCCTGGGAAACAAGCCCGTTTGGAGCTGCAGGCTGTGGCCACCTCCAGCAGGAGGGTGAGCCACCCCCATGGGGTGATAAGGAAACCCACAGCATCGGGGCTTGTCAGAGCCCATTCTAGAGCCTCTCATTACCCCATTGTTCCCTTTACTGAAAGCAGTTGTGCCTACTGCATGTCCCCATGCTTCAAAAAGTCAGACCTGGGACACAATGGATGGGGCTTGTTGCTCAGGAAGTTTTTCTTTTTGCACATTTAAAGACAGGAGGAGGCTTTGTCGCCGCCGCAGCAGCGATATCCTGACACACTCGCTGCGACGGTGGCAAAGGAAGTTTCGTTCTGAATATAGCTAATCTCACACTAAAAACGTAACCCTTTGAGGCCTGGAAGCCAGCACCACGTGTGAAATCGTCTCGAGTGTCTCATGTGGAAGGATGGGTTTTAAAAGCCACCCTTGGGAGATTATCATTAAACCGAACCTTACGCAACGCTGGACTCGGAGGGATCGGTGTTTGCACATCTGTGGTTTCAGTGACCTTGACAGAGTTGTTTCCCAGTGTAAGTAAAATCAGAAGTAGAACTTGCAACAGCGAGCAAATGTGTTTTTGCACTGTACTCCAGGCGGATTAGTGATGTCATGGCTGCTGTGTGCTGTAGCTCTGTCTCCTTTAATGCCTTTTTTTTTCCTTATCTTGATGCTAATGTGGCTTTGAATTCCTTCAGCTGAAGAACTCACAGCTCTTGGCATCCTGCCCCACAACATTTACCTGGAGCTCTTGCAACCTTCTGTGACATCAGTTTTACTGTTGAGGGTGTAATTGATCTTACCCAGTCTCCAACATGCTCATTATAATATTCATTGTGGTTCTTTTCCGACACTGGTACATGCCCGTCTCGGAACATCTACGCAATATCCACCTCCATATACTTTATTTGTGTGGGGGTTGATTTTCTAGGGGTTATGGGGTTCATTTGATCCTCACAAAGTGTGAGGATCAGAACAGCCCAGAGCAAAGAAGTTAAAAAAAAAAAAAAAATGGGGAAAAATATTGAGGAAGAACAGCAGGCTGTGTTGTCTTTGTGAACTTCGCAGACTGAGTAGGGTTTTTTATGTATTTCTTCTTTTCTAGTGATGCTGGTACCAGATGGCTGATTTACAAGTCAAAAACTTCAAGCATCCAGTAGTTCAGCCTCTTACTTCCAGAAGTAAGAGGATGGATTGAGCCTGATTGATTATGCTAATGTGGCCCATGGAAATTCTCTTCTTGATGAGAGACTGTGGGGTGGAGACACTGGGAGATATTTCTTGGTGCTCATTTATGAGCTCTGCTGTGGGTCCCATCCCAGTCCTTGGAAGTCCAGCACCCATGGAAAACCTGAGGAAGTGGGTGGGATGTGCAGCAGGGTATCTACAGAAAAATAGAATCCACTTTGCTCGTGGTTTAGGATGGGTGCACATAGAGGAAGAGGGGATTTTCCTGCACTTCTCTCCAGGAATTTGGGACGTGGTTTCATTTTTCTTACAGTTAAGCACATTCAGTAAAATAGCATAAACATCACAGCTGAAGTAATACCTCATCAAAAGCTGTGAAAAGGATGAAGACATTTAGATGACACATAAATACACTGAGTTTTCAGCCACAGTATACAGTGAACTACTTTCAATGGAAAATCAAGGCTTTCAAAGCAATTCATTTAACATTTCCATTTTAACACTTCCTCAAAGTCAATTGCAGCAGAGAACATGCAGCTCAGTTTGCTTCTTCAAACCACAACACAAAATAGTCCAGAACTTCTGCTATGAAGCAACAAAATCCCTCCAGGATAAAAATGCAAATTTTTTGTCCTACAAACGATGACATGGCTTAAGGGCTTTTCCAGTTTGCTGTCAAAGAAAGGATACGTCTTCACTGCTGGTTACATGCACTGCAATTAACTAAAGTTTCATTTGGTTTGATATTCTCCCCTCCCAAATTATGTTAATGTGGATAAATAGTGTGGATAAAGCAGCCTCTCCTTGAAATAAAATGTGGGCAGTTCAGTACAGGCTGGTCCTGAACTCGGGGGTGGCTGTGCTGAGGATGCTGAGGGGTTAATCCTGGGAGTCTCTGCAGGAATTTGACTCATTTTCTGAATTTTCACAGTGGTATTATCTCAGCACACAGGGGAGCTGGGGGAAGTCAATAATCACAGAGTTATAGAACCATGGAATGGTTTGGGTTGGAAGGGACCTTAAATCCCATCCCATCCCACCCCTGCCATGGCAGGGACACCTCCCACTGTCCCAGGAGCTCCCAATGTCCAGCCTGGCCTTGGGCACTGCCAGGGATCCAGGGGCAGCCCCAGCTGCTCTGGGAATTCCATCCCAGCCCCTGCCCACCCTGCCAGGGAACAATTCCTGCCCAAGATCCCAAGATCCAGCCCTGCCCTCTGCCCCTGGCAGCCATTCCCTGGCTCCTGGCCCTGCAGCCCTTGGCAATTGTCTCTCTCCAGCTTTCCTGGGGCTCCTTCAGGCCCTGCAAGGCCACCCTGAGCTCAGCCCAAAGCTTCTCCTGGCCAGGCTGAACAATGGCAGCTGTGCCAGCCTTTGCTGCCAGCAGAGCTGCTCCATCCCTCTGCTCATCCTGGAGCCTCCTCTGGGCTCTCTCCAGCAGCTCCATGAACAGTTGTAGTCAAAAGGAGAAAGAAATTGTCCTGTGAGCAATTGAGATCGTATTAATTAAAGCTTCAGCCTGTGTTTCTTTTGACTAAGATTGGTTTAAAAAGTACAAAATGCCAGTGCAGATCTTTATGTCTCAGTGGGTCTCAACCAAAAGGCACCACTCAGGCTCCATGTTCTGCTGCAATCCCTGAGTATTTTTTTCCAAACTACTTATTTTTGTGTTATTTATTAATTGTTTCACTGGAATTCCCTTTATCATCAGATTTTAGGGGAATAATAGTAAAAAAAAGCCAAAGAGAAACCCAACATGAGCAACCTCCCATCCTCTCCTTTACAAATAAAAATTTTTTTAAAAAGTCCACCAATAACAGTTTGTTCTTTGGTAAGGGGCTAATGGGACACAGGACTTGGCATGCTGGAACAGCCACTGGAATGAAGATATTATCATAAAAACCACTAAATCTTGACTTCATTAAAACCTATTTAATGGGATCGACATTTTTTCCTGGCCAAAATTTCTAAAGTTATGTAATAAACTCTGTGTGCCTTATCCTCCAGGGTTATTTCCACACTCTATTAACAGGCTATAGCAGGTTTTTTAAAATATGCAGCATGGTGTGGTGTGTACCTGGGAACAAGGAACAGAAAGTTCTTTCAGAGATTGTATGTACATATGTCTGTAGGCTGCATGAGCTTGCCTAAACAATTCACACCATTATCAAGAGGATCTTGGCAAAAACAAGAGAAAAAAAAAAAAAAAAAAGAGATTCAGTGAGTTACATAACAGGCACATATCTCTTTCCTTCTTGAGCAATGGCTGCTTCCACTTAACAAATGATATTTGAAGCATTCCACAAAAACTGCTAACAAAATCAATTCCCATGGCCTCTTGAGGAATGGAATTGGTGATGTGTGGGATGGTGAGACGCTGGCTTCAGTTGTTTAATCTTCTGGGTAATCCCAGATATTTGCATTCCTGGAGATTTCAAAATTTGTGTCTTTAAATATTTGGTTGCAAAAGGTGGAGACAGAAAGCGCTAAGTAAGGAGGAAAAGTGGAAGGACAAATACTATTAATTTTTTTTTTCCAGGCTGAGACGGACCTGTACTGTAACTTTTGGGAGCAATCCACCCTGAAGTCCCCCCAAACGCTCCTGACCAGGCACAAATCCTGTATTTCTCTATACATGTGGATATTTCAGAATTTTTTGCTGGCCAGATGATCAGACCTGATCACCACAGAGTGGGTGGAGATGGGGTTCCAGCCTGACCATCTTCCCCAGGGCCACTCTACTCACTTTGGGAGGTTTTTGTCACTTATTTCTTTACCCTCAGATGCAGCAAACCCAAGATTCTTGGTAAAGATTATAGAACTGGAAAGGAATTGCCTGAATGCTCACAGAAATTTTTCACTGAGGGGACCAAAGGATTTTTATCACTTGCATTCCTGAGTGCTGGATGTTTTGACCAAAGCATTTGGTGCCTTATAGAAGAGAAACTCCACTGCAAGGGGACAAAAAAGCATCCAAATCTGTGCAGGGATACCCAGAGCAGGCTGCAAGGAGGGACAGGCACATCCTCACGTTTCCTCCAGCACATCCTCCCCTCTCCTGGCAGCCCCTGCACGGGGAGTTCCTGGCCCAGAGGCTGGATTTGAGTTTCTGTGGTTTATATCTCACCGTGGACTTTTCTCCCATGAACTGTCCTGGGCTTTCCAGTGTTGGATTTCTGACACCTGTGACATCTGATGGTGGAGGATCCCACAGTGTGGCTGTGTGCTCTGTGAAAATCCATGTGTGTATGTTTTTTAACCTGTTTCCTCTTCTCTCCACATCTTGCAGAGTGAGAAACAAAGGAGAAACATCCTGGGTTTGCCCCTTCCCAATGACTCAGGTCACGCTGTCACACTTGAATTACTCCTGTTGGGTCTTGTGCAAACCAAGGGCTTCCCATCTCCTCAGAGCTATTTTTATCCCATTTCCATAAAAGCTGAACTTCTCCAGTTCTCCAGTTGCAAAACCAAAGCTGGGAGTGTGTTTATATTAATTTATTTAATTAATATAAATTAAATATCAAATATTTAATTATTAGTAATATAAATTAATATTTAATTTATATTTATATTGTTTATATTAACATGTATTACATTAATTAACATATAGAATATATTAATATATAACATATACCACAACATCTATAACATATATATGGCACACATATATATAATATATATAAAATTTTTAAATATATATAATAGAAATATAAAATATTTAATTATATATAAATAAAATATTAAATACTATATCATATAAATATAAAAAAGACAATATAAATATATAAAATATATAATATATACATATAAAATATAAAATATATAATATATATTATAAATATAAATTAAATGTTATTATATTTATTATATATATTATATTATACATTCAATATAAATATTATAATGTAAATATAAATAAAACATAATATATATAAAATATATAATAGATAAATATATATGTATATTTATATATTGACATATATAAAATATATAATATAAATACATAATAAAAGATAATGCATATAATATAAATATATAATATAAAAATATAATTTATCAATTAACATTTCTGATATTAATTATTTACATTAACATGCCCTGTTTTGTATTACCCCAGTAGCCATGCTACTTCTCAGATGAGCTGTGCTGGTTTTTTGGTCTATGCCATTTTTTCCCCCTGATAATGTAAATTCTCTGTGCTCTTTTAAGAACCACCTTGGAGTAAGAGCTCTGAAAGTGCAAGGCAGGCTTGAAAGGAGTCTCTCTTTTATGTGCTGAGTTTGCTCCTCTCCAGCCAAGACAAGAAAGCTCTGGGGGGGAAGAAGTCTCTTCTATCCCTTTCCCACAGTTAAACAGCTTTTGTTGAGTTATGAGTGAAGCCACTTACATAATTTATGGTCAGAAAGCTGAGCTGGCATGTTTTTTGGTGACTGGAAAAGAGAAAAATATCGAAATTTCCCAGCTGACCCCAAAACAAAAATGTCCCATTAGGTTGGCACTTACTGCGCATTTACTGTGTAATTTGGTTTTGTACTGAGTGCTCACACTGAGATTATCTTTGTGTAACTGTCAGGCATTTGCAGATGGGTTTTCTTGTGGAAGATGCATCAGTGTCATGGCTCTCACATCTGGAAATGTGTATTTAAAATCCCAGAAGGGTTTGGGTTGGAAAGAATCTGAAAGATCAATTCATCCTACCCCTGCCATGGCAGGGCCACCTCCCACTGTCCCAGGTGCTCCCAATGTCCATCCTGGCCTTGGGCACTGCCAGGGATCCAGGGGCAGCCCCAGCTGCTCTGGCAATTCCATCCCAGCCCCTGCCCACCCTGCCAGGGAGGAATTTCTTCATGTATCTGGCCAAAAATTCCCCTCTTTCAGTTTGAAGCTGTTCCCCCTTGTCCTGTCACTCCAGCTCCTGATGAATTTTCCCTCTCCATGTTCCCTGTAGCCCCTTCAGGCTCTGAGGTCTCCACAAAACCCTCTCTTCTCCAGGCTGAACATCCCCAGCTCTCCAACCCTGTCTCCACTGGGCAGCTGTTCCAGTTCCCACATCAACTTTGGAATTTCTCCATCAGTTCCCTGTCCTAGTGTTGGGAACACCACAACTTCATGCCATGTTCCAGGTGGGGACTCACCAAAGGAATGTCTTCCATCCCTAAATGCTTTTTCCCAGCTCTTCACAGAGAATTGTTCTGCTTCCTTCCCTCTGACACCTCAGTTTTGCTCTGCCTGTGTTTTAGAGGGGCTTTGCTTGTCTTTGCTGGGTGTCAACTATTTATTTACTTATTAAAATTAATTTTTATTTTATATATTTATTATTATATATTTATTTATTATATTTCTATAATGTATTATATATTTATTTTTATATATATAATGTAATATAATATAATATAATATAATATAATATAATATAATATAATATAATATAATATAATATAATATAATATATATTACATTGCATTACATTACATTACATTACATTACATTACATTACATTACATTATATTATATTATATTATATTACATTACATTACATTACATTACATTATTTATATATTTATAAAATATTTAATATTTCTATTTATATTTTTAATATAAATTAAATATTTGAAAAATATTTATTTTTCATTCGTGGCTAACAGTCTCGGGGAACTTTTCAGGATGCATGTTCTAAAATCACAGTCTTGGTCTCCATTGTGATGTTCCAGAAGCTTCCTGAGCTTCTGGCCACGTCTGGAAGCAATCCCTGGGTCAGCCAGTGTGACTGTGTGGGATGGGCAGGATAAGCTGCATCCTACAGGACACCCAGCAAGGATTTCCCAGCTTTTCTCCATTCCAGAAGAGATGGGATGCAGGAATCTCCTCACCAGTGAACTCCCTCAAAAGGCCACCAAAGTCTGGCCCCAGGAGATTTTTGTACAAACACACTGAAAGCTTTTGGTTTGTGCAAGTGAAGACCTTGGTCACAACTGCATGAAGAATGATTATGACGGAAGGCTGGGAGAACAATTTCAGTGGGATTCATTCAGAGGCTTGTGTGGGACTATTCCCAAGCCATGAATTTACCTATTCCTTGGGAAAATTTGCTTGGAAAAATCCTTCAGTTACAAGTTTTCTGCTGTGCTGTTGGAGACTCAGCACACCAGTGCCACGATTGTTTGTGCAGTGCATTCACCTAACAAAAAGGTGCAAACCTCATTTCCTTACTGGTTGAAATTCGGAAAATTAAATGGAGCATCACCTAATCCACTGTTGCCATCCACATGAATCTGTGCCATCATTCTTTCTCTCCCCCTCTCCTTTCTCTTTCCCCTCCCCCATCCCCAAACTCCCCTATTTGCAATTACAGTCTTTTTTAGCGAGGAGCAATGGCTTTTTAATTTTCCCCCAGAAATGGAAGTGTGCAATTATTATGCAAAGCAGCTATCTTTTAATTCCCCAAAATTTCCGGTGTACACTGTAATCAGTCATTTTCCCCTGTACGTTTTACTGTTTGAAATTGTAAGCCTGCAACATTAGAAAACTATAATAAATAATTCAGTGATTTCCTTTCAGCTTCATATTCTACTTTGCTGAATATGTTTGGAGGTGTAAATATCTCTCTGGAGGGAGATAATCTTAAGTTTAGTTTTCTAATTTGATTAAGGAAGCGGCGCCTGCCTGTTTCCTCCACAGGCAGGAGAATGAGTGCACCAGGGAGATATTTAGATATCTGTGTAGGTGTGTTTAATACATTCCTCCTAATTGTATTTCCTTTTCACTAAATAAGAAAAGTTGTAATGCTATGGGATTAATCCTCCCATATTCCCCCACCTCCTTTTCTCCCCTGGTTTAATTGTCTTGTTCCTGACAGACAGAATCCCAGAATTGGAAAAGATTTTGATTGAGTCCCAGCTGTGCCCGATGCCCACCTTGTCCCCAGCCCAGAGCCCTGAGTGCCACGTCCAGGTGACACCTGCAGGGATGGGCACTGCAAAGCTCCCTGGGCAGCCCCTGCCAAGGCCTGAGCTCCCTTTCCATGGGCAAATTCCTGCTGCTGCCCACCCTGAGCCTCCCCTGGCCCAGCCTGAGGCCTGAGCTCTCCTCCTGTCCCTGTTCCCTGGCAGCAGAGCCCGACCCCCCCGGCTGTCCCCTCCTGCCAGGGACTTGTGCAGAGCCACAAGGGCCCCCTGAGCCTCCTTTGCTCCAGGCTCAGCCCCTTTCCCAGCTCCCTCAGCCCCTCCTGGGGCTCCAGCCCCTTCCCAGATCATTACAGAATCCCAGGATTCCTGGTGCTGGAAAAGCCCTCCCAACCCATGGAGTCCCAGCTGTGACCCATCCCCACCTTGTCCCCAGCCCAGAGCCCTGAGTGCCACCTCCAGGTGACACCTGCAGGGATGGGCACTGCAAAGCTCCCTGGGCAGCCCCTGCCAAGGCCTGAGCTCCCTTTCCATGGGCAAATTCCTGCTGCTGCCCACCCTGAGCCTCCCCTGGTGCAAAACAGGCGCAGTCTGTCCTCTCCATCTTATGGGTGAAGGAGGGACCATCTTACATGAGCGAGTCTTTAACAAACAAAAAACTTTTTTTGGTTTCCATAAGGAGCTGTGGCTAGCAAAGAGCTGTCACAAAAGAACAGATTTTGCTTAGCAGCTCTCAGGAAATATTTCTACATATTTTGCAGAGGTGAATGTGATAATTCATTAGTGCAAAATGGCCATGTGTTATGTTAGAGGAGAGAGAAAACAGTGCAGAGCTACACAGAAGTACAGGTGGCCTTAAAATTGTGATTTTTATTTTTTTTAAATTTTTTTAAATTTTTTTTTGGCTTATGTAAGCTCAGGGTTCTTCTGTTTGTTTCCAAATGTGTGAGATTAATTTGCTTTATAGTTTCAAGCTGTTCCTTGAAACCAGGAGAGCTCAAATTGACACCTTCCAGGACCTGAAGGGACCCTACAAGAACCTGGAGAGGGAATATTTACAAGGGCCTGGAGTGGCAGAACTTTAAGATGAAGGAAGGAAGATTTAAAGGTGAGATTAGGAAGAAATCCTTCCCTGGCAGGGTGGGCAGGGGCTGGGATGGAATTGCCAGAGCAGCTGGGGCTGCCCCTGGATCCCTGGCAGTGCCCAAGGCCAGGCTGGACATTGGGAGCAGCTGGGACAGTGGGAGGTGGCCCTGCCATGGCTGGGTGGAAAAAGATGATTTTTAAGATCCTTTCCAACACAAACCATTCCATGACTTTTGGATTATATGGAAAAAAACCCCAAAAAAACATGTAAAGAAAGCCTAAATTAGGGCTTTTTGGAAAATGCAGGCTGAATATGTTTTTCTTATTAATCTCTAGATATCATAGTGCTTTTTTGGACTCTCCACAGGCTGTGGGGTGCTGTTTCCAGCCCTTCCATTTCCTTAGCAGGTATGAGTGTGCTGTGGCATTATTTAAAATTAAATCCTTCTGAGTACCTGTGGTGAGGATCCTGGGCTTGCAAACATCCTTGTCAGGAGCTCCTGAATCCAGGGAAGCTCCTGAATCCAGGGGATTTCAGCTCAGAGTCTGGAGGTTCAAAGAGGGAGTTAAAGGCAAAGAGAGGCAGTGCTTGGATCAGGGGGCACTGAGAAATTTTAAATTGATTCGGGGAAACGAATCCTAGCTGAAGGAGGGAGGGTGTAGCGGTGTGGAGGAGGGTTATTATTGCCCATGAGGTTTAGGTGGGTTTTTTGTGAGCCCTTTGGCAAGGACTGGGTTGCTCCACAGCTTTTGGCAGGTTCTTGAAGGCAACCTCTGAGGGAGGGAACTTCCTCCAGGCCTCACCCATCATCTCCCCTTTCAGGAACCTTCGGTTCTGCACAGCCCCAGAAGAACACATGCAAAAGCACCATGAAAAAATGCAACTGGAGCATTCTTGGCATGTGGGGGCAGAGAGATGGGAGCTCGATAGGCTTCCAGACGTGTTCTGCAGACTGAAGAAGTGCAAGCAGTTGGATAAGCATCTGAACTTTTGTGTGTTTATCTGAACTCAAACCCCGAGCCACTTCAGAGTTTGCCTAGCAGTGGCTAATAATTACTAGAAAGCTAATCTCAATAATGAATTAATCCACAAAAAGACGTAAACAAAACCCCTCATTTAAACTCTGCTGGCACAGGAGTTTGGAGCAGACGTTTCTCTCAGCAGGCAGTCAAGGAAAACCTTTGAGAAAAACAAAGTATTGCAAATTCTCCTCTGCTTTAAAACCTGCATGGAAACTGCAGCTAAAAAAAAAACCAAAACAAACCACAAACAAAAAAAGAGGATTTGATAAACATAGAGGTGACAGGTCTGATTCCAGTCCTTTGTAACTCAACAGCATAACTATGGAGTTACTTGTCAGAGTTTCGTGGAGCCAGAATGGGATCAGACTGTGCCAGACATTTCTTAAGGTGGAGTTACATTATCAAAACACAGGCACTCAGTGGAGGCTCATTACTGTGAAAAATGTGTTTAGGATCCTGTCTGGGAATTATATGGTCGGCTTTCTCAGTAAAAAGCATTATTTAATGAAATAAATAAAGCCTTTCTGGTTATGGAGGCTCAGTTGTCATTTACTGCCTCTTTAGTGACGTTAAACTTTAACGTGATAAGAGCGTGGTGAGCAGAGAGAGAGCAGTTTCCACCCACAAGGATAAATATTGATCTGGGTGATAAAGAAGAACAAACATTCTGATGAAGTGGTAGGAAAGAAACTGACCCTGATATGGGAGGGTTGTTTGGGCAGTAAAAGAAAGTTAGTCTTTCAACTCAGAACAGGGAAGGGCAAGGGGATGGCTTATCAAAAAGTTGTTTACAGGATAATAAAGTTTCTGCCTTCAAGCTGTAATATTATTTGCCCATACACAAACCAAGAGATGATGACCAGGGTGAAGTTCTGGTGGCAGTGGAAGAAGTGGCAGCTTTGCTGCTGACTCGAGGAGGGGCAGGTGTTCATAGATGGAGGGCTGTGCAAGGGCTCTGATGCTCTGTCTGGGTCTCCTCTCAGCAAAATTGCTTCTTTAAGTTCCTCCTTGGGCAATGTCTGCTCGAAACCTGGTCTGCACTTCTCTGCTCCACTGAACCTGAGGTTGATGATTAGTCTGACATTTGAAGAAAAGTCTGAATTTATAAGCTACAACAAGCCTGGGGTTTTTTTTGTGAGTTTTTTTTTTTTTCTTTTTTTGTCTGTTTGTGGGTTTTTTTGGTTTTTTTTTAAATTTTTAAAATTTCTTTTAACTGAACTTGCCTCTTTTGACCCTTCACCTAGAAGGAGCAGCTTTCTGCTGGGCCTCCTCTGCCTTGGGGAGCTTCACGTGAGAGAGCTTGGCTGGGGCTGGGAGCAGGGAGGGTGACATGTCCTGCATGACAGGGCCATGTCCCTTGTCACACAGCATGGCCAGACAGGGCTAATTTCTGGGAGGTGAGGACAAATTAAAGCCTTGATGGATGAGAGCCTCTAGTGACAGGACAAGAGGGCAATGCGTTCACACTGACAGAAAGTAGGGTTAAATTGGATATTGGGAACAAATTCCTCCCTGGCAGGGTGGGCAGGGGCTGGGATGGAATTGCCAGAGCAGCTGGGGCTGCCCCTGGATCCCTGGCAGTGCCCAAGGCCAGGCTGGACATTGGGAGCAGCTGGGACAGTGGGAGGTGTCCCTGCCATGGCAGGGATGGCACTGGATGACTTTTAAAGTCCCTTCCAACCCAAACCATTCTGGGATTCTATAATTCTATGATTTAGAGCCCCAAAAGTCCTTCTAGGTGGGTCTGTGGATTGAACTCCTGGGCCAGAAACAGCAAGTGTGATTTGTACTCTCAAAAGGAATTCAAGCACCCACCACACCTGTGCTGAGGCACACAGGTGCTTGGACACACACACAGGTACTTGGACAGGAGTAGGAGGGGATTACTGTCACCAAAAGCAGTGTCCTTGATATCTGTGTCAGAGTTAGTCACCCAGGCTCCACCTGCACTCAGTGGGGAGGTTCAGACACCTGGAGGAGGTGATTCACCTCCTTCTCCTGCAGGGATGGACCAGGGCAGATGGAGCAGCTCCTGCTCCTTGCTGTCCCCTGGCAGTGAGTGGGGCCTGGGTGATGCTCTCTGCAGGTATCTCACCTGCTGGCACGCACAGCTAGGTCACAGGAAATCCCTGCCTGTGTTTTGGCTTCCCAGTCGCTTAGGAAATGGACAACGCACTCCTAGGGCCTAATAAACAAAGCCCTGGTGTGGCATTTTCCAAGTGCAAATTCTCTGATCCCCTCCTGTCTCATTGTGTGATTTTCTAACTGTAACCATCGCATTCCCTAATCATTGTCTCTCACCAAATCTGACTTTGTTCTGCTCACTGCAGTGTGTGTGACAGTGACAAAACACTAGACACGATGTCCACATCTTTTTTGGTACAGGCCCCCTAAGAGAGGGTTACACTGTCCCATTCCCATAATATTTTAGACTTTATGTGTCTTAATACATTGTTCTTTAATTCAAAGATGTTAATGTTGTCTCCTCTGCCTCCTGACTTTTAGGGAGGATAATGCTTTTGGAATAGCTCTGAGCTGTTCCCAGCAGCTCAATTTGATTTTCTCCCTCCCTCTTTATATCAGCAGTTATGAGTCTGTGGGGGAGGCAAGAAAGCTCCAGCTCCTCTGACCTTTGCCTGTTAACTTGTGCCTCCTCCACATGATGCAGAGAGGTTTTCCAGCTCAGTCCAGCTACCAAGAGCTTTCTGACAGTCAATAAATCACACCACAGCCTCTTATCTTGATTGGAGCTTCTGCTGGTTACTGTCAGATTCTTATTGCAAATATTTAATGTTGCTATTGCATTAAAGGAGGTTTTAGTCACTGCCATATGTGACTCAAGGGCAAGGTTGGGGGCACTTTTATGCCTTTTAAATGAATCTGTGCGGGGATGATAATAATACATGTGCATTCCAGAAGAGCATTTCCTTCCTGAAGGTGATGGATTGAAGAGGGAAATGGTGGTTTGGAATCAGTCTCTGGTCTCTGTATGGCAAACAAGCTAAGCAGTATTTGGTGGGATTAACTGGAAGAGCTTACCTCTGATGGAAGGTGTGGCTCCTGACAGTTTTGAAATTAATAATTTTTTTCATACCTTTTTGAAAAAGGCACAGAATAAAATGATCACTTCTCATTCCACTTCTGGCTCTACTTTAGGTGAGTCCCATTATTTCTTAATCTTCCAGGTTTCTACCCCTGGAGGGAGGGTCCCTTTGAAGAATATTAAGAGTTGCCATCATTCTATTCACCCTTTTCAAAAGGAAGCACCTTTGAATTTTCCTCTGCCTCTTTCTGTCTAGATTGTTTCCAGTAAGTTTTATTTCCCTGGCTTTCCTGGGATGTCCTCAGTTGTTAATGTGACATGGGAACCATTCCTGCCAACTCCAAGACTGGGGAGAGATCAGTGAGTCTTCAGTGCCCACTTCCATATTGGGAAGAGTTTCATGGAATCATGGAATTCTTTGGGTTGGAAGGGACTGTAGAGATCACCTCATTCTACCCCTTGCCATGGCAGGGACACCTCCCACTGTCCCAGGAGCTCCCAATGTCCAGCCTGGCCTTGGGCACTGCCAGGGATCCAGGGGCAGCCCCAGCTGCTCTGGGCACCCTGTGCCAGGGCTTCCAGGTTTGTCTCTCCCAGAGAGACACCTTGGGCACGAGGGCACTTTGGAAATGTCTCACCTCTGTCCCAGTTGCCAGCAGCCACATCAGAGTGAAGATTGACACAGGATCGAGATTGTCAAATCTAGGCTAGCTTAGAGCTCTCCTTTGGGATTAGTGACCTATATCTGGAATGAAAAAGGATCATAATAACATAATTAAAGAACCTTTGGGCCAAGGGAGTTGAGCTGGTGTGTCAGGGGAGGCAGGGCTGTGCCCCAGGCTGTGCAGACCCACGTTGTGTGTGAGGGGCTCAGCTGGCTTCGGTTCCACCAGTGCTGCCAAAATGTGAAAGGCAAGGACCCTCAAATAGCTGCCAGATTTATCTGTCAGGGGATCAAACTCATCCATTCACACTGGGATTGCATCCTCTGTCAGTCCCTGAGTCTCAGTTTGGCATGAGCTTTGCTGTCTTCCCCACTGCCCGGGACCACATGCAGCTTTCCCACACACAAACTTTTTAATTAGAGGTCTGTCATTTTTTTTTTTTTCCCCCCAGACATCTTGAATGACTTTGTCTTGGCCTCCTTCACACTTTCAGTGCTCAGCCAGAAAGCAGCTCTTGGAGGCAGCCTCTGCTCCCTCAGCACAGCCACCTACTTGTTCCCCTTAGGTTTTGCAGCGAGCTTTATCTTTCGTTTTTTGCTTCTCATTTATCTGACACTGAGAGCCTGCCTGGCTTTGGCAGCCTTTCCTGTAATGAGGCAGCTCACAAAAAGCCGTGTCACAACCTGGCTTGTTCTTCTCAGTGGCTTTTATCTTCCCTCTTCGGTCTCTGCTGTGGCTCCAGTTTTGATTTCTGCCGTAGTTATTCTCGCTGGTTTTAGCTGAGGTTGCTTTCTGTGTTAGCTGGGAGATAATTTAGTTCTGCTGAAGCCTGGCAATGATGGTACATAATAGCAGCATGTATTTTTAATCTAGATTCGGTTTCTATGTTTTACAGCACCAGGGAGGCTTTGGTTTTGTGTCTGAGGTGCCACTAAAAGATGTGTACGATTTCCTGAGTGTTGATGACTTCAGTGAATTATCCCAGCTCTGTTTTAGAGCTGTTGCTTAGGGAGTTTTAGTATTTTAGTATTTATGTACAAAGCTAGCCAAAAAACCAGTCTTCTTTCCTAATTCACAAAAAAAGAAAAACAAAACCAAAACCATTCTAAAGTTGGATTTGCATCTAGAATGGGCAGAATTGACTCTTCTCCCTCTCTGAAATCTCTGATAAATCATTGACAAAGGTGCCATGTGCAGCTGCATTGCAAGGATGGCACTTTGGCAAAGCTGCTCAGCACTGCCAGGACTTCAGGGAGTCATCAGCCATCAAAGAATCCTTGTTCCCCGTGGCCATGGAGCTCTGCAATTTTGAAGAATCCTGACTCCAGGGAGGACAGGGCAGGAATTGTGATGCTGATGAAAACCCTTTGAACCAGAGGCTGAGTGAGCACGGTGTTTCAGGCTGAGCAAACCAGCGTTTTCCCCAGGGTCTCTCCACATTGTGGCACTTCTCTGGAGCCCTCAGGGTGAATTGGGCCCTACTTGGGGATGCAATTCTGGGCTAAGACTGCACTCCAGACAGATGTGGTGAAATAAAGCCTGGAGAAATTTATGTCTTGAAGCTTCTTACATTTGTGAGCTCCCGAAACACCCGGATCGCCTGATTTTGAGGCAGTTCAGTGCTGGGTGTGTTCTGCACTGTGCTGGAATGAAGCACCAGGGATTTGGGGGCTGTCTGGGGGCATCTTCTGAGGCTCTGCAGACTGTTTCACAAGTGGGCCTGTGGAGCGAGGCCGTTGCGACAGTTTTTTGGTGATGGTTGAAGATCACGCGTTCATTTTGGCTCCAGGCAGGGTGACCCTGCTGTCCCTGGGCTCTCCCAGCATCTTCCCAGTGCTCTCTGCACTGGAGGAACGCTGCTCCCGGCCTGGCACAGGGGGAAGGACCCTTGGACAAGCTTGATGCCTGTCAGGATCATTCACTGGGCAGATAACCAGAGCTTGCTTCACCTGCTCTGATCCGAGCTCTGCGTGGGGAGGGAGCTCGGCCTGAGCAGAGAGGAAAACTTAGCTCAGAGGAAACAGCACTGAAGCATTTGAAGAGGAAACTCTGTTGAGGTTGTTACTCCATTTTACAGCACAGCATATTATCCTGAACTATAAGTTGAGGTAAGAGGAGGAAGGCAATGACCAAATCCAGGAAAAGAAATTACTTTTTCTTTGGTATTGCTGATAAGCCAAAATTAGCGAGTGATAGCAGGTCTGAAAAAGAGAGATCCTGTGCTCCTCCTGCCAGCACTTCCAAAAGAAGCCTGGTGCACCCTGGATCACCTGGGGGCAGATCCTGCTCCTGCCAGCAGTGAGAGCACGGGGAATCCTTCAGGGAAGATCAGACAGGTGAGCAGGCTTGGCTGGCAGAGCAAACCTTGGTTGAATTCTGTGATCACAGAATCACAGGTTGGAAGGGACCACCTATTGTTAAATATCCTCTCTGCAGTCCTAGCAAATGGAAGTCATCATGCCTGGAGGTGTTCAGAGAATGAACACTTGAGGATGTGGTTTGATGGTGAATGTGGTGGTGCTGCTGCTGGGTTGAGGTTTGGACTTGATGACGTTAAAAGCCTTCCCCAACCTTAAGAATTCTAGCATTCTATGAAAAGGGCCAGAGCCCTGTGTGATTCTTCCTTGTGGGCTCCTATTTTCATCAGATCGCTGCTGGGAAAGAGAAAAGATGTGGCAGAGAAATGAAGGAGATGGAGAAAAACACTCAAAAGTAGGAGTTGATAACCTTAGAGGCTTTTTCCGACCTAAATGATTCTGGGATTGTGTGAAATGAGTCTGACACACGAAAGGCTTAACCTGTGTATTGAATCAGAGGGGTTTTGTGGGGTTCATCTCTGCTCAAGGAGCTCTGCAGGGGTTGGACGAGTTCTGAGGAGGTGAATTCCTCAGAATTCAACCCAGTGTGGTGATGGAGCATCTCCTGAGGGATTTCTGGTGGGTCCTGTTGAGTGCTCTGGCTCAAGGAGCAGTGCAGCATCAAAGTAAGTGGAACCTGTTTCCCTCCTGCTCTGCTTGCCTGATAAAGCCTCACTCAATTTATTTTCCCTAAGTTGAGCAAGGATAAGCCATCAAACAAGAGGAACCAAGTGGGAATGAGTAACATGTTGAAGTGTGCAAAAGTGAGCTCATGTCCCCATGAGGATGGGGTTTTTGTCTCTGTTTGTTTTGGTTTTTTTTCTTCACTGGAAACCAGAAGTAAAAATAATTTTTTTTTTTTTTGAAAAGCAAGAAGCAAACCATGGTTGCACTTCCTCCTTTTTGTTTCCTCAAGGAAGCACTTAGCCAGTCTGATTATTCACTGTGAGACATATCCTTAGCTTTCTTTGCATTCTAGGAAGGAAAATCTAACAAAGAAATAAATAAAGTACATACACAGACACACACACACACACGTCTACATGTATTTTTTTTTTTTTTTCAAACTCGTGGGCTTTCTCTCATCTTGGTTCAGAGCATTTTCATTTCAGAGAGGGAACTGAAAACAGCAATAATTTTACCTCTTGTAAATCTAAGGCAAGGTAACTTCCCATGTGTCCATTTGTCCAGGATTAAAAATGAAAGAAAGGTGAACCTCTGGAATTTGGTTACTTTCAAAGCAGTGAATAATGGTGATTTTGCAATGAAAAAAAAAAAAAGTAACTTTATGTAATTGAGAAAAACTATATATTTATATATATATATAAATGTATATATTTAAATATTGATATTAGTCCTGACATTGGTCTCATATTTCAGTAGCTGAAATGTCACGTGTTGAAATCTCCTGTGTAACTTCAAACAGGCTGTTGCTGTTACCAAACTTCAAATTGTATTTGGCAACCCAATTTTTGACATTTCAACATGAGGAAGACCGTGGAAATTTTGACTGTTTGGTTTTCTTTGTAATTAAAGCAAAAAAAAAAAAAAAAAAAGCAAGAAAGATTTTTGTATTTATTTTTAATCTGGGCTGTTTTACAAACCAGAATTATTTTTTTTTTTTTTACTGCAGCTTTGGGTTTTATTACTTTTTCCCTCCCCCTTCTTCCCATTCTGAGGAGACATTGCTAAAAACAATGTTTTGCTTGAAAATGACAGCTTTTATCAAGGTAGATGAAGAAGGAGAAGAGCAGCCACTTGAAGCTGCTGCAAGTGATGAGGGCTTGGTCCTCAAACACTTTTGCACACAAACAACTTGAGATCTCCAAGCAGCCACATCAAAAGGTCTCATAAAGTTCTTTATATAAACAAGTGTTTGCAGGATCATTGTTCTAATTCTGCTCCACCTCTAAACCAGCAGTGGTGCAGGATTCATTTGGAAAATACTCTGAAATCAATTAATTTAAAGCAGTATTTATGAATTTGTCATTTGTTGGTGTCAGGGAAGGGGAGGAATGCTGGCCAACAGCAATTGGAATTTTCTATTTTCCACAAGAATGATGAAATAGAACATTTCAGGGACTAACCTGGGAAAGAGAAAAATACTTCTTAAAAAGGAATAATCCTACAAAGTACTGTAAGAAGGAAGGCGAAAAAAATCTGTAGAGAAACAGTGAAAATGGAATTAAAGGAAGAAAAAATTGTTAAGAAACTCTGTTGTTAGCCAGGGAATTTGGGTAGAGTGGTGTCCAGAGGCCTTCATGCTTCCTTTTTCCCTCCATCAGGCAGAGCACCCCTTGTGCTTTCAAACACATTTTTGGGTTGATTTTCCCTGTAAATCAGGAGTGGTTCTTCCCCTGCACACAAATTCACACTTCTGTGAAAAACCAGGCCCCGAAATTTTCGATGTGACCTTAAAGGGGAAATCTTGGCCACACAGGAGCCACTGCCAGCAGAGCAGCCAGACTTTCCTCCTGAATTTGTGACACTGGTGCTTTAGTTTGGTGTTGAGCTCAGTGCTTCGTGTCTGATATATTTTGATATATTTTGAGATCCACGTGCTGGTGTTGCTGGTGTGATGAGCGAGGTCATCTGGCAGCCCACTGGGATCCTCCCCTGCTATTTGAGGGTTTGGATTTTGCTTTGAAGGCTTTTTAAAAGATGCCACAGGATGCTCTTACTCCCTTTCTATTCAAACACTGTTCATTCAGCTAAAGGTTTGGGCAACACAGGCAATTAATTTATATTTAGCCATCACTTATGCAAAGATCTCTCATAAAGTAAAAGATGCAGTGGTGTAAAACTCTGCTGCCCTGTTTTATTTTTTTTCTCTCTTTTAATTATTTATTGAATTATTTCATATTTTTTTTCCCTATTTATACTGCCCTCATGATAGCAAGTGCTTATAGTGCCACCGTCTGGTTGAGCCAGTTGCTGTCTCCATGCTCAGATTTTATCTTTAAATGAACTTTTTCCTATTACTGCAGGAAAATCCAAGCCACTTTTGTGCTATTTCTAGAACTCCTTCCTCTTGTTTTCAGCTGTTGAGGACAGAAATTTGAAGACAGCAGCTAAAATGACTGGCACTTGAGAAGGGTTTATATCACCATTATGGTGATATAAATATAAAATATATAAATAAACTCATATAAATTAACAATTTAATTTCTCCACTTTGAAAACTGTGATTATTTGTTTATGCTAATAATTTAGGATAGAGTTCCCAGCTTTAAAATTGGTCTGTGTTTTGATCTTTATTTAATATCCTGGGGATATGGTTTAGGGATGATGATGGTGGTGCTGGATGATTTTGCAGATCTTTTCCAACCTCGATGATTCTGTGATACAAAATTCTTCTGTGTGTATTTAGCCATTCCAAAAATTCCCCATTTTTCCCTGTGCTTCACTGGTTCAGTTGAACAGGGCAATGAAATTACCGCAGCTGATTTTTTAAATTTTATTTTTTACTTTCCAGTCTGATCCTGCAGCTGTAAAAGCCACATTAACAATAATTATGGGACCAAATAAGAAAATAGTGTTCGTGACACCATTCAGCCAGGTGGGTGTGACAGAGAGGGAAGCTCTGTAACAGATGATTTGGGGGCAGGTGAGTGTCCAAACAGGCTGGAATTTAATTCCATTTACTTTTTGGATGTGTTTGCCATCCCATGGGTACCACAAACATGATGCAATTGGTGGAGGCCAGGTCTGTGCCTGCTGTGCTGCCCATGCTGGAATCCACTTGCTGCCAGCAGGGATTCCCCAGTGCTCAGCTGGCCTCGGGTTTCAGCCTCAGCACTGGATTTGAGGATTTCACTGCCTCTTCCCTGCTGGTATTGCCTCCATTCCATCTTCACCAGCTGCCTGAAGTCACCCAGAACCCCTCCAGCAGCTGGGGGTGGTTGGTCCATCATGCTCAGGGAAGTTGTGGGGGTACAAAAGCAACTTAAACCCACTTTTTTTGTGTTGTGGCCAAGAGGCAAAACACCGTCTGCTCCTTTCCTGAGCTCTGCCTTCACCTTTGGAGAGCCTCGAGGAGGAGACAAATGCAGGAGCAGGTGCTTGCTCAACCTGCAGTCCATTTCTTTGACCCCATCTCTTCTTTGTGAATAATTCCCTTGTCCAGGGTCCTCCTGGACAACTTGGCTTTCCTGTGGGACGGGTTGGCAATGTTCTACTGCCTCTCCCAAAGCTGGGAAAAGCATTTAGGGGTTGCTTGAACCTTCTGTCCTTTGCACAGAGGCCTGTGGTGGTCAGTGGAGGACACAAACCCAGGGATGTGACCCGAGATCCTTCACGGGTTCCTTCTCAACAGCCACGTTGTGCAGGTGCCACAAGCAATTACCAATTTTATAGGATACTTGAGTGAAACGTTTTCAGAGGGGGAGATGTGGGTAATTTTTGGGCCCTGAGGAGTTGTTCCATTTTTAATTGTGTGTTTTAGGGTCTGTGGGGCTCTGATATTTCAAGCTCTCTGCAAACAGCGAGCACACTGCCATCATTGTGTTCCCCTGCTCGGCGTTTGTGGCTGAATTACCTCATGATAGGCATTTTAAGTCTTTTGGCCTCCTTCTTGGCCTCATATTTCAACACAGCACGTGAAAGGGATGAAGAATGAGCTAAAACTCCCTCCTGATTGCTGCAGAGTTATGGGCTATTTTATTTTTCATCCCATGTGTTTTTCTGCAACCTCTGGCTTCGCTGCAGCAATGCAGGCCAGGTGAAGATTGCACAGAGGGAGGGAGCTTCCCCTCTGATGTCAGCACTTTGACTTATTTACCTTCCCCTAAAAAGGTGGAGTTTTGCTTCTGTTTGCTGCAAACAAAGCCAAGGTCCCTTCCCCGGGGTCCCTCTCTGTTCTGCAAGATCTGTTTGCAAAGTGCAGCCCACACGTTCCCCTGGAAAGAAAATTCCTCGTGACATTTCCCTCTCTGCACAAAAGGCTTTGCAGTGCTAAATGCCAGTCAGTTCTTCATCCCAGAAATATCTTCCCCAGCCTGCACTCCCTGGGCTGTTTCCGTGCTGGTGTCTCCTCCTTCAGCCAAGAGATGCCAAGGGCTGGGAATCACCACTCACAGCACTCAAAACCTGCCAGAGCTGGTGACACCAGCGCCTACAGGGGATCAGCCACGGCCTTTTCAGCTTTTGAGGAGATTTTGGGCTGCCTGGGATTCCCTAGTTGTGATTCTTCAGGAAATAAAAGGGAAATGGAGCTCCAGAGCCTGACTGAGACCTCTCCAGACACAGCCTGCCCTAGGCAGGGTTTACAAACAGTGCCAGAGGAGGGTGACTGGTGGTGAATGGTGCCACATCTGACTGGAGGACAGTCACTCGTGGGATTCCCCTGGGTTCAGTACCTTTACTGATGATCTGGATGAGGAGATCAGGTACAGCCTCAGTAAATTCAAGGGTAACACTAATGTGGGCAGCAGTGTGGATCTGCTGGAGGGCAGGAAGGCTCTGCAGAGAGGTCTGGGCACTCTGGATCCATGGGCTCAGGCCAGCTGTGTGAGGTGCCAGGTCCTGCACTTGGGGCTGGCTGGACAGCAGCAGGAATTTGCCCATGGAAAGGGAGCTCAGGCCTTGGCAGGGGCTGCCCAGGGAGCTTTGCAGTGCCCATCCCTGCAGGTGTCACCTGGACGTGGCACTCAGGGCTCTGGGCTGGGGACAAGGTGGGCATCGGCCACAGCTGGGACTCCATGGGCTGGGAGGGCTTTTCCAGCCTCAGGGATCCTGGGATTCCATGATTCTGAGTGGAGAAGAAGGTGGGTGTCTCCCTGGGTTTCCCAGTGCATCGCACAGGCAGGAGCAGTGCTGGTGCCAGCAGGGATGCAGGGGGGTGGCAGGACAGGGTTCAGGTGAGGACAGAAAGCAGCTCCAGGCTCAGCCCCTTTCCCAGCTCCCTCAGCCCCTCCTGGGGCTCCAGACCCTTCCCAGCTCCGTTCCCTGCCCTGGACACGCTCCAGCCCCTCCAGGGCTCTCCTGCACCAGCCACAACTGGAGCCAGCCCTGGAGGGGCCTCTCAGAGCCAGCACAGAGGGACAATCCCTGCCCTGCTCCTGCTGGACACACAATTCCTCACCCAGCCCAGGGGCCAGTGGCCTCTTGCCCACCTGGGCACCCCTGGGCTCGTGTCCAGCCCCTGTCCCAGGTTGTAGTACAAGATGTAAACGGGAGTCTGTATTCTATGACTAGCTGTTAAAACCAGGTGGGACAGTGTTCTTTATCTCTTCCATGACCCATCCTCCCTCCTGGGGGAAATCTTCTGTTAATGGGCCATGGGGCCTCACTGCAGGACTGAAAAAATTCCATCATCCCATTGAGAGATGCTTCACCCAGGGGGAGGAGCCAAGCATTCCCACCTGGATATAATCAGAGATTTGTAACACCACAGGCAGCTTTTCTTTGTTGGATTCCTAGAGGAGAGATTGGATCCATCCACACCACCTTCAGAGGAAAACTCCACCCTTTGTACAGGATCATTGCTTCAACACAACCACATCTGTCACTCCAGGAGGACCACAGCCACCATTTAATTGGACTGCTACCAACACCCTGGCCACTAGGGTGTCAGGTTGTATTCTGACTCTGTCAGTGGTTTTTGTACTACTGCATTTTATTTTAATTTTCCTACTGAGTTGTAGTTTGTTTTATTTTTTTTATACATACTACAATATGTAATATTACGTTTAAAGTAATAATTTAATAAATACTAATAAAGAACTATTTTCTCTAGTCCCATATCTTTGCCTTAGAGCCCCTTAATTTCAAAATTATAATAATTTAGAGGGAGGGGGTTTGCATTTTCCATTTCCAGGGAGGGTCCTGCTTTCCTTAGCAGACACCTGCCTTTTCAAACCAAGACAACCCCCAGGGCCTTTTCCAGCTTTCCAGCTCCTCTGCCCAAGTGGGAATGAACAGATGAGGTCTGAGACCTCACTCCACAGTTCAGGTCTGGAAGGGCTGGGGTCTTCACAGAGTCTGTGAAGAGCTAATTTAATTTGGAGAAAAGAATAATCCTGTAAGAAGTTCTTGCAACAGAAGACATTTCTGCTGGGTGGTCAGTACAAACTCTGTAGCACAAATCAGTCCAAATACAAAAGAGAAGGTGGCTACATGGAGCTGGAAAACTTTGTTCCATGCTGTCATCTGGAAGTGGTTGAAAGCAAAGTACATAAAGATGAGGAGAGGATGAGAGACTTTGCTTCTGTTGGGTAATTAAAGGGGGGAAAAGCCTCACCACCATAAAAAGGGGTGAGATAAATCCTGTCACAAAGAAGTTTGTTGCTGTGGTTATAAAAGTGTTCCTCTTTCACAGAAAGAGGCTCATATGTCTAGGATCAAGTATGATCAGAGCTTAACTCTATAAAGAAAATAAAAATATGGAAACTAAAGCAATCATAGAGGAAGAATGGAGGAAGAGATAAAGGAGAACACAGGAACGAGATGTGGGTGATTTGTAACTTGATATTGCATTCAGAAAAAGATTTAGAGAGCCTGTGTCCTCCCCAAGGGGCTTTGGCATATCATTAAAACCTTTAACATTTTCCTGACAACTCCTCTATTGCTTGTATGGAGCTGACTGATAAGGCAATATTCTTAACTTTAGCACTGCTGTCTCTATAATTCCTTAAGACAAATGTAGTTGATCTCGAGAAGGATGGGGAAAAAATTCCTGGGCCCCCTAAAATGCTTAGTTTTTAAACACTGTAGCCAGGAATTCTTAAAAAAAGCATTAGAAGAGCCTACAGCTTTTCTCCCTCTCCCAAATTTGCCTCTGGAAAACATTTAATCTGTTTGTTTGCAAAACCTGCAGGGACAGAGCTGAGCGAGACTGAGAAGGCCTCGCTGGTGACTTGGGGTCTGGCTGTGCCGCCTTCAGAGGGGCTGCTGCCGTTATTCGCTGGTGTTCAGCGTGAGCAATGGTGTCACAGAGAGCCCATAAATTCTGGGGGATTTGTAAAGTGCCTGTCACAACCTTATCTAAAGAGCAGCGGCACCTGGGAGACCGTTCTGGGCTGCTGGGGAGGGGAGGCTCCTCCATCTGCCTTTGCAAGGAAGTTCTGCTCCTTTACAGCACCTCATTGTCATCATCTCAGGAGGAATTTCTGCATGGAAAGGGTTGTGAAACATTGGAAGGAGCTGCCCAGGGAGCTTTGCAGTGCCCATCCCTGCAGGTGCCCAAGGAAGGGCTGGACGTGTCACTCAGGGCTCTGGGCTGGGGACAAGGTGGGCATTGGTCACAGCTGGGACTTGATGACATTGGAGGGCTTTCCCAACCTCAGTGATTCTGTGACTGTTGTGCCCATGATGCCCCTGGTTGTACAAACTCGGGGGGGAAAGGCTTCATTTGCCACTTCTTAGTTTTGATTTCCCATGGGAAGATTCGTGGCTGAGAAGTTCCCCCAGCCTGGTGAGCACATGTGGGGAGTTACCTCAGCAATTAAAATAATCCACTCATGTGAGCCATGCAGGTGGGATATTCTTTGAAGATGTTCTGTGATCAAAGCAGAGAAAGGAAATAAAAATGAATATGTTTGCTAAATGTTGACAAAATTAAACGTGAGGGTACTGCAACAAAAAGGTAGAACATGTGTTTGTGGGGAAAGGCTCTATCCACCTCATATTCATGATTAAATATTTTCTGTTCCCTTCACATTCCTTCCTGTGGTTCCTGGTGGGGAAATTAGAGGATAAAGGAGACTGAGACATAAGGGGCTTTGTGGGCAACTCTATGATTTATTGTGTGATTTATGGGCCAAAGTCAGATTTCTTTAATCTCTCCCAGGAAGAGCAGAGCTCAGAGAGCTGACAGGTCAGTGTTGTATAGGGATGCAGGCACCAAGGTTCAAGTGTTCTGGACAGGTAGCAAGAGCTGTGAAGGATAAACCACTTCTCTCTAAAGTACCATAATGGCAGTAAAAGAATCAAGTTTGGGTTGGAAGGGACCTTAAAGCTCATCCCATTCCACCCCAGCCATGTCAGGGACACCTTCCACTGTCCCAGGAGCTCCCAATGTCCAGCCTGGCCTTGGGCACTGCCAGGGATCCAGGGGCAGCCCCAGCTGCTCTGGCAATTCCATCCCAGCCCCTGCCCACCCTGCCAGGGAACAAGTTAAAAGGGAGAAGTAAAAATCAGGATAGGTTGGGTTGTAAACTGTTAACAGTTTAACCTTTCACTACAGTAAGCATCAGTATGTAAGCCCTTATAATTTACTTAATAAGCTTTCTGTGGATTGGAAATTAAGCTTTCATCTCTGTCCACAAGTTGTAGACTTAGCAGTATTTTAGTTCTTACTGTTCAGTCCACGCATATTGTGGAATGAAATACACTGTGGAATAAAAACATGCAGCCCTCAGGTCACAGCTTCCATCTATTGTGAAGAAAGTCTCTTACAGATGTGGGAAAAGAGTTTTCCCAGGTTATAATTGGGGATACAACAGCACAAAACCCAGTAAACTGCAGATCAGATGTTCTGTGTCAGAAAGGGGGGAAAAAACCCAGCCTGGGTCTTTTGACTCAGTCCAGTGTTCGAACTGTGATAAGGTGCTACTCTTGTTTTAACTATTACTGGGCAACCAGCAGCTCTTCACAGGAAGAACAATATTATTTGACATTTCTTAAAATATCCAATGGCAAGTTTAGAGAAAAATGTGATACTTGACTGTGCATGGATATGAAGTTGTGGTCTTGCTCAAGTATGTGATTCTACAATGTCACAGTGAATTTGAGTGTGTGCATAAGACAAACTCAGTAGTTAATTTTCCAAAGTCATTCCTTCTGTTTTTTTTAAATTAAACCAAAATTCACCCTCAAATGTCACTCTGTAAAATTCTGAATTAGACTATCTATTAGGCCACCATAAATAAATTCAAGAAGGCTGAACTTTTGAGTGCATTTTATAATCATAACAATAACTGCCTGATTGCTGTGACTGTTTACTCACAAAAGATGCAAAGGTGTGCTTCTGCTCCTCAGAAATGTGATGATTGTGTTGATCAGGTTTTCACATGTGTAACATGCAGTGAAAGGAAAAAAACCCTTTGTTTCTTTTTTCATCAACTACTTTCTGGATAGCAGGGGCTTCCCAGCTTCTAACATGACCCTGTTTGGTTTCACTCCATCAGATTTCTCGGTATGTAACAGAGGGAAGGCCCTCAGAATTCTCCTGAACATGAATTTCTGTTGCATCTTCTGACTAACCAGGGAGGTTTCAGATTTACTAATCATTTCTTTTTCAGGTTGCCTCGTTGATTTCAAACAAGTTTCCCCTAAAGGTGTGCCTGATTTCCAGGTATTTTTAAATTTATTTTTTTAAATGCTGGCATGCTCAGACCTGACATCCTAATCCATGAGAGACTGTGAGGGGCTTGAGAGAAGCACTGAGTGTCCAACCAGGCTTTGCTTCCATCTCTACCCCCACAGCAGTACAGACTCAAGCCACCTCAATAAAGTTTTAAGTTATTAAACTATAATCTTCCTAAATACAAAGTGATGCCTCCAATGAAGCAATCTAAAGCTCATTATCCAAAATGAATGTGATTTTCAACCCACCTTCTTCGGTTTTTTTGGTTTTTTTTTTTTAACTAAATAACGTATGATTACTGGGGTTAAACTTCACAGCTCTGAGAACTCCATAAGCTGTTTTTCTCAGAAGCTGCTCAGGATGCCCTGAAATCTGGTCATTGTGGTCTCTCAAAACCATTGTGCTTTGTTCTGTGCTTATTTCCTCATACATTTGCAGAATTATGTAAGAAATATGAAGGATGTGATCTTTGTCTCCCTTAATGTGTGTTCCCACAGATGGCAGAGATTGTCCTATATTCTATTCACGAATTTTGTATTACCTGCAAGCCCTGTGATGTCTGCACAAGTGTTCTCAACTCTGTTCAAGAAACTTCAAAGAATAAAACCAATGCTTCCTTACAGACTACATTGAGCAGAGATTTATCAACACCTTTTAATTGTAAATCCTGTATTTCTAAGAAAAAATGGATCCCGCCACTTGGTTGTGGAGGGGCAAGTTGCTCTGAGAAACAATAGTTTGAATATGGTGCTTTTTTCTGTTTTGATTCACTCAAATGCCTGTGAGAACATTTATCCCCTCAATGACAGGTTAACACACAGGAAACATTTAATCATAAATACATGTTGTGTCTTTGAAGCCCAAAACCTCTGTGTAATCTCAAACATTTATTACAAAGTGGATTACAAGATGTACCCATCTTCTAATTTAAACTGTTATCCCTATCATGCCATTTTAAAAGTTGCTCTAAATAAGGGAACAAACCTGTTCTTTAGGGCCATTGGGGTGGGCACAGGCTCAGAGCATCTGAAATGCCAGGATAGGCTGTGAGAGCTGGGACTGCTTAGCCTGGAGAAGGGAAAGCCCAGGGGGATCTTATCCATGTGTATAAATTCCTGGTGGAGGATGACTCCAAAAGAAGGAGTTCAGCATTCCTCAGTGGTGCCCAGTGAAAGGACAAGAGGCAAAGGGCACAGTCTGAAATAAAGGGAATTCAACTTGAACATAAAAAAAAAAAACTTCAACTGTTTTGGGGAAGAACTCTGGGAACAGGTTGCCCTGAGAGATTTTGGGCTTTCCCTCCTTGGAGATGCTCAAAATCAAGCTGGCTGACTAGGAGCTCCCCTTCCTCCAACAGCTTCACTTAGGAGGGGAGGAGCTTTTGGGTTTTGAGTCGTGTTTTCCATCTTCTGCCCCGTAAGCAGATTCCTGGCACACACCTGGGAACACTGCACTGGGACATACTCTGCAATTTGTGTGCTTTGTTCAGACACCAGGCAGCCTTTGCTTGCATTCTAGATGACATTCCTGAGTGCTTGGTGTTTTCTTGGCCAGAATTTCCAGTCCCAGAGCAGCTGCATTGAGCAGTTAATTCCCTTTTCCTTGTTACCTTCATCTATGAATGATCTCAGCCTCAAGAATGGGAACATTCAGTATTTTCCCTAATGCAACCCTCTCATTCAATCCAGATTAGAGTCCACTCCTCCACTGCTTATTTTAAGGTGTAGTAGAAGGGAAAAAAACCACATCTAGAAAATAAGAGAGTGTTTGTTTAAGCGTGTGGCATATTTTGAGCAGAGATTTTAATTCATGCAGAAGGATTCTTAAAGGCTTCTTTGTTATTAAGGTAGAGCCTGAACAGTTTCCATGTCCTCAGTCTTGTTCCCTGAGCCTGTCTCCTCTCCTCAGTTACTTACTGGGACTACAAGATCTTTTCACTGACAAAACTGGAAATCTTTTCTTCCCATCCCACCTGCCAGGAGCAGCCTCAGCCCATGCCACAGGGTCTTGCTTTTTTTGATGCCATGCTTTGTCCTCAGCAAAATATCTGCTCAAAATGTTTGGGGCTCTCCAGTCTGCCCTGCAGCTTTTTCTTTTCCTATTTGCCTGGTTCTATGAAACAAAGCCCAAAGAGACTTTCTGAGTCTCAGGTTTTGCCTGATGTAGCAGAAAGATAGAGAGACACCTAAAAACTCCATTTCCAGCTCAGCTTCTATCCCAGAGCTGAATCAGGACTTCACTCTGATGGTTGGCGTTCTCATTCCCTGGTTAAATTTACTTGTGGCCAGTTTGTGTTTGTTTTCTCTTTTGACAAGTCCATTCTTTGCTTCAGGAACTCAAATACCTCCCTAATTTACTTGTAGAAGGCACTTTCCTCCCTAGATCTAATTTTGTTGGAGTAAACAAATCAAACTCTTCCCATTTCTTGGGTGAAAAACCTCTCCTTTTTTTTTGCCATCTTAGTGGCCATTCTCCCCATCTGTTCATGTTTGGATGTTTTGCAGCAACATTTGCAATATCAAGATCTTGATACAAACATGGGGGCATTAATATTCACTTTATACTGGCAGGACCTTTTGTTTGGATTTCTCTGTTTCTGAGCTGTATCACAACATTGGGTTTGGTAAATTTAATTTTCTTTCTTCCCCTCTCATTTTCAGCTGGGAGCTGCTCCACATTCATGCCAGTTCTGTGGATATTTGAGAGGACTGGGAAAATGTGTGACTTCTGGTTCTCTATATTGTGATCTTTTTTGGAGCCAAGTTGAATTTAGAGAGACCCTTATATTTAACATAAGAAAAGCCAAGTAGGATCAAGTTTGAAGCCAGTTTGTGAATCCTTAGCTCTTCATAATCCTCTGCAGACATGGATTCGGTTGGATATTTCAAAATAGCTCAGCAATTACAGGCATAATTTTTATTAACTATCTTAACTTTTAAACACAGTCATTCAAGTGACAGAGCTCAGAACTGTTATTTTAAAAGGCCTTTTAGACATTCTTGGCCACTTTATTTGTCATGCCTGTTGCTGGAATGCTTATCCTCAGCAGTCCAGAGCTTTGGCCTTTAACTAATGCTGAAATAGTCGTGGTTCTACCCCAAAAGATCTGCTCTGAGCTCAGCTCCTGTTGTTGCTGAAGGATGACATAAATCAAGTGGAGCCCTAGATTGGCTGTGACACAGGAGTGGAGAGTGTAGGAGCAACAGTGGCTCCTAAAGAAAAGAAAATCTTACCTATCCCCATTGGAAACTGAGAGGAGAATTTATCAGGGAGAAATGTAAGCAAAATAAATCAGCTTCAGCACAAAAAAAAAAAGGCAGAATAAAATGCTTATAATCTTCTTGTAAGTGTGAGAGAGGAGAACTTCAGACACAGAATCACTGCTGATGTCCTGCACTCCTGACAGGGGAATATTCCAGCGGATGAGAGATTCCTCAGCAGTTTAATGGTGTGAGCACAGTAAAGAAAAAAAATGAACTGAAACAAGAAACAGCATGGGACAGATGTCTAACCCTGGAAAGGCTGGAAGTCTCCTAGCACTGCCAAGATTTCTGGTTAGCCAGGCTGAGATGTAAACTCAGTGTCACACAGCCCAGCGTGGCTGCACGAGTGACCGCGCGGTGACCGCGCGACGGAGCGCACGAGGGGCAGATGCTGCACAGCAGCACAGCCAGTTTCCATGGATTTCTCCTCAATCCATGGCTGTGTCTTCCCTGTAGCAGCTCTGCAAGAGTTATTGAGATCCCCCAGGTGTCTAGAATGGCAGTTCTGGGAAGTGGGGCAGGGATGAGTTACACAGCGTTTCTGTGACAACAACAGGGCAAAAAAATCTTTCCTGGCAGGGCACGGAGGGGGAAGAGGTGTTTTCTGCAGTTTTGTTCTAGGTTTCATTCTCTCTCTGCCCTGGCAACTTGTGATCTGATCAATCTGCAGAACAAGAACTGGAGGTTTGCCCTCCTTGGTTTCTTCAGCGTGTTGGACATTTTCAGCAACAGAATACTCCCCCAGCAGCTGGGCTGAGGATGTGGCATCATTCCTAACAGCTAGAACTGAAGACCAAATACTGATCTCTTTGTTTTATCTTTATGTTTTTCTATATGAGGTTGTAACAGACTGGATTTCATTTTTATGTTACTATCTATCAAATAATTGTATGGGAATACTCTGCAGTGAGACAGTGCTTTGACATTTAAAATTCAGGAGTACAGTAAAAGCCCCATACAACTTCCCAGTGGAGTCTTCAACACCAGCTAGAGAAGATAATCCTGTATATGCTGCCTACATAGGATTTCTTTTCATTTTTGGACACATTAAAATATTTATTCACAGCTCTGCCTCATGAATTTGAACAAGGTAACTCAAAGAAATTAGAAAACATCCTCTGTTTATGCAAATTGTGATAGGCTGACTTTTAATTTCTATTTTTTTAAAGTATCATCCTAGCAGTGTGTGTGTAAAATACTGAAAATTTAATTAGGAAATTAGAAATGAAAAGACATTTTCTGGTTTTGGCAGGTACACTTCACCTGAGGAGCTGTCAATTGCATAAATGTTCTGTTTAATGAAAGTGAAGCACAGTGGAGTAAATGATACTCAGATGTGATAAATTATGTTCTCAACATCTTTGTAAAACGTTATGGACTCAGTTAGTTAAAAGAAAAATTATCAGTGAATAAAAAGAATATAAAGAATAAGGAAGAAAAACACTTAATCCCAAACAATACTTGTCTGAGGAAGAGAAATATACATTAAGTGATAATCATGGACTCATAGAATGGTTTGGGTTGGAAAGGACCTTAAAGATCATCTCATTTCACTCTCTGCCATGGGCAGGGAACTTTTCCTCTAGACCAGTTTTCTCAAAGCCCTATCCAGCCTGGCCTTAAACATTTCCAGGGATGGGGAGTTTCCCAACTTGGTGGGAAAATTGCACAATTTAAAAATATTACCCAATTTAAAAATATTACCCAATTTCATAAACAAGTTTCTGTCTCCTGGTCTATCTCACATTTTGTGGACATGCACCCAGATAAATCTCCATGACTTCTGTTCAATAAAGCCAGAGAAAATGGATGTATCTGACAGGGCAAGGTGGAAGTTTCAGCAGCTCTCACCATCACTGAGCCCATGAACACTTCTGTAAAAGTGAATTTGGTCAAGACATGATGAAAACTTCTCTCAGCATCCTGTTGCAGTCCATGGACTGTCCCTGTGCAGGGGACATAGCAGGTATGGTGGTGTTTGGTGTGTGAGACAGGCCAGTGCCACACCAGTGACTCAGCAAAGCCCCTGCAATGCTGCTAAAGCTGCATCTGGCCCTTTGCTAGCCCAGAGAACTGAAAAAAATGGCAAGAATTCTTCAAGAAATTGCAACTTTTAAAGGCTGAGTTCCACTTGGTTTGCTTTCAAAGCGCCTACTCCAACTCTTCCCTGTCTTGTGGATGTGTGGGAAGGATCTTTCCAAGCCAACAACATTCCCCCTGTTAAAAAAACACCCAACAAAACCCAAGCAGCTTTGCTGTGGGAGACTTCCCATCCTGTTCTGTGAGCTTCTCAGCAAAGCCCTCTGGTCCTTGCTGAAATCCATCCCTGGTGACTCCAAAATGTGCTTTAAGGAGCAAGGGAGCAGCCCTGCCTGCACTTTTGGGATGCTCAGGCTCCCCAGCCACAAGGCCAAGGGGAGAGGACAGCGGGAGGGACGGGAGTTCCCTGCTGGAGGGAACCTCAGCAGCCATCCTTGGTTTTGTTCCAAAGCCCACCAACACTCAGAGCAAAAGGAGGAGCTGGAGGCTGCCCTGGCAGGTGCTGGTTCCTCACGGATGGAGGTGCGGCCTCCAGGCCTGGAGTCACTGGAGATCCAAGCTGGGACATGTGTCACACTCCAGTCTGTACAGCTTGGCTCCACAGGAGATGTGGGACCCGTCAGGTTTTCCACCACCCCTCACGTCCCTGGCTGTCACACGAATCCCCTTTTCAATCCAACCTGTGATTGACTCCTACGTGTTTTTTTCCCCCCTCTCTCGGAGCAGCCAAGCAGCATCCTGCTCGACTGAAAGATATTCATCTCCCTCCACAGTGTGAGGGAAGCTCGTGGCCTTTCTTGCTGCTGGTGGCCAAATATGTGTGTAATGTGCTTAAGTCTTCTCCAGCCCACACAGAGAGAGACCCTGCTCCTCTCCTGAACTTGGGTGTAACACATTCCCTCCACCATCGGCCAGGCCAGCTCCAGACTAATATTTTCTGTAGAGTTAATTACCACAGGACAAGGGCTGTACCCCTGTGGAAATCTGCCACTTGAAAAACTGCCTAAAAATATATCCTACAGTAAATGTTTCTCTGTGTGATTAAGTGTGCACGCGGCCTGTGCTGCGCAGAGGGTTTCCCAAAAACAAATGTCTCGCCGAAGCCTCTTGGCAAGGCCTCACTGTTTTTTTAACAGTTTATCAGCTTGTGTGTTATTTACTGAGGGCAGGAATTACTCCAGAGTTCCCATTTGAACTGAAAATTCCAAAAGCCTGTAAGGGTGAGGGACCATAAAGGTGAAAAGAGGAGGATGAGTTTTATTCTTGAGGGGAATAATGTTCCAGGGGTTGGGATACATTGCTTGGACTATGAAAATTTGGGTCAGCTCCTCCTTTTACCCCAGCCTTCATGCACTGTCTGGGTACTCCACTGCTGGAGAGTGACCACCTCTGTGCCTGATGCTCTGGCCGCAAGGAATGAGTGAATTTTGGAACAAAGGCAATGTGAGACCATCCCAGGCTGTCACCACTGAGCAGAAAGTCATGCTACTGCCGTGGATCATAGCATCACAGGATTGGAGAATTAGGGAGTCATAGAACGGCCTCAGTTGAAAGGGACATTAAAGACCAGCTGGTTTCATCCCCCTGCCATGGCAGGGACACCTTCCACTGTCCCAGGCTGCTCCAAGGCCCAGTGTCCAACCTGGCCTTGGGCACTGCCAGGGATCCAGGGGCAGCCCCAGCTTCTCTGAAAAATCTGTGCCAGGACCTCCCCACCCTCATAGTAAAGAATTTTTTCCAAATATTTAATCTAATCCTGTTCTCTTCCCCTTTCTCTCCTGTTGCTCCATCCCTTGTAAAAATTCTCTTTCCATCTTTCTTGTCAGCTCCTTCAGGCCCTGCAAGGCCACCCTGAGCTCAGCCCAAAGCTTCTCCTGGCCAGGCTGAACAATGGCAGCTGGGCCAGCCTTTGCTGCCAGCAGAGCTGCTCCATCCCTCTGCTCATCCTGGAGCCTCCTCTGGGCTCTCTCCAGCAGCTCCAGATGCTCCCTGGGCTGGTCCCAGACCTGGACCCAGCTCTGCAGGTGGGGTCTCACCTGAGGAGCTCAAGGACACAATCCCAATCCCTTTCCTGCTGCCCAGGCTGTGGGACCAGCCCAGGACAGGGTTGGTTTCTGGGCTCCAGTACACACACCTGTCCTGCTTTAAAGTCAAAAAGACTCTTGCTGTCCAAAGCAGCATTGAGGCCCCGTTCCAGAGCAGGTCTGGGAGAGGGATCACACCTTTTGACAGCCTCAAGCTGCTGGGTTATTGTGAGTGTTGTGTTAACCTGCCCTTCAGAAGCTTTCTGTGTGTGCAGCACTGGAGGGGGGTCCCAGCTCAGCTCCCAGCAAACTCTGCCTGCTGCACTTGATGGCTTGCAGATTTCTCTGAGAGAATATTGTGTAGCTGGCAAAAGAAAACACAGGAAAGGAAGGAAGCAGCATGGATTTCAACCCTTTTACTGTTTGCCTTGTCTTTTCCTAAACAGGCAAAGGCATCTCGCCGTGCCAAAGACCCGACGCAGCGTAAGGACGAAACATCACTTGGATCGCTTGATCACAGAGCAAATTTCAGCGCAGACCTTTGTATTTCCTCTTCAGACAGACTGGTGCAGATTGAAAGGAATAAGAGCAGCTGTGTGAAAGCAAGAGCACCCCCCGGCAGAAGCAGGTTCCCGTAAAAACTCTCCCCGCGTGCGCCGTCTCCGAGCTGGATTCCTCTGAAGACAAGAAAGGACCATTGCAATTGCACCCTCTGAGACAAATTAACACAATTCCACCCTGTGCTCGTACAAGACTCACAGTTCTGTGATCTGCCAGGGCTGTAGTGCAGTTAACCTCGGGAGCAGGGTTTTATAAAGGTGCTAACTGGTGTTTCACGGTGCCCCTGCGGTGTTTCGTTTTCATACGAGGCCCTGTTTGGAGAAATGCCGTGTGAGCATTTACTGCAGTTCCAAGGGCTGTTTGATCAGCCAGAATGGGTCCTCTGGGCGGTATTTTGGAAAAATAATATTTAAGAATTGCACTTTATAAAAATTCCGAGGACGTATAGCCCGAATTGTCGAACGTCAGCAGAATGCTGGACTGAGAAACGTTCTTGTCCTCACTTTAAATTGTGACAAAAGAACACAGAAATCAGAAGGAAATCCAACTGCACAACTTAATACAGTGACACTTTTTAACAGGGTTCCCACAGTTTTCTATATACCATGGAACTAAGATTTTGAGGTGGGCTGGTTTTGCTTTATTTTATTGAACCCAAAGACACCTTCCTTCCAGAATTAAATGTGTCAGACTTTTATAAGTATCCACTGCCAGGGAAAAACTGTGTGTTCCTTCAGGGCATATCCATATGGAGATTTTGGAAAGGATTCATGAAAAAGACCCTGTTTGTGTTGAAATCCCAGCCTGCCTCACACCTCAGTGCTGTCACCTCTCATGGGGGATGCACAAATGGAATCCTGCAGGAGTCTGGGCAGTTTGGATCATGTTCCACAGCAATTCAGAAGTCCCCACGTTCTTTTCTTTGGCTGTGGAGTTGCCATAGGGCAGAGAGAAAGGAGAAAATGAATGTGTCCATGACTCCCAGCTGCATTCAGTGAAGCTCTTAAAGGTTTGGGGGTTTTCTCCTCAGGTTTTAAAGGTTTTGGGGTTTTCCCCTCAGATGTTAAAGGTTTTGGGGTTTTCCCCCTCAGATTTTAAAGATCTACCTTTGGTGTCCTGGCTGTATTCCAGCTTGTGTGATCTTTCCTCCTGACCCACAGCCCTTCTTCAGTTTCAGCTAAATAAGCTATTCCTCATTTTCTGTCTGTTTACCTTTGCTGCATCCTGTTAGGGACTCCATCTGTGAGGTGTGGAGCCCTCCTGGGATATCCCAAAGCATAAAAAAGGTAGCAAAAGCCTTTGGTTCCAGTAAATGTTATCAAAAAATTTTCTTTTTTTTTGGGGGGTGGAAGAATAGTGGGACAAGAATTTGAGTAGGGGTGTCCTCTGCTCACTGGGAACCTGTGGTTCTTTGAGCTGATGGGAAATTTTATCCCAAATTGCAGAGGTGGCATTAGTAAAAAGAGGATTTTCTTGTGAGAAGTTTTGGTGGCAACAGCCTGCAAAGGGTTAAGTGGGGTTTTCTATCATTCCAAAATTGCCAGTGACCTCAGGCACTGACCTTCCCTTGGACTTTGCTGGTAGCAGGCAGCTTTCCCAGCCAAGGAGATTTAGGTCCTGAGCCTGCTGCTGCTCTCCCCTTGGCTGATGATGTGCTCCCTCTCTCTGGTGGGCTCTGTGCCACGAGCAGTGTGGATCCCTCTGCTCTGGGCTGTCACCCTTTGGTCTTTGCAAAGGCCAGTGTTCCTTCCAACCCTCAGGTCTCCTGAAAAAGCCTTTAGGTGGAGATTAAACCAGTTTTCCTGTTGAAATGCAACTCCTCCCTTCTGCCTCACACTTGAACCTCTGTATGGTGCTATTTCTTCTGTCGTTTTTTTGCTTGTTTGATTGGGTTTTTATATTTTTTTTTTCCCTCCAGCCTGCAGTTGGGTCAGTGTCAGGACCTTGTTAGCAGAGAGGCCTCAGTTGCCCAAAACACCCTCACTGGCCAGGACTTACATTTAAGCTCAGCCCAGGCTTGAGATCACCCGGATTCAAGAACTTCCTTGTTCTTTGGATGGGTCTCTCCCAGCAGATGTTGGGCCTCTACCATTAAATGCATCTCAGATTTTGGGAAAGTCTTCATACAGGAGCTATTTATTTTAAGACCTGCAGGATTTCCTTCAGGATTAATCCACGGTGCTAACCTCAGATCCAGGGTCTTGCAGTCTGTAGGCACAACTCCAGGGAATGAATCAGTGAGCACCAGTGCAGGGCAGATCCCAGTTTGCTGCTGTCACAGGTGTTGGAGCAACCTCCTGGAAGAGGTGACCCCTGAGGATGTGACCTGAAAGCAACAAGGATGATAATTAAGCTTGATATCCTAAAAAAAACAAACAGCTTTGTTATCTTCTGAAGTCACTGTAAACTGAAAACATCTCTGAGAGGAATAACCTGTTTCACATTGAGGTATAAATCTCCTGGAATGATCTGTAGGAAAGGGAAACCAATGGAAAAACATTCTGGATAAAATACATGGTTGAATATCTAAGGTGTCTTCATCCTCTGATCCCTAAAATAAAAATAACTGAGCCCTAACCAGTAAAAGCCACATGACCTGTGATTCCCACAGGGAGAGAAATATGTGACAACTTCTACTTCAGATTTGTTACCCAGGGCTGAAAATGTTCAGGTGTGTCATGGTGAGATTTCTTCAGACATGGGAGAGCAAGATGTTCTAAATGTTTTCATTTTCAAGAGATTGAGGTTATTCTATTATCTAAAAAAATATTTATAAATAAATACATTTATTATTACAGTGATCTTTGTCTAAAATCTCACAAAATATCTGGTTTAGGACTTTCATTTTAGGATTAACAGGAGGAACACACCGAGATATATGCTGGTGGGTCTCAAAGAATATAGAACCTTTTGTTTCTGATATAATAATTATATCTGATCCAGATCAGTAATTGCTTGTTAACAATTTTTATTTAACAATAACAAAATGAGTAGGGCAAGTACTTAATCCACCATCATAAGGAACAATATTGCTCTGAGTGGTAGTGATAAGACATAAGAGATGAAATATAGAAAATTTCCTGCCCCTTCTCCTAAACCTTTAATAAGATTCCTCCATGCCAAACTCACTAAAGTGTGCTTTCACAAATGGAGACAAAATTTTGTAGCTGGGGACACCAAATTCAAAAGCAGATCCCCTTTCATGTGCCAAGGATATCATGGTAAATAGCAATACTTCGCCTGTGATAATGTGACCCTGTAGTGTCATTTCTGATCCAGAAAAGCTTCATCAAGGTCTTTTGGCACCTAAACCCTATTGAAATAATTTCAAGTTAGGCATGTAAATATTTGGAATAGTCAGGGCCCAAACTTACATTTGTTTGCAAGTCTGATGTCTTCTGCATTTATACAAAATGTCTCAGTACAAAATTCAGTCTTTGTGAGTGAGGAGCAGCTGGTAAGGAATGGTACCAATGCAGTGAGGGGGAGACACCTGAGTGAACAGAAATCTGACACTGATATTACAATTATCTAATCATCAGCCTCACCTCTTGCCACCAGACATAGCTGCAGAAAAAGCAGTTTTTCACATCTGCCCATAAGAGTTCCAAATTTATTAATAATATTTAGGTGGTAAAGCAGTAAATACTTACTAGAAAACTAGAAGCTTGCTAGAAATCTTGAAAGAATTTCCCTCCATCAAAATCTTGTCCCAGCTGACCCTGACCTAGGAAATGCCCAAATCTGGGGGATCTGTTTTTAGTTTTAGCCCCTTCAGCTAAGCAGACACCCATGGGTTGGACGATATTTTTTGAAAACACGCTGTTTAAAGCTGGCTGCAGCAAGAAATTAAACAAATAACTCTGATAATGGGAATAACCTCCAAGACAGTGTATTCTGTGGTGACCAGAACACTTAGAATAATTTACTATTGCATGAAGTGATGCAGCTGGTAAAATATTCCTCTCTTCCACATGGAGAGAGAGAGGGATGGCCGCAGGAAGCTGTTCTAGAAAGCCATTTGCGTTCCCCTGTGGCTTGTTCTGCTAAATCAGTTGCAGCAAAAGGAGCTGCTCCAAACGCTGCATTTTTCCTGTCTTGGTTTGTTTTGTACTTGTTCAATAAAACAGATTCCAGAAAATACAGGGTTGTATAATTTTTAATAGGATTTGTTAAAAATAGCGTGGCTGTGGCGAGAGGAATGACCAGAGGAAGCGATTTGTTTCCTGCCATCATTCCTCCCCCTTTCACCAGCGAGCACAAAAAGTTCACTCGATTTAAAATTCATCACAAGCAGCCAGAGGGTAGCAGGGCTACCACAACCCTCATAAATTACACCCAAGGCTGACCCTTCTGGAAGAGGAGGCCTTGCTTTTCTGAAGGACTCTCAGAGTTTGGTGCTGCTGCCTCTGACCGCAGCGGGACACAAAATACACAGCGGGGAAATACCCGGAGGAGCAGAGGCCAGGCTGGGGCTGTCCATCCATCCATTCCAAACCTCTGCAGAGCCTTAACCTGGGAAGGAAGCCCTTGCCCACAATGGTTCCTGCCTGATCTAAAGGGGAACAGCTTTAATGTGGTCGTGGCTCCCACTTTCACCCACATCCCAGCTCCTCCATGGCAAACCTGGCTCGCTGGAGGGTCTGGCAGAGCCCTCCATCCTTCCCTCCTGCAGGAGAGCTGCCCCTGGAAAGGGCAGAGCAGTTTCCAACCCAAATTCTGCCCCTGTCTACTTCTCCTGTGACTGATATTTCTCATGCAGGACTCCAGCAGGCCCAGGCTGTGCAAACAGCAAAGCACCTTTTTCTTTTTCCAGCCCTAAAAGAGAGAGGCTGAGGAAGGTCCTGCAGAGCACGGTGATGAAATAATCAGTACAACAACCCATATTCCAGCTGGAAGTAGCTGGATTAGTGCAGTTCTTCCCCCTGAACTGGGGAAGCTTAGTCCCATATCCAGAAAAGATCATTTTTTTTCCTTCTGAAAGACTTTTCTGCGGGTCACTTTTGCCAGATAGCTTGGCCAGTTGCTCCGTGCTTAGTCCATTTTAACAATAACAACAGCAACAAAACTTTACAAGATGTTCTTTCCTCTTTGTCTGGAAGGATTAACAGTTCAGCCAAGGTCTGACTGGCCGCTGGCTCCAGGAGGGAAGGACTCAAAGGCACTCCAAGGGAGTAGTCACATGGAGAGCCTGGCCACCAGAGAGGGCTTTGGGGACTGGTTTTTGTTCTGTGCTCACCCAGAATGGCACTGAGGGCAGGACTGGGCACTTCTGCTCTTGCTCTGATCAGTCTTCTAGGAAAAGCAAGGTCTGGGAGGCAGATGGACATATTGACATTTCCCCCTGGAACATCCACTTCCCCAGGTCTCATTAGCAGGATTGAAATGGCAAATCTTTGGAAATAGCTTGGAAAATTGTTTTCTTCCTTGGGGAAGTCACATAATCACAGAACCACAGAACCACAGAATCACAGAATTACAGAATTCTTAGGGTTGAAGGGACCTCTGGAGATGATCTAGTCCAAGACCTATTTGCATCCCGTCTTTGAGCATTTGTGTTTAAGCTAAAAAGAAGAGCAGATGCCATCCAAACAGATGGAAACAAAAAGCATAACTCCACCAAACTTATCTCTGGATTCTTTTAACCCATCACTGGCAGGAGGATGGCAGGAGTGGGGCGGAACAGGAGCCATCAGCCCTGAGCCATGAGGTCAGGAGGAGGCGATGACAGGAGAACTGTACGCTCAAGCAACACAGTAAATGAGATTATTTTTTCCCCCCCTCCTTTGTCTGTGAGAAAGGAGAAACTTCTCTTTTAAACATTTTCTAGGCAGGGTATAAACACACAACCTCAGGGCCGTAGGTGCTGCAAATACCCAGGCATCTGCTTGTCCTTGCTCCCATGGGATGTTCCCACCAGAGCTCTAAACCCTGCACCATTTGCTCCCAGCACACAAACACATGAGCCTGTGGATCAACCCAAACTTCCAAGGAAACCTGGCTGAACTGGCTCATGAGGAGCCAGGATCAGGCCCTCATGCTTACACACTGGATTTTTCACCTTTCATGCTCCTGCAGCACAACCCCCTGCTAAATTTAGAAAGCCTTTTTTAGAAGTTGTTTTATGAACGCACACACACAATAATTACATTTAAAAAAAAAAAAATTAAAAAAAAAATAAAAAAATGCAGGCTTTAGAAATGCCATTTGTGAGGCTTTCCAACTATGTACGACTGGCTCAGTTACTGGCTCGCAGTTGCCATCTGAACATCTATTTTTCCAAGCATTTAAGAAAAGTGATGTGTACATTTTTCATGTGTAATTAGGCAGCGTAATGTGATCTCTTTCTGCAGTCAAGCTGCCATGTGCCGTAGCCTCACTGAATAGCTTCCAGATTTCAACCCAATCTCTTCTGTCTAGACTCTACGTTGCTATTTTTTTTCCCTTCTTTTTTTTTTTTTTTTTCTCTCTCTCTCTTGCCTAGCTTAAAGCAGACTCCAATATAAAATGCCAAAACCAGAAGGTTTTGTCCCTCTTTCTCATAAAGACGTGGGACAGATCTGGGAGGCCCCGCCGAGAGCTGAGTCCCAGACTTTTTCATAAGACATGTGTCGTCTGAATCTGACATTAAAGATTGTGCAGGCATTTCAACAGGTCATGCACACGCAGGGGGAAAAAAAAAAATGCCCAAAAATATGGTTTTCATTAAGAAAGTGAGTATTTTTAGAGAGGTGTGGTTCAGTTCAGATGAAAAGGGAAGAAAGAAAAATGAAAGCGGCGCAAGAGATCCCCAACTGCAACATTATTTATATTGCTGTTGAAATGCAGTGTGTTCTCTTCATAAAGCTGCTTTTGGGAGCGAAATAATAGAGACCCTGCCAGAACCAGGTGCATATCATGGAGTTTGTTTATAATCCAAGTTAAAGGAGAGCAGATTTATACCAGAAAGAACTCTCCGAGGGGACTTCAGAGTTTAAGTGTCCTGTCTTAATCTATACATTACCTCCTCAACAAAGCAGTTGTCTTGAAGCAAAAACATAAAATACAGTTTCAATGAATTCACAGATAATTCCAGGGAATTTTATCTGGTGTGATATAGTTTCAGACTGCTTATTCTGTTCCCAGCTTTTTATTTGACTCTTAAGTTGTTTTATTTCTGCGTCAAGAGAATGAAAAAGATCAGAGAGGGCTCGTTTCCACAGAAAGATGCCTTTGTGCAATATAAGCAAAAAAAAAAGCAAGGCTTTCCCAGGCTTGCAGTTCCACCACCTTGTCCTGGGATTTGCTGCAGTTTGCACACACTTTTTCTACAGAAAAAGCTCTTGTTTTAGTCCAGAAACAGTTGTATAAATTTCCCTCCACTTTCCTTTCTTCATCCTGTTTGGTTTTTTTTTTTTTAAATCTTATCTTTTCACCTCTCCTGTTCTAACACCTCACTTTACATTTTCCTTTTGCTCTCCAGAAAATGGCTATTGTCCCACTGAGAACATGTCCTTCTGCCTGCTTTTGTGCAAATGGCAGATTGGTTGGAAAAACAGGAACACTTTCACTCCTTTCTGAAGGGAAGCATGCAGTGCTTGCTAAAAATTCCCATACTTCTGCAGAACCAACTGTTCTTTCCATTAAAAAAACATCCACCTACTTGAGCAAACTTTTCGATACATTGGCCCAATTTATCGTTATGGTAAACTTTGAAATGGTTAAAATAATTTTCTCAAATTTGAAAAACTAAACCAGAAAGCTGGCTGATCAAAATGGGGCTCTCCTTGAAATTCCAAATGAATGGCAGCAGACAGTGCAATAATTGGATCACAGAATCACAGAATGGTTTGGGTTGGAAGGGACTTTTAAAGATCATCTTGTTCCAATTCCCCTGCCATGGGCAGGGATATCTTCCACTCTCCCAGGTTTCTCAGAGCCCCATTCAACCTTCTTTTGGTGACTGTGGAATATTTGTAATTACATTTTAAGTAAAATTAAAATAAAAAGTGAATTTTTTACATGTAAGTAAAATTAAAAAAAAAAAAAAATCCTCTTGTCCTGATATCTAAACTGATCACAGGAAGAGGTTTTCCTCCTTCTGCTTCACAGAATCACACAATCAATTTGGTTGGAAAATACCTCTGAGATCAGTGAGTCCAACCTAAGGGTGAGGACTTGTTCCCTAAAATGGGGATTTTCTGAGCCGTAAATCAGGTCAGAATTTTGACATGGTGGCTGAGGTGAGCTGAAGTTTGCAAGCTTCACATCACCACTAACAGCTATTTCACAGAGCATCTTCCCAAGAATGTATCGATCTCCTAAATCTTTAAACCAGATGGGACCAATTATCATCATCTATTCTGCTGAAGGGTAGCCAAGATTTCTTACAGTTGTTTTGTGTCTCTGTCTTAGCATCATCTGCTGCCCTTTTCCAGACATTCCTCTTGGTATTTTCAAGAATGTGGAAGGCATTGCCCTGATCTTGATCCCACTCATGAGTGCCACCAAAAATGTAGGCACAAGATCACCTCAAGGTCTTTCTTCAGCCTTCCTCCAAAACCGTGGTGGCTTTGGGACTCCATCATCCTTCAGGAGCCACATCACTGCAGATCCCCATGGCCAGCTCTGCTGCGTGTCTAGTTGGACAAAATAAATCAGATCTTGGTTTGAATAACTTATTGTCATATTTTGAAGGCCATGGAAGTGTTGGGGCAAGTCCAGAGCAGGCCATGAGTTTGAGAAGGGGTTGATAAGGAGCAGCTCCACTGTGGAGACAGGATGGGAGAGTTGGGGCTGTTCAGTCTGGAGAAGAGAAGAGAGACCTCAGAGCAACACCCAGGGTGTGAAGGGGCTACAGGGGAGCTGGAGAGGGACAATTCATCAGGAACTGCAGTGTCAGGACATTATGGGAACGGCTTCAAACTGAAAAGGGGGAAATTTGGGTCAGATACGGGGCAGGAATTGTTCCCTGGCAGGGTGGGCAGGGGCTGGGATGGAATTGCCAGAGCAGCTGGGGCTGCCCCTGGATCCCTGGCAGTGCCCAAGGCCAGGCTGGACATTGGGAGCTCCTGGGACAGTGGGAGGGGTCCCTGCCATGGCAGGGCTGGGATGGGATGGGATTTAATGTGCCTTCCAACAAAAACCCTTTCTGTGATTTTACAGTTGTATTTTACTCTAAACCAGAGTGTCAGCAGCAGATTTCAGGGTAAGATATGCTTTGAATACTTTTGTTTTTGCAATAAATGGTGCATGTGAGGCTGGTCCTGTCTTGACCTACAAGCATCTTTCAGTGTTCAGTTTGTTCAAGGGCTCAGATACAAAATAGAGGAAACCACATTTCTTTGCGGGATAATTCCAAGTTTTCTGGCACTTTGAGTCAAAAAACAGTGGGGTTCAACATGTAATTTTTTAATCTGTGACAGAACAAATAGACTTCACTTAATCCAGTCCAAAGGGCTGGCCTGAATGAAACATCTTCATTTTTCATCAGGTCTGAAAGAAATATGAAACAGAATGATTAAGGATGGAAAAGCCCTGCAGGATCTTGAGGCCAAGCTGTGCCTGATGCCCACCTTGTCACCAATCCCAGAGCACCGAGTGCCACGTCCAGCTGTTAAAACTGACCACAACTGAGGCTGGGGACATCCAGGACATCCAGGACATGTGCCACCAGCCAGGCAGCCCTGGGGACACCCAGCTGCTGCCAGATCAGCCCCGGCACCTCTTTCCCCCCACACCTGCTGCCACTCCAGAGCTGCCACCCTCTGCTTCAGGGTGTTGATTTAGCAGCTGGAAGCAGGGGTGGCTCATCCAGAGGGTGATTCAGTGTCACATCCCCAGCTGAGTCACCTTCTGCAGCCGCCTCTCCCTTCCTGCCCGGCCGGCACAGAGCTCGCCGTGCTGGGGCAGCGCACAGCCCAGCCAGCTCTGCCCTGCCTGCACACACACAAATGGCATTTTTAGGGCATCTCCGTGACTTGTTTGCACCGCTGCCACAAGGTAGGTGTGAGAACAAACGCGTGTTCGTGTGTCTGGGACTGCGTTGGTGCGCGTAGAGCTGCAGCCGTGGAAAATCAAGTTTCTCCCATTTGTGTATCACCGAGTTTTTTTGGAGCTTCAGGTCCTGGGGAAAGCTGGTTTTCTGCCTCTGACAATAATTTCAGGCGTTTCTCTGTTGCATGACACAGGCAGCGAAGAAATGCTGTGGAGAACTTGTGAGAATTAGCCAAATAAAAGATAAAATGCTGTGATTATATAGGGGAATAGCTGAAAAATGATTAAATATCGAGAAGTATCACCTTTCTTAGAGCTGTAGGCTCATGAAGATCTGCTAACAAATCTGGATTTACACTTGTGTGTGAACAACACTAATCCATAGACCTGAAGGCAAAATTTAAGTTTATTGCAGGTACCATGACAAATAGAGAAAGCAGAGAAGCAGACTAAAGTAAAGAAGGGAGAGATGATAGTTCACAAGTTTAGATCACATAAAAATTATTCTTATCTGGATATTAATTCTCCATTGGATTGTTTGCATTGAGCTATGGCCTCCTCAGGGATCACCATGCACCAAGGAATCCAAGGGAATGCAAAAATGTAAATATATAAGAAAATAATGATTAAGTAACTTTATGTATTTACGCTTATAAATTGCTTTCTATTGAAGTGTAAACATTTTCTTTTTGGTCAGGCTTGTCTTCATCCATTATTCATCAGCTATTTTTTATGTTCAAACACCCATTCTGACACAGCTCATCTCTATATACTGGTTATATTATTCACTAGTAAATATTTTTAAAATTATGGCATTTTGCCATCTACCCTAACTTTGACTTCCTTCTTTTTTTTTAAAAATACTTCAACCTTTATCTTTCTTATTTTAAATTTTCACCATGTGGCTGGAGAACTTTGCAGTTCTTACAGAGATGCTCCAGTCAGCCTTTCTGGATTGATTTACTGGGTGAGTTATTCCTTGAATCTCAGCAGTGATGCCAAGAAATGCCCCTTTGGAGAGAGGAAGGGAAATGCTCTGGTTAAAACAGGAAAAAGCACAAATTCTGCCCCCCTAGCCCAAACTGAGAATGAGTGAGCAGTTCAGTTCTGGTCATAGAAATTTGCACAGAGAGTTTATTTCACCATTATTCCAGTTTGCCTTTGGACTGATATTCAGCTTTGTCTCTTTTGGGATTTATTTGCCAAAATTCAGGGGAAAAAAGTGAAGAGTTTCACCTCATTTTGGAGATTCAAGATATTTAGGAGGGATTCAGGCAAGCATCCCAGCTCTCCAGTCATTCAGATCAGAACTTTGGCATTTTTAAATTCTTCTCCATCATTTCTTGTAGCCTCATAAAACCCCTTCTGAATTCATGGGAGTTTCAAGTGTTCCCCAGACCTTCCCTGCCAACACATTGTTTTTTGAACTCAGCTATCAGTGTAAGCAGAAAATAAAACAAACCTAAAAATGAGAATAAACAGATTATCTCACTTTCCTTTTAGCCCATTGCTTGGGAAAGAGTGTGAATTGTTTCAAATTGACGCAGCAGTCCTGAATAATCACTAATGCTGAATATCCTGGTGATCGATATCCCCTTCACCCAACCACATTATCTAACCAGATACTTAAACGGGTAAATTCCAAATTAAATAATTTCTTTTGCCACTTTAGAGCTTTTAAATAGAAATGATCGTTCCTTCCCTAAATAAAAGTGGTTCTCTCATAGGGGGGACACCAGAGTCTTTTCAGTGATTGCTAAAATGATATTGAGGTGTCCAGTCTGTGACTAAAACAAATCCATGAGTGCTGTAAAAAGCCATAATTTCTGCTCCATTAAAAAGTGTTTCCTGTTCATACTCAGGCAACAGGATGTGTCTATATAACTGCCTATCTCTCCTGAATTAAATGTCATTTTTACATAAGGGAACCTTTATTAGTGAATGTCAGCCACACCTGGGAGAGGTAATATTTATAAAGGTGTCCCCTTTTTGTTGCCTGACTTGTTCATCCTAAATGGTATTTTCATAGATAAAATGTTAATCCTTTCTGATTCCAATGAGAAAAATCAGGTGCTGGAATTGCATTTTGCCAGTGGGGAAAAAAATAAAATAATCTGTGCTCTACTCCTGTTATTTCATATCAAAAGAAATAAATATCATTCATACATTCAATTTCATTGATAATAACTACAGTGATTAATGCTATGAAATTTGCATTATTATCCTTCTTTTTTCAGTTTTTTTTTAATTAATTGGTTGTTTAACCTGGGGAGAGGAGGCTCAGGGAGGACCATATTGCTCTCTACGCCCACCTGGAAGGTTGTAGCCGGGTGGGGCTTGGTCTTTTCTCCCAGGTGACAAGTGACAGGACAAGAGGAAACAGCCTCAGGTTGCACCATGGGAGGCTTAGGGTGATATTAGGGGAAAATTTCTTCACTGAAAGGGTGGTCAAGCACTGGAATGGGCTTTGTCCAGGCAGGTGGTGGAATTGCTGTCCATGGAAATCTGCAAAAAACACATGGAAGTGACACCTGGGGACGTGGTTTAGTGGTGAACACAGCCTAAAACCACAAAAAACCCTAAAACCACAGCAAGGTTTGCATCCTTTAAGTGCTTCAGTCCCTAGTTCTGCTAATAAGACTCAAAATTATCTGAGGCCGTGCCACTTGCTAAATGTATTTTCATAGGCCCACTGCTCTGGAAGAAATATGGGGGCTATGGGTTTTTTTTCTTGATCCAGATGTGATAATTTGTTAACTTTTATCGCTTGTTTCAAACTTGCATTTAGAAAACTGTGTTTAAGGAGATGGAAAATGACGGGACCGCTTTTTTTCTTTCCCCACGACGCTCCTGAGCAAGAGGCAGCGCTCGAAGACCCATCTGCTCTGAAATTTCCTCCTGAGAGAAAGCTCCAGGAACGAGCCTTTGGGGTGGATCTTGTCCCTGCACAGGACAGCGGGGTCAGCTTTGGGGACAACTGCTGTGACAGAGCAACTGGCTGTGAGCAAAGAGCTGCAGGGCCACGGGACCTGGGGCTGCTGGCAGGAAGGTGGCACAGCAAGGGATGCTCCAGCCTCCCACCTGGCTTCCCCTTCCTCCCTTTCCTCCCTCGTGTTCCCACTGCTTGCATTCTGCAGGAGCATTGGCTGAATATTTTAGTGGCACAGGTAGGGCTCGAAAGGGCAGAAGATTGGGGTTTTGGGGCATGGAGTGGCAATGTGGAGCAGCTTTCCACCTGGGAGCCCAGCAGCTCAGCTGTCCTGTGTGCTGGTCACTGCTGGGGCTGCCAGCCTGTCCCCTGCCCCTGGGAGTGCCTCGGAAGGTGATGCAGGAGATGGAGCCGCGCCGAGAGCTGGACACGACCCCCGCTGGCTTTGCTGCAGCTCCTCCATGAAATCACAGCATTTTGGGGGCCCTGCCACGGGTGCCAATTCCTGCAGCCACATCTGGGTGTAGCACGAAGCTGTCAGCACGCTCAGTGTGCCTCTCTCTGCTGTTTTATCTCATTTAACAGGAATTATGCACCACACTTCCAGGGAATTTGTGGCCGTCGTGTTACCGAGAGCTGCTGTGTGCGGTGTACAAAGATTGGGGCTGCAGGATTTTCCCCCCCAGCCCTCCTGTTCCCATCCTGCCAGGCTTTTTCTGGCCCCAGGAGCATCCTTGGAGTCTGTAACCACCACGCTCCTCTGACCAGGAGTTTCTAACCACAGCTCCACCAGGCAAACCTGGTGCCACCAGCACCTCGTAAGGATGGAATTGCTGCTGGCTGCAGTTTGTTTTGGGGATCAACTGGTTTTGGGGCTGTCTCCTGCTGGATTTATGTTCTCTGAAGAGTTAAGTACATTAGTGTGGGTAATCTCACTCCATTACCTTCTATAAAACTGAATCTATGATTTCCTCCCTGGTGAGCATTTACCATAGCGAAATAGGCTACTATTTTCATATTTAACTCATTGGTAACTCATAAAACCAGCTCAAGTTGTCTCCCCCAAAGAGCAGAAGCTGTGGGACAGGCTGGAGGGTCAGAGCTTTTACAAGACCTGCAGTGTCAGTGCAGTGCTCTCAGCATCGCCCTCGCATCCCTCTCCCATCCCTCCCCCCGCTCCTTTGAAATCCACAAAAATCAGAAATTTATAAGGCTTCTTAAAAATCCGAGATGAAGCAATTAAACCTCCAGACTGGAGGATGTGAACCTTTAAAGGCCCTTTGCAGAATATCAAAAGAATGAGAGGATTATATTTAGCAGGTGTGACAGCCCACGCAGGACATTTCATTGTGAAAGGGGCTGACATGAACCAGGAACCGATACTTAAATTAATATAAAACATCTTGGGGGAAAGGTGTTTTCTTTTCTTTTTTAAGCATTGGGAAATCATAATGCTTTCTGGCTTCTTCAAAAGCGAGAGGTCCAAATATACAGGAGTCATCTGGCATGTAAAAATAAAAAGTCTGGGGAGGGGACACACACATAAAAACGCTTTGGATGAGGTTGGGAGGCAAACGTTGAGGGCCAGGGGGCCAAGAAACACCACTGTGAATTTTCCTGCCCTGCCTTGCTGCTGGCAGATCCAAGGATTTTCCCTCCCAGGGCAGGTGGCTGAGGGCAGAGGGGCAGGACTGGGACAGGGTGCCCTGTCTGGATCCTGGCACTGCATCAGCATCCTCCGTCCTGCCACCTCTCCTCGTCCCTTCCCTGGAGACACAACCCTTCATCACAGGGGTGCTTTTTTCTCAACACTCCTGCTTCTATTCCTATCACACCCTACCAAGCCTTGGAGTGGAAAACTTGACTCGGGACTTTGGTGGGGAGGCGTCCACGACTTTCGTGCTTCATTCACTACTGCGTGTTCCTAATTTTAGCCGAGCTGCTGCCTTTTGATTTTCCAAAGCTGCGGATTTAACGTCCAGCAGCTCGCGTTGTTTTCACGCCCACACGCTGAGGGCCACACGAGTGATGCTGCCCATCCACAGCAGGGGAGGCTGCGGGGAAGGAGGGGTGGGTGACAACGCTGTCCCCAACTCCCAGAAGGGACACCACAGGCTCACCAGGAGATCTCCATAGGTGGGTGCTGCAGTAGCAGAGGACACTCAGTGCCACTTTTTGGGGGTATTTTATCTCTTCACTCTGCTCATTCAAGCACCAGGTGGTTGCTTGGGACCTTTGGGATCTTTGTCACCCCAAAAAACACACATTAGGGGTAAAAAGGCCATTTTTCTGCTGGGGCTGCTCCAAAGGAGGGAGGTGTGTGGTTGCCTGGATGTGCGATATCAGGTACTCTTTGGCATCGAGAGAGTTAAAGGTGCTCGGCACCCACCAGCCCTGGTCTAGGCAGTGTCTAAAATCAGTCCTAGACCCGCTTTATTTTTTCCTTAAAAACAGGAAATGGAGCCCTGAAGGCTTTTTAACTGGAGAGGGAGAGTGAGGAGGGGGTATAGTCGCTCTGCCCATACCCAGCCCTGAGCCTGACCCAGACTTGGGGGTCTCTGTGTGTGTTTTTTTTTTTATTCCTTCTCCCTTTTTTTTTTTATTTTCTCCCCCCCCCTATTATTTTGGCAGACTTTTTGGAATGTCTGGGAGCTAAGGGCTTTGCTTCATGGAGCAGAATTCTGAAGCAAGAAAAAGAGAAAGTTATAGACTAAACCACAGAAATGTAAACATGTCTGCAGCTAAAATAACTCCACTTTCATTGAAAACACTCCTCGCTTACAATCAGACTTCTGTGTGCTATGCTCAATAAAACTGCATGCTAATAGCAACCAATTAATACATTATGTAGTTCTGCTTTAAAAACTGAGACGCTTTTAATTATTTTTTTTTTATATATAATTTTTTTTTTTTTAATTATTATTTTTAATTAAGGGACTACTGTGTTTTCTGCTGCGGACGCCGGTGCCGGGCGCTGACCGCTGGCGGAGAGCGGCGGGCGATGCCCGGCGGTGCGGCGGGGGCCGAGGCGTGCCCGGGGAAGGTCGGGGCGAGGCGGCGGCGGAGGGGACAAGCGGAGCCCCGGTAAGGAGCCCCAGGGCCGCCGGAGGGAGGGACGGGACAAGGGACAGGGGACAGGACGGGGCGCACCGCCCGCTTCTCCGCTGCCTTTCCTCCGTGCGAGGTGAGTGCCGATGGCAGCGCCGGGATGGGTCCCCTCTCCATCACCCCTGGGAGATGGGGCTGCAGCTTCGGCAGGACCAGCCTCCTCTGCTTCCCGCCCCGCACACACACACCTCGCTCCCCTTTTATTCCCGAGCATCCCGTTATTCCTCCCGCTGCCACCTGGTTTAGGGGCCAGGCTGGGATTCACGTCGGGTCCCCGCCACAGCCGCTCGCTTGTTCTCGCCCCTTCAAACGCGCTCTTGTTCCCCGCGCCGGGGGCGAAGCGGCCCCGCCGGGCCGGGCCGGGCCCCGCGTCCTCCCCCCGCGGGTCCCGCTCACCTCCAGCTCCGCCCGGCCCCTCCGCCCCCCCGAGCGCAGCCGGGGGAGGACGCGGGCACCGGGGGCGGGGGTCCCGGAGCGCCCCGGGCGCGGGGCCGCCCCGACGGCGGCGGGGGAGCCGGGCAGCGCCGGGAGCGGCGGCGGCGGCCGCGCTCGGCGATTGGAGAGAGAGGAAGAGGCGCCCGGAGCCGGGGGCCAGCGCGATGGGCTGAGCCCGTCCCGACTGAAGTGACTCACCGCAGTCGGCAACGCCGCCGTCCCCTGCCCGCTCCCTCACTCCCTCCCGAGCTCCCGCCGCTGGCGGCCGCTGCCTTCCCCCGGGCCGGCCCGCCCCGTCCCCCCTCCCCGGGAGCCCGGACTGACCCCAGCCGCAGCCCGGTAAGTGCTTTCCCTTGGCGGCCGCGATGGGGCGGGGGCGGCGAGCGGAGCCGTCGGGGCGATGGGTGAGGGCCCGGCCGGGGACACGGAGCGGGCGGGGCTCGCTGACCCTGAGGGCGGCTCGGGGACCGGCCCGGCTGTCCCCGGGCCGCTGGAGCCCGGCAGCCCCGAGGGCTCGGGGCATCCTCTGCGCGAACCCTGCCCGAGTTTCTTTGAAGTTTGGAAGGGTTAACGCTGTTTGGCTTCGGGCTGGCCGCTGGATTTTCGGGCAGAAGTGATACCGCGTTCTCCCTCGCCATCACTTTTCCCCACCTCTGGACCGTAATAGCAGCGTTGGTGCCTTTGTGATTCTTTCAGCAATTCATCATTCAGTTAACTCATAGCTTTTCAAAAGCTGGGCAGCTCTTGCACGTAGGAAAACCTTCAATTACCTGCGGCTGAGGGGAGTCTTGGTTGGGCTTGGTGCTTTTCAGAGTGAGGGATATGCGGGGCTCTGTTTTGGTGACCAGATGACTTCTCCGAGGAGTTTGGAGTGCACGTAATTGTATTTACAAAAGCTGGAGTTGCGAGTTCTGGCTAACATAAACTTCCATTCATTGCTGCCTTTGCTAAGAGCCCACGGTGTGGGGAAATGGCTCGTTCTTTAATGAAGTTTTTTTATTTGTGTTCTAAGCGTCGTTCTGTGAATTAACTCTGTTCTGAAGTAAGAGTTTGGAAATTACATTCTGCCCCATTCTGCCCATGTAATTTTGAGTCCATTAGGAAAACCGGGATAGGTCTATGAGCTGCACATGGAGAAATGTCACATTCCTTTGGTTTAACCCTTTGAGCACTTCCCTGGTTTCACTGAAACAAGTGAAGCAGACAAAGACAACTTCCCACTGGGGTATGAAATGTAAACTCTTGTCAGGATACATATATCAGGTATGTGATTTCAGACACACCTGAACTGAGAGAAAAATCAAGGGAGAGAAATAGATTATTTGATAGTTTCCCAGTCAGAAGTAAATAGGCATAAACAGACCAAGCCATACCTCATACAGGACAAATATATTTTTATGTTGATTGCCTGATTTGTTTCTTAAAGGACATTTATGAAAACAAAAGTATGGTACATTGGCATAGCAACATCAGTACTTATTTTCTCTTTCATATTCCGATGCGGGCAAACAATGGCAAATTCTTTGAAAAAGTTTCCAAGAAAAAATCTACCAGCTCCGAAAACATTTCAGGGTTTAAAGCTTTGAACAGCATCTGTCCCCACCTCCCACAATTTAGTCCCAAAGTTAAACAAATCATATAGTACTGGATAGAGTTACATGTTACAGGAATTTTATAAATGATCTGTCAGGATAAGTCCTAGGTGTGACTAGTCGGACTTTTTGCTCCTGAGGTGTTACTCCCTTTGGATTGTCATTTCTGCAGCATTTGGTTCTTAGAGATAGATTCTAATGGACATGTATATATTATACATGTTCTCCTTCTGATGGTTTTTAAGCAGTACTGCCTGTGGGGTTCTCTTGCTTTCTTTTAAATGAATTTGAGCTCTTTGTAAGGCACTACAGAAATCTGGGGGTGTGAGTCCATTGAGGACTCACGATGATGGCAACCATGAGCTTAAATCCCAGATTGTTCCAGACTCCAATAAGGAGTTGTGTCTCTCATCACAAGGATGCTCGTTTGTTTGTCCTTTCCAGCCTGGAACACCAGTTTGGGTCCCGCTGTTGTCGGTGTTCAAATGACAATTCCACCGAAGAGCCTGCCCTGTGAAAGTGTCTTTGCTACCTGCTCTGCTGTGGGAAGTTTATTTTCTGTGCATGCACAGCGCTGTGTAAACAAACAGAAAGCCCTGGGAAGACTGTGGCCGTCCCGTTGGTTTGAACAGCACCCCGTGAACAGAATGCCTGGCTACTGATGAGGCAAATCCTTTCCCACTGCGCTTTCTCCAAACCCCCAGAGCTTTGCTATCACTGCTGTCCCTCTGCAGAGTGTTTAATTTTGATGGCTTCGCTGTGATCCCTGAACACAGCAGTTCCTCCTCCCACGAGGATCAAAAAAAAACACGTGAGAAGCCTTTGTGGTGCTGATGGCATCTGGTAGCCCCAAAACCTTACACGTTACATTTCCTTTCCTCTCCTGAGCTTTACTCCACGAGTTACGAGCAGGTAACAACAAAATTATTTTAAAAGGTTGGGTCGAAACAAACCCCTTCCCTTGAATACCCACTGCACTGGGGTTTTGTTCCACTCTCAGGAAGCTTGCCATTTTCTTTCAAGTGAATAGTTGTTATTTTTTTTATTTTATTTTTTTCAGGAAAAGGCAGCCGTAAGGGCAAACTGTACTTCTTTGAATCATGTGGAAATCTGCTCTGTGGAAATCTGTGTCCCGAACTCGAGGTGGAAGTTGTTGACAGGGGGTAAGGTTGGAAAGGGCCCTTTGGGCCTGATCCATATCAGCTGAGGTCAGTGGGGCAGGCAGCCCTGAGTGCCTAAAGCTGCCCGCTGCTTTTCTGTGCAGCTGGGAAGGGATGCCAGGGATTAGTGCACGCTTTGTACGGCACTTCTCCTATACAGTTGATTTTAAACGTTTTCATTTAGGGGAAAAAAAAAAACCCAAAAAACAACAAAGTTCACACGGGGCAAAGATATTTTCAGCCTGAATTATAATGTTGTTTGTCTTGGGTTGGAAGAATTACCTTTTGTGCGATAACACCGCACTGGTTTTCATTATACCCACAACTGGCCGCTCTCACAGCCGCTGGAATATTTTTTACTTCCCAGGGTGGTTCTGGCCATGCCCTTTTTGACACGCAAGTTTCCCAGGAAAATCAAGCATTTTGTCTTTTTGGCTGAAGGTTTGAGTCCAAAAAATTTGTATCAATTTGTCTTTTTGGAAGACGGTGGTATCTAATCTAATCTATTTCCTTCACAGTGTAGTTAACTAGTGTAGGTAGAAAACTGGCAGTCTAAAATTACTTTGCTAAATTTAAATGTAAGTAAAAAGCAGGCAATAGGAAAAAATTAAAGGGTATATCTAAATATGGAGTTGTGGCCATATCTGTTATATTTAAACTGCATTTTAACCTCTTCTATTTATATTTAGTGGTCTGTGTATAATCTGGAGGGGTTAATTGAATTCAAGGAACAGAAATTTCACAATGAAATCCAAAGAGTTTATTCTGCTGTGGACACGGTACATGTCCTCGTTAATCAGCGATTTTCAAAAGTAAATCGTGTGCAGTGAGGTATTTTTTATGTTGTTTGAGAGCAAAAATGAGACTTTATCTAAAATTAGCATGAATGGATTTGCAACACGCCTGCTTTTCCTGCACTGCTGTGGCAGGAGGATCTCCTGCTGCCTTGGCACTTTTCCTTGTGTGGAGTGTGAGATTCCACCACAGCAATTATTTTCCTCAACTTACCCCCACTCAGAAATGCCCTTTTTTTATTTAAAAAGTGTCCACGGAATGTGGACTGTCCTTGCACGCTGCTTGCATCAGCTGCATCCCCTCCTTGGCACGGCTTCAATCCAACAAGGAAAAAACCCATTATTCCAGGAACAGAATACATAGTTATTTTTGTTTGATAATGCATCACATAAATATTAATCATCTGCCCAAAGGAAAAAAAACAATAAACACGTGTTTTCATTTTAGCTGGAGATACAACCAGCTTTGATAGGGGATGGTTGAAACCTCAGGGCCTCGAGCTGTAGCCACGCAACTCTGGCTGACCACAGTGGCTTAGGGAGTGGTTGCTGTGCACAGGTGAGGGTTTGGTTTTGCTTTGAGGCCTTCTGTGTTGAATCATTTTAATACTTACAACATGATACGGCGTCCAGGTAAATTACAACACCCTTATTCAAGGGCCTTGGCAGCAGCATTGCTTCACAAAGATGCCGTGCTCCTGCTTGGGCGCTCGGCAGCATCGCTGGGACATTCCAAAGCTGCTGCCTCTTCCAGGTGCTGCTCCCACCACCAAATGTTGCCTTCAGTTGTGTTTCAGGCCTCCTGAATTTGTCTGTAGCTGGAAGCCCCACACTCCTAATTAGCTGCTGATTGGGGAGGGCAAGGCTGGCTGTGGTGATGAGCACGGCGGCCGCGCGCGAGGCCGGTTCAGCAAATACCACCTCCAATGTGGTTTCAATCAGCTCTGCTCAGACACCCAAGTCCTGAGCTTCCTCCAGGAGGTCCCTAATGAAACAGCCTTGTTTTCTTTTCGCCTCGCAAAGGCACGGCAGCGGGAGGAAAGCCCTGATTGAGGCCGCACCGGCCGCGGCGGGAGAGCAATTTGGGGTGCTGGGCTGGACGGGGCAGCGCGAAGGTGTTGGAGCTGCAGGGTCTGGGGACTGGGAATGCTGCCCCTGGCCAACACTCAGCCCCTGCCCCAAGGAGAGCAGAGCAGGTCACAGCCCTGGCTGGGGCTGTGCAGGTGTGAGTGCTCAGGGGAAGGTTTCTCTCCCCTCATCCCAAATGCGCTGCCTGCTGAGTTAGCATCTTTTCCTCCTGCTTTTCACTCTCTGCTACAAGTGCTTGGTAAGGCTTTGTTTTCTTTAATTTTTTTTTTTCTTCTTTTTTCCTTCTTTTGGCTACTATTATGCTGTTAAAACATGCCTTGATTTATCAGCTGTTCAAGTAGTTTCATTTTTCTGGTTCTGGGAGCGTTGGCGTAGGAGGAGCAGCTTTTGCTGTCCTGTAGATGACTTGCCACAAAATGTTTTGTGGAATCTGATTGATTTCTTCTAATTTTTAAGGCATGTAGGCTTCCCAATTCCATAATTTTTGCATTGAGTTGATTACTTGTTTTTTAGCTTCTCAAGTATGGATATACATGGTCTATTTGACCTGATTTGGAAAAAAAAATCCTTCAACAAATCACTTGTATTTTAATTCTTAATAATTGTAATGCATGCAGTGTTGTTTAAATCAGTTGTGATTTTAATGCAATTAAATGCACATGTAAAAATCAGGGATTTAGAAAATTGCACAATGTATCTCTTTCTGTAAAAGAGATGTAAAAAAAATTGCAATCAAACAATTTTTATGGTTTATATTTTTCTGTGTAAGTAGAAAAAGGTTTTATACAGAAGGAAGTCTTGTAGTTATGCAGAAGGAAAGGCTTCTTAGCAAAATTCCGTTTTCTAAGGAGGCTTTGTCAGTTCTGAATAAACCCTGCAATAAATTTAAACCTGGTGGTTTAAAATTCTGTTTATAAAACGGACTGCTCTCTATAGAGTTCACAAATTATACACAAAGGATTAACTACTAAAGTAACATAAAGATGTTGCATTGCAACATGCACTGAGACTAAGCTGAAAAATCTGCTTGGAAAAGCAGCTGATCTGCAGGACTTGCAAAGCAGACGTGGGAAAAGTTCTCCATCATTTCTTTAAAGAACTGCTGTTGCTGTTCCACTGATTGTTCTGATTGTAGTTGTCTCTTCAAAGACTTATAGAAGGGTTGTTTTTTTTTTAACACAGGCTTGTGCAAAAATTTGCATTAAAAACAGGTTTGGAAAAGGAAAAAATTGAGGTTTTATTACCACATTAAGAGAAGATAAAGGATTTAATATCAAATCAAGACCTAGCTTAGTCCTGGTCGATATCTTGTGCCGTTTCTTAAATTTCATTACATTTGCCCACTATGTGAAGCTGGGAACTTGGACTGGTGCTCTTCATTCCTTTGCTGCATTTATAAGTTCTCTGGTATTTTTATGTATTTATAGCAAACAGTCTGTAGCAGTCTCTGTATCTCTTGCAACCAAGACAAGCCAAATCATCTGTCACCAATATGTGTGTCAACATCCTGACACCACCGAGTGCACCTTCCTTTGTAGGCACCTCCAAGGCTTCATTTCAGCAGAGCAATTCATCACCATCCTGAAATGAAGACCTTGAAGAAACCTGAACCTGGCCTCTTCCTTCTTCCATGCAGAGAAGTCAGTTCTAAGTGATGAGACTGAAAAATGGTTTTAGGAGAGTAGGATTCACCTCACCTCGCTGTAGCCATCCAAAAATCAAGGATCTGGCTGGCAGCAGTTGTGTAAATTCCAGCCTGGCCAGAGGACAGGTTAATCTTGCCAGTCTGAGACACAGTGATGCTCATTTGGGAAAGGCACTGAAGATGTAGAAGATGGTCCAGCAGCCTGGGGAGGAATTGGGGTTGTAGGACTGGGTGTTTTGGCTTTTACGTGGCTGGTGTGGAGTGCCCTGAATTCTGCATCCAGAGACAAATCCAGGCCTTCCAGCAGCTGATCTTAGGGAGACTGAAGGAAAAAAATGTAAGTGAAATATAGCAGAGAGACCAAATGAATAATACAGTCTGAGTGGAAATTATTATTATTGCTTATTTTATAATTTTAATTTTAAGGTTTAATTTTAAGTAAGCATAACAGTTCAATTTTTATCATCGAGCTTCCTTTTTGTTTAGAAATAGGAACATTAGAAATAGCAACAGAAAACCCTCTCATGCTTTTTGCACTGCTCTCTTAACTTCCTTGAAAAACTGAGTAAGACAACATTAGCCATCATTTCTTTTAGCCTCAGAGTAAGACAGGAATGGATTAATGCTGCTGCCTTTCTCTTAGGCATCTGTTCTGCTCATGAAGGTAATAATAACTATTTAAAGTGATTTTCTTTTTTTTTAGGCTGGTCCAACTGTATAGACGACAGCCTTGGGTGTATACTTTGATTAAATCTCTCAAAGCACAACTATGGAAAGTTTGTTTTTGACAGGCCCCGAGGTTTTGGCTTGTCAGGGGCAGTTTTTAGCCCCTTGATGACAGTGGTCCCTGCAAGGAGCACAGCTGAGCTGCAGAGCAGCTCTGTATGGAGCCGGTAGGGAAGGAGGGGCGAGCTCCCTGTTTGTTATTTGCTTGTGATTTCCACGACAGTTTACAGGAGACAGAGTTATAACCAAATGTGAGCCCAGGGAACTCGGCCTGTGGTCTGTCTGCAGAGCAGGAATGTGGGATGGGGGGTCAGGATCGGGCTGTTGAAGGATGCAGGAGCCAAGGTGAAGGGAATTTGGGCTGTCCTCCGCTCCTGTCCCTCTGGGCTAACAGCCCCCCGTGGGATGTGGCATTTGTGGCACTGGGGTGGGGCACTGCCCCCTCAGCCACCCACAGGGGCACAGCCAGCCCTCCCTTCTGACCCTTGGGCTCATCCTGACGGGTTTTGGTCCAAGATAGGATTTATATAACTCCCCCTTTGGTGTGTTGATGCCGCAGGACTAGAGAGGAGTGAGAAGTACTAAAAATCTATTTTGGTCACTAAAGTAAGCAGACATGACTCAGAATACTCACTGGGAACAGATCTGCTGGATGAAAAGGTGCCATTTTTACATAGTCACTTTTCTGAATGTGCCCTTTAAACTCTTACCAAAATAGAATCCTTTCTCTGGCACTTCTCTTGGGAGGCAGGAACAGGAGTGAGAGCGGGGACGTTTGCTGCGCTCCAGCCCCTGCTTTGGAACCAGACAAACTGCACACGTTTTGTAAGGTGAATGTAACGTGTGTTTAACACCAGGAAGAGCAGAAAGAAGGCATTTGAAATTCATGGGGAGGGGATTTGGGCTTGGATAGTTTTATCATTTGTGGTGGAAAAGCGTGATCCCTCGTTCCTGCCTGTTAGGGTGGGATGAATTCTGGCCAGTGCTCTGCATGGGTTTCTGGCATCCTCGTGTCCCTGCAGGAGCAGGTTTGGATCAGTGGGCTTGTCTGGAGCACAGAGAGGCTCCCTTTGACCACTGCCTCGGGTTCCTCTTGGACTGAGTGGCCTCGGCTAAAAATGAGCCTGAAACCACACTGACGTAATCTGTGTTTATGGACCTGCGAGGAAACAAATCATCGCTGGCAAGCAGAGCCCCAGCCTGCTTGTCCCTCACATGAGGGGCAAGTTCTCCCTGCACTGGTGAGCCCAGGGCCCCCCCAGCTCCTGGGCAGGCTGATGGAGCCCAGTCCAACCCAATCCCCATCCCTGTAAACTCTCATCTGCATTCCATGGAAAGGATTAGCAAGGCAAATCGTTTCACTAAAAGTCACTCTCGGCTAAGTAGGTGATACTGAATTTTTGAACTCTTCTCGTCTCTTTCTCGTTTTTAATGGTTTGCTAGGAAGCTGGAGCCTGGCTGGTGCACGGAAACTCAAAACCAGTGGTGTAAGCACACCACATGTGCTCCTGGGTGTTTGACAGTCCTGTTGTTCTCCTTTGGAGAAGAAAAACAACAAGCCTGTTTTAACATATTTACCACTTCCAGTTGGTTTTACATGGAAAAAGAACACCAACCCATAAACTCCTCTTCCTTCTCTGTTCCAGAATAACCCGTGAAAGACTTTGAAAACTCTGAGTTTCTATTCAGTGGATGAAATCCTGTCCTTGCTGAAGTGGCTGAAGCTTCTCTGATGGTTTTCAGGGGGGCAGAGCTCTTCAGCTGAAGCGTTTCTTCCTCACGATTCTGCTGGGGGTGGAAAGTCCTGGAAGTGTTTTCACTGCTGCTTTCCTAAAGCCTTAATTCCCCCCAGTTGCTAGAGCATTTAAAGGCACCGTCTTTTTCTCACAGGAAACAGCCACTGCTTTTTCTCTTGATAAAATTTCCCTCATATGAGTTCAGAGAATTTCCACTTTCTCTGTGTGGGCTCATCTTTCATAGAGGAGGAGACACGGGTCATACGCCTGCAGATCTCACAACTCCCTCCTGCTCCATCTCTGGCCTCCTCCCAGTCCCTTGGCAGGCAGGAGTCAGTGAAGATTTGCTGTCGAGGTCTCCTGTTTTAATTCCTAGCTGGACCTGGTAGCTTCCTCTTCCTGGGGAATCCTATATTTTCTGGTTTAAATTTGAAAGGCGTTTTGGATGTGATGACATTTACAGCCAAAGCAGATCACCTCTAATGTTGTCTCCTTCTCTTGAGGCATGACAGGTGATCTCAACAGGCAAGAAAAGGGAGGAAAATCCCAGCAGGCTTGTGGGACACAGGATTGTCACTAACCCAGCTCTGAATAGCCCTGGGGATGGTCCTCCCTTCTCAGCCCCACTTGTGTTGTCTGAAGGGAAACCTTCAACTCCAGTATTTGAGTAGAGCTGGTTTAGAAGTTTTCTGTGCTCCAGAAACACAGAATCACTAAGTTTGGAAACCTTCAAAATCATGGAGTCCCAGCTGTGCCCGATGCCCACCTTGTCCCCAGCCCAGAGCCCTGAGTGCCACCTCCAGGTGACACCTGCAGGGATGGGCACTGCAAAGCTCCCTGGGCAGCCCCTGCCATGGCCTGAGCTCCCTTTCCATGGGCAAATTCCTGCTGCTGCCCACCCTGAGCCTCCCCTGGCCCAGCCTGAGGCCTGAGCTCTCCTCCTGTCCCTGTTCCCTGGCAGCAGAGCCCGACCCCCCCGGCTGTCCCCTCCTGCCAGGGACTTGTGCAGAGCCACAAGGGCCCCCTGAGCCTCCTTTGCTCCAGGCTCAGCCCCTTTCCCAGCTCCCTCAGCCCCTCCTGGGGCTCCAGCCCCTTCCCAGCTCCGTTCCCTGCCCTGGACACGCTGCAGCCCCTCCAGGGCTCTCCTGCACCAGCCACAACTGGAGCCAGCCCTGGAGGGGCCTCTCAGAGCCAGCACAGAGGGACAATCCCTGCCCTGCTCCTGCTGGACACACAATTCCTCACCCAGGGACAGAGGGAATGAATGAGGCACTGGGCTTCTAGGTGAACTAAATGTTACTGTTGTAGTACTACAATTAGAAGGGTTTTAAATGAGGTATTGACAGCAGTTGAGAACTGGTTCTCCACTGTGCTGCTGGCAGGCACTGAGATGTGCACCAGCTCCTAAGGGGAGCAGGCTGTGAGAGCAACTCATTAACCAGTTACTCCACAGTGCTCTTTCTCCACATATGGTGTGAGGGCTGCTGGGGGTCTGGAAGACATTAAAGCATGGTCTGAGAAAGGGCTGCACAGGAAAGGCAACAAATAACCCCACAGAGACAGATCCCCATTCCCACACCGCTGCCAGGTACGTGCCCGTGTCACCCTGAGCCAGGGAGCTGTGCCAGGATCAATTCCCTCACCCTCCTGGGACGAGCCCAGATAGGTGAATTGTGAGTAATTGCACATGAGGGGAACCTCTGCTTGGTCACATCCACGTGGAGCAAGTCCTTTAGTGTTAAAGAGGATGAATATTTGCCTCTTCTTCCATGTGCTCTAGCCTCATGGGATGGGCTGAGGGATGCTGTTTCCACATCCGTGTTTCCAGTGGTAATGAATGCTACGGGGAAGCGGACGGCGGTGAGCCCATTTCCTTCACAGTGGGAGGAAAGTAGTAATTCAGGAGACCATTAAACATTAGAAATACCTCTGCGAGGTCCCTACAAAGACACACTCCATTTAGATTAAAGTCCCGTAGGGCCAATTACCTGGGAAGAACATAAGAACTTAAACAAAAGCTGAGTTAGGTATGCTGCCCACCAATGGCTTCGAGCAAGAATGGATGCAGTGAGGAAACACCCGTGTGTATTATGAAAGTGAGAACACTGAGAGTAGGTCTGTGTAATAACCCACTTTTACTCTTCCCCCAGGATCAGTGTGAACAGGAAATACCTGTGGCATGCTTGCTTTTCCTGGAGATGACAGCAACCGTTTGGCAACTGCTTTGTTCGATGCTTTTCGAAACGTTGGGCTGTTGTTTTATGAATGTGCTCTGATTTTTTGGCTGCCAGAGCCTTTGTGCTTGGCTTTCTACCCTTCCTAAAGTTGCCCATTTCCATTCCAGCCCTGGATACTTCTCTTTGAGTGCCCTCAGGTAGCTGTGAGGATACCTCTGTTTTTCTCCATGTGGCTGTTGGGATGAGGCTTGCGAAAAAAAAAGGGAAGCCAACAAAAGTCCCTTATGATCCCTGTGTGAAAATAATCTCTATGGCCTGTGCTCATCTGCGTGGGTGGCTCTGGACTCATGGAGATGGAGGGTTTAGGCAAGTAAAGCTGAAACACTTTGTTTCTGTCAGTGTTTTCTACCAGTGGGCTGAGTGTTTTGCACAAGATTACAAGGCAGAGTTTGATCCCAACACTGGGATTAAAACCTGCCTTTGCTTCAGTTGCTAGACCCCGATTTTATTTGAACATGTAACCATTTACAGTTTGTCCTGAGCCCCAGAGTGCACTGATCCTTCAGGCAAGGGATTTTGAAAATGAGTCAGTTTTAAGACACTGGAGCAACATGTTCCTTAAAGTGTTTACTGATGCAAATTGCTGCCTGGTCTTGAAATGGCCTCCTCCCTTTAACATCATAAAAGAGCTCTCTTAAGAGAAGACACAATAAACAGTCTGAGGTCTAATAAGTGAACAAGCGAGGCTGAAAGGTTTTAAAATACTGCTTGCTTAAATAAGAGTCATTAACATTGTAACTGATAATGAGAAAAACGCTCATGCCATTAGTGGTTTACCACTTTGGTTCCGAGAGGATAAAAACAGCTTCGTAAAAGAGACCGCAGACTGTCCATTTTCAGCCTCAGTGCAGGGCAAACGCTTCAGGAAAAATACAAACCCCATAATTTAAAATAATAATTTAGTATTTGTGTTTGGGAAGAGTGCTCAAAGTGCCTTCTGAACGCAGGAGAGTGTGGTGATGTGTGAGCCCCAGCACTGGGTGTCCTTGCCTTGGTGCTGTGGTGGGACTTTGGCTCATCCACCTGCTGGGAGCAGTGCAGGAGCAGCCTCTGACTTCCTTTGGCATCCCCATCTGCATGGGGAAAGCTGAATTTGCATTTTCCAGGTAGTGGCCCAGGGCTCAGTGGGTACCTGAGGATCCTTCCAAGTGATCCTTGCTGTTTCCTGCTGGAGGAGTAGGGGAGTTTTTGGCAAATGGTGAAATTTCAGTCCCAGCTTGGCTTGCTGGTGGAAGGAATAAAAGATGATGCTGGGTCTGGGAGGGACTCAGTGCCTGAGGGCACTGCTGGGACCTGGTGGCTGAGGAGCAGTGGCAGCAGCAGTGGCGTGACCTTGTTCACCTTGACCACCTGGGACAGGTGATCTTTTCTTTAAGTATGGTTCCTCCTTCTTCTGCACCTCTTCTTCCTCTGGGCTCTGTGTCCTGCTCAGTGTTTGGCCTCAGCCAGGACTTTGACAATCACAGAATGAATGAGCTGAGCTGGAAGGGACCTTAAAGATCATCTTCTTCCAATCCCCAAGAAAACCTGGTGTTTTGTCCGGGCAAAGCAAAGTTTGGGACTCATTGTGCTGCGTTCCTTGTCTTTAGTAAGGAACTGGAAATGAGGGCAGGAGGAGGATGAATTGAAATGCATTTTCAGACCATCTCTAGTTGTAAATCCAGCTGCCCTGGCTTTTACTGATGCCTCCTACTGATGCTGCATCGACCACAGGCTTCGCTCTTACGTAAAGATGGAAAGTTCCCCCGGCTCCCCCCGTGAAAATAAGTGCTGTGCCTTATTCAAAATGAGAACTCCATCAAGGCAGGAGCACAGCTGGGCCAATGACAAGAGAAACAGAGCGGTGCCAGGGTGAATTTTTATGGAAATGCTCTCTGAATAGTATTTCCATGAAAAGGCAACTTACTTGCAGATGGAGGCTGCATTGCATGAAGGAGAGTGTGTTGTACCACACCCTGAATCTGTCAAGGTCTATAAACTTTTCACATATTTTAAGTTCAGGCAACAGAGAGGCAATATTTAAGACACAAAGGTTTTCTTCTTTATGTCAGTGTAATTATGTTATCCCCAGAGGAAGAAAATGTAAGCCAGGGGAAAATAAAAAGGGAAGTTTGTAGAAGAAACATTTCAAATATAAAGTAAAGGTCAAATATAATTTGAAATAGAAAGCAAATTGATCTATCAGAAAGGACACTTTTCAGGATCATAGAATGATCCTAATTTGACATTTCAACAGCATCCTAGAGATAGCAATGATAGATTTTTGTCAGGGGGTGTGGTGGTCCTTTTAGTGGAGGAGCATGGGATGGCTTAAAAACTGCAAAACCTTTTCCCTGTTGATGGCAATGGCACTTTTCTTGTTCACATCACCAGAAAAAAAAGATGAGAGGAACTGTGTAAAAAGCAAGAAATAAAGGATAGTTGATATTCAAAAGGTGGGAGAGGGGAAAAACCTGATCTAAATCTTGAAACCGGCACAGTTGGATTTATTTAAACACCTTTTTTTGAGTTGTTGTAGCCTTCTCAATGGGTTGGTTTCCAAACTGCCTGACTGATTTCACTGCAGACTTAGTGGCTATCAGCAGAGATTCTCCAAAAGGTGATTTTGGAAACGAGTCAATTTTCCACTGTTTCTAGGACTTTTTCATGTCATACCAATCAAGTTTGAAATGTGCTGAGAGAGAAGTTCTTGAGACAGCCTTGATGGTTTTTTTTAGCCTTTTCCTGTGTGTTGCTTTCTGAAATAAATGGGAATGCATTTTTTAATTTATGATGGCTTATAACTTGATGTCAGGGCTGTTGTAAGAATAATAATCAAGGATTGTTATACTGACTTGATTGCTTACATTTCCTTTTGGCACTGCCAGTGGTAAGCCAGAGGTAATAACACTAAACATACTCCTCTGTCATCCTCTCAAAACTTGTCACCACAGACTAGAAGATGATGGTGCGTGTGTTTTAAAGCCAAAGGCGTTTGTCAAATGCCATGATGGCTTCATAAAGGTCTGCAGTGGAGATCCCATTACAAGGAAAACTTTGGCCTTGACTCTAGGAGATGGGAGTAGAGATGAGTGACAGCCATTCTTAAACTGCTGGGTTTGAGAAATGGGAAAAAACCAAACTGAAAAGGAACCTCAGCAGGGGACTGCGAGTTTGTGAGTAGATTTGGTGGTGGCACTGCAGGGTCAGGAGATGGGCTCTGTAAGGGCTTGGTGGGGCTGTTGCTCCCTCATTCTGATGTCAGTCTATTCCCTGCATCCCATGGAGTTGGGGATCCACAGTTTTGGAGGCATTTACAGAGAAATGACCGGGAATCACCTGCCAGCAGCACCTGGGGGTGCATCCCCCTTACTCAGTGACAGTGGGACGTGTCCTTGCTCCTCCCTCTGAACTCCCCAAACTCATCTAATAAACTCAATAAGCCAGGCAAAGGCATCAGTAGCGAGTGCTGACAGGGGTGGAACACCCCTGGGATGGAGCAGGGGATCCTGTTACCCCCTGTCCAGCTACACAGACTTCCAGCTGGCAGAGAATGGATGTTAACCCTTTCAAAGATCTCCTGGTGAGCACAGAATGGCAAGAAAGTGCTTCTGACGTCCCTGAGGTTTGGCTTTAAAAGGTTTGTGTCAGCACAGAAGGGCCACAGGGAAGCCCAAGTGGCTCAGCAGATCTGGGGGATGATGGCAGTGGCTGTCCCAGGGTGGTGAGGGCAGGGCTGGGTTCAATCTGGCACAGGCAATGAAGTGTTGGAGCTGTGCTTTCATGCCCCTTGATTTCCAGCCTGCTCTTTATCTGGGGCCCTTTATCATCTCTCACATCCTTACAGGCACATCTCTCTACAAGAAGCAGCTCATTTCTCCTAAAAAGAAGAAAAATCAGTTTGCATCAGTGCACGACTGCCTTCTGTCTCTGCTGAACCCACCCCACAGCCACAAACATTGGCATGCACCCCTTGCTTTGCACAAGCAACATCTCCAGGTTATTTCCCCAGTACTTTTATTGTTCAGTCCACTACAGGAAGGGTTCAGGGAGTATATCCAGAAAGATGTTTTTGTTCCCCCACCATGGGTTTCAGTCCCAAGACTGCCAATTAAATTATCCCATAAATCCTCCATTATAGGTAGTAAAACCTAATTTTAGATTTCCTGCCTGCTCTAGTGTCCTGCCTGATTGCTACCAGTTGGAGAGAGGCTCAACCTGTTAAGCAGACAATTGCAGTGAATTGGCTGTTTCTTTCTGTGCCACATGTGGAGAACTTTTTAATATCTGGCATTTGGTCATAATTCTCCTCGGTTATTTTCTACCTTTTAGTAGCTCAAATGTTGGAGGTTTTTTGTTGGGTTGGGGTTTTTTTTGTTGTTTTTGGTTTTTTTTTTTTTTTTTTGGGGGTTGAAAACCAGACATCTGCAATTTATTCTTTTGTCAAAATGTTTGTGAGAGAAAATGCTGTGGATAAGGAACAATGTTATTCTGACTTCACCACTGAAACATTAATAGCTTTAAAGCAGTTTTTATATAATTCTGTTTAAAAGCACTTTGTTAATAGAGCTAGCACACTTCTGTGTAAGCTGAAAATGTCTCAGATTATCTGAATAGTTTTTCATTCTTGTTCAAATATAAATATATTATTTAGCTGAAGTGCTGATTTTCTTGAGGGCACCTTCTTCTGATCACATTTTTATAAAAGAGCCTTCATTTTACATACAGTCTTACTAAAAATTCCTATTTTACTCTGAGCATAAATGACATATTTGCTTGGTATCCTTATTCCTAAGATTTACTGAGGGACACTAACAGATAAATTTGTGACAGAAAGTAGGTTGGTCATGTGAATAAGGTGTCAGTGCTTTGATCATTGGACAGAGAGGTATTTGTGTTTGAATTTGCCTTTGTCACTGAGATTGAAATAGATTCATGAGTCTGTGAGGAAAACTGGAGCATAAATACTATGAGAAACTAATAATTTTTTGTTTGTTTGGTTGGTTTTTTGCTAGACCTGTTGTTGTTCACTTGGCAAAATTCCTGGCCAAATCACAGATTTGGATTCTCTGGAGGCACCTGTGGATATCTTGCACCTCCACAAAGGACTGCTTGTGTTTCCTGCTTGGATAAATTGATGATGTTTTAACAACTCTGTGACAAACCAGGAAGGTGTGTGACAGTTGGGAAGGGACTTTTCCATCTCCAGAGTAAGGTGACAACAAGATTAATTCAAGATACCGGCTGTGTATCTTCTAAAAGACATCACATAGAAGGAGCAAACGCTGCTTCTCTTGGAATCATGGAATGGTTTGGGTTGGGAGGGACCTTAAACCTCATCCAGTGCCAGCCCTGCTGTGGCAGGGACACCTCCCACTGTCCCAGGAGCTCCCAATGTCCAGCCTGGCCTTGGGCACTGCCAGGGATCCAGGGGCAGCCCCAGCTGCTCTGGCAATTCCATCCCAGCCCCTGCCCACCCTGCCAGGGAACAATTTTTTCCTAATATCCCATCCAACCCTACTCCCTGTCAGCTTAAAGCCATCAATATCATCTCACACTAAAGTAACACAGAGGCTAGACCAGGAACTCACTTGAGATCCAGCTTTATTGATCTGTCAACCTTGGAATTATGCATTAATTAAGGTTGGGTAAGACCTCCAAGATCAAGTCCAGCTGCTAACCCAGAACCACTAAACCAAGTGCCACATCCACAACCTTGAACACTTCCAGGGATGGTTGTTCCACCATCCTGCTCCCATGCCTGACCACCTTCTCAGGGAAGAATTTTATTGCCTAACATCCAATCTAAAGCTTTGCTGGTGCAAATTTGGGCCTTTTCCTCTTGTCCTTGCTTAAGTCCTTGCCTTGCCCAGTTAAACTTCAGCTGAACCTGCTGGTGTCAGCCCCAGCACATGGTGGTGGTGGTCAGAGGGTGGCAAGAGCTTGTCACTTGGGCTTGCTGATGGGCAGGACTGTGGGCACAGAAAGGGTTTCGTTCAGATGGGCAAATCCATGTTTTTTAGTGATCCCAACCCGTTTTGCAGTTTGTGAGCTGCAAAAGGGATCAGCCCCTTTCAGCAGTGTCCTGTGTGGATTCTCTGATGTGCTGCTTTTTAGCTTTCCCCTCAGTAGAGCACCAACTCCATTTCCTTTCTTCACCCTGCTCTTTGCTCCCCTCAATCTCGATGGAATATAATATTTTCAAGTCTATTAAACCCTGTTAAACCTGGGCAAAACCAGGCAATGATTCCTAAGCTGATGGAAGAAAAGGTCAAGGAACACTCCTTCGTGCACACAGCGTGGTATCTCAAGTCTTGTTCCTTCAAGAATGAGGCTAAAAATGGAACCCTTGTGGTCTCCTTGCTAAAGGGATCTTCTCCACCTCGCTTTGTTTACTGTGCTGGGTCTCAGTGTGGGGAAATTATCATTTCTTGAGTGGTGCCTGAAGCACTGTATAAAAAATAAAACATACACAAAACTAACAAAGAATAGAAGAAAGGAATTTAGGCCTCCCAGTCGCAGCACTGTGCCTTTAATGGTTGATGAAATATTACATGCATGTTTTCAGTTGTATTATTTGTCCAATTTAGGAACCTGGAAATATGAGGAATGATCACATCAGTGCTCAGGATGGAGAACAGGCAGAAAGTAGGAAATAATCTCTGTGTTCTGCACAAGTTACAGGCAGGGCCTTTTGGGGTACAGAGCTCTGGGAAATGCTGCTGAGTTACTTGGATGTAGTTGACTTTAGGAATCAGTAGAATTGTGCTGAATAATCAAAATTTCAGATCCCCAAAGGCAGTGCTTATAAAAGAAGCCTTGAAATGTAATCCCAGGGACTTTAATGCATGTTTGTTGTACTCTGAATTTCTAATTTAGACGGAGCAAGAAATGTAGGATCATAGAATGTTTTGGGTTGGAAGGAACCTTACAGACCATCTCATACCATGGGCAAGGACACCTCCCACTGTCCCAGGAGCTCCCAATGTCCAGCCTGGCCTTGGGCACTGCCAGGGATCCAGGGGCAGCCCCAGCTGCTCTGGGCAACCTGTGCCAGGGCCCCCTCCACCCTCACAGGAAAAAATTTCTTCTACAAATCTAACCTAAATTTCTCTTGTTGGAACCCCTTCCCTATTGTCCTGTCACTCCAGGTCCTGATGAATTGTCCCTCTCCAGCTTCCCTGTAGCCCCTTCAAGCACTGGAAATTGCTCTGAGGTCTCCACACAACCTTTTCTTCTCCAGGCTGGGCAGCCCCAACTTTCCCATCCTGTCTCCATGGGGAAAGTGCTCCTTATCAACCCTTTATCAGGCTCATGGCCCTTCTTGGGACTTGCTCCAACAGCTCCCTGTCCTTATGAAGGACATAAGAACGACCCTTCTTACCAAAGACATGGAAAAAATGAACATAATTTGATACCCGTCCCAGTAATGCTGAGGGTTCTACACTGATTGATTGCACTGGGCACTTTCGTACTTATCTCATTTAAAAATATTTACTTTTTACACCAAGCTGAGAATTTTGCTGAATATCCAATATCTTGCACGGGAATGCTCTTAATTCCAGGTATCCGGCTTCAGAATTTGAGCAGGGCTTGTGTCAAGCCTGTGCTGTCTTGAATATGCTACTGTTACCAGAAAAAAAAGTCTCTCTGGTATGCTAAGAACAGGGGACGTGCTGGGGTTTGCAATTTTAGCATTACAGGTTCTTTATTATTAATAGATTAGTGGGGATTTTTCCAAATACTCCTATGAGTCAGAAGAGTTCCTGTTACTAAATTTCATATATTCATTTATTTATACAACTATACATGAGGTCTTATGGTCTTCTCAGCCCCGAAAGAGCCAATGTGCTCTTAAGTGTAAATGCAGTTTATTGAGTCCTGGAAATCATAAATATCTCCTTTAACATCTGATTTATCCTGAACTATGTGCATTGAAAGAAGTGTCTCAGCATTAGGAAAGAAGGGGCATTTGCTGCTCTTTTGGACAACTTGTGTATTCATACCCAGAGCAAAACTTTGGCAGAGAGTGGTTAGAATTAAACTGTCACCACCAGGCCAATTTTACTTTATATTCTGCGAGGTTATATGAGTTTTATAGGTTCATTTATTTTCCTGATTAACAGTCCAGTCCTGCTCCTGACAAGGTCTCCCATTTTTTTTTCATTCCTGTGGCTTCCCCAAGATGAGCAGAAGAGATAAAGTCTTGGGCAGAGGGAAATGTGAGGAGAGGAATTTCAAGGGAGGAAATTCGCTCTCCCAACATAAATTTGTCTGGACTTTGTGACAACGTTCTGGGTTTGTACCATGGAGAATTTGTCCAGGGAGGTCTCAGCAATGTACCTCAGTGTACAAGGGAGTCAGCTCCAGGCAGTGCCTTGTGGAGCCTCTGCCATGCTGGTAAATCATGGAATTATGGAAAGGTTTGGGTTGGAAGGACCTTAAAGACCATCCAGTTCCACCCCTCTGCCAAGGCCAGGGACACCTTCACTGGACCAGGTTGCTCAGAGCCTCATGCAACCTGAGTTTGAAAAAATCAGTATAATACTGATCCTATCTTTGTCTTTCCTTGCTACCTCACCACTACTGAGGTGGAATAACTGGTAGATACTCTTTTCTTGGAAACTAAAGCTGATTTGAGAATGCCTCTATTTCATTTCCTTCAACAATAATAAAATACAGAGAGAATTGAGAACATTCTCAATAATTGAATGAGTGTAATAGAGTATTTTCAGCAAAACTATATGCTGTGGTTTCATTTTCCAGAAATAAAGGTGGTACATCAAGACATGCAGGTGATGGCGATAAAGTTGAGGAGAATTGTACCATAAAAGTGCAAAATGCAATGACAATATAGAAAAAATCTGATGAAAAAATATTTTGGGTTAAAATAATCAACTAACCTGGGTCTGCCATAAAATATTCCAAGATAAGAGAGGATTTAAAAGGTTATAGTGAACATAATAACCTTTGGGCAACCTGGGCATCCCAGACTGCTGCTGTTACTTTATTCCCAAGGCTGTAGTAAAGTGAAGACTGGCACAAGCAGGATATTAGTTATCCTCCTTGATCTTCTGACATATCAGACAATGTTCTATTCTGCTTTTCCTTTGTCGTTATCTCTTCTTTCCTGTGGAAATCAACACCTTCTCTGAAACAAGCTGTGTCCTTGCCCGTACATTCCCTCATAGATAGGATGCTTTTTTTCTTTTATTTGTCTTTTACCTGATGACTGTGTTAGAGGCAGCCTGTATCCTGAGGGAATGTTAGATGAGCAGGGAATCTAGCTATGAAATTACTCCCAGAGTGATTTTTTTTCCCCCAGTGATGATGGAAAACATCATCTTTGCCCTGTTTAGCTGTTAATTTGTATGAGTGTGTGCAGGAAGAGCTTTGTGGCTGGTGGGGCATCACCTGTGCTGGTTTCCAACAAGCTTATGGTACTCCAGGTCTGGCTTTAAATCTGAATATTTTTCCACTCAGATGCCACAAGTGTCCCGTTTTTCCACAGTTGAGATGAGAAGGGGGAGTATTTACAAGTGTAGGAAATCCTTTTTGAAGGAGTTCTTGCTCCTAAGCCCAAATTATTATTTTAAAATCCCTTTCATTTGTTTCACAGACACTGTGGATATCCACAGCTGTGCTTTAAAACACTTAGAGTTGTTAGGTTGTTTTTTGTTTTTTTTTTAAATAAAACCTTTAATGATAGGGTGGAAAAGTCTGTAGCTCCATGGTGGAAATACCTGGGAAATAGGATGCATCCATGCTAGTACCTTCTGGGATTTTAGCATGATCTATTTCTATTTTGCTTGCTTTTGATTTCAGAGGATGGGAGTGTGCTTTTATTTTTTAATGTAAATATCTTTGATTGGATTGTCCAAATTTATCTCAAAGCCAAACTCCAGAAAGAATTCATTGGACTCTAAGGGAGTGATCCCACAGCTTGCAATGGAAGATTTGCTCTTTATCCCCATGGAAGGGGTTTTGAGCTAAGACAATGCAAACTAAGCTGCAGAACAACTGCAGCTCCCAAGAAACTTTTATGTTGAGGCCAGTGCCCATTTTCAGCCAGAAACAGAAGGCATCAATTAAATTAATTTCACTTACTTAGGGCTGAAAGTTCATGTGCAGACCCTTCCTCTAGTTAACAGCACGACTGGAGAAGAGAAAGTGTACTTTGTAGCTATACATTAAATATTTATCTCCTTAAATGCCACTTCATTTTTTCCTTATATTCCGTGGCAAGAATTCCACGGGGAGAGAGGTTTCTAGATTAGGGAGAGAAGCTGCCCAAATGCAGCTGAAGATGCTTGATCCAAGCAGGGGATTTGGTTACTGTTTTCAAATTCTTTTTCTCCCCCCATTGAGTAGCTGTGATGCTGGCAGGGATGTGGGGTTTTGTGGCAGATGGTTGTTATACACACTGAGAGGACTGTATACTTCCAATATGCTCCATAAGCCATTAAACGCTGTAAAAGCCTGGCAGACTTTATAGTTTGCATCCTGCCTTTAGAGTTCCCTCTGAAGTCTGTCAGAGGGATGTAATTCCAGTCTAATTAAAGCTATTCCCCTTTTCCAAATGTGAAGCCGGCCTAATTAATGACTAATTGTTTCACAAATATAAACGAGGCCTAATTGTTCCTTACCCCCTGACTACATGCCCTGCTTACTCCCAGAACTGCTGTGAAGGGTGTTTTGTCTCCATTAAACTCCCTCTGTAGCCAGTGGAAAAGGGAAGATATTTGGAGCATGTTATTTTTCTGTCGATGCTGAGCATGGTCTCCCTGAGGAGGGATTTTTTGTGGGTCCCCAGCTGCCCTCCAGGCCTCAGAAATGGGATGAAGATTGTCAAATCGTCGTGTTTTGTGCAATTCTGGAAACAGCAGCCTGTCTCCTCCTGCCTTTCTGCGAGGAGATGGGGGGAAAATGATGTTGGGAGCAGCTACTTGAGGCAAGATGGAATTACCGCAGGATCTGTGATATCTGAGACTGAGTCAGGTACCTGCTCAAGCAGCTCTGTGAGGTGTGAAGCACAAGAATTATACACAACCCACTGTGGAAACACTCTAAAAGTGAACTTCCAAGTTGCTTTGTTACAAAATTATGCCACCTTGCAACTGCAGTCGTCAGACAGTGAGTGGAGGTGACAATACTGATTTGTTCTTATCATCCCAACTCTATTTCATTAGCACAAGGGTAAGTTAGAGCTTGGAGTGATGAGAACAGTAAATTAGTTTTTTATTTCTACTGAAAAGGTAGAGTCACTGCTGTTAGAGGTTGGAGGCTGACATTTAAACACACCTAAAAGCATAAAAAAGTGGAAGTAATTTGGTCTGCATTTAAAGGCAATATTTTGTATCACTGAGTTAAATTCTTTGAACTTGGAGCTTGCTCTATTCCTTCTTTTAGGGGTACATTTGTTTGAGGAACAGCAAGACTGATGGTAGACAGACCATATATCTTAATCTACATGCCAACATGCCTAATAAAAGGTCTTTAATACTGACACACCTGAGTTTTTCTAATAGTTAATAACTTCAGGGAACTCAAAATGAAGTCTTAGAGCTGCTCTGGGGCTTTGAATCCTGCTAAAGCTTTGATCTGACATGTCAAGTCAGTGGTTTCAAGAATTGATGAGGCCATTGATGTCATTGATGGTATGAAAAACATACCAGTTTGTTTTCAATGTACTGGTGGACAGCAAAAAGCTATTTTAACATGTAGTCAGTATGAGATACCTACAATGCCTGTTTGCCCCTCAGAAATGGAACATAGCCTGATTACCTGTTCTAATGGTTCATATGCTCTTGAAATAATGCCTTCACTTGTAACACCACACACATGTGCAGATGGTACCCACAGAGAGGGACGTTAAATCTCTTTTTTAGTTGTACAGAATTCCTACAAGAGTCAGGTAGTAGCCAGTGTAGCACTGAGGAAAGAGGTCAAAAGCATGAAGGAAAAAAGTCCAAAGTTTGCAGAACAGACAAATAAATTACTATTATTACCATAATTGGCTCTGCACTGAGAAGGTGCAGAGAAGACAGCTGAACTTCTCTGAGAGGAGTGCAGCAAAGTGCAAAGGGTTGTAGTTCAACTTGCAACAGTGGAAACTGTGACCAGGAATAAGAATAAAAACCAGATTGCTCTAAGGGTGGGCACAGATGGAACAAGTGGCCAGAGCAGTGGTGTAATTCATAGAATCATCATGGAATCATGGAATAGTTTGGGTTGGAAGAAACCTTAAAAATCATCCAGTGCCACCCCAGCCAGGGCAGGGCCACCTCCCACTGTCCCAGGAGCTCCCAATGTCCAGCCTGGCCTTGGGCACTGCCAGGGATCCAGGGGCAGCCCCAGCTGCTCTGGCAATTCCATCCCAGCCCCTGCCCACCCTGACAGGGAACAATTCCTGCCCAAGATCCCATCTAACCCCCCTGTCTGTCAGCTTGAAGCCATTCCCCCTTGTTCTGTCACTACTACTCTTCTTGGAACAGGCCAGGATGAGCACAGAAGGGTTTTGGAATAAAAAGATGCTGAATCATTTTTTGGTGAAACATTTTTCTGCTCTTGTAGAGTATAGAGATGGGAGTGAGACCTGGAAATTGAAAATGTTTTAGACATCAAAAGTGGAAAAAAGAGTGAGCAGTTCCTAGGTAATAATGGGAACTGGGTAAATGTCCTTCCTAGGTATAGTGGGAGCTGTGGAGATACCCAAGTGAGGGTAACAGGAAAAAAGAATGGGAATTGTGTGTAGTATTAAAACATACTGATAATTCTTGCTTAAAGTTGCATCTTTGGGGAAGAGGGGCTGAAACACAACAAAAAATTGCATGGAAATACATAAAAATGTATTCTAAACTCAGATTCTGCCGTCAGGTTTATAACCACCATCAAATCTCAGCATTATTACATATCTATGTCTCATAATTTTTTAGCAGGAGAATTTGAGATGGGATCTGTTGCTTTGGAGGGAGAGAACAAAGGAAACATGTTGATTATGAAAGCACTGGAAGAATCTCAACAATGTTGTGACAAGGAATCCAATATATGGCTGGACCAGAAGAAAGGGTGGATGGCCAGCTTGGGGTGCAGTGTCTTATATTCCTGTGGCAAAATTCCCATGCAGTGTCACAGCCCTCAAATACCATCCCAAATACCCAATCCCATCATGGGGCAAGGCATTATTTGGGTTTCCCTTGCTAAAGGAACAACTGGAATTATTCCTGCCTCTAAAATGTCTCTCTGTTTCTGCCAGTCCTGGGAATGAGTGATTTTCTGCAGCAGAACTGGCTGGAGGAATTGCTGCTTCCTTCCAGGAAGGAACCCCTTCAGTAGTGGGTGAAACACGTGTGTGCCCATGCAGTGGTTGGAGTTTGATCCTCAGGGGCTGAAATCTGTGCTAGTTTTGCTCTTTGACAGCAATGGGATGGAGCCCTGTGCTTGCTGGGTGTTTCTGTGAGCCCTCGTGGAAGGCACAACAATAAATGGAGCAAGATCATAAACTCTGGCCCTGTTTCTGCAGCCATGGATCAGCCCATCTGTAGGCCGTATGTCAATAAAAACAACTAATTACAGAATAACCAAATATAAAAGGCCCCAATGCTTAAGAAAACCCTCCTGTATCCCATTCCTGAGCTTCCTATTACATCTACAGAAAGTCTGGATAGTATTTGTTCCATTAAACCCTGATTTTGAGTTCAAGCTAAGCAAAGAAACTGCAGCCTTTTCCTTGTAAAGTTCTGTTCATTCTTGCACAGAGAAGTTGGAAAAGATGTGGATATTCCATTCCTGGAAGTGCCCAGGGGCAGCTTGGACAGGGCTTGGAGCAGCCTGGGGCAATGGAAGGTGTCCTTGCCCATGGCAGGGGGTGGAACTGGATGAACTTTAAGGTCCTTCCAACCCAGACCCTTCTGGAATTCTGTGATGATTCCATGTCTTTAGACATTACAGCTATTCTCATTTGTTTTGGGGGAACTGCTTCCAAAGTGGTTGCATCTATATCTCTTTTCCATGCTGGGGCTTTCCCAGGTTCTGATAAATGGGGGACTGGAAACTGCCTTAATCCTGGAATCACTTTGCTCCTCTAGCTGGAAATAAAACACAGACTAATTGTAGTTAATAAAATAGTTCATATTTCTTTTTCACTAATCCACATGCAAAACCCTCTGTGCTGTTTTTGCTGCAGTTTTTTTGCCTGCTGTGAATTCAGGTTTGGTGAACTGCATTCCTCTTCCTTCTGTTTTTAGTGTGTGAGGAGGAGCACAGGCATTTCCCTTGCCATATATATAGAAATAATGAGGGGTTTTTTTTCCATCTGAAATTTGTTTCTTTGAATTTCTAAGTCAAACCTGCATTTGTGCTTAACAACTTGCTTTACAGGTTCAGTAATGTATTATAAATTGAATACTACTGCTTTACACTCACTATTATATATTATTATATATATATTATATATATTAGCAAATACATTTAGATCCTTGAAATACTAATTTTCTAAACACTGGACTTTACAGTTTCACGGATGACAGGTCCATGTTTCATCTAGCAAAGTACTCCAAAATCCAGATGCTGAAAAAATGAGCCTAAGATTATGCATTCAGTCAGTATAAGCTATTTATAGACATTCTTCAAATGCATTTGAAATGGAAAAAAAAAAGAAAACAAATCTGTGAAGGTCACAAATCAAAGCATTATTGGAGATGACTTATATCCTTCCAAGGGACTTTCTTGCTAAGGATGTGGCATATTTCTGTTTTGGTAATGCATTAATATTTTTTTATTGATAAAGTGAGATTCAAGCTGCAGTGAAGGTGCCAGTCTTTCTGATCTGTATATTTGAACAGTTTTTGCAGTGTAGGTCGACACTTAATGGAAGTCACTTATTTGTTAAATACCTTGTGTTTATACAGCTGTTCTGGTTTTTGGGGGTTTTTTATTTTTTCTGCTGCTTTGCAACAGCAGAACTGAAAGTGCCACAAGTAAAAAGAGAAATGAAAAAAAAGTATTTTGTGCCAAAGACATACAAAAGGAGTAAAAAAGCATTTAGTAACAGAAAGGAGGGCTAGTCTGAAGAACTTCAGAGGGTGTTTAGTTTTGTTCTGTGGTCAGATGATCATTTCCACTGGAAGCTGGCTGTATTTACTAATATTCTGAAGAAGGATCACCACAAGTATTTACACTTTGTTTTAAGAATACTTTAAGGAAAAAAATGGTGTTGCCAGTCGTGTTGTTTGTGTTAATATTCCTTGTGAAGGGTGGAGCTTCAGAACAACAGAAAAACCCTGCAGAGGGATTGTGAAGGATCTTCCACGCTTCTCGCTTGTTTATCCTTTCACAAAGGACTTTTCATCCTTCCTGATACCCCACAAACCATCCCCATCCTTCTGCCAGGGCAGGGGACACCCAGACCTGCCTGGAGAAGGGAATCAGGTGCCACAAATGCCTTTGGAAAGGAAGCTGTGCTGGAGGACACCTCAGCTGAGTGTTCTTTCACTTTCACTGGGTGTCCCTAGCTGTGCCAGGCTTCTTTTTGGGAAAGTCTCCTCATATGGGACGACTTTTCACTCTCCCTGGAGCACCTTAGGTCCAGCTTAATTTCTTTCCTTTTGGGTAATGACTGGGGTGTGCAGGTCAAGGCTGAAATGCTATCATATTATCATGGAATCTTGGAAAGGTGTGGGTTGGAAGGGACCTTAAAGATCAACCTGTTCCAACCCCCTGCCATGGGCAGGGACACCTTTTATAGACCAGATTTCTCCAAGCCCCTGGCCTTGAGCACTTCCAGAAATGAACTTTTCTTGGGATAGATTCCAAGGTGTTCACTGGAGCTGCCTCATGGGTGACTCCTCCAGGACAGGCTCTGCCCTCTGCAGCCCCTGGACCAACAAAAACAGCTCCATAAGCACAGGAAAAAAAATAAAACAAAATAATAATAATAATAAAAAATTATATATATATATATATATTAAAACAGTGATTTTCCTCATTAGAATGAGAAGCATCCCCAGAAACCAGGGGAGAGAAAAAGGACAACTTTCCAGGGCAGATTACAGAAACATTTGTTGCATCCCCAAAAGTGAGAGCTTGCATGCAACAGATTCAGTGCCAGTACATTCTGTTCCTGAACAACATATACGTTTCTTGAATATGACAACTGAAGAAATTTATTGAAAGCAGAGAAAATGCTAACTTTTTTTTTTTTTTTCCCTTGCTCATGTATTTCTAAACTGTCATTTTATTTTAGATTTCCCTAAAATGAATTGAAGGTTCTCCAATTTTTAGATATTCTTTTTCATTCTAACAATTCAGGACTCTTTTGGGTTTGACAGAACCATTGGATAATCTGCAGTAAATCATATACAAGTCTAATGTACTCAGTAATTAGTGAAAGTGCATGTTGTGTGTGTAATTTCTGATTATGCAGATTTAATCAAGTAATCTTTTTCTTTAATCCTTGCAAAAGCTGTGAGGTGTTCACACAGTTATTCATGACTTTTTATAATTACTACTGTTTACTTATTAAGTCTGTGCCATCAATTTGTACTCCATGCTCAGATGTGGTTGAATATATGAATTTCTGTGTGTGCTGCAAAAGTTGTCCTGGTTCTGCACTCCCATTTTCCATAGGATTATTAGAAACAGATCTTCTGTGAACAAAATTAAAACTAGAGTCAGAGGTATCTGACAGCTAGAGAGCAGCTAGAGGATCTAGTCCAATCTTCTGTACATCAGCTGTATTTCAGCTTCACAGAGGAACCTTCCTGGTCTGGAAAATTCAGGAATCAGAAGTGAGTGCAGAATGCCTGCATTGGCCAATCCAGCAATCTTTCATTAAAAAATGGCCCTAAAGTCCAAGAAGCACAGGCCAAGGGAGGTTGAAGGAGCTGGTAACACCCACCATGGGATGGTGGTAAGAGACCCCACCTGCAGAAAGACCATCCCCTGCCCTGGGGCCCAGCCCAGAGGAGCTGGAGCTGCTGGAGAGAGCCCAGAGGAGGCTCCAGGATGAGCAGAGGGATGGAGCAGCTCTGCTGGCAGCAAAGGCTGGCCCAGCTGCCATTGTTCAGCCTGGCCAGGAGAAGCTTTGGGCTGAGCTCAGGGTGGCCTTGCAGGGCCTGAAGGAGCCCCAGGAAAGCTGGAGAGAGACAATTGCCAAGGGCTGCAGGGCCAGGAGCCAGGGAATGGCTGCCAGGGGCAGAGGGCAGGGCTGGATCTTGGGATGTTGGGCAGGAATTGTTCCCTGGCAGGGTGGGCAGGGGCTGGGATGGAATTGCCAGAGCAGCTGGGGCTGCCCCTGGATCCCTGGCAGTGCCCAAGGCCAGGCTGGACATTGGGAGCTCCTGGGACAGTGGGAGGTGTCCCTGCCATGGCAGGCACTTGGAACTGGATGATTTTTCAGATCCCTTCTAACCCCAGCCATCCTGTGATTCCATGAGTCTATATTTAATTCATTATTATTGAATTGGATCTTGTTGTTCCACTTTCTAAAACATTTTTATTTGCTTTTATCTTTAAAAAGGAGGTATGAGTTTTCCTTACCTCGAGGTAATTAGTCATTCATTATTTTGCAAACAGTTTGTGTCTTTCCTCAGATGTAATTTTAAGTGCATCACCAGTTAAATTGTTTGAAACAGACTTGGGCTTTAACCAGTGGAATGAATGTAAATTAGAAACTACTCTTTGTCACTGTATCTCTCTCCTGATGTCATCCTGCTTTTCCACAATGCAGTATTTTTCTTTGGAAGTCATGTTTCTGTGGAGAACTAAGGTCCATAATTACAACCTGCACTCATGAATAATGTGGTGGTTACTCCATGGCCTTTAGGTCTGACTGGTGCTCACCTTCAGCTAAGCTGGGATTTGAGCTGAGTTTGAATAGGTAAACACAGAAATCTGTCAGGGCAGCTCTAGCATGGGACAGAAAGGTGGCAAATTTGACTGGATCTCAGAACTTTGCTGGTGACCTCTGTGGTTTTCCACTTGGAAGGGCACAAAGTCTTGAATTCCTACCTTAGCTCTTCCCTTGGCATCCCATGTGTGTGTCCAAGTATCCTGCAACAGGATAAGCATCAGGGAGTAATCATTATCAAACACCCCTGCCTGGTATTAAGACACACAGTCAAAATCTTGAGCTGGGGAAAGTGGTTGGTGCAGTTAAATGTGTCAGACGTGACTCAAAAGTCTCCTTCCTTTCTGAAGATATTACTTCATTCATGTTAAACCACATTTGTAAGTGGCCTGGGCTGAAGAGATAGTGTTTGGGGAATTCCAGACTCTTTTATATGCAGTTGGGAGTTTCAGGAATGGCTGCTCTGCATTCCACATCGATATATAATCCTCATTATGGCTTTGAATAAGAACATGGTAATTCGCCAGAAAAATAAATAAAACAAGTTATTGGTCAGAGGCGTACTATATAGGGAGTACTAATAAAACCAAATATTTTTGGCTGTAGTTTAAAGTTCCTACTGTAAATGAGCTAATTTAGGGCCGTGTCCTCCCCTGGGATCATTGGCTGGAACGTGAGATAAGCAGTAGCTGCACAGACACTTTTGGGTGGTAGCACAGAAATGTGCCTTTGTCCATCCTTCAAAAGGGAGGAGAGGGAATTTCTGTAGAACTGACCCTCCCAAGAAAAATGTTCTCAGGAGAAAATCCATGTTCAGTGTCTGAGAACTGCAGGAGGGCAAGATACAGGCAGGGATGGCAGAGATGTTCTCAGAGTGCTGCGTCCTTTTGTCCCCACACGCTTTAGGGACATGGAGCACTGCTGAGAGGCCAGAGCCAGTTAAACCCTGGCCATCTGTGCTCTTCAAACACGTGGTGACAGTGGCTTGTCCCTTGCTTACTGCCTTGCTTAGGGTGATATTCCAGTTGTGGTGCCATGGTCAGCTTCAACAGGGGCAGGTCTTAACTGGAGCCCTGAGCTGCTCCCTCCTGCCTTGTCCTGAGCTCTCCAGGGCCACCAGGATTCACTGCATTCCATCTGGTGCTGCTGGAAGGGAATCCCATCAGAAAGGGGATTAGGCCAGTGTTCTTGACCTAAGTGACAGAAATAGTGTTAACCTTGTGTGAGGGAGAGAACTTGTCAGTTTGGGCATGAAACCAAATCCTCAGAGGCTTTTCAGGAGGAGGGCTAGGTGGGGGGGCTTTCCTTATTTCCAGAAAAAAAATTTCTAGAAACAATTGTTTAAACAAGGAGATTTAGCACCTCACCTATGAAGACAAAATGAGAAAGTTGTGGCTGTTCAGCCTGGAGTAGAGAAGACCCCAGGATGTTCTTAGAGCACCTTCCAGTGCCTAAAGGAGCTCCAAGAAAGCTGCAGAACGACTTTCCACAAGGATGTTGGGGAACAGGAGCCAGGGAATTGCTGCCAGTGGCAGAGGGCAGGGCTGGATCTTGGGATTTTGGGCAGGAATTGTTCCCTGGCAGGGTGGGCAGGGGCTGGGATGGAATTGCCAGAGCAGCTGAGGCTGCCCCTGGATCCCTGGCAGTGCCCAAGGCCAGGCTGGACATTGGGAGCACCTGGGACAGTGGGAGGTGTCCCTGCCATGGCTGGGGGGGCACTGGATGAGCTTTAGGGTCCCTTCCAACCCAAACTGTTCTATGAGTCATGGCTAGCTTCTGGAAGTATTTCTTCAAAGTGAAAAATCTGGCAACTTTTTTTACAGCCAGAATTGAGAACCAGCCCTGTCAATCAACCAGCCCCACACAGTTTTTGTTTCTCCCACTGATTTTTTTAAACAAATAACTCCACATAATAACAAAAAAAAAAAAAAAAAAAATCCCTCATCCAAACTGTCAAGACATGTCATTCCAAAATGTCAATGAGTTATGCTTCTATTTAAATTGCTGTTAAAGAACTAAACACATCAGGCAGTGCACAACACAGGCAGTGGGTTCTGTCCTGTGAGGTCAGGGTAAGTACAAAAAGCTGTCACTGAGAATGGACATTTGAAGAAACCTCCTGGCATGGCACATCTTTTCATGTTTTGGGTTTTTTGTCCTTTACTGTGGTTTTATTTGTGGTATTCACCTGCAAATCTTACCCTAACAGCAAATACTGACTGCATGTGAACAGCCTTGGCCGTAGCTTTTCTTGAGGGTGCAGATCTTTCCTCAAGATTTTATTGTTGAGGCTGTTCAAACACTGAGAGGTTACAGTGAAAGAAGAAATAAAAAAATAAAAAAAAAGGAAGTGGTTATACCCAACCACAAGTTAAACATAAAAGCTTTGAGCTCGTGTCATGCAGCTCTGCTGTGTCATACCTCCCTGCCAGTGGAAGAGTTGTGGTGTTTCACACTTACCTGATTTACAAATGTGAATTATAAACATTTCTGTGGCCTTTCTTCACTGGACACTGCTGGAGTTTGCATTTTGAGACATTTTCCCCAGAAATCCATGCCTGCAGGCACAGAGGGGCTGAGGCTGCCTCAGCCCATCCTGGGGCACCCCTTGGCTTCTTGGCAAACCCCAGGTGCCAGCAGGAGCTGCAGCACCTTCTTCTAAACCTGCAAATATTAGAGAAGGAAAGGCATAAACTTGCAGTACCATATTGGGCAGGAAAGTTAATTTGTTTGCCTAGCAGTTCCCAAATTGCAGGCTTGTAAGGTTCTTCTGAGTTTTTCCCACATCAACAAAGGCAAGGTGGGTGACTTTTTGGGCTGATTCAAACAGTTTATTTCTGTGGATGAGGATTTCACCTCTTATTTTTTACTTCTGTTAAAGGACTTAATTAAAAAAAAATTAATAACAGTGTAGTAATTTCAGAAAAGCCCTATGGTATGAATGAAGTAACAGGATGGGGAAATAACTGCACTCTAGTTTTCTCCTAGAGCATCCCTGGCTATGTAGGCTGCTTCCAAAGTGCAGCAAGCCTAAATTTGGTTTAAATTTGCTACACAAGAGCTCCCATCATAACTGGAATTATTTTAGGTGTCCAGAAGGGCTGAATCTACCTAAGAAGTGCAGCTCCAACCTGCAGCAACAGGAGCTTATGCTGTTTGTGCACATCACTGAGAGGGGATTTTTATAGTGCTCTGCCTTTCGGATATCCCAGCCTTCCTCTCTGTGCACACTGTTTGACCAGTGCTGGTGGGACCCAGGCACACAAAAAGAGATTTCCTGGAAAAACAGTCCAGCAAGGGACATCTCAAAAGTTTTCCAACAGCTGAAAAACATCAGTTCTTTTAAAATATGTGGCTAGTCCAGTTGCATGACAGTGTGAGGGGGTCTGAAAATCCTGCTGGCACTGACTTGGGATATTCTGCATAGCTGCTCAGGGATTCACCTCCTGTGAGTAATGGTAAACATCCTGAGTCCTGCTGGTAGAAATTTGGTGTGATGCCAGTGTGGTTATTCATCACTCCAGTGTGCCAGTCCCAGTGCTGGGTGCCTGTCACAGGAAAAGGGGCTCTCCTCCAGCCCTTTGTGTTTGATTATTCTGCCAGTGCCATTCCGAGCTGTTCTCCTGTGTGATGTCCACATCTCAGGCAGCAGGGACACAAGATTCCTTGGAGAGAGCCTGCAGGCAGAGCTGTGTCTCCCTGGCAGCCTTGGATCACAATATTGTCCTTGCTTTCGGTGCACCAGGAACCAGGGCCAGCGGTGCTGGCACCTCGTTTGCTGTTGATTAAACAGCCCTTCATCAGCCAGAATTGGCTATGTATTCCAAATATTATTCCTTGTGCAGAACAGTACTTTTAGCCTGGAAAAAAAAGGCTAAAGAGGGCAAAAGGAGGCTCATGGGAGCCTGGACAAGTCCCTGACAGGAGGTTGCAGCCAGAGCAGGGTTGGGCTCTGCTGCCAGGGAACAGGGACAGGAGGAGAGCTCAGGCCTCAGGCTGGGCCAGGGGAGGCTCAGGGTGGGCAGCAGCAGGAATTTGCCCATGGAAAGGGAGCTCAGGCCTTGGCAGGGGCTGCCCAGGGAGCTTTGCAGTGCCCGTCCCTGCAGGTGTCACCTGGAGGTGGCACTCAGGGCTCTGGGCTGGGGACAAGGTGGGGATCGGGCACAGCTGGGACTCAATGACCTTTCAGGGCTTTTCCAGCCTCAGTGATCCTGTTACTTGTGATTTGGGCCACGTTCATTCCTGGCAAAGAGCGTTTCTGTTTGCTGCAGCCCTGCTCTGCTCCATGTGGGCGTCGCGCTGCCGGAGTTTGGCCTGGAGCCCTTTTGTGTCAGCCTTGCTCACTGCCCGGTCATGCCTCATTGCAGCACTTTGGTGCAGGGTTTAGAACACGTCAAGAGGAACCTGCTGGGGTTTCTAGGTGAGCACAGCATGCCAAGTTACTGAAAATGCACCTAAATCCCTGTCTGCAAGGTGAGAGGTTGGTATTCAGCCCCCGTATAAAGGGGACATTTGGCCTCAGTTATTTCGTAGTATATGTGTCCATTAAAAAGTTTGATCCTTTTGAGACATCTATAAAAAACAAAGAACAATGCAATCACATCTGGTGAGCTCTAGATCTGTACATGATTCCCCAACCCTTTGATGTATTTACATAACTCCCCAAATCTGTGCACAGAAAGACAGCAGGCTCCAGGGTTTATTTGTCTCCTGCATGGGGTAGCACTAGCACACCCAGCTCTGGCTGGTATTTTGTACAATATCTAGTTTCTGTCTTGATATTTTAATCTGTCCTGAGCATCAGAGGGGAATTTACATCTCCTGTCTCAAGTATTGCTACTTCTCACTAGTGCCATCCTTCTGTGTGACACTTTGAATGCAACAGAGGATGGAAACCAGTCCCAATGTACTGCTAAAGCTGGATTAGTAAATGTTAGCCTTGACTTGGGATGCCAGGAAGTGTAAGAACACCTGCTTTTGTGGCTACAAATTCCTCCTGTAGAATCACAGAATGGTTTGGGTTGGAAGGAATCATCTCATTCCACCCCCTGCCATGTGCAGGGACACCTCCCACTATCCCAGGTTGCTCAGTTTTATCTAGGATATCCTTCCAGGATAACCCTTAATCAGAAAGGCTGCTAAGCCTGCTAAGCCAGTGTTTAACTTTCAGTTTGTGTTGTAATAGCCTTGTTTCAGTTTCCTGGAAAGAGACATCTCCCTAAACCAGGCTTTAGTGTCAGTTTTGGCTCTGAGCCTTAGAGTCCTGCTAATTTAGGGGATTCAGGGCAAGCCCTATAGCTACAAACAGACCCTGTCACTGACCATCAAGCACAGACATGACCAGCGTGAAATTTGGGGTGAGGGTGGAGGAGGGTCTGTGTGTCAGACACTAAATGTCTGGAAGCTTCCAATTCCAGCCTGTAAAGGTGGAGCTGAAATAATGAAAATTGTATTTCTGTTTGGAACAAGCAAGGAAAACTGTACTAGCCTTTTTTTTTTTTTTAAGCCATGATTTCCAGATAAAAATCATGTATTTTGCAGACAAGGACTTGTCCCACTTAAGAATAAGTAAGGCTGGAATATCCAGGTGAGAAAGAAGAATGCACTGCAAAGGTTGAATTTAAAGCAGAATTCCCCCTTTTAAGTTCATAACAGTACTAGGGAAAAGTCAAATGTCCAGAACAGTTACATACTCATTTTTCCAACTCATATTGGACAACATTTGCTTGTCTTTGATTCCCATTCCTTGTGGTGCAGAGTTGGCAACTGGTTTGCAAATGTTCTTTTGTCATCTTCTCTTCCATAAAGGATCCATCTTTTCAGGGAAAAGATGTAAAATGAGTGGCCTGGAATAGCTCAAACAACTTCTCTTTCACCCTTAGAGCTTCAAGACTGAGGTCTGAGAGAAAGGTTTGAGTGACACAGGGCATTTTTGGGATGGAGTTCCTACCTCTGAGCTCAACATGTGTTTTTAAAGCTTAGGTGTTGCTGGAAGTTGAGGAAAGGCCAGAATAAATCTGGATGTGGCACAAATCCCCTTTCCTGGGTGGGCTCCTTTAACTGGGGGCGAGGTGCAGTTGTGGCATCACAGTGCTGGGAGTATGAAAACACTGAAAACATGACCTAACACTGGATTCAAAATACTCTTCTGTGCAGTTTATGTGAAACTTAGCACTTTCCAGATCCTGTGTGTGATGTTTCGAAAGCTTAAAATATGAATCCCATAAATCCAATGAGGATGTGGCAGGCGTGGATTTACTGGGGAAGGGAGGGAGGGAAATAAAAGCACGTCAGTGCTGTTGGTGTTTCTGTCTGACTTCAATCTGAATGATGTTGCTGGTGAAATTTTGCTTTTACTGAAAAAGCATCTCTTGCTTTTGAAGTTCTGTGGAAAGAAAAATCTTCATTTAAAACCATGATGTCAGTATCCCATTTGATCATCCACATATAGCTGGGAAAAGTGGACAAAATGGGAATTTGGCTTGTTTAGGGATTTCTTTAGTAGGCCTTCAGATGAACTACTTTATTTTCATGGGTTTGAAGGGATTTGAAGGGGGGAAAGTTGGCTGTTTTAAGTAGTAAAGGGGAAATGTGCAAAGATCTGAATGGTGATGACTTTAATTGCACTGTTTAGTGCAATTTATGTAAATTAGACTTGAATAGTTCATAGATGGTCCCCTCATATCACTGTCTCTGGGGCAAGCTGCAGCTCGGTGTTAGCCAGGCAGTATTTCCCCTAAATCAATAGGTAAAAATGCAGTTTGATTTTCAAGTTAGTGTAAACATGAGAGAAGACAATGAAATTATAAAAAAAAGCTGATGCTAGAGGAAAATTACTGTTTCCCTGATAGTGCCTTGTGCTTTAAAAGTTGAGATCAAGATCATGGGCAGAAGGAAACCTCTTGTGTGAAAAATAGGAATTTCCAGTCTTTAAGGGAGAGGAGAAAAAGACAAGATTACTTTAAATGATGCTCATGTTCCTCCATTTCCCCACATTTTCTAATTTTTTTGATTTATTTATCCCAATTTATTAGCAGTTATTTGGTGTTCAAGTTACTGGGTAGTACTCCACATTATTTACATCAAATACTGTTGCTATTTTAAAGACTTTTAATGGTTTTCCACCCCCTACACATGCAGACAAATGCACCCCACCTGCCCCAGCCCCTCTGCACTCGATTACTGGACATGGATAAGGGATTCCAGAACATCCCTGTCTGAAGTGCTGTTAATTGAGGGTCTGGACCAGATTTGCAGCTCTTGTAAATGGGCACAGCTTCAGTGAAATGGTCCTTTTTAATATCAGCTGCAGATCTGTCCCAGTCCTGCTGTGTTTCTAAATTGGGAAGAATGGCTCGTGGAAATCTCTGATAGCTCTGGTGAATAATGGGGCTGGGCAGGGCAGAGCAAGCCCCAAGTTCTTACTTTGGGAAAACCCTACATTGCACATAAATACCATTTTTCCATGAAAAAGTTTAGGGCTGAGTGTTTTCTCCTGCATGAAATAAATCCTCATCAGACCCTGTGGAGGCAGAAGTGTCTCGGAGCTTCAGCTGTGCTGAGTCTCGAGGAGGTCTGGTGAAGGAAAGATGCTTATCAGCCTATGAAAAGAGATTTATATTGAAAATAAACATTTAAAGTAAAATGATATGACTTTTGTTTCTCTGGTTATGCAGCTGCCTTGGGATCTGAGCTCCTGGTAAACACGTTGGCCTGTTAAAGGACATGATTCAGACTGTCCCCGATCCAGCAGCTCACATCAAGGTTAGTTTCCTGTTTATTGTGAGTCCTCAGATGTTTGGAGAGCCATAAAATTAAAGAATATGTACACATACCACAGCTTTTCTTGCATGTTTATAGACTGTGCTACTGCCCAACATGGGTTTTTTATTCCTCAATATTTACATGCTGTTGTCTGAGTCAGCCCTGCAGCCTTTGTTGCTGACACCTGTGTGATCTGCTCTGGAGCACATGGATATTTTAAAGATAGCTTTTTCTAAAATTAACCCTCCTTGATCATCCTTTAATATTTGGTGTGTTTGATAAAATACACCTCCTTGAAAAATGCAGGATTTCTGTGTCCCTGATTCTGCTCCACGACATCCAGTGGCAAACATTAAATTCAGCTGCAGAAGGAAAATGAGCATAATGCAAAAATTCAGATCCAAATAAACATCCCTTACATATATTCAGTGCAATGTTTAAAACACTTTAAAACCAGCATTGGTTTGCTGCATTTCAGAAGGGAGTGTTTGTTTTTACTGTATTATGACTATTATTATTATTATTATTATTATTATTATTACCATTACTATTATTACTGTGGTTTTCTTATCCTTCTTTATGGAAGGCTTGGAACCTGTGAGATCTGGCAGATGTAGCTGTTGCAGAGAACAAGTAATTTTGGGGTATTGCACACAAATTTCATCAGCAACTGGAGTGACAGGACAAACAGAAATGGGTTCAGACTGAAAAAAGGGTAATTCAGGTTGGATATAAGGAAGAAATTCCTCCCTGGCAGGGTGGGCAGGGGCTGGGATGGAATTGCCAGAGCAGCTGGGGCTGCCCCTGGATCCCTGGCAGTGCCCAAGGCCAGGCTGGACATTGGGAGCAGCTGGGACAGTGGGAGCTGTCCCTGCCACGGCTGGGGTGGCACTGGATGATCTTCTGTGGACTCTTTCTGACTGCCTTTCTGTCTATTTTTCTTTGAAGTTACATTTTCTGCAACTTCTTTCATGGAGTTTCTCCTCAGTTGGCTGCCATCTACCACTCAGCAGCTCTTTCTAGAAAAGGCCTCACTTTACAACTTATTTTTAACTGAAGCATAGAATAAAAACGAAATATTATTTTAAACAACTCCCTTTTTCTGTAAAACTCAGTGAATGAAAGAATCTCTCTCTCTCTATCCTTCTGTGTTGTTTTTGGGTCCTGTTTAGTTACCAGGATGAGTAGCAGTAGTGGGAGAGCTCATTCTTCCCCCCTCTCCAGGTTTTCCAAACCCAGCACTTCCACAGCCTTTTTGTCCTCAGTTGTTTTTATGGAAAGAGCAGAATAACAAATCCTCCTCCCCTCAAAAAAATTGAGTTTCTGCCTCAACATGGGTTACAACCAGTAAGACTTGAAAACATTGAGGGGGATTTAGTACCTCTTCATGCTCTTTAAATGCCCACAGCAGCAGAAATAACATAAAGAATAACTCAGTTTCGTGCTCTCTGCCAAAACTGGTGCCCAAGGAAGGTTTTTGTAACCACAGGAGTTAGTGGGAGAGGGCAAGGCTGGGTATGAAAGTATCTTATTACAGCAAGAGAGCTGCATAAAAATCTCTGTAATGGCGAGTTCAAGGGAATTCTAGGAGTCTGTTCTCAGTAGAGCATCACCCCAGAGTTGCTGTTTTATTGAAAAAGGGTGTGAGGAAGGCAATTACTTTAATGCTGTGTTTGGGGTAGGAAAGCTGGCCAACTCCACTCCAAATCCTTCTGATTTCTGTTTATGTCATTAGGGCCTGCTGTGGTCTGAACACATTCTTTGGAAAGCAGCCATGGATGCTCGGGTCATTTCGGCTTTAAAAGTGGACATAGCTACATTCTTAAAAACAAGGCAGCATAAAGTGCAGGGGATGTGAGAAAAGCCTCTTTGGTGTGGTGGGCTTTTCTGTGTGCCCTGCTCACAGCTCTGGGTGCCCCCAGCATGAGAAGGACGTGGAAACAAATCCAGAGCAGGCCACAGAGTTGATATGAGAGACTGGAGAACCTCCCCTATAGAGACAGGATGAGAAGGTTGGGATTCTCCAGCCTGGAGAAGATAAGGGAAGAGAAGGAGCCTTCACAGCACCTTCCAGTGTCCAAAGGTGCTACAGGGAATCCAGAGAGGGACAATTCATCAGGAATTGGAGTGACAGAACAAGGGGAACAGCTTCAAACTGGAGCAGAGGAAATTTTAGTTAAGATACTAGGAAAATATTCCTCCCTGGCAGGGTGGGCAGGGGCTGGGATGGAATTGCCAGAGCAGCTGGGGCTGCCCCTGGATCCCTGGCAGTGCCCAAGGCCAGGCTGGACATTGGGAGCTCCTGGGACAGTGGGAGATGTCCCTGCCCTGTCATCCAGTGGCACTGGATGAGCTTTAAGATCCCTTCCAACCCAAACCATTCCATGATTTTAAGATTCTATGATCTCTTATTGCTGTTATGATGCAGAGGAGACAAACTGGGTTCATTACAATCATCACTGATGAGGTTTTGTTTAATTATCTGTATTCTGTCACATGGTGGTGTTTCTTTATATCCTTCAACAAGCAGACACAGCCTCATCCATGCACATTTAGGGCTGTAACTTTGAAAATTCACTTTCTGGGAAGTGTCTGGATTATTAAGATTTGGCAGATTTCAAGATTTAAGTTTTCTGCCTGAACATGTGCAGAGAAATAATGGAAAATATACAAGAATAAGGCAAGATGAATACTCAGAAATGTCTTCTTTTCAGAAATGGGGATTTCATGTGCATCATGTGAGTTTTGTGTGTACTGTTTTGAAATCAGCCTTTTCTGGTACCAGAAGGAAAATATAACAAATCTCAATGTTCTTGTGCTCCATCCCTGAATGGAGCTGGATTCTTACCCAGAATTGCCCATTCTGCACCCAGGCAGATCCTGTCCAATTTTGGGAATGTTTGGAAAGCCTCAAAGTGTGTGTCCTCCTTCTGTTTGGGCAGCTTCATTCCAGAGATACTAAAGATTAAGCTTTACATTTTTCAACTTCAATGAAGCATCTGACATTGATCTGGTGACCCTGTGGCTCCCTAATGTGTAATTCTACTGGAGTCACGACCTTGTGTTTTGTCCAAGCACAAAGGAAAGAAACATTTGATGTGGACAAGAAAAAGGATGGATTTTTTTGGATTTTCATTTCCAGTTCAGCAGAATATGGGGAATTCTGACCCTGATCTTTGAGCAGCTTTAGACATTGAGTGCCTGTAAGACAACTGAAATAAATAAACCTCCTCACATGGATAAAATTGTGGTTTTGTGTAGGCAAGAGTGTCGTTTACACACTTTAATGTGATATTTTTGTTGTTTTGTTATCATTAAACTCCAGTTCTTACAGCCATAGCCACAGAAAAACTCCAAAATGCTGCCTGAGATTTGCATATTTTGTTTTTAGGGATTTATGCTCTGTAAATACTGACCTTTAAATAAACCTTGTATTTTTTTAAGGGGTTAAATTCTGATTTCAAAAAGGGTCAAATGTCTGTTTGACTTTAGTTAGCTTGGGCCATCACTGTGAAGGGATTTTGTGGAACCAATTCTCAAAAAAACAAGTTACTGCTGTTCCTTTGGGCCTCACTGGGAGAGGAGAATCTCAGGCATGGTGTAGGTAAAAAAAATAAATAAAAATAACTGTATTTATCAGTAATGGTGTCTTTCCTGGGATAATGGGTGTGATTTTCATTGAGTCAAGGCCGGTGGAAGATCTGATTTGCTCACGTTTCGTTGGTCTGATTTTTCTGTTTGTTGGTGATGATTTTGAGATGTGGGATGGCTGCAGAGGTGGGTGAATGGCAGCAGCTTGTGGGTTGTTTTTCATTGCAGAAGGTGGAGAATGGGAACACTTTACACCCCAGACAGCTTAATCAAAGAGGACATTCTTGATAAATAATTCTCCAAGGGCATTAAACATTTCAATCCAAGCTTGGCTGGTCTGTGTCTCTGCAACCTCATCTGTTCTGTGGATGGAACTGAGGTTGCTGCCTCTGAATCTGGCAAATTTGGGTTATCAAATCTGGAAGCTGTTCCTGATATTACAGTGAATGAAAACCTGGTTTTCATTATTCATAATAATGAAATTCATATCATTCATTATTTCAGAAGAAATAAAAGCATTATTCCATAGCAGTTTCTGAAAACCACTCCTGAATTTAACACTTCTCTGCCTGGGTTGTGGTGGCAAATCCACATTTCCATGCACAGCATCCCACATTGTCACTGGAAGTATCATGAAACCTGACTCCAGAACTCGTTTGTTGAGCAAAGAATATGTTGGATTTCAAATTGTGTCAGTGCAGAGCTGCTTCTGGATTTACCTAATCTGCTGTGTTGTGGTTAAATCTGATTTTTTTTAGGTGGTATTATTTGTTAAGGAGCATATTCTGGGTCTGATATAATCTGTTATTTTTCCTGGAATTGTAGAGTCTCTAATTAGGATCCAAGACTTTGTTATGCTGGGAGTTTTGTATGCACAATTCAATCTCTGCCTGAACAGGCAGGGGACAAGAAGGGAAGGACAACAGAAGAATTATTATTATTATTATTATTATTATTATTATTATTATTATTATCATCATCATCATCATCATCATCATCATCATCATCATCATCATGATCCAGGATAAGGAGGGTAAAGCCAGGCTTTTACCCCCAACACTTTTTGGGGTCTTGCCTGAGCCAGAATCCTGCTCCTTGTGGATTCTCTGCATGGCCAAAGCAATTCTTTCATTGCTTATGAAATGGTATTTGGGCAGCTCAGCTGGGAGTGAGAGCATGGAAATCTGAGCCAAGGATACAAAGAGCTTTGCCCAAAGCCCCACGTGAAGCAAGCTGAGAGCCACTGCAGCCTGGATGAGGAGGTGATCCATGTGGAGCACGGAGTTCTGCTGAACCTCAGCCTGCCACCAGGTGATAACATACTCCTATCCCTTCCAGAAAACAGGGAATAACTGCTCCTGAAAGCAGCTAATGACTAATGAGCCAGCCCTCCTCCAGGTATGAATCAGTGATGACCCCATCAAAAGTCCTGCAGTGGCCTCTCGCTGGGAGAAGGTGCCTTTAGCCCCGGAGCAGGGAGGTGAACAAGCTCCTGGACGTTACCTGGGCTGCAATCTGGTGCCTGGCAGCTGCTCAGGGATAACTGCTGCCTGCTTCATGATAGATGTGAAAAGGTTTCAGTATTAGCAGCCCCCGAAGCTGAACAGTTGTAGCTCCATCCCCTTTTCTTACCTCTCACTGTGGGCTTCATTCATTATTCTGGTGAAACTTTAAAAGCTCTTCCCCTGTTTTAGTACTGACAGGGTAAAACCACAGTTTGAGTTTCAGTGCTCTTCTTACTAATTGTGCTGGATTACAGCCCCTAAATCTTGTTTGAATGATCACCACAGCTTGCTCTGTGTCCTCAGAAAATGAAGTTTACCGTGGATGAGTTTATAAACTGAGTTTACCGTGGGTGTGGGTGGCACTCCTCCCCTCTCGTGCTCATTCAGATCTCCCACACTGCCAGGGTTCAGATCTGCTGTTCCATTTCCCTCCTGTGTCAGCACACATCAGTTACCTGTAAAAATGCCAGAATCACTACTGGATTTGAACTCTGGAATCCCCTCCTAGGCAGGAATTGTGATTCACTTCTCAGCTGCTTAAAATTCTGGATGGTAACCAAATGATTGCCATAGAGTTCCAGTGAGTAAATTCTTGCTGCTTTTTATTTTTTCTTTGCTCTTGAACTCTACCTCTTCTGTCTGCCTGAGCAAATACCTCCTTGCTAAAGGAAAAGAGAGATAATGGCTTCTGTGTGCTATAATTGATGAACTTTCAGCAATTCGGAGCAAATCCAAGATTGCTGCCAACAACCAGATGGAAAACAGTGTTAATGACATGTTCAAAGAAGAGTATGCTGTTTTGATAGGGGATGGTCTAGAGACTTTAATCTCTATTGTTATAGGGACTAATGGCATGGATAATTCCTTAAGTGGGGCCATTTTTAAACAAAAATTATCTTCTTCATAAGCAGGAAAGAGCAAACTAAAGAGTACCAAATGCATTTTCAGAGCTCTGGCTGATAGATGTGCTTTACACGAACCCTTTGTTACATCGAGTCAGATGTGTTTAAATCTCATTTCTGCAGTCTGCCAGACGGTTAAAAGTCTGGATATTTCCACTGGTGATGGGTAGAAATCATAAAATGGATGGTCTTGGAAGCCAGAGCCAGGGTGGGAAGCTGAGGGTGGGGAGAAGCTACAAGAAGTTGAGAAAGGCAAGACAAAACCTGTTATAGTCTGGGGACACTGAGAAAGAAAATTCATCCTCTTCCTATTGTTCTGCTCTAGAGCCTGGAGTGGGACTCAGGGCTCCCAAATCTCAGCCTGTAAAGGTCTCTCAAGCCCACTGCCAAAATATTTGTCCCCTCTTCCTAAGGTCCTGCCCATCCTGGTGTGTGCGGTCAGCAAATCCACGAGCCCAAGTGCCCAATGCTGTTCTGTGCCTCCAAAGCTGTAATTTTTGTGTGTGGCTTCATTGAGATCACTGAAGGGAAGGGGTGCAAGAAAGTCTGGCTCTGGAGCAGCCTTGGGCCTCTCTAAGGGACTGTGTCCTTCTTCCTTGAAAATTGATTACAGAAACCACCTGCCCTGGGCTATCCTCACACAGATCTGCAGAGCAAATGCTAAAGATGTGTGGAGATGAGCTCCGAGCAACTCAGAGTTACTGTTTAACATATACTGGGTTTGTGTTTTGTCTTCATCTGGCCACAGATAAACTAAGCAGTGGGTCATTTTTCACCTTTCCTGAAGGATGATTCCCCAGAACTCGTTACTGTGAAGAATTCAGCTACTCTGTATGGGTTCAAACTCCTCAATTTCACACTGACTTTGCTCCTCCTCACCTTCTTGAAGAGGGAGATTTATAGGGAGAGCTGAGGGGAGGTTGCCAAGCACCCTCAGCGTGTGCACATTTGTTCTGCTCAGGGTCCATTTTGGGTGGTGGGGATGAGGCAGCTTCACCCCTCACCTCTGCATCCAGCCCAGCATTCAGCTGTCCTGGCTGTTTGGTCACAAACTGGTCATAAATGACCACTTTGTTACACTTCTGGTAATGCCTTGTAGGGCTGAAAAGCATTTTCCAGGAGCTGCTGCTCCAGAAGCCCAGGCAGGGATAAATGATTCTCTTGGACTTAGTGATGTGCTTCATCTGTTCAAAAATGAATCGCTCCTCTCTCTCACTCTCCCTGCTTCTCTCTCTCTCTTCTCTCCCTTTTTAGAAAATCTCATATGTCAACATATTCTAAGCCCCATCCTCTTTGAATAAATTTTTACTTCATTATTTCCTACCCATGTTCTTATCTCCTCAAGGCTCTTTTGGATTATTTCACCAATCCTGTTGGTGTCCCAGAGCTGACTTTGGGGTGCAGTATCTTTGGCTGATGTGTTGTTTTATCCCCTTCTTTAGATTGTTAATACAGACATTACCTCATAAACAATTATGGGCATTTGATTAGATACCTTTCATCAACCTCCTATTTTATCATTTGCCATAAGTCTTTTCCTGTTGTTCTGTAGGATGTTTTCAGACTCCCAGTATTCTTTCTCAAGACAATTCAAATTCTTATTGTGGAAAATCTTCCTTGGCTCAGGTCAGTAGGGAATATTTGGGTATTTCCATACATGCTTAATTACAGAAACTGATTCTGTGCAATATGTGTTTTCCTGGAGCAATTTTGTTTATTTCTCAAAAAAATGTATCTTGTCCTCCTCACCTAGAAGAGCAGAAAGGGTAACTGCTGTGCCCCTAAAATCCCGTGCTTGTGTGCCCAATGAGTTCTGTTCCCAAGAGACTCTACAGTGCTTCCTTCACTACCACATCCTCCTCAGAAATTCAGCTTTTTGCTGCCTAATAACCTGCAAACCCCAAATGTTGCCCTCCAATTTACAGCATGTTTAAATTCAACTAATATGGGTGACTTTTACTGTAAGATATAAATCCCAAAATGTTTTGGGGTAGAAAGGACCTTAAAGATCATCCGGTGCCAGCCCTGCCATGGCAGGGACACCTCCCACTGTCCCAGGAGCTCCCAATGTCCAGCCTGGCCTTGGGCACTGCCAGGGATCCAGGGGCAGCCCCAGCTGTGCCAGGGCCTGCCCACCCTCCCAAGGAAGGATTTCTTCCTAATATCCCATCTAAACCTACTCTCCTACATCTCCAGGCCTGTGATTCTGTTGCTTCCAGTGTTTTGGGGGTTTTATTTTGTGACATGGAAGGGATCAATTTCTTCTGCTGCTGAGGCTTAAAGGAGTGTTTGGCATGTGTGTTGTGTATTCCATATCATCTGTGATTGCCTTGGATCAAAGAGATAAACTTGCTGGCAGTCATTATCACCTCCTTGAACAGCAGTAAATGTTCAGTGGGACACTGTAACCTGCTATTGCAAATTCAAATTACACTGGGAAGGAGGGAGGTGAATCTGAGGTGTGCTGTGAGCCTTCCAGGGTGGGCTGACACAGGTTTCTATCCATACTCAGTCACACAGAGAGACTTTCCAAGATCCCAGAAACTTGGCATGTCCAGGCTGTGAACAGTGTGGGAGAAATCCTGGCACAGGTTGCCCAGAGAAGCTGTGGCTGCACAATTCTTGGAAATCTTCATGGCCAGGTTGGATGTGGCTTGGAGCACCTTGGGAATAGTGGAAGGTGTCCCTGCCCATGGCAGGGGTGGTGGGAACTGGATGGTCTTCAAGGGCCCTTCTTTCCCAAACCATTCAATTACTTTAAGCAGTATCTGGGTTAGATACTTCTTAAAGAAAAGGGGAGACCTTTATTAGGAAGGGGTTCCTTTTCCTTGGGAAGCACCTGTGTCTTTGCACTCTTTCCATGGGGACTTGGTGAAGTTACACTAAGCAAGCACAGAGGGACTTGTGTTTAGCTCTTTGTTAGATGGAATCTGCTCAGCCTGGAGAGGAGCCCCAGCTGAGAGGGGCTCAGCCCTGGCTGTTCCTGGCTCTCCCTGGGTGTCCCTGTCCATCCCTGTCCATCCCTGTCCATCCCTGTCCATCCCTGGCTGTCCCTGTCCATCCCTGTCCATCCCTGTCCATCCCTGTCCATCCCTGGCTGTCCCTCGGTGCAGGAGGGGCAGAGCAGGCCCAGGCTCTGCTCCAGGCCCAGCAATGGCACCAGAGCCACGGGCAGGGGCTGAGCCCAGCAATTCCCCCTGCACAGGAGGCACAACTTGTGCCCTGGGCAGTGCCCAGCCCTGAGCAGAGAGCAGAGAGGGGCTGGAGTCTCCTCCTGGGGATATTGCAGAGCCCTCTGGACACAGCCCTGTGCCCGCTGCTCTGGGATGGCCCTGCTGGAGCAGGGAGCTGGCACCAGTGACACACTGTGGTCCCTTTAGCCATTCAGTGTGACACAGCTGGCACACTTGTCCAGGTCTGGGACAACAGAACTTCCCTCCCCAACATTTGGATTAAAATGCCCTCAAAAGGAACTTGGAATGTACAAAAAAATTGTTTAAAACCTAAGTGGAGGCCAACTGAGGATTCAGTTAAGGGCAGCCACCGACCCCTAAGTTAAAGCTTCAGAAAATCTCTCCAGTTCCCCCAGAGCTGTCCCAGAACTGCAGCCAGCCGGCTCACAGCTTGTCAGCCATGGCAGAGATGTTATTAACCGAGACAGAGGAAAATATACTTTCAGTTATTACATGCTAATAAAGCACAAACTAAACAAATTTAGGCAACAGGAGCAATTATGCCATTAAACATTTAACTGCAAGATTGATTTTTAAATTACTAATAATCTAAACCAAAGCGTGCACACACACAAAGAGGAAGGGGGAGGAAGGGGGAGGAAGGTAATTTTACCAATTGAATCTAATCAGGGCCTCAGTTCAAATGCGTGGCTGTAAATGTCAAAATACGTAAGATCTGATGCAAGAGCAGAAGTGGAACCAGGATGGATGAGCTTTCCTCACTTGACCAGATTCTTCTGGCTGGGAGGAAGTTAAACACATGGGGTGGGGGAACTTGGGGAGCTGGGTTATCTCCAGAGCTCCCTTCGGATCCTGGTCTGTGTTCCTGAGCTGCCTTTTGGAATGGGCAGGGAGCAGTGAACTGAGGCACAAACCATGGGCTCAGCCTCGTGTTTGCCTGAGCCCTTCCACGTTCTGCAGAGGAGGATGAGCTGGATCACTCCTGAACTGGGAGGGGATGGAAAAATTCCCGTCTTCACCTGGAAAAAACCTGTTTTCTGTTCCTGGGCTGCAGCAGAAGGTGGGTTTGAAGATCAGGGTGGGACATTCTCACAGCTCCAGGGTTGTATTTGTTTTCAGAGTTTATGGCAGGGCTGCTCTCTTCGAAAAAGTATAAATCTTAATCAAATAAAACTGATGTGCTGCCATATTTACCCAGTCTCACTAGTTGTCCTACATCATGTTTTAGCATATAAGTTACATGACAGAGTTATCCAGGGGTTGCCAGCTGACACAGAAACAAACCCTCATGTTAAATTGCCTGCAGATGTCCTCTTCCAACTCCTGTAAGGAACTTCTACCAGTTCTCTCTCTCCCCCCTGCTTTTTTTTCTTTTTTTTTTTTTTTTTTTTTTTTTTTTTGGTGTTAAATAAAAGCAGCAGAAGAGGGGGAAAACAATCTCAGTTGAATCTCTGTGCTGGTGCCTCTGTTTGCAGGACAGGAAGCCTTAAGAAGACAATGCAATTTATAGGCAGGCGCAACAAAAAACCCTGTAAGGATTTCCATGAGCCTTAGTGGACCAAATGAGTCGTGGTTCTTTTGAAGGCTGGAGCTGACTGAATAATGCCAAGTTTAAGGCTGCCAAGGTGGGCTTTTCAGAAGATTCACACCTGAGGAGGTGAGAAGATCTTTACATTCTGTTGGCTGTAATTTATCTGATACTAGAATTTATGGTTAGAGTTTCAACCAGGCATCCCTTTTGTTTGAATATTAATCTAAAGAAATCAGGATTTTATCTGATGGATTTAAATTCTTGCTCAGTTTGGCAGAAATCCCCACGTAAGGTTGTGACATTCTTGAAAACATTCACTGTTTTCATTTGCATAATTAGGAATCTTTGTTTTGTTTTCATTGTATGAATTTAGTGGAGTTTGTGAACTTTTTGCCTGGCTGTCTCCCTTGGTTGGGGAAATCACAGAATGTTGTTGTTTTTTTTTTTTCCCCTGGCTGGAGGAGTATGGGCTATTTATGCTTAGTTTTAAAATAGACTTTTCTGTGAGTGCTCGCACTGCTCTTTGCAATGGGATATTTCTGGAGGATCAGCCTGGCCAAAAGCAACTGTGAAAGGTTAGTGGAGAGCAGAGCTCCCATTTAAACACCTACCTGAAGGAGCCAGCCCTTCAAAAGCTGGGAGTGCCAAACAACTCCTGCTTGGAACAATGGGAGCTGCCGAGCGCCGACAGCTTCCGAAAACCTGGCCTCACATGGCTTCAAAAGGAGATTAATTAGCAAGTCCAGCAAAATTGTTGGATTTTTTTAGGGTTGCTTAATTCTTTTTCTGGGCTTGCTCAGTTCTGCCTGGAGAGTATTGTGCTTGAGGTGTGCTCAGCAGTGGCAGGTGGTGGAGGTTCCTCCTGGGAAGGTGGAGTTCCAGGTGGGCTGGGAGGCAGGCAGGGAGCTGGGCAGCTGTTTCCTGAGGTTTTTTTCAGGAGAGCTTTGGCCAAGAATGTTGAACTTTGCTGGGCAGGTAGAAGGAAAGCCCTGGGGAGCTCCCTCTCTAACAACCCCACATGGATGGGTTTTTTTCCATAGTTTTCCCATTTGTCTTAAACTGCTTCGGAAGTGACATAAATGAAACCAGAAAGGGCCTCTCTGGCATTACTGAAATAGGGATGTCCAGATGGGAAATTACAGTAATATCACTTGTGCATTTTAACTTCATGTCCTGTGCAACTTCCATGTGTGGGCAAAGGAGATAAATTTGCTCTCTGGAGCTACACGTGTGCGTCTCTCTTTTGATAAAGCCTGAAACACATTTCTCTTCCCTTTCTGTGATCATGGAGTGAGGTCTGCAGGAAAAATAGGATTAGAAATTAATGTTTTGGGGGCTGTATTTCCAAACTAAGCTATCCTTTTAGCTTTGTGTATTGTCATTTTAAAAAAAGTTCAATTTATCACAAATCACCAGCCATTTTTTTCATTAATGCAGACCAAGAGCAGTAAGAGCGTGCTAAAACAAAGGAAGATTACTTCTGAAAATCAAATAACGAGTTTTGGTTATTGTTGCTTTTCAAGCATGGCAAGCAGGTTGGCGACCAATATGTTTGCAAACGACCTAAGTCTTCCCTTCCAGTGGTAATCCGTATTCTTTTGAAAAGCTAATAAAAGTGGTGTATGAAAGAAATTCCTGGGGCACTGCAGAACTCACCCTCCTAGGGAGAGAGCCAGATGTGCTGGTTAATAACCTTGCAGGCATTCAAAGCCAGGGCAGTAACTTGGTATCACCTAAGCCAGACGTTGTGTGTTGGTGCAAGGCAATATCACATCCTGGTCACATTCGCAGCAGAGAGCTGCAAGACATGTGGAGTCTTATTAAAGGAAGGGGAGGGGGGGAAAAAAAAAAGAAGGGAAAGAAAAGGAGGGGACAGGCAGAAGGAGAGGGAGACAATGTGTCTGTCCTGAGAAGCAGCAAAGGAGCAGACACACTGCTCCACATGTGCATTAGTCTGTCAGCCTGGATTCTGCTCTCCAGATGCTGGGGTGGATCCTATGGCAGGGACTACAGAGTTAAAAAGGGATTTTCAAAGAAGTCACATTTTAGGGGTGAAATTAACGTCTCCAAGTTTTTCAAAATGCAGTCTCTCGGTGTGATTTTTCAGAATGCTTTAGTGAAATAACAAATTCTAGATTTAATGGTTTTTACAGGCTTGCTTGGCAGCGCCTCCTCCAAACACAAATGTTTGTGTGTGAAACTTGTCAGTGGCTTTTAGAACCAACATGCCTCAGAGTAGAAAGCACATTAAAGTTGTTCTCAGACCAGTCCTAGTGAACTGAAAATTGTTTGTGGCGGGGGTCCCGAAATTTGATGGATCTTTCTCAAAGCTCCATCTCTCCGAATCAAACCCTCAGAGAGCTTTGGCCATCACATCAAAACGGTGCTTGTGCATAACAAAAACATCTATATTTGCAGTGGCAATCAGAATACATCAGCATCAAGTTAAGATTTTTTTTTATTTAGAAATGCCAAATTTGCTTTCCCAGGCGCGGCAGAAAAATAAATCACTTATGGCATTTATGGTATATTTGTAATCCGAAACCGGCGGCTTCGCGTTACCGGGCACGACGTGTGCGGCAGATAAACAAACACTGCACAAAAAAAAAAAAAAAAAAAGAGAAGTCCCAGCTTTGTCTGCCTGACACTTCACCTCTGTGATGGGGTCTCACAACCAGGGCCACATGTGCCTTTCTTTCGTGTTTAGGTTGATCCAGGCTCAGCCCTGGGCTGGTCCTGGTGGCAGCACCGGGGTGTTCCATGGGGACGAGGTTCGTGCCTGGCCAGCCGTGGCCATTGTGAGGGGAAAGGGAGAACCTCTGTGGATAAATATTTATGTGAATGCATTAAACAATGTGGTTGATCTTTCATGAGGCCCAGGAATGCAACACTGATGTGAAAAGATGGTGATTCACAAATATTACCAAATTTCACGTTCATGGCTGATAGGGAGTCTCTGCTTTCAGCTGGTGCAGGAGTGTGGATACATGAAAACTCCAATCGTGGATTTGCAATCGTGTTGCAAATAGAAATGAGGCAATTTTATGTCAATATTAGGACAGAGCACTCTGGAAGCAGTCTGGGTGTTTTCATACATAATCATGGCTTCAGTAAAATTGTGCATTTACAGAGACAGCTGGTGTGACTTTTCCTGAGTTGGAATAGGATCAGCTAAGTAGGGCTTATAAGAAATCCCAGTTTGTAGTTTTGGTAAAAGCCAGAATCACAGATAGAGATTTCTTAGTGATATTTTGCTGTTGGACACGATCTTGACTCTGCTGGGAATCCCAAAAATGAGTGGACCTCTGCAGTCCTTTCTTGCATCCGCCACACAAAGTACGTGGGGAGGTGCAGCACCAATTAACCAGGGTGAAAATAATATTTTCCTTCCTGATACCTCCAGGTGGCATCTCCAAGTGTGCTCCACATGCCTCAGATGGGGTGAGGGCTGCTGGGGCTCCGTGGGTGAGAGCTTTCCAGGCTGAGCTTTCCATCATCACACACTGGAGTCTCTCAGAGCGAGAGCCTTGGAGCCGGCCGGGTGTGATTCATCCCTCCCGGCAAGGCCTCTGAGGCAATCTGACATTATTCGGACTGATATCATTAATTAATGAGGGCTGAATGTTATTCTTAGACACTGGATTGAGTATTGGGTAGGGAAGCCTATGAAAGGGCTCTTTGATTTTGGAAAATTCCTACGGCACTGTCAAATTTGCTCACAAAATTAAATCATCTGCCAACTTTCCAAGTTAAGGAGCACATCCCTTCTGAAATCTTGCCTGAGTCTCCTCAGCGCCTTCCTGGGATCAAGGGATTTTTGGATTTATATTCATGACAAACGAAAATGATAGATAGCCTCCAAAAACCAGTCGTATTAAATCCACCAGGCAGGCTTTGGAGAAACCAGTTCTGATGGTTTGCTGTAGCACAGATTTGATCCTCCCCCACCTTTGTTTTTGGCTGTGCTTGGTTTAATGTGCTCAAGGCAGAAAAGAACCAAATCCCAGAGTTCTTGTGGAGTCTGGGAGTTGGTCACTGAGACATGCCTGGGCAGTGTGACCTGCAGCCCCACCACCATGGGATGTGTACAGCTCAAGCAAACCCCAAATTTAATGGGGTTTTTGTCTGGTCTCAAAAAACATACTCCAAAACAAATGTAGGGAGCAGCTCTCCTTGCTCCCAGCACTCCTGTCTTTGGGGCTGGCACTGCTCTTCTCTCTTCCTGGTACTTTTCCTGCTTCTTTTCCCAACTGGCTGATCCCTGAACGAACCTTGCAGGTGTCCAGAATTAGCCCAGCCTTTGCAGGCCTCTGGCAGCAGATTTATAAATAAAATGCTGTCATTTCAACCCAGCCTGGGCAGGGCTGGGAGCGCAGGAAGCGCCGTGCACATGTGGGGCGGTCACACATGGATCCCATTGCAGCCCTAATAATACTGGGATGGGGGGAGAGGGCTGAGGGGCTGCTGCCAGGTCAGCTCCCTCCCTGGCTCATCTGTCTCCAGGCTGCTTTGTGTAAACAGAGGTGTCCAGGCCTGGCCAGTTCCTCAGTTTGTTCTTATTGCCACAGTTTTGGGGCAAGGAAGTGGCAGATGTGGCCGGCACCGCTGAGCCCACTCTTTGGGGTTCAGTTAATGAGTGTAGGTGCATTTGGGATGATACCTCCTTAGTGATGGTGACTGTGTCACCAAGAGTTCTTTTGGAACAGGGTTTGGACCTGGGGGTGCCGGTGCCAGGGGCTGGACACGAGCCCAGGGGTGCCCAGGTGGGCAAGAGGCCACTGGCCCCTGGGCTGGGTGAGGAATTGTGTGTCCAGCAGGAGCAGGGCAGGGATTGTCCCTCTGTGCTGGCTCTGAGAGGCCCCTCCAGGGCTGGCTCCAGTTGTGGCTGGTGCAGGAGAGCCCTGGAGGGGCTGGAGCGTGTCCAGGGCAGGGAACGGAGCTGGGAAGGGGCTGGAGCCCCAGGAGGGGCTGAGGGAGCTGGGAAAGGGGCTGAGCCTGGAGCAAAGGAGGCTCAGGGGGCCCTTGTGGCTCTGCACAAGTCCCTGGCAGGAGGGGACAGCCGGGGGGGTCGGGCTCTGCTGCCAGGGAACAGGGACAGGAGGAGAGCTCAGGCCTCAGGCTGGGCCAGGGGAGGCTCAGGGTGGGCAGCAGCAGGAATTTGCCCATGGAAAGGGAGCTCAGGCCTTGGCAGGGGCTGCCCAGGGAGGTGATGGAGACCCAAGGAACACCTGGACGTGGCACTCAGTGCTCTGTTTGCCAAGGTGGGGATCAGTGACAGGATGGGCTTGATGATTTTGGAGGTCTTTCCCAGCGTGAGTGATTCTGCCATTCCATGATTCTGCTCTGTGGATCAGGTTTGTCTCTCAGCTGTAGCACACTGTGCTCGGTCTCTGGGATACGTGTGCCTGCACACACACACAGCTGGGAGCAGAGCAGCAGCCACCTCAGCTGAATAAAGCATGAGAATGTTTACTACTTGGGAGGAAAAACAAATCTGTTATGGATTGTGCTAATTATAAAGAGCCTTGACGTGGTACCACACATTCGGCAGCAGAAGGACCCGAGATATTTGGATCCCCCATTTGGTTTGAGGTGGCTCACATCCATGAACCAGGCTCTAATCTCCAATTCTGGCTGCTGGAGGGAGGATTTTTTTTTAGGGATGTTGTGTGTGACTTTCTTTAGATATCTGCTCTAGAGGCGCCCTTAAAGCATTTTGCTTCTGTTGCCAGGATCAACAGACGAGGTGCTGGAACAAACTGAGAAATTAAATAGCAACAAGTTACCCAGACCTAATGGTATTAATCCAGGAGTTTTGAAAAGCCTGAAGAATGAAGTGCCTGAGCTGCTCACAACACGAATGTATGGACTCAGGGGAAGTGGGGAACTTAAGAGTGACAGTCTTTGTACTTACTTCTAAAAACAAACATGAGAGCAGAGCTGGGAAGCACCTCCAAGCTTTACTGCAGGGCAAAAATAACACCTAACCAGTGCAATAATAAACAATGGCAAAGTTATAAATACACCTCCTCCATCAACCATATGAAGTGGAATGTATTTTCCAAAGGAAAATTGGAAGTCTTTGTTGTAGAACATTTTTTAGGTCGCACCAAAAAAAAAAAAAAAAAAAGAATCAGATTTGAAAGAACGGGTTTATTTTTTAAAAAAATCAGCTCGAAAAGCTTTCTTGTCAAAGGAAAACATGACATTTGGTCAGCCATTAAAAACGGATAGGAAAGAAACAAGAAAAAATAACAAGGGAAAAACCATGAAAAAAATAGTCAAAATGAATTTTTCAGGCTGGCGCTCAAGATCAGTAGCAGGGTGTCTCAGATCACATCCTAAACCCAGCGTTGTTTAATCCATTTGGTAATGAGCTGGAAAACAGGAAGCAAGACCCCAATCAGACTGGAGATTATATCCATGGTCATGTATTTTTTAGGTTATTCAGGACAAACTGAAGGAAATACAGAATGTTTCATCAAGCCAAGCAGAAAGAGCTGTGCTCTGACAAATCCATCTGAGAAAGTAATGTAAAAAAAAAATAAAATATGTGCCATTGAATAATTATCATGGCAATTAAATAACACTGAAAAGCATTTTTGAGGCACTGAATTAATCTCCCATGCTGAAAACTGGTCTCTGGCTCTTTGCTTATCAGGTTCTAATTTATAGTGAAATATGAACCTGCGTCCTGTGACAACCATTTCTCTTTGATAACCTTCTTAAAAGTTTCTCTGCACAAAGTCCTAAGCTTGTGATACACTTGTATTCTGTCTGGGCCAGGCAGTGATCCATGTGGTGCAGTGCCTGACAAATGGCAGGGATGGTAATTAATACCATAATCATCTTTTGGAGCTGCTCAGATGGTGCAAAAATGCTTGGGGTTTGATTTGTATTAGAATCATACAGAATCACAGAATGGCTAAAGGAACCACGGTGGGTCAGTGGTGCCAGCTCCCTGCTCCAGCAGGGCCATCCCAGAGCAGCGGGCACAGGGCTGTGTCCAGAGGGCTCTGCAATATCCCCAGGAGGAGACTCCAGCCCCTCTCTGCTCTCTGCTCAGGGCTGGGCACTGCCCAGGGCACAAGTTGTGCCTCCTGTGCAGGGGGAATTGCTGGGCTCAGCCCCTGCCCGTGGCTCTGGTGCCATTGCTGGGCCTGGAGCAGAGCCTGGGCCTGCTCTGCCCCTCCTGCACCCAGGGACAGACAGGGATGGACAGGGATGGACAGGGATGGACAGGGATGGACAGGGACACCCAGGGACAGCCAGGGATGGACAGGGATGGACAGGGATGGACAGGGATGGACAGGGATGGACAGGGACGGACAGGGATGGACAGGGATGGACAGGGACGGACAGGGATGGACAGGGATGGACAGGGACAGCCAGGGATGGACAGGGATGGACAGGGATGGACAGGGACAGCCAGGGATGGACAGGGATGGACAGGGATGGACAGGGATGGACAGGGACAGCCAGGGACAGCCAGGGATGGACAGGGATGGACAGGGATGGACAGGGACAGCCAGGGACAGCCAGGGATGGACAGGGATGGACAGGGACGGACAGGGATGGACAGGGACAGCCAGGGATGGACAGGGATGGACAGGGACGGACAGGGACAGACAGGGACACCCCAGGAACATCCCGGGATGGACAGGGACAGCCAGGGATGGACAGGGATGGACAGGGACAGCCAGGGATGGACAGGGACACCCAGGGGCACCCAGGGGCACGCAGGGACACCCAGGGACATCCAGGGCTGAGAGCCTCTCTCAGCTGGGGCTCCTCTCCAGGCTGAGCAGATTCCAGAAAGAAAGAAATTAAATAATAAAAATGAAACACAAAAGAATAGGAAATCCATTTTCCAAGTCTCTCCCTGCAAAGGGAATGTCACTTCTTCTGTGACTGTGACAATTAAGGGCTCTGGCCATACCATCAAATGGTGTCCTTGGAAAAATGCTTAGAGGGAGCCTCAGGGTTAGCTGTGGCCTCTGCAAGTTGTACCAGGCAGTGAAATATCTATTCAGGTTCCATGCCTGCATTTGCACATGGACTGGGAGTCCTTTTGCCTGGGAGAACAGTGTGGAACAGGAGGAATCCATGAGAACATCAATTCCATCACATCAGTGCCTTCAGGCACAGCCTCAGACATTGCCTGCAGAAAGAATAATTTGGTCTCTGTCCCTTGAGGGAGCCTTTTCCTTTCCAGAGGAGGCTGCCAAGGCATGGGTGTGACCCCAGGTGTGCACAACATCTCGTTTTCTGGGGCCTGGCCTAAACCCATGGCTAAATAAGCACCTGTGTGCTGAACTGGACTGAAACTGGTGATTTGGATGACCCAATTTCTCTTCACAGCTTCCTCAGCTCTCAGATATATCAGCGCTTGGGGAGCTGCATAAAGCAGTGGCCACATGCTTCATTCAGAGTTTCCAGCAGTATCAGCTGGAGCAGAGGGAGCCAAGTTGATTCCTCACTTCTGTCAGTGAGCTCCCAGTGTGCCCTGAGTTCCCTCGGGTCAGGAGCTGCACTGGCTGCCCAAGGCCATGTGCTTTGTAGGATGTGTTTTCTGCCTTCCCATCTCCAATTATTTCTGCTTCCTGATGTCCTGCAGATGAGGCCTGTGAAACCCTGCTCTGAATTCCACGCCCTGACTGTCACAGAATCCCAAATTACTTGAGGTTGGAAGGGATCTCTGGAGATCATCCACTCCAACCCCCTGCCAGGGCAGGGTCACCTGGAGCAGGTGGCGCAGGAAGGTGCCCAGGTGGGTTTGGAATGTCTCCAGAGGGAGACTCCACACCCTCCCTGAGCATCCGCTGCAGTGCTCTGCCCCCTCCTTGGAAAGAAAATCTTCCTCATGCTGAGGGGGAACTTCTTGAATTTTAGTTCATGGCCAGTGCTCCTCATCCTGTCACTGGGCACCACTGAGAAAAAACTTCATGTCTTTAGGATCAAGATCCATCTCCCCTAACTTTGAGAGCTAAACCTGTCTTCAGAGCTCATGGAAATATTGGCATATCCTGAGGGGATTTAATCCCATTTTTAAATAGATTTCAAAGGAGCCCAGGCAACAATTTTAATCTAGATGTTGAATTTTTGGGCAGCTAAGGTAAAGATAATCTCTCTAAAGGATTTGCATACATTGCTGCTTCTTGATTCTGTAGGTAGAATTCTTCTGATTCTTGTGAATGCTGAATGCTTCTTGATCCTTGTGAAAGTTACATTCACAGCCTTGAAGAGTTCCTCTAAACTTAAAATAAAATTTGCATGCCAACTTTATAACCATGGATGGAATAAAAGTTCTATGAAATATGTTTCAAATGACTGTCTTGGGTAGTTTTAGCACCCAGCTAAACGTGTCAGAGGTAAAGGGTAAAGGGATAGCAATTTGGATTTACAAATTACTACTTTTTTTTAATGTTTTCTGTGTGAGATAGGAGGGCAAAAATCTCTCATGGGACTGTGATTTTTTTAAAGTTCTATAATTCCCTTCTGTATGCTAATTTTCACCAGCACTTGTAGAATTATATATGATTTTAAAAATATATTTAATCCTGTCTCTTTAGGAGCTCAGTGAAGTGTTTTGTTTTAACACTTTGTGCCTGCTTGGATCTCTCTAAAAATTAAATTATTTTATCTTTATTTTTCCTCTGTGACAGAAAATGTCCTTTAAAATAGGTCCAAGTGCACAACCCTCCAGCCAAGGCTGATGGTATCATTCCTAGCTAAGATCCCTGTGCCTCTGGAAGATTTTAGCTTTTCCTGACAAGGAGATACTTTATTCCTGGCCATTTGCACCATATGGTGAAGAACTGCAGCTTTTAGTCTGAAACAATCCCTGAGTGCTTTTCAGACAATTTTTATAGGAGTCCCTTCACTCATCGCTGAAGTGGAGCCGGTGCTGGGGGAAGATGTGGCAACCACTCAGAGGAAATGGTTGCCATGTCCCTGCAGCCTCTGGAAAAGTCTGCAGCACTTCTGAAAAACTGGGACCACTCTGCAAATTGCTGGTAATTGTGATGACGTTGGTCACAGGAGGCCAGGCCCTCCGTGTGAAGAAACAAGGTGTGAATAAAGTGCGGCCTGGGAAAGCTCCCCACCCATCCCACTTCAGGATGAGGGGAAGATAAAACAGCTTTGTTTTTGGCTTATCCTTATAGCCAACATCAGGTGGAGGTGACAGCCCATGTGGTCTCTGTTCCATTTGAAATGAAGAATGTCCTGAGCTGGAAGGGACCCACAGGATGACCCAGTCCCACCCTGACCCTGCCTAGACCCCCCAACACCCCAGCCTGGGCATCCCTGGCAGCGCTGTCCAAGCTCTCCTGGAGCTCTGGCAGCCTCGGGGCTGTGCCCATTCCCTGGGGAGCCTGGGCAGTGCCAGCAGCCTCTGGGGGAAGAGCCTTGCCCTGATCTCCAGCCTGAGCTGCCCTGGCCCAGCTCCAGCCATTCCCTGGGTGCTGTCCCTGTCCCAGAGCAGAGATCGGAGCTGTCCTTCGGGAGGAGCTGCAGATCCCAGGAGCTCTGACCTCAGTCTGCTCTGCTCCAGCTGGACAAACCAAGCACCCTCAGCCTCTCTCCTCTCCTCAGCTGTTGATCCTCAGACAGACACACATCTCTGCCTTTTGTCTGTTCCGTCCTGAGGTCCCCCTGTGCTTCAGTCACCTGCTGTGCAATGGGAAAATGGCACCTGGCCAGCAAAGGAGACAGAAGTATTTTCACACTTAATGCATCCTTTAGGAGGATGAATTTATCATCAGAAGTTAAAACCAAAAATTTCTGAGGTAAACAATACAAAATCACTGGATGAGAGAGATTGGGAAGGCCCACGGTGGGTCAGTGGTGCCAGCTCCCTGCTCCAGCAGGGCCATCCCAGAGCAGCGGGCACAGGGCTGTGTCCAGAGGGCTCTGCAATATCCCCAGGAGGAGACTCCAGCCCCTCTCTGCTCTCTGCTCAGGGCTGGGCACTGCCCAGGGCACAAGTTGTGCCTCCTGTGCAGGGGGAATTGCTGGGCTCAGCCCCTGCCCGTGGCTCTGGTGCCATTGCTTGGCACCACTAAGAAGATCCTGGTGCATCTTCTTGACACTCTGTTGGGTTCCCAATGCTAGAGATCAAAGCTACCTGACATCACTTAAGATAAATCAAGTTAATAATTTTCCTTTATGAAAGTTTCTGAAAGGAATTTCTCTTCTCATGCCCCTCTTAAAATCTGTGGGATGTTTGAGTCAGAGCTGTAGGGTCAGGCCTGGCATCCATTGCCCTTCACAGCAGAGGGAGATCTCAAGAAATGAACCAGAAGCTCCAAAATGATAAGTTTTGTCTTTAAAGGGTGCAAATTCTCCTGATCTTACAAGTACATGCCTTAAGTAGAGGCTCTCCAAGACAGGTTTAATGGGAACACTGGGATCTGGTACTGCAGGACTTCCCACAGCGTCAGCTGGGCTTTTCTGAAAAAATACGATAAAAATGAGGTCTGTGAGAGCCTGGGTGGAGCTGTGTAAGAGAGAGTGTGTGGCTGACAGCATTTTTCCAGGAAACTGGACAGTGGGCCCGTGATTTCAGATGCTTTACTAGCTCCTGATGAGCAAACCAGGCTGGGTGAGGCTCCGATAACGCCTGTCCCCACTGTTACAGACTTTCATGTGGTTTAGATATAGAGCATTTAAATTGTTTTGGATGAGAGACTTTAATGAGGAGGCAGTTTTGGAAGTGCTGGCTGTAATAGCAGCACTGTTAATATTACTGTTTTTGGCATGGCAGACACGAGAAAAGTATTTTTAGAGCCAGACATCTGAGAAGCTTGACAGGGGGTAGCATCTCTTCTCTCTGACTTGCTCTGCATGTGGCTTTAACTTGAAACCATTATTCCCTCTGGGCCAGCAAACAATTTTGGCTAAAAATTGCCTTGGATGTGGGAGACAAGGATCAGCTTCACACATGTGGGCAGAACCCACACATCATACTCTTCCCTCTTTCAGAGATAAGCTATGAGGGAGTTTCCTGAAATATTTCACTTGATGGAGCAGGGGAAACATTTTTTGAAGGGAGAGGTGCTTTAAAGAAAGGAAAGAATCTGTAATTACATAACTTTCATTGCTGTCAGCCTGCATTTTAATGACTTTGATTTTTCAGGTAGCAAGTCAGTAAAAATCCATCCTCAGATAGCCTGTTGGCTGCATTACTCCAAAGCATAAACATGTTTTCTTATCCGATCTGTATATTTATATTTGAGAGCAAAACTCTCTAAGAAATACCTTTAAAGTTTTGATTTTGTTTTGTTTTGGTTTTTTTTTTTCTAAGCAAAAAATTATAAATCCTTTAAAGAGACTGAGAATATAAAGTTGCTATTTCAAAGGTAGATATTAATGAACCCACTGTCAGGAAAGGAATACAAGATATTAAACTTCCCTGCTTTGAAGAGTTCTGCTCTCTGAATGGAATAAAATTGAAGTAGTGCAGGAGAATTACCTTGAAAGCTGGAAGTGGATGCTGAAAGCCTCTTCCCACCATGATGATGATGATGATGATGATGATGAATGATGTTGGTTGGTTCAGCATCAATGGGTACCAGGTCTCAAAAGTGAAATTTTGCAGCATGTTCCGGATGGACAGAGCTACAGACGTTGGGAATGTGGCTTCTGGTTCAGGACTTTGCAATAAAGGTTTACCAACAGGAAATGAGGGAAAAGCATATTTATTTATTTTTTTTTAGAGCTGTGTAAGACCTCTTTTTTCTGCCTGAAGCTAGATCTTAAACTGATATATAGACACATTAATAGAAATAACTTCATGTTCTGAGTGAAGGTTGGTGGCCCCTTTTGAAATCTGGGCAAGCCTGAACTTCACATATAAGTAGGTGACTCCAAAAAGAGCCAGTCTGACCAGCCTGGAGCTTTCAGATAACCGGCATAAACAGAAATATTTCCCCTGCTTAAACTCAGCTTTAGCCTGGTAGACCAAAAAAAATCTCCAAGCTGACAGAAGTAGTTCAGTTTCGACACTGAGGTTGTTTTGAAATCTTCCCCTCCTCACACACACGTGCAATTTGGCTGCTATTTATCACTTTAAATTGTCCCCTATCAAATATGAAAAGTGTTATGAGTAGCTGGGATGAAGTGCAGGCTCTGAGGAAGACAGTGATAAAACTCCCTTGGCTTTAACAGAGACAGGATTTAACCCTCACCCTCTTTTTTTTTTTTTCTCTCTGTATATACTTCTGTTGGTGATGAACTGTATCACTCCTTGCTCTTTTATTTTGGCAAGCTTCAATGCAAGATAATAGCACGTATTTTTAAAAGTCAAGTTGCTAGCTTTGTAAAAGGAAGTTAAATACTCACTTCAATGCATAATTAATCTATTAAAAAAAATATAAAATATCATAGAATCATCCAGAGAGAGATGACAATATAAACTGATGGGTAGAGCTCTTAAGGCTGAGTGTTTCAGTATATTTTAAAAAATTGTTTAAATTCTAAATAGTGGGGTTTTTTTGCTTCCATGGTTATCCATGAACATGGAGTTATCTTCTGCATATTTGTATAGATATGTACAGATATTTGCACAGATATTATTTTGAAGTAATTCACACATTGCATCAATCCATTCATAGCTTGAGCAAGCCCCAGCCTGAATTCCCTAAGCTAATTTAAAAACCTGTACTCAAACTCTAGGACTGGTGAGCTCCCTGCATTTCCTGTAGTAGATTTTGTTAATGGATGATTGAAATTGCCCAAGCTATGGGCCAGAAACAAATCCAGCAGGGCTCATTTTCCACTGGAATCATTCTGTACAGAACTCCCACAAATAAATACTCAGTGAAAAGTCACTTGTATCCTCAGCCTCCAAAGCATCACAGCCTTGCCATAATTCCATGTCAGTCACTTCAAAATGTGCTACATCAACAACTAAAAATATTTGCTTTGTTATAACTGTAGAATAGATGGATTTGCCATAGTTTGGAAAGCTGAGGTAGCACAGAGGCTGGTAATTCCTTTTCTGTATAGATTTATAAATCCAGTCACTAATTGTGCTACATTTTAAGGGAGTTTGTAGAAAATTCTCCTGAATTTTCACTAGCAGTGTTTATAGACTCTTGAAGATAAGTGATTAAAAATGAGCTTGTGAAGTGTCAGAAATGCCAAACAGTAAATATTTTTTTAAGTATGCAAATATTTGCATGCATTGATTGCTATATTTTGACATATAATGATAAAGCATTAGTGTGAGGAATACATTATATAAAACCACAATAATCATCAAGTTTCCCTAACATCTTCATGACCTTCCAAAATCCAGCATGTGTAAACTTTGTTAAATTAGTAGTGATGCAGTTTGACATATAAATGGTTTGGGAGATTTGGATGAAACATGTTACCCTTGGCACTTGAGGTTTTTTGTTCAATTAATTTTTGAGAGTTTATTTGTTTGCTTTTTTTTAAAAAAAAATGTATGCACAGATTCATATCTCTTAAGGTTTTTCTGTTAGGCTTCGTTTCACCTGCCTTCAGACATCTGTAATGTCTGCATTTAAACTGTTAATCTGAAGGTCCTTTTGGAGAATTCCAGAATCACTGAGGTGGGAAGAGCCCTCCAGGATCATCCAGTGCCACCCCAGCCCCAGCAGCACCACCCCAAACCCTGTCCCCAAGGGCCACATCCAGACTCCTCTGGGACAATTCCAGCCACTCCAAACCTCCCTGGGCAGCTCATCCCAAGGCCTGACCGCTCTTCCAGGGAAATTCTCTTTCCCAATCTCACACCTGAGCCTCCCCTGGTGCCATTTGAGGCCATTTCCTCTCCTCCTTTCCCTTGGGATACGACAGCAGAGCCCGACCCCCCCGGCTGTCCCCTCCTGCCAGGGACTTGTGCAGAGCCACAAGGGCCCCCTGAGCCTCCTTTGCTCCAGGCTCAGCCCCTTTCCCAGCTCCTCTCCTCATCAGCTTTGTGTTCCAGCCCCTTCCTCAGCTCCATTCCCTTCTCTGGGCATGTTCCAGCACCTCAGTGCCCCCTTTTCTTGAAGCGAGGGTCCTTTTTATTTGAAATGAGGGAGTTTCCGCCTGCAGTGGAAGGGAACCGGACATTTTTAAGGACAAAAATAACCTCAGCTGAAAGCAGTTGATGCAAACGACCCAAGAATCACCATTCCTACAGAGCACATCCTCCTGATTCCCTGCACAGGTGCTCTGGGAGGGGTTTTTCCCCGAGTTTTTCCCACCTGCAGGGGTGGGAGGCCTTTGGGAGGAGGGCAGGGTTGTCCCGGGGCGGTGGCCCTGGAGAAGCGGAGCTGTCCAGCACCTCCAGCTCCTCAGGGCACGGCTGCTGCTCCGAGAGGGGACAGGAGGAACCCCTGACCATTCCTCCAGCAAACACTTCCCTGCTCCACAGCTGCTCCCAGCATCGCTTTTGAAGCCTCCCCGTTGGCGGGGGCTCGGGGAGCACCGCGCGTGGCTGACATCATCCGCAAATGTTCAACACAAGGGGAGCCAGGCCGGCGGAAGCTCGGCTTTGAGAGATGCTCTTGGAAGGCTGCAGCCTTCAAAGCTGGCTCCCGAGCCCTGCCCTGTGATACACGGCCTTTGTTTTGCATAAATGTTTGTTTTAATGAGGTAGCGCAATGCAGATCGTCCAAATCAAAAACATGTGATGCACCCTAGGCAAGAGAAAGGCAATAACTACGCAGATTTTTGAGGAGGGCTAGTCATACCACAGGCTACCATTATAACTGAAAAAACAACAAGAATTTTAATATAGCTGTCTGGCCAAATATATTAATTTAAATTGAATGGCTTTTTTTCTGATATTATAGCTGTGAGGCACAATGTTCTACTGGCAGGCATCTTCAAAACCTTTTCTAGAAGATTTGCTTCAAATTATTTCTGTGCACCAGATCTTGATGGTATGTGCATTTGGGAGTCTGACCAAAGGAAAAAAAAAGAGCTTTTGATTAAATCAATGACCTTTCCTGGAGGTTGAATAAAATGGAGTTTGTAATACAAAAAGCTGCCTCCTCCAACAGTGTTTTCTTCAAAACATTTACTCTGAGCTCTCCTCCTTTAACTTTGCCCTAAGTTTTTCACAAATGTTTGTATCCTTGTGCCAGCACAGAAATAGTCTTTCCAACCAGCAAATCCTTTAAAATAAATTTTACTAATTTCCATGATTATTTCCCTGACTAATTTGCTGAACACCAGTTTCCATTCTTTGCCAGAGAATCTTGTTGTGTTTCTCCAAAACCTGGCAAAACTGGTTTCCCTCAGCTAATTGGATCTCTTGGCAGACTAGAGACATTTTCCTTCTTGTTTGGAGAAGAAAAGTGCCATCATTTCTTAATTCTTTTCTGAATTAATTTCACTTGATAAAAAATAGCATCAACTTATCCTGTCAAATATCTTTGTACTTGGTAATTATTCCATGAAGTGAAACTCTGGGAAGCTACCGAAGCTGAGAACAACGTGGAACATCCTTCCCCAGTGGTTGATGTTCATGAAACTTGAGTCTCACAAGGAGACCAACACCTTGTAGAATATTGGGTTGCCTCTTATTAGATTATTACAAAGCCATCAGAAATTTCACCAAAAGAGAGGCTCAAAAACAGCTCCTGTGTAGAGCTGGTGGAGGATAAACTTCAATTTTGTGCTCACCTGTGTGGTTTCATTTTCACTTGGGTTGGGACAACCCACAGAGAGCCTGGGCAGAGCTTGGAGGGGCCTCTTCGTATTTATTCTCACACTGTCAGGGGTGGATATTGGTTCTCTGCAGCCCAAGTTGTCTTTGAGAGCAAAATAAAAACTGAAGTGACCCTTTTAGGGGACATAACTTCTGTTCTGTTTTTTTGGATGGTGTTTTTTTGGGTTTTTTTTTGGCTTGTGGATGTTGGATACACCATAAATCACAGAATGCCAGAATGGGTTGGGTGGGAAGGGAGCTTAAATCCCATCCAGTGCCACCCCAGCCGTGGCAGGGACACCTCCCACTGTCCCAGCTGCTCCCAATGTCCAGCCTGGCCTTGGGCACTGCCAGGGATCCAGGGGCAGCCCCAGCTGCTCTGGCAATTCCATCCCAGCCCCTGCCCACCCTGCCAGGGAACAATTCCTGCCCAAGATCCCATCCAGCCCTTCTCTCCTTCATCTTAAGGCCATTCTCTAATTACTGATTCCCTAATGACTATTTCCTGTTTTCTTATCCAATTTTTGATGAATTTGTCTACTTACCTGAATGTTTGTCTGAATTTCCAGCTCTAACACTGGAGTTTTTCTTCTGAATACATGCACTTGATTACTTGAAGTGCAGTGTTTTGCAGGTCTCAGTGCTCTGGTTCAACTGACAAGGTGGTGTTCAATCAAAGGTTGGACTTGATCTTGTAGGTTTTTTCCCCCAGCCTTTATGATCCTTTGATTCCATGTCCAAGCCTGCATTGAATTTGAGCATTTTCCAGAAAAAAACAAAAAACAAAAAACCAAAAACTATAATTTATAAGCCTGGCTCTTATGAAAAAGAGATTAATTTTTCTTTTATCTCTTCCCCCAGCTGTAATTCTCCCAGGGCTGGACCTGGAGATGTGCTGGTTCCCCAGGACCTTGGGTGGGAGACCACTTTTCTGCTAGTCCTGCTCCTCGTTTTCTGGAAACTTTCTGTATAATAATTAAAATTTCATTACCTCCCCATCTGAGATTTTTATTTCTTCCACTGATTCCTGCAGTTCCATGTATTTCCACCTGCATTTACCTACCAGTCTTGGATTCAGGAAGGAGCAAAAGCACATGCTTGACTTTGAGGATAAGCTTTAAATTCACCAAATATAATGGCATTTGAGCATCTGCTTGGAGTGAAATCTAAAATTAAATGTCCTTCCTGAATAAGGATGTTCTCCTGAGTCAGCCCATGCATGCAGTGCCTTAGAATAGGCCCTGGCTGTCCCCTGAGTGTGTCAGACACGCCGGATGCTCTCAGAAGTGGTTAATCTGATGAAAGAATTCATCTCCGAGTCATAAAGAAACCACAAGTTTCCTTCACTTTCAGTCTGCTGCTTTGATATCGTTGGTCAGCAGTTCTCCTCAAAAACCATCCCCCAGTGAAGTCCCATCCCTAATCATCTGTTTTATGCAGCCTGATTTACCCACTGCATAAAGGGGTTTGTCAACCTTGTTGTATCCTCTGCATTTCCTTCCTTGGATATTCTAAATATCTGGGGAAGGAGGCTCTCTCTTGCCATGTCTTGCCCAGGGAATCTCCTTGTGATTGAAGCCTGAAATAACACAGTGATCAGAGCATGAATTTATGTGTATCATTTCCATAAGGTACTTTAATGCATGAGATTCATTTTAATCTGGAGGTCTTCCAATTTAAAAATGGTCGAAAAACTTTAAATAAATATATTTTTTTAAAGTGTAGGAAGAAAGGCACCCCACTCAATAAGAAAATTAACCTTAGGAAGAAAATCTCTCCAATAAACCTTCACCTGTAAAAGCTGAACATTTTCTTAAGAGCTGAACACACAAAAATAATCTCTGTAATTGAAGAATCAATTGTTTCGAGTTCTTTTGTACAGTCTTTAAATTAATAACATAAATCACCACATATGATTTTGGATATTCATGGGGCACAAAGTTCTGTGGTTTGGTATAGGAAGCTTGAAAATGCAATGTTTTCCAACCTCACTTGAACTTACTCCTATCATCTTATTTGTTATCCCCTGCAATTTTATTTTTTTTTTTAAAGCACAATTTCTGGAATGACAGCTGAGTAACATCAGCTTGCTTTTTTTGCATTTTTTTATATTCCTGTTAGAAGCTTAAGCCAGAAAAATACCCCAAATCTTGGCAGTTGATGAGAACCACCGACTCTGATTTTTGACTCTGCAGTTTTATGGTTCTGTGTCAAATGAGGCATTCCAAATTCTTTCCTCGTGGAGAGAGCTGTGTGGCTGGCAGTGTCTCCATGGACTTGCTTGGATCCTGCTTGTGATGTTGGCAGATGCTTTGGTTCTGCACATGCTTGGCTTGAACAAAGCCTGCACAAGCTCAGCTTGGAGAGAAATGCTTTATAACTTTATAACTTTATTTCTTTGTGCTGTCGATATTCCAATGGCAAACAAAGGTTTCCTGACCCCCAGAGCTGGGGCTGCCGGTGTGCAGGACCCGGGGTAAGTTTGGGATTGAAGGTTCTGGTTCAGGAAAGTGTTTGAGAAAGTTTCCTGTTGTAGTTCTGGTGTTTGCAATTCCTTCTGTCCCACTTCTCACAGGAGAACTGAGGAGAAAATGGGATGCTGAGCTCTGGAGGGAGGCACTGAGTGGTGAACCTTCTCCTGGCACTGCTGTGTTGGAAGTTCAGGGATGCAGATGATCCCAGTGCTGAGCCTGAGCATGGCCTGGGCTACTGTGGGCAAAGGACTGGGGGCTCCCTCCTTGAAAACTTTGAGAATCATCCTCTCCTTCCTTTGCTTTCACAAGTGCCCTGAAAACCAAGTGTGGAAACCACTTCAAAATACCTGCTCAGGGGAATGCCTGGTGTTTCCAAAGCCTGCTGTTGTTTTTATTCAGGCCAAAACGACCCAGCAAGTTTGTCCTGAGCTAACAAATGTCTTCAGCTGTCCCCAAAACCACATTCTTTGGGAAATAACTGCATTGCCCGTAAATAAATACTGAGCTGTGATGGAAGAGATGCAGAATGGAGAGGGCTTCTGGAAAGTCTGGAACCTTGGAGGGTCAGGAGCTCTGTGTTTGAGTGCTCAGGTGTTAAACCACCTGGCCACACTAAATACCTGTGGTTAGTTGGCAAAATAGGCTGATGTGCTGGGAAACTCCTGAGGCAGTCCTGGCTCTCTATCAGTACTGGCAGCAGCTCAGGGTGGAAGGTTGATATTCCACATCAGGCAGGAAAGTCCAGGTTTTCTGAAATTTTTCTGCATTTTTTTCACCTGCTGTTTAAATCACCTAAAGCTCTGATGACACTGACAAATCTCACAGGTGACTGACCCACGCTGGACATAGAAACCTGTGCCTGTGGGGTGTGAAGGAACATAAACAGCCTTAGTAACAGCTACAATGAAACATCTCATAAAAAGTGAAAATTTAAAAAAATAGCACCCCAAACCTGTGAAACCACATCCATAAATTTGTTCCTTATATTTTATGTAGCCTTCACTGAACCTTGGTGAGAACATAGTGTTGTGTAAAGATAAGCCAGCTGTGAGTATTTGCAGGACTGGAGTTCACGTCTGTGGTGTTATTTTCAAACCCAAAATGAGATCATTAAAAAGAAATCCAACAGTTACAGTCACCAAGTGACACATCACAGGTACCAGTAGTGTCCTTTGTTGAACCTAAGAACTGAAAGGCTATGAAATATTATCACTTAACTAAAGCATAAATCGTGGTTACTTTAAAGTCTAAGGAAAATTTTCTACTTTTGTTTTCCTAAACTCTTTTTCTTTTTCCTTTTTTTTTTTTAAAGGCCAGATCATAAAAATGAAATGACAGTGGCATTAATAACATTTTTTTGGCCCTCCCATCATAACCTGTTTTCCACTTAAAAAACAAAATAGTTTGGGTTGAGAGAGATCTTAAAGATCATCTCATCCCAGCCCTGCCATGGCAGGGCCACCTCCCACTGTCCCAGGAGCTCCCAATGTCCAGCCTGGCCTTGGGCACTGCCAGGGATCCAGGGGCAGCCCCAGCTGCTCTGGCAATTCCATCCCAGCCCCTGCCCACCCTGCCAGGGAACAATTCCTGCCCAAGATGCCAAGATCCAGCCCTGCCCTCTGCCCCTGGCAGCCATTCCCTGGCTCCTGCCCCTGCAGCCCTTGGCAATTGTCTCTCTCCAGCTTTCCTGGGGCTCCTTCAGGCCCTGCAAGGCCACCCTGAGCTCAGCCCAAAGCTTCTCCTGGCCAGGCTGAACAATCCAAATTCTCCCATCTTTTCCTCATGTCTTGGTTGTTAAAATAGAATTGTGTAGGATGCTGGTTGCAACTTCATGGGGGAAAAGAGGATCACTCCTCCATGAAGAGCCTCAAATCTGACTGGAGGGACAGTTTGGGACAGGCTTTCCTCAAGGACATCCTGTCCAGATTTCCTTTATTCCTTCTGGGGAAATGCAGTAGGAATTTAGATCCAGCTGTTTTAACCAGGAGTCTCTTCTGTAGACCAGTCACCATCCTGCAGTGTGAGAAATTCTGGGCTAATTCTGAAGTGAGTAAAATCAAGTGATTCAAAGTCAGGTCCAGACAGGATCATTTAAAAATCCACCTTTCAGTTGAAAACAGAGATGCAGACACACCTTGCAGGTCACTGCCATGAAAATTCTGGCATTTTCTAGGGCCAGGCCACAAAGACAGGTCCTGTCAGAGTAAGTGCCCCATTCCATGGAATAATGCTGCATACAGAATTTAATTCCTCTTCTACTGGATCCCAGCTAATTGTGAGTGGTTGTTGGGAAAGTCACGGGCCACCAGGGTAATTCAACACACATGTTGTAGCAAGCTTTTCACACATGTCTGGCAAGCCTCTCACAGTAGGAGAAGGCTTTAGGGATTCTTTCCCCAGCCTTAAATCGTGCATTAAATCCTATCAATTATTGGTTCCCTCCCTGTTTCCACTTCTGCTCATTTTTTGTTATTGGGCAGTGCTTTTTGTGCCTTGTAACATGATTAACTTAGAGCCCTCTGAAACTCAGAATTTCCAGTTTGCAGAAAACAGTGATATTGTCTCATTTTGATGAATTCCCAGTGGACTGAAACTTTACTCCCATCAGAGCAAAAGCAGTTTTGCCATTCTTGTTGGTGGAAGCAGGACATTGTCTTTATTTTCATTTTAATAAATATATTTTATATTTATTATATATTATATATATAAAAATATTTTATATTTATTTATATTTATATTTATTTATATTATATTTATTAAAATTATATTTTAATAAATATAAATTATATATTTATTTCTGGATACTATATCCTTATTCTATACCTATTTCTTAAAACACTATGTGACCTACAAAGTGTTTGAGATATGAGTAAAAAGGTTGTGATGATCATGACAAATCTGAGTTAGATTTAACTTGGAAATTAACTATATTCAGTATTCTTTTTCTAAATGCCCACAGTTTTTATCCATTAAAGTAAATGAGTCGTCCCCAGGAGAAAATATTTTGGTTTATCGTTGCCAAGTCCTTTGATTTCGCTGTAGTACTTTAAAGATAATAATCTCATTTTCCTATATGCTGTTGGAAATAATCTTTCTCCAGACATTCTGAGGTTTGAAAATACAGAAATCAGATCAGGTAGGACTTAAAGTGGAATTTCTTGTGTGTTTGGAATAGTTGGTATTTGACACCAGGCCTTACAAGGTCCAATGTGATCATTATTTCTAATTTAATTTTGTAACTGTTATAAAACCATGTAGCTAAGCAGTGTTAGTTAACAGTGATTTTTTTCCTTTTTTTTTTTTACTTCACATGGCATATGGCATTAGTGGATCTTAGCAAGAGACAGACATATCAGACAGTTATCAGAAATGTGTGAATTTTACCCTATTTTGGGTCACACAACCCAGTCTTGGGAATATTCCTAGAAGATGTAACGTGACACTTCCCAAATGTCTAATTTCTAATGAGTTTTTTGAATCTTAGGGCAAAATAGAGAATTTCCCTTTGGTGGAGGGCAGCTGAGTGGCAAAAGTGATTGACACTGAGGAGAAGGATTGATGGGGAATCCATTTTTTGTCGTTTCTCAAATATTAAACTACACCTGAGTTCATAATTAGCATGAAGGTGTTTCACAGTCCTGAGGGTTTCTGTTTGAGTCTGCTGGAGCGGGGATGGGGTTATCCCTGAGTAAGGACATGGCCCTCAAGGTGCCCAAAGAGTGGCAGATCTCAGTTTTTAAGAATGATCTGGATTAGCCCTGGTCTTTCAGGGTCACTGAGTTTCAAACACAGATATTCCACATCTGTTTCTTGTTCACAGCCACTAACAAAGAAGTACAATATCAAGGGAGTCCCAAACAGCAGAGTGTGAGAGACACTTTAATAGGTTCCATTCTTGATGAAAATCTTGGAGCAGCCTCACTAATACGGGGTGGAAATCCAATGTTCCAGACATATTTGCTGTGTGCAGTGGCCATCAATCCAGGGATGAGAGGACTTTGAAGGACACTGTCCAATAATCACTTCAAACCATTGTATAGTTCAGTTAAAATTACCTAAAAACTTTTGGAAGGAAGTGAGGGAAAATGTTGGCCTTTGCCCTCAAGGTTGCTTCTTTTTTCCTTGCAAAGAAGTTGTTTTTTTCTTGGAAGTGTTTTGGTTTGGTGTTTTGTTTTGTTTCGGGGTTTTATTGTGTGTGTGTCCTGAGTTATCATTGTCACTTAACCAACTTAAAATTAGCATCAAACATAGATCAAATAGGTTTTCATATCAGTGGCAACTTTGAGCTGAAAATTTGAGTGCACTTTAATTCATCAATTAATTAATCAATCCTCACAGTGCCCCTTTGGTATTTGCTTGATATTTCAGAGGTGGAAAACTAAGGAAGGAAAGTTTCAGTGAGATTCATCTCACAAAAGAGTTATCCAAAAGCTGGGAAGAGCAGAGGTTCCCTTTGTAGGGAAGAGAAGAGAAATACTTTAAAGGTGCAATTCATCTCATCTTTTTCAAGTAGCAGTTGTAGGTGAGATTGAACAAAATTATGAAGGTAGTTGTGTTGGGAATTGCAGAAATTTTGGAGAACTAGGGTAGTTCTGACCCATACATTTAAAATCCTTGAAGTCTGATGAGATTAATCCCACTTCAGCAGAAAAGAATTCAATTCCCTGTTTGCAAATGAGTGCCAGCACTTCCCTGTTATGAAGGACACGCATTGATTGTTGAAAATAATTCCAATGTCATCTAAACAGAGCTTCTGTTTCATTTCCCAGCTCTGTGGTGCTTGTTTTATGTAGTCACTCCAGCTGCTCTCCAGAAAAGGTGGGGAAACAGGTGTGTAGCCACAAAAAATATTTTGGCTGGTAAAATTTTAAATATCTTGGATCACAGATAAGATTTGGTAAATGAAGTATTTTGATTTTCACTTTGAAAACTTCAGGCGTTTCTTTTCTGTAAAGGTTTTTCCGTGGGAAAACAACCCATTCTTGGCTGCTGTTACTTCATGAAGTAATGTTCAATAAAAAAGGTGTCCCCAAATCGGGTTCTCCCTCGTGTTTTCTGCCAGGGAGTGAATTCATTGTGAGAGGAAGGAAGGTGGGGATGGGGGAAGAGTCACGAAGGGATTGCTGGTCCCCGTGGTTTGGAGCAGCTGAAGGGAAGCAAAAGTGGGAATTCACTAAGAACAACCAGCCCTGAGAGCAGGGTGCAGTGATGGGGGCTACCAGTGCAGCAGGGGAAAAAAAAATCCATTTTTAAAGTATTCTCTTTACTGAAAGGTGTCAGTGCTGACTTGGGAAAGAGCTGTTCCTTGCCTGGTGTGGAGGATGCTCCTTTCCAGGGGCAGGGAGCACCATCTAGTGACCACAGGGCTGCCCACAGGGCAGGGAACAGGGAAAAGCTTGGGGACACTTCCCTGCTCCTCCTCTGTGCTGCAAGGCCTGGCAGGGAGGGAATTGGGAGGCACAAAAGCTTGGAAGGTGCTGGAGGAGAGGATGCTTTTTGTGGGATGCAAATTGTGCCGTCCCCGTGATCAGGTAGTGATAATTATTTTAGTGACGTGGCTTTACGGGTTGCTGGGTTTTGGGGAATGCACTGACTCCACTTTCAGTGCCTTCCTCCTGGAGCTGATCTCCACAATTCCAGCTGTGGGTTAGGGGGTGTGAGCCCATCCCAGATCTGGATCCTGTTTTTCCCAGGATGGAGTTTGTCCTGTGCCCTCAGACCTGGTGCTGCATCAAAGCCACTCAGGCATGGAAGGAAGAGATCCCTGCAGCAGCCCCAAAGGCACAACACTCCTGGGGTCAGGGGGTCTGGGGAGCAGAGCCCATCATCCCAGAGCTGCAGATCCTGCAGTCTCTCAGGCACCTTCTGCAATTCTGTTCTCTCCTCAGCATGGCTCTGAGTGCCTGACTTCTCTGTTTTCACCATCAAAACCCTGATTGTGAGACCTTCCTTTGTGGTGAGGGGAGATTTCACCCCTCTGTCAGCAAATTCACTGCTATTTTCATCAGAGCCCATGAAAAACCCCAGAAAACTGGGAATTAAAAGGAGACAGTCCAGCTGAAGGGCTTGGTAAGAGTGTACTTGACCCTCCCTCACACACCAAACTGATGTTGGGAGCTGCATTTAAACAAAATGCTGAATTTTTGGAGAGGGTTAAGGCCTTTACAAATGTCTCTTCATGTATCATGAAGTAGCAGTAATTTGCTTGGACTTCTAAAATCTGCTTCCAAAACCTGCAGTACAAATTCTGTTATTGTGCTTTGGTTTTTGGGTATTTTTATTAGTAGCCTGGTTCTACCTAGAGGAGAACATCCTTTTTACCTGGAAGGTTGGCAAGAGGAGCAAAACTCACTTCTTTTCTCTGCTGTCTTTGCTTTTAACACCCACAGCTGCAGACACTGTAGTACCCATACCAAGCACAACGTAAAGGTGAATGTGTCTCCAGTTTTCCAGCTGTTCACCGAAAGATTTTTGTACAAAAACAAAGATTTTTGTTCAAGGGATAATCTCCTGGTCAGCCCAGAGCAGAGTTCTTACTTTACCTCCCAGACAGCAAGAAGGATTACAGATCTATTTACACAGGGAATATTGCAATGTATTTCCTTCAGATTTCATACAGTCACGGAATGCTTTGGATGGGAAGGGATTTTAAAGATCTTTGAATTCCCACCCCCTGCCATGGCAGGGACAGCTCCCACTGTCCCAGGTGCTCCCAATGTCCAGCCTGGCCTTGGGCACTGCCAGGGATCCAGGGGCAGCCCCAGCTGCTCTGGCAATTCCATCCCAGCCCCTGCCCACCCTGCCAGGGAACAATTCCTGCCCAATATCCCATCTAACCCTACTCTCAGTTTGAAGCCATCCCTCCTTGTCCTGTCACTCCATGCCTTTGTGACAAGTCCCTCGCACCCAAACCCGTGTAAAACACACTTTAGGTGTCTAGTACACACACACTGAGCATATTTCTAGTACATCCTAGAAAGGATGCAACAAGCAAAACAACTTTTTTATTTGGAATTTCACCTTCCTCATTTAGGACTCAGTCTGATTACTTTTTTTTGCATGATAAAACCAAATCTTCATGTCTGTCCAGGTTGGTTTGAGCAGGCTTAGATCAGCCTAGATAGGATCCTTCATCTCCAGTTTGGAAAGCTCTTCTCTAAAGAGGGAACTCATGAGTCCTGAAGATAGAAAACACTTCAAGCAGAGTTTAAGGGTGTTCAGGAAAGAGTTTAATCACAGCTGTGACTTTAAAGCATGTGCAACTCCCTGCTTTGATCAGGACACTTAAGCACATGTTCAGTGTTAACACATGCTGGGGAATTTTGCTGCTCCGTAGTTTCCAGATGCAGGCTGGAGGCAGGAGAATATTCCAGCTGAAAGGAGCCAGGGTGATGAGCTTCAGAGAGAAATTAGAGAGGAGCATTAGGTGACTTGTGTGGATTTTTTGCCATGTTTTCATTCTGTTTGTTTGTTTCAAGCTCACAGAGCATTGTTTCAGACAATAACACAGAGTTCCCTAACATAACAAAAGCATTTTTTCTTTCTACTTAACTTTAAAAAAAAAAAAAATCAGAAAAGAGAAAAATAGTAGAAGTGTTTGTACTCTTTTTTTTTTTCCTTTTGCAACTGGATGATGGTGATTTGATAACCCAATATTTTCCTTGCCTCACAATACCAAGGCTCTGCTTGCAATTGGATTGGCCTCAGCATAAGCGCTCAGAAATCTGCCTGTGGGTATTAGTTTGAAAGTCAAATAAACCTCACTGGATTCTTTGGCACAGAATGTGTGCCAGTTTAAAATGGCAAAATCCTTACTGGGCTGTGGGCTCTGTAAAACTTATATAATAATAATAGAGCTCAGCAGTGCTCCTTATGCTTCCAAAATCCCTGTGTAAACCAAGAGGTTTGTGTGTATGGAGGTGGGATGGAGAAGAATCATTACTAAAAACTGCTTGTGAATGAATTTGTTAGATCCTCTCCACTGGGGAGCTGGAACTGATACTTACAACCTCTTGATATATTGGAGGAAAAACCAAAATTTCAGGGGCTTAACTGGAGTGGAAGTCACCCAACTGAAACATTATACAATGCTTTGAAATTTCAAGAGAAAGGTTCTAATCTTTTGGCTGTCTTGCTCATTGTTTGGAGATGAAAAGGGAGGAAATCAACATCCCCATGAAATACAATTACTATAAATTGCTTTCTTTTCATACTGTTCATAATGAAAATAGGAAAGTTACCTACTCTGCAGGAGCGCTGTAATTTGGTGGATGTAGACTGCAAGAGAACATTCAGCAGTGCAACACTGCATTTCTATATGAACCAGATAGTGGAGAATATAAAATATTCTATAGCAGTGCTGGCTCCAGATTGCTCTGAAGCCATGAAAAATCATCTTTACAGTGGAAGAAATTTGAGCTTCTTAAAGTGAACTCTAAAACCCAACTGATCTTGTGCAGGGAGTTGTTCCTGTGTCCCAAATATTGGATTTGAGGATCTTGGAGCTCTTTTCCACCTTAGTGATTCTGTTTGTCACTGTTGCATCCAGGGATTCCCAGCTCTGTGGTCCCCATGGGACACCTGTAAATGAGAATTTCCTGGGTCTGGCAGGGCCATTCCCATGAGCAGGGGAGGCTGGATGAGATGAGCCTTTGCTCTGCCCTGCTTCGGGGGAGCAGCACCTGCAGGACCAATGAGTGAGGGATTCTGTGTGCGTGCACCTCTGGAAAAATTTCACCTTTCTTGGGTCAGGATAGCAGGGGAGAAGAGAACTGGAACTTTCTGCTGTGTGTTGAATGCCAGCAGTCATCACCAGCTACAGAACAACGCTCCCATTTCCTTCTTTATTTTTTTTTTTCCTAAGGAGCAGGAGAAGGGAGAGGGTGAGGTCATCTGCTTCCACTAAATAATGCTGCAACCACCCATTTACTACTTCTTGTTCTTTTTATCGTACCAGAGTCCCAGGTCAGAGGGCAGGACCTTACTACAGCTGGGATTATCTTCCAGGCAACCTGTCCATGGTTGGGTGTTGTCATAGGGAGCAATGAGAAATTATAAACCTGTGAGAGTAGGACCAGCATTTTAATTTTTTTTTTTTAAATAATAAATTCTGACTTGTTATAATTTTTCCCTTCATTTTTATGGGTTGTATTTTCAATCTTTCCTCTTCAGGCTGAAAGCTCATAGTATCTTGAAACCAGGGATTGTATCTTTTATGAAAACATAGAAAACTGTGAGGCTCCTAAGTGTGAAAGGGTTGTGCCAGCACTGGAACCTCAGTGGAATAACCTGGCTGTGGAAGCACTTTGCCTTTCTTAAAATTTCTTTACAGTTTTGTTTTTTTAAAGTTCAGGTCTCTTATACAAAGGCCTGGGACAGGGACAGTGTTCTGTTTGCACAGCTGGGAATTCTGGGGTGCCCCATGACTGCCAAGTGCTCTGAAAGCAAAAACAAGAAATATAAATAAATAAAAAATAAATAAAAATATAACACTGAATAAAAAATGGCCATCACACTCTAACCAGGAAGAGAAGTGACAGTGAAACCATCTCATTTCCATTCATGGATAGAGCTGTGAATTAAAGGAAAAAAATGGAAGATTTAAGACTGTTCTTGGTGTTCAGGGATCTGCTTTTGAAGTTTTATGTCTTTTTGTGACTTCCTCTCCTCAGTTAGAAAGAGACATCAAAAAGAAATGATTGTGTCCAACCTATTTGCTTCTTCTCTGAGGGAAAAAAAAGTGCTAAATCAGATAGGCTGGAAAGTGTCAATAGCTCAGGAATGCAGGAATGAGGTTAATGGACAAATATAGACGTGGTGTAAGCAGGGCCAGACCTCATTAACATATTTGGAGTTACACCCATTTATACCCAGCCTGGCTTTGGCCCTGGATCAGCAATTCCCCAGTGACCAGCCTGCATCAAACCACTGCTGAATTTGGCCCATTTCATCTAACATCTGCATCCTGCCTCGAAGTGGCCTGTCACACTTACTGCACATCAGATCACACCTGCCCAGGCGGCCACGGGCAATTGACTTTTTTGTTTAAAAAAAAAAAAACCAACCAACAAACCAACCAAAAAAAAACCCCAAAAAACAACAACAACAAAAAATTTTTAAAAATTCAGTCACATATCATCAAGAAAAACAACATTGTTTTAGGACTCTTATCTCTTCACTCCCAAATATCCTGTTTCTTCGAGCTGCGGTGGCCAGGACCAATAGAAACCTCTTCCTGCCATTGGCTGACTTCATTTCCCAGAGTTAGCACAATCTCATCCGCTCTAAACAACCTCATCAAAACTTCTTTCTGGTCAGAGCGAAGCAATAATTATTATTAGCAATTATTAGCGATCAATAATCTTGATCACATTATGGCAAGCACTATTAAGGTAAGGAGGGGGTACCTTTTTTGGTTGGAATTTTTTCCTCACTGGCGTGTTCTTTGGTTTCCTTTATCAACCTAGATAAGTTAGAATTGGGCAACACCCCCACTGCCACAATAGAGGACAACAAGATTTCCTTTGTACTGCCTAGTAAATTTCCTTTTTCCTACTCCAACCATCCGCAAGGCTTAAAAACTTCAAACTCGGAAAAAAAATTGGGTTTTTTAAATTCACTGTTCAGTGGTGTGGATTGCATAGGCGAAGCCCTTTTGTGAGAGCTTCTGAAATTTCTTGTAGGTATCCCTCGGACAGCTTGGATGTGTTTGTGGACTGCCATGAGGGGAGAGGGTGTGCACTGGAAGGAAAAAACGGGTCCTAAGGGCGCTAAACTTTTGGATACTTTGGAATGTTTCTCTTGCGGATGGGGACACAAATTTTAGCCAGCGGGAAGGAGAGGCACCAGCTCTTGTTTCTCTCATGCAGGTGTTAATTATGTGCTTTTCTAGAAACTCTGAATTTTAAACTCGGGACCTTTCTGGATGTTATTTTAACGGTGGTGGGAAGATCTCACGGGCGTGTTCTTTTTTATGTTTTAATTTTTTTGGACAATAAAAATCTCTTCTTGCTGCATAACTCGATCTCGGTGCATGGTTTGTTGGTTTTGGTTTGGTTTTTTATTTTTTTTTTTAAAGAATGGCATTGCTGGGTTTTTTTGGGCTGTGTCACTTAGTTGAATAAATCTGTCTGCCTAGTTTTTGTTTCTTGGGACAGGAGTTACCAATAGAGCAATAGCTGTGATTAATTGCAGAATGTAATGATAATTAAGCGCTTTGTGAGAGTGAAACTAATTTTATATAAAGAGCACGGGCAGGGAGGACTCTGTGGTGTTGTTCTATCAGGTTTGGGATGAAGGTATTGTTGGATTCAGGACTGAGGTGTTTGTTTTCTTCGTGGCATTGTCTGTTTCTGTACTTTTGTAATTATGTCAGAGATTTAATGAGGGATATGGAATAGCCTGGCCTTTGGCTAAGTAGGGCTGCAGTTGGATTTTTCAGTAAATTCTGCTCCAGTGTTTCCATTTCAGAGATCATTTGGTGCTTTTTGTTAGGAGTTTTGGGAACCTGACAGTCTTGCCCGAGGGCAGTGTGAGTAAAAAGTCTAATGAAGCTTTTGTTTTTGTGATCACTGATGTTTTCATGGGGCTATCAATAGAGACATAGATCTGACTCTCCTCTGCATTGCTGGCCAGCAGCTGTTAAATGCTAAGTAGCTCCTGAAACTGAATTCCCTTTGGTTTTGCCGTGCATTTCAGAGCACACAGGACATGACAGGCACTTAGTGAAAATCTGGAGTTTCAGGGATTCAAGTTTTGGCTAAAAGGAGAGCTGTGTGCTGAGGTTTTAATGGTGGGTTTGCTTCTATTAATCAGAATATTGATACTAATTTTATTTTTCAAAAATAATGGCACCCATGAGATCGGATGCCGTTTCCATTTTAGATAATTCCAATTATTTATTTCCTTTATGTTTCATATTGACTGAATTTTAATAGGATAGAAGATTGTTAAATGATACCTAATTTTTATTATTTTACTTCCACCTTACACTTAAGAGAACTGTTTTAAATAGCCTGGTAATGCAATGTACTCAGCAAAATGGAAAAGTGTCCAATTCTCTCTGCTCATCTGGAGTGTGAATCTTGCAAGAGGTCTCAGGCAACCCAAAATATTGAAGATTTTTCTGCCCAGGGTGCTGGGAAGGCCCTACATGCTTTAGCAAGAATTTTATTTATGCAAATGCAAAACGTGAAATGACTGGGAAGAAATGACAGGTGCTTTGTACTCGAGGTGCAGGAAATGTGCTCTGACACGGGGCTGAGACAATCCAAAGATTTTCAATTCCTCTTCTACGGGGACTGGATAAAGAAGTGTTTCTTTATAAAGAAATATCTTTCTTTTATAAAGAACCCTTTTAACTGAAGGGTTTTGGAAATAAAGAAATTACCTTTGAAGGCCAGGCATGTGTTTGTTTAGCTTTTGCTGAACAGTTATATTTATATATATATATATATTTAATATAATGGTTTGTGTTGTCTGCTGGCAATGGGTAGCCCAGCTATCCCAGTTTGCTTGAGGAAGGTGGAGAGCCTTATCTGGGATCTCTGGGAATTTAATGTGTTCTTTAGGGAAGCTGTGGAATCATTAAATTTCAGAACTGGGATGAGCACGGCTCTGTATTTGTTCCTAACTGGGCAGAGAGTTCTCGGAACCTACACCCGTGCGAAGGTGACCTTCCTTCCAGTCAGGGTGTCTGATTCATCCTTTCCCTCTCGGACAGACCCCTGGCACACGGGGCTCGGCAGGAATCGGGCAGGAATCTGGGAAATTTGGGCAGGCAAACCCTGCTGGGAGGTTTTGGGTGCTGGGTTTGATGTCCTGAGCGTGGTTTTTCCCAGGGCATCACTCTCTCCTCACCCCCTGCCATTCCTTTTTCACTTGGAGGGGGGAAGCTTCAGGTTTCTCCTGAAGAGGAGGAGGAGGAGGAGGATGAGACAGCAGCACCTTTTTCCCAGGCGCTGACATAGATACATAATAATATTTAATAAAAAAAATAATAATTAATAAAATAGTATTAATCCTGACTTCCCCACTGGACCATCCTTGCCCAGGCCAGGGATTTCTCCCTTGGATGGGGAGAGGTCAGTGCAAGAAGGTGCCTCCCCAGCCAGGATTTTGGGTTGATATTTCATATCCCAATAGCTGGGGCACACTCAGCTGAGCTCTCTCTTATGTTTTTTGGCATTTCAAAGGATAAAATGTGGTTTTTCAAGTGGGAAAATTCTCCTTAGAGTGAAGGTTTCAGCGCTGAGAGGTTTCCCTCTGGCTCAGGCGGTGTCTGACAGCTCTGCCATGGCACAGCAGTGCAGAGCATTGAATCTGAACATTATCAAATAAATGCAATTATTTATATTTATCAGTCACACTACTGTAAATACAATTTTAGAACATATCTGACTTAGGCATCAGTCTTCTGTTTGTGTTTTGGCTTTTTTTTTTTAAAGAATCAACAAAAACTATTTAAGTTCTACCTTGGGTTGAAGTAAAAATAATTATCCTGGAGGTCATTTTGGTGTTTTTTCTCATTATCCATCCCATAGCAGACAAAAGAATATTAAATAGAAAAGTACAGCTAGAATTCTAATTCCTTGCCATGTTCAAGCCTTGCTGTTTCTCTCTTTGCCTGCCAGTGCTATTATGCTTATTCTTAGAAAAACTCTTCACTAAATTGACTTTATAATTATCTCTTGGTTATACTTGTGGATATTTCTTTTATTTTAACTTACACCTAAATATACTCACATCCTCTCTTCATTAGTATTTTTTCAAGTGATGTTCATATAGAATCTATGATTTCAGGGAGAAGAAGTCTGTGTATTTGATAAAGGACAGGAGAATCTTTGTGGTTTCTGAGGCTTGAGGGTGTGGATGCACTGATTAAAGCAGAATATAGAGGGCAAGATTAATTTTTTTTGGAGGAATCTTGTTCTGGGTTTGTCTCTGTAGAATTACTTTTCTCTCACTTTCTTTTAGAAGCTCCAAGTAGTCACTCAAATGTTTCTGAAAGCTGGAGGCAGTTAAGAAATAAATCTGTTCTTGGCATATGGAAATGTTTAAAGCTTTGTTTAGAGGATTGCATCTGCACTGAGTCCAGCAGAGCTGACACAGTAATTTGTACTTTCGTTCCTTGCATTTAAACAATTATAAAGATTATTATCTCTTTTTTTTTTTCCTTTCTTTCTTTTCCCCTTGTCTCAGTTAGCAGCTGATTCAATGGCATATTTAACTTTCAGCCTGTGAATGCTTCCCTTGGCTTTGGTGATTTTTCACCTTTAAAGCTGAGCACACACCTGAGTGCTCTGGTGAGCCAGAGGCAGCAACAGAGCCCTAAAGCACTTACCTGATCCACCTAATCCAAACTTCCCATTCATTTCATGAAGGTTTTGTCCCAATAAAGGCAGGAGAATCAGAGTAGAATTATTTCCAGGTAAAGCAGTATTTCTGACTCAAACACAAATGTGTGAATTCAAGGCAGAAATGAGCAGAAGTTATTTTGTGTTGTTTTCTTCTGTTTTTAATCAGCAGTCATTTAACTCGATTTGGTTTGTGTCTTCATATGCCAAAATGAAGTGAAATATAAGGATTTTGCTTTCTAGAATTAAATCCCCAGGCAAGGAACAACAGCTGGAAAATGCATATGTTTGACTGTCTGAGTTTGTTGGTTTGTTTGTTTTTCCTGAACAAGAACTACATTATTCCTTAACAAAATGTTTTTCAGCAAGTCCCCCGTGTTACAAAAGGCCTTTCAGAAATAATGTTCAAAGAAACAAGTGCTCTTGGAGAATGACTTGCTGAAAGATAAACACAGAAGCAGTTTTGAAAAATCTGAGTGCCAAAAATGATACTTATTTACCAAGCGATGCTTTATAATTCAATAAAAATATATAATGCTGTTTACTCAGGAAGAAGTAGCCTTTATAATACAAGTTTCTAAATCAAGCCAAAAGAATTACTGAGAAAATCAGGAAAAAAGAAAAAAAGAAAATTTGATTTTGTATCACTTGTATTATGAATTTTAACAAAATAAGGGTGATACATTAAAAAACCTGACAGTGCCAAACCTTGTCAGGGTAATTCATTCATTGACTGTAATGTGATTTTTATCAGATCCATCTTTGAAAAATTAATTTCTTTGGATAGAGAATTACACAGCCACCCTCCTGTCCTTGATATACATATATACATATATATATATATATATATGTGTGTGTGTATATATATGTACACACATTTTTTTTATATATTTTTGTGTATTACAGAAGAAGTTTTTGCACTGAAAATATCAATAAAGACAGGAAAACTTATGTGAAAAAGGTATCAGTCCTTTCCTTAAAGAATGGATGTGTCTTTGTGGTTGGAGGGGTTGTTTTAAATGTTGTAGCCAAGCCTGCCTGAGGTTGGAGAATGCTGTGTCCCTCAGTTTATTCCTTCTCCCTTAGAGGGACTGTATAATCCTGTAAATAAAACAATGAACAGAAGGAGAAGTTTTAAGAAATCTGGTGAGGTTTGGCTTGCAAATGTTACCTCTCTCCTTGAAATGTAGGCACTCGGTTACCAATTTTTATTATGCACAGAGGAAGATTGGGCATTTCTTTCAGGAAAGGGATATTAGTGGCTAATAAATAAAATTAATGATGGTTTTTAATAACTGTGGTATATGAACCAGCAATTGCCTCTTCTGGTAATTACCATTATCAAATTTGTTACAAAGTAAAATGAATGAAGTGACAATTATTTGTCGTAAGAATTTGTCATTGATCATCAAAAGTTAAAGAACAATGAGTAACAGTGAATTTCTTTACAAGGGCTAGACCGAGGGACTCAGAGTGGCCAAGGGAAATGATCTTTTGGGAATTCTGAGTGGAAGGAATGCCTAGGATGTGATGTGTTCCCCTTGCAATGCTGTTTATTTGCGGTGTGTGTCTCCAGCCGTGGGTGGGAAGTGGTGTCACCAGGCTGGCGTGACCTTGTCACCCTGGGAGAGGAGCTGACTTGCTTAGTCAAAGGTGTGCGCTGCCAACAGATGACAGGGACTGGCTTTATGCAAATACCTGCAGGAAGGGGTGGATCCCAGTTTTCAGGAAGTGGCAGGACTCTTTAAAGCTACCTGCCTGATTTAACAGGGATGAGAGAGTGGCAGACAAAGACACAGTACCACAAGCGGAGAAAAAAAACCCCCAGGAGACTGGAAATGCTTTGTTTGACAAATCCCTAATTACAGCAGGGAGCAGCACCTTAATTCTACATGGAAGGTTTTGCATAACTGCAGGAGGTTTTTTTAAAATTCAGTTCTTCAGAGCTGAAAAACATCTTTTTTTAGACTCTCTGTTTATTACCTTGATAAACAGCAAAATGCTGCCACAGCAATTACCTTGATGATAAAGGGTCTGTAGACAGATACTTCCTGCCTTCATTTCCTACCCAGATAAGCTGCCAAAATCAGGGACTACCAATACAGGAAATGCTTTCAATAGGAACTTCCTATCTGTTAATATCTAATTCACTGAAAAGATCTAAGCCCTTCTTGTTTCATATAAAGGTAGTGCTCTACCTGATGCTATTTAAACACTCAAGCCCCAGTACAACGCATCTGGTGCTGTAATAAATTTCAAATTATTCAAATGCTGTTATCCTGGACTATGAAATACAGGCATTTTTCTCTGCAGTGGTAGGAAAAGTGCCCCTGCATTTTATAAAACTGGGAATTAGGATGGTTCAAAACCCACTGTCATTCTGTCAGATGAAAAACATCCCCCCTCCAACTCCTTGTTGCCTGAATCCTTTCCTCATTTCTGTACATCTCCAAGTAAAATACACATTTCATTAGGTGAAATTGAGGTGGACTTCTCCAACAAATAGTTCAGAGCATGTTCTGGAGATCTTAGAGATTCATGGCCATTTTTGTGCAATCCACTGTGCTCTACATACTCAAACAAAATGACTGGAACAGAAATTTTGCTTCACTGTGCTGGGAAATAAAACCATGGCTAACCTGTGTGTTTGAACCTCTGCTAAGGAAAAGAGAAACTCAGAGCAAAGGGAAAGGAAATAAAGACAGAAAACCTCCATTGCTAATTGTGACTTGAGGGGCATTTGTTTCAGGCGCATGAACAGGATGAATTAGGATTTATGAAACCTGGAGTGAAACTGGCCAAAATGAAGTCAACAGTGTGGCTTGACTGGGACCAGGCTTTCACCCAAGTTATTCAGGAGTTCAGCCCAAAATTTCTGTGTTGTTTTGCCAGTGATTCTGCTGGAGTCGTTCCAGGTTTCTGCCACTGTGACTGAGATGGGTATTTTGGCCTTTCCCTGCAGAATTGAGAAGTCCTTTGCTGTTGTGGCTTCATTTATATCCCACCTTTTCATCTGGGATGAGTAGTCCCACATTCAGTTATCTCCTCAGATTGCTAAATTCGTGTTGTGGTCTGTATCTGGGATCTGAGAATCTGAGGCTGGGAATCTGAGGCTGGATTCACAGGCTGGGAATCTGAGGCTGGATTCTCAGGCCCTTCCAGAGACCCTGGTGAACACATCCCTTGGAGATTTCTTGGCTGTGGAACAGGAGGGCTGCTCCTGTGAGCACCTGACCCAAACCCCCAGATATTACAGAGGTTTCTGCAAGCTGGAGGTTGATCATGACAAGTGGCTTTCCCAAGGCCATGGGTGAAGAAGCTTTAGGAAGTTTCCCCTTGGCTTTGGGCTCACAGGGGTGCTGGGGAAATGCACACTTTGTCCTGAAAGCAATGTTCCTCTGATGTGGTTTAGTCAGCTCTTATCTGCTCACATAAATTTTTATTATTGTTAATCTCTGGCGTACTCACAGCAGCTTTCCTCATGCGTCAGGTATTCCCTTGGAAGAGCTCAAAACTGTTGCTTTTCACTGATCAGATCAACTCACTAAAGTGGTGGCCAGAGACATTTTTCACATTATTTCCATGCAGGCATTACCTTTTTAAAAACTTCCCCACCATTTGTCATCGAGGCATCGTTACCTCTGCTGTTTTCATGGAATTCAGAATCCGATTGTTTAGTCTACGTAAAGGGGGGAAAACGAGGGGGGTCCTGTGCCTTTAATGTTGTTTATAACGGTTGGACAGAGCTTGTCAGGTGAAGGTTAATTGCTCTCCAGTTAAAGCAGTTCTCTGCACAGATGGGTTATCAGGGCTGAACACTCGTTACAAGATTAATCTCGTTTCCGACAAGACTTCCCTTTCCTCCAACTGATTTTTGCTCAGCCATTGGACCTGTCAGCAGCCGTTAAGAGAAGGGTGGGTTACCTCTGGGATATTAATGCCTGCGAGCAGCGAAACAATGCAGAGTGTGTGTCATATCGGCGGGGAACATCTTTAGGAGACAGCACATTTCGGAGCTCTTCTGAAGGTCGAGATTCATAAACAACAGAAACAATCAGGAGTGGTTGTGTTAACCCTCCTCGTGGATACAAACTCGTAGGCTCCTTTATTGTGTCCCTCCTCATCTCCTGTGGAGCTGGTTTTTTAGGTCCAAAGGTGTATTTTTGGGGAAAATTTTAGCCAACAAAGCACCCCTGATGAGATGCGGAACCCAAGATGCTTCTGTCCAGTGGATTGATGGACGAGGCCTTCAGTTTATGCTTAAATGAGAGGCAATAAATCATGGTGTCCACTCAAAGAAATTCAAACTATGGGAGTTCTGTCTTGGGCTCTAAGCAAACCTGTTGAATTTTCCTCTTTTTTTCCAAGCTGGAGTCATTCGCAGATGGATCCACTGGGCTACAGAGGTATGAGATGGATGTAGAGTGTGAGGAGAACCAGGCACATTGTGTTCTTAGCACGACATTGCCTTTCTAGCCAAGGCTGCAGCAGCTCTGCCAGTCCAGGCTCATCCTGAGCATTTGGATGGACCGAGTTCAAGGAGGCTGCGGCACGAACGCAAAAGTCTCGCAGGAGTTTTTGGGTTTATTTCAGGAGTTCTGATACAACCAAAATAACAAAACTTGGCAGAAAGCTCTGGCTGCCAGGGTTCTGCCACGCAGCTTTAGTCAGTAAATTCCAAAACACTAAACAAGTATTCAAGGCAACAAACAGGGTAGCTCTGATGTTTCCTTCGAGTTTCCTGTCCTGGCTTGGGATCAGCTCCATCCTGTCGATGGTGCTGGGTCTCTTCATTGACTTCTGAGTGAACTTTGAGTCAGGCTGCATTGTCCCAGCCAAGAAATCCAGCTCTGTGGAGGGTCGTGGGCTGCACAGCATTCACTGGGTGATTTATTTTTAATTTGTTTTATAAACATGCAACAAAACTATTAAGTTTTATAAAAAACAAGTTTTGTTTAAGAAAAATCTGTCTACAAGTTTCTGACAATCTCTTGATTTTCTTTTTTAAATTTTCTTTTAATCATAAAATAGTTTAATAACCTTACTGCTGAATTCTTAGGGTTTCTCATACTAGCGGGATTAAAAATGCATTTTCCTTTGATTTAGAATCCACCGGGTTTAAGGAAATTTACTTGCTCCAGTTATAAAGCTGAAATGAAAGGTAGACAGGAATGTAACCTCTGGATGTCATCCTCTTCAGCAGTGTGCATTCAGAGCCAAAGCAATTCAAGACAGTGAATTCCATTACTGGTTCTAATAAGATAGGAAAAGTGCATAGTAAATCTTTACAATGCCAACTAAATCACCGGTGCTTTATGCCAAAGGGGGCAAGTTTAGCAGAAAGTTTTTAAATGGGCCAGGTTGAATTATTTTTAAAAGAAGAGAGTCCCTAAGAGGTTGTTAAATCTCTGCTTAAAGCCTTGAATAAGGATCTTGTTTTTCAAGATGCTGATGGAGTTGAGAGTTCCTGCTGTCTGTGCTCAGTGAGAATTCAGATGGTTTTGAAGAGGGAAGCTTACAGGCAATTAGGAATTGTTGTTATGCCACATACCTGATGTGAGAGAAGCCTTCCTTGTCAATAACACCTTTCTAGAAAAAGAAAATTGAAAGTGGTCAGATTTTTTTTTTTTTTCCCAAGAAATGGTCTTTGTTTAGCAAAATAATGGAATATTTAATGTGAGGGACATGAGGCCCTGGCACTGGGTGCCCAGAGCAGCTGGGGCTGCCCCTGGATCCCTGGCAGTGCCCAAGGCCAGTCTGGACATTGGGAGCAGCTGGGACAGTGGGAGGTGTCCCTGCCATGGCAGGGGTGGCACTGGGTGATTTTTAAGGTCCTTCCAATCCAAACCATTCCATGATTCTGTGATGGTTTGGTTTTTGCACTTAGAATGGGAAGCATTCAAAATGAACTACGAATTCCAGAGCTGTTTGTGGGGCAGGTGGGTTGCAGATTTGACAACTGCAACATCTTTTAAAGAAAAGAATCAAAAAGTCATTTAAATAGATGCTGGGAATACCTTGAGCTCAAGCACAGTCTGTGGAATGTACATGTAAATTACTGACTTTAAACTCATTCTGTGTGAATTTGGTCTCTGCTACGGACCCCAGATCCTTTTCAGTCATCATGAATGTGAAATCTGAGAGAATCACAGAATCATTGAGGTTGGACAGGACATCCAAAACAAAGTCCCAGCTGTGGCCGATGCCCACCTTGTCCCCAGCCCAGAGACCTGAGTGCCACCTCCAGGTGACACCTGCAGGGATGGGCACTGCAAAGCTCCCTGGGCAGCCCCTGCCAAGGCCTGAGCTCCCTTTCCATGGGCAAATTCCTGCTGCTGCCCACCCTGAGCCTCCCCTGGCCCAGCCTGAGGCCTGAGCTCTCCTCCTGTCCCTGTTCCCTGGCAGCAGAGCCCGACCCCCCCGGCTGTCCCCTCCTGCCAGGGACTTGTGCAGAGCAATCAGGTCTCCCTTATTTTCTCTCTTCAAATTTAGTTCTTTTTCTCCACACCTTCATCACACCCTTAATGTAACCTTTTAGGACCCAGACCAGACCAAATTCTGTTTCAAATATTCTTCTCTCCCAAGCTTGGGTCGTCATAAAACTGTTTTCCTCTTTTGCAGAATTTTTATTTGGTCTCTCCTCTGTCTCTCATCTGCTTCTTGGAGGATGCATTTCTCACCAGCTCTCTCCATTTTTATTGAGAATCTTGTGATATTTAGCAACTAAGGGTCAGTTTCTTGAATTATGTGAACATTTGAAATCTTCAGTGTTCACTAGCAAAAGTTCTAAAATTTTCACCTTGCAAGCCAAGATGCAGACCCAAAACACATTGGGTTTAGGTACTTTTTTTTTTTTTTTTTTTTTTTTTTTTTCCCAAGACCTGGTCCAAAACTTCCTGGTCTTGTTTCTGGTTTGTAAGCTGGGGCTCAGAAGTTTTCTTGCCATCAGGTTAAATCTTATTCCTGAAGGTGTTAAGAAACGAAGCTGGTGGTTCAGCCTCTTGGAGAAATGCATTTGCTGTGTAGTAACTGCCAAAAGCTTCAGTTCTTTTTTTTTTTTTTAAAAAAAAAATTGAAGATATTAAAATTTTGCATCACCAAATTGTGATTATATAACCAGAAGTAAAGAAAATGCATTTCTGTTTATATATTCATAGAAATTTTCCCTCCAAATATTGCAATTTAAGGGGGCTTAAAGGCTTTTATGACCCTGGAGAGGATGAATTAAAGGTGCTCGAGGTTGCTTGAGAAAGGTCAGCATTAAATGGAGTGTCTGTGAGCCCCAAGGCATTGCTTTCCTTTTTTATCCCTTCTAATTCTCTTAGTGAAATTAATTCTCTTAATTTTTCTTAGGGAAAAGACAAGGAATTCAGAAGGTTGAATAAGAAGCTGAGTTAAAATGTTGCAAAAAGTTTGATATGAAAGTTTCAAGGTAGAGGTAGAAAGCAGTGGGATGTGATATTAAAATTAAGGTGACAAGAAAAAATGTTAAATTTTCTGTCAGTAAAAATATTCAAGACCTTAAAAAAAAATGGAATTTCAGGGAATAATATATATATTGCTTGTCTTAGCTGCCTTCTAATTCACAAATCTTTGGCTGGAAATGAAAACCAGCAGTCTTTTTAGCTGACTGTAGAATTTAGGTTCAGAGGAACCTAAGGTTCAGTAAGATCATGAAGGTTGGCAGCCACCATTGTTAAAAAGGAAGCTTGATAAATCCTCAGAATTAACCCTTTTGAAATCTTACTTAAATAGGATTGGGATGATGCTGAAAATGAAATTTCTAAGCTTGATAAAGACACTAAAACTAGACTCTCAGAAAGAAGAACTTGATTTAAAATTTGATTTAAAATAATTTTCCCACTACTCCATGAACAACTGAAGGAATGATTATCAGTGCCAGTCAGTGCTGCTAAAAAAAACCAAACCAAAGTGAAAGGTGTGAAAACAAAATCTGTTGAGGAAGTTCCTGGAGTCAAGAAGTGTCCTAAGGAGGACAAAGTTTTTGAGTTTTTTGAAGCTGTCAGCTTTGAATTGGAGAGGCACTATCAGAAAAGAAAAATAAAGGTATTACACTGTGAATTTTCATGGCAGTGAGTATAAACTCCAATCTCCAGTGTTACAGAGCCCATTTACAATCACCAGGCTTGTATAAATTAATGAGAAGGTGGCCAAGCAAAGGAGAACAGAGGCCCAAAGTTCCAAATAAAGCCTGGATTTGCAAACAGAGAAGTGCTATGCAAAATATTTCCTCAGTTACTGCTGAGCCTCTCAGATTCCCTGGCTGGCTGTTGTATTCCACACCTTCCAGCCACCAGCAGAACCCTCTGCTATCACAGACTTCAGCCTGGTTTTAATCATTAATAGTCTTTTCTTCACCAGATTCCTTTGATCTCATTTTGCACGACTTCATCTCTTCCTCTGTTTTCTTTTTCAGTCAGATTGCAATTTCTTTGCTTTGTTTAATCCTCAGTTGCCCTCAAAGTCTGAACACACGTTTCTGAAGGACTGAGCTGGTTTTTCAGTCTTTTGTCTCTCTTGGAGAGGGACTTTTCCTAAGGGCTGCAGGGCCAGGAGCCAGGGAATGGCTGCCAGGGGCAGAGGGCAGGGCTGGATCTTGGGATCTTGGGCAGGAATTGTTCCCTGGCAGGGTGGGCAGGGGCTGGGATGGAATTGCCAGAGCAGCTGGGGCTGCCCCTGGATCCCTGGCAGTGCCCAAGGCCAGGCTGGACATTGGGAGCTCCTGGGACAGTGGGAGGTGTCCCTGCCATGGCTGGGGGTGAAAAAAGATGAGCTTTAAGGTCCCTTCCAACCCAAACCATTCCATGATTCTGTGATCTTCACAGCACCATCTTGCACCCCTTTCCAGCAGAAACACAGTTCACCCAGCTCGTCAAATTCAAGTCTTGTTGAAATGTTTCTAACAGGAGTTTGCTCAGGTGGGAAAATCCTTCCCTCTGCATAATAAAAAAAAGGGGGGAAAACAGTCCCAAATGTATCATCAGCAGCCTTTTGTTTACTCCTGTTGTTGCTGGATGGGACATTTTGGCTTTTTTAATTCCATGTGATGGGTGCTGACTCTGGCAGAGGGAGGGAGAATTTTCTGTTACACCCCCAGATCCTCACCATGATGTGAAAAAAATGACAGTATTTTCAGAAACAGCTGGTTTATTTTCACATTCCCATCTGAGACACTTTCATTGTGATTTTCAGAGCTTTGCTATTTCCCACAAAATTTTCATTAATAGCTTTTAAAAGCTTTTCATCTGACTTGAAATCTGACTTTATTCTGCTCAGCTGCTAAAATTGCATGGGCTTGCTACCAAGCTCAGTTAATGCTGAAGTTGTTCTAGTGCTTTGAGAAATATCTGCTAATTAGATGCACTTAGATCTTATTTGCAAATAGTTCTATTTATGGCAATAGAAGAGATAAATTTATATATAAAAGATAAATTTGGAATGCAGATTTTTAAGCTACCAAGTTCTAAAAGGAGCAGTGTTGTTTTCATTGATGATTTCACTGACACTTCAAAAATTCTGTAAAACTTACAGAAATATCCTGAGATGTGTTCTTAGAAATACAGAATCAGGAGCTCTGGACTTTGAAATAAGTAAGAATTTTTCAAATAACTGACTTAAAAATATTCTTTGAACATGTCACCAATATAATATTTAATGTACTCAAGCATACAAACCCTATCTGTAGAAAAAGTAGAATATAAGATGTGGCAGGAATTTTAAATGTTTCTAGCAAATGTTTTCTCCACAGTTGTGTCTGAAGCCTGAAACTTCAGAGGGTCATAAACAGCTTTAAAACACGCCTGGTCAGTGATGAAATACTCAACATGAGGAAGCAAAAAATTTTACTGAAGCTTTAGATCTGTTTTCCATATTCTTACAAAAGAGTTGGTTTCTAAAGATCTGTTTTAGATTTAAGTCTCACTGGAAGTATCTTATAAGAAAGCTTTTATATATTTAAAAGATGTTCTGAAGAGTCAAAGTTCTCCTGATAAAACTGGTTAAGTGTTTCTGCTGGCTCTGATGGAGCAAAATGATTTTTGCTAATTGTTTTGGTAAAATTAGTTTGTGAAATTCTCAACAATCTGTGTTTGGCTGGTTGAAAATTTATAGTCTTGAGAAATTGATGCTTTGAACAGATGCCAAGTTCAGGTATGGATACCAACAAGAAAGATGGAGAGAGACTCCTCTAAGGCCTGGAGGGCCAGGAGCCAGGGAATGGCTTCAGAGTAGGATTTGATGGGATCTTGGGCAGGAATTGTTCCCTGGCAGGGTGGGCAGGGGCTGGGATGGAATTGCCAGAGCAGCTGGGGCTGCCCCTGGATCCCTGGCAGTGCCCAAGGCCAGGCTGGACATTGGGAGCTCCTGGGACAGTGGGAGGTGTCCCTGCCATGGCAGGGGTAGGAATTAATTATCTTTAAGGTCCTTTTCAGCCCAAACCAGGCTGGCATTCTCTGGTACCTGAACCTCCATGTTCATCAGAATTAACTCCTTGCCTTGCCAATGTATCAATCACCCCCAAACTACAAAATCCTCATTACCCACATGTGTTCCAGGTCAGCTGAATGATGTATTAATAAAACAATAAGACTTTTCTTGGTCAAAGTCCAATCTTCAGGCTGCCAAACTCTCAGAGGGAAAATAAAACACAAAAATCCCACATTCCTGCTGTTGTGTAAAGAGAGCTCAATTTGTCCAGAGAAGCTGTGGATTCCTCATCCCTGGAAATGTCCAAGGGCATTTGGACAGGGCTTGGAGCAGCCTGGGATAGTGGAAGATGTCCCTGCCCATGGCAAGGGATTGGAATTAATGACCTCTAAGACCCCTTCAAACTTAAACTTTGCTTTTCCTTTCCCTTTCATCAGCCTTTTTACCTTCACTCCACTTCTTGCCTGTTACATGTAGTAGCCTTTCATTATTTATGAACAATGTAATTATTCATAGTTGCCTTCATTATTTATTATTTTCTAGTCATTCAAACTGAAAAAATTACCTCTGGCACAGCTGTGACAGTCACACTGCTCACACTTTGCATTCAGCTTGTGCTTTGTATCTATTTCCCTCAGCTTGTGTCCCTTCTGTGTTAGCTGTAAGCATTTTCTGACAAGGTCTGTCTAATCCTTCGCCATAGTTCTGTGCCCAAGACAGCAGAGTCCATTTATTTCTTGCATAAAATTGGTTATTAAATACTTTTGAGGCACTGGAAATGTGCTTTTTGCTGAAGAATTGCAGCAGTTCAAGTAGAAGTTCACATAGGGAAGTCAGCACATTGTGACACGAGTGTTGCCCCACATCTCCCTCTCTGCAGAGAACACCTTTCATGGTCATGCCAGGTCCCACTGAGAAATGGTTGTGTTTGGGTTTTCATTGCACTGACTGCAACATCTGTGGGTTTGCATCTTTTATCTGCAGTAAAAAACAAAGGAACCACATTTTTTTTCTTTCTTTACAGAAGCTCTGCCTCCCTACCCAAAGATTTCAAAGCTGGTCGGGTTCTTGATTTCACAGATGAATAGTTTGGGGCAGAAGGAACCTTAAAGATCACCCAGTTCCAATCCTTGCTTTGAGCAGGGACCTCCTTCTCACCTTCCACCATCCCAGGTTGCTCCAAGCCCCATCCAAACTGGCCTTGGGTGCTTCCAGGGATAGGGCAGCCACAGCTTCTCTGGTCAACCTGTGCCAGTGCCTCACCACCCTCACTGGGAACAATTCCTTCCCAATCTAACCTAATTTAGCTTTAGTTTAAAGCCATTCCTCCTTGTTCTATCACTACCTATGCTCATCAAAAGTCCCTCTGAGCTCTCCTTGAGCTCCTTTAGGCCCTGGAAGGGGCTCTGAGGTCTCCCTGGAGCCTTCTCTCCTCCAGGTGAGCACGTCCAGCTCTCCCTGGCTCCGGAGCAGAGCTGCTCCAGATCTGGGATCAACTTCATGACTTCTTCTGGGCTCTCTCCAGCAGCTCCAGGTGCTCCCAGGGCTGGGGCAGCTCTGCAGGTGGGGTCTCACCTGAGCACAGGGGCACAGGGACAGAATTCCCCCTTTCCTGCTGCCCAGCTTGGGGAATCAGCCCAGGCCACAGACTGGGGAAGAGCATTCCAATTGTGTTGATTCTACACTAGTTTTTTTTCTTACTTGAATAATCCTCATGGACAGAAAGGCTGAAATGATTTGTTTCTTCCTTACTTTTATTCCTTCAAATACAGAAACGGGATTTTAAAATGTCACAGTAACATTTATCATTTTCTTTTATCACATGTGTCTCAGTGAGTGGTTTTTATTCCTGTGGGAGGGAGCTCAGTGCATTTCTTGGTCTCCTGAATAGCAGGAGCATTGGAGATTGCTCAGGTCAGCCAGGAGCTAAATGAACAAGCTCATCTGGTTTTCCCTTCTTACCAAACAACATCTATCATTCCTCTTTATTTGGTCCATGCTTTCATTTTATTAGGTTGCAGGGAAGCATAAATGGTGTCTGTTTACATTCCTTACTGATTCAGCTTGAAATGCTGACCAAGGATGGCTTGAGGAGTCTATAAAAAGATGGGGAAGTTTCTGGCTCTCAGACATGGAAAGGTGCTCCTGGAAGCTCCAGACCCAGAGCGCAAATCAGTTAAGCCTCCTTGACAATTTTGAAACCTCAAATCCTTTGAAATAGTTGGCAACCAGCCTGTTGCATATTTACAGTTACACAACTCACAACTCTTCCCCTCTGTGACTTCTAAAAGTTCCTCCTTCCTTTTTTTTCTCTCTAGGTCCCTTGGCAGCATCACAAGAGCTCCTCTGCCTCTTCCCTGCCTTCCCCCCAGCCCTCCTCGCCTTTATCTCTCTCTCTCTCCTTAGTATGGCACATTGTTCAGGGGAAATGGGTTGTTTGGAGTTCACACTTTGTTTTCCTGCTGTTTTTCTGGGAAGCTGGACGTGGCACGAAAGATATGGGAACAGCTTGTAGGAAATGGGTTTGTTTGGGGAAACAATAAAAGAGAAACAGCCTGCATACCTCTCCACCTCTCCTGGATGTTGGAATGCCTGGATTACAGTGTGTGCAAAGACAATTTTTGGGGTCATTTTTCAATATAGCCCAAAGAAAAGCAAATAAAAACACGTTCTTTTAGCATTATCTTAAGCTTTGCATCCACCCAGCTTCATTTCTTGTAGCAATGTGTATTGAACACTTGTTAGTGAGATGTGGGGAAAACCATCTTAAAGGTTTTTGTTGTTGTAGTAAATGCAGATCTCACAACTCTGGCCAGGAGACTCTCTTCATTTGCACTGACATTCTCAGTTCACTTTTCATCAGTGGCAGCAGTTGATCTCTTTTGTCTTTCTGGAGATGATGTTGGTGCTGTTGCAAAAACCAGTCAATGTCAGAGCAGCAGGGCCTGGTTTTTGACTGATAACTTTGGTAATCACGAGCTTGGAAGAAATATTGCCACAGGGAAAAGCTGCAGGACTTTCCTTGCCACCACATCAAAGATACTGCCACGTGCATTTTCCTTTTCTTCTTCACATGTAAAATTAAAAATGGGCCACAACCTGTTTCTGCTGCATATGAGATTCAGCAGAGAGCCACAAGCTCCTACAATCATAATATGGTTTGAGTTGGAAGACAAAGGTTAAATTTGTGAGGCAGATCTCTAAAGAAATGGAAAGATAATGAGACAGTTGAAAATTTTCTGAAGTAATTGTTTATGTTTTGTGATTTTGAAGATTTTATTTAGAAAGACATTGCTTAAGTAATAAGAACTTAGTTTAAAATTACAAGCACAGGTGTAAATGGGATTAGAGTTTTTTTGTACTGCCACAAAGCAATTTGTTTTGTGTGTATGTGAGAGTTTCTTTTTAGGATAAAACAACAATATCCTTATTTTACACTAGTTCAGCAGAGCAGGTTAAATATCCTTAAAGAAAAGCAGGCACTTCATTGTTGTTTCACTAAATCCTCTCCTGTGTGAGTCTTTGCATGCAAAGAAATGACTTAATGCTGTGACATTCAACCCTGCCTTAATTTCATTAGTCATGTTTTGTGGCAGATGACTGAAATAATGCGTGCAGAAGTATGAATCAAGATATTCATTATAAACAATTATAGGAAAGTATGCTGGGCTATAACACTGCAAAGGTTATCGTGACAGGAAGTCATATTTTACATACACAGTGGGCATATTTGGAAAGTTCATTCTGAATTTAGAAGGATTACCCATCTGAGCAATATTCCATATGCTCCTGAAATGGGGAACACCATCAGAGACATGCAATGCTACATATATATATATATATCCAGTGTATACATGGGAGCTCCAGAATAAAAGGTGTCTGAGGAAAAGGAAGGGACAATAACATAAACACAAAATTTTCTGCTCCAATGCTGTGCAAAATTGGACAGTGCCGTTAACAGAGTAAATTTCTAATAAGCAATATAAATTTGTGGTTTAATTCCAGCTGTCTAATTGTGGAGAAGTCAGTAAAATACATAGAATTAGGGAATCATGGAGTGGTTTGGCTTGGAAGGGAGCTTAAAAATCATCTTTTTCCCGTCCTCTGCCTTGGACAGGGACAGCTCCCACTGTCCCAGCTGCTCCCAATGTCCAGCCTGGCCTTGGGCACTGCCAGGGATCCAGGAGCAGCCCCAGCTGCTCTGGCAATTCCATCCCAGCCCCTGCCCACCCTGCCAGGGAGGAGTTTCATCAAGACAAAATACACTTGGGAGTGAATAAAAACATCCATACAAATAAAGATGGCTTGAGCAGCATTTGCAGAAGCTTTCAAGCAAGGGGATTCATGAGAGCTGGATGTGGTCAGTGCTCTCTAAATAGTGAAGTGAGAGTTTAAAATACGTGGGAAGGTGAGCACAGGGATTTGGTGAACCTGAGATTTGCCAGCTTGGTTGGACTGAATCACACACCCATCAGGTTCCCTTTTGTTTTCCTGTGATTTCCTTGGGGTGAGGGGGTATTTGAAGCCCTGTAAGTGCAGTGTCTCCAGCAGGAAGATGAGTGACCCGCTGATGACACGGCCACGCTCACCCTGGCGCGTGCACGTGCACAAACACCACACGCACACCCTGCAGGGAAGTGGTGGGTCACCGAGGAGCGCAGCTCGTGGCCTCCATCCAAGTGTTATTTCCCTAATGCTCTCTGGCATTCCTAAAAAACCAAGCTTCATTAAAAGGAAACTAATTTTTTTTCAGTTTTCCTCAATGCAGCGCCTGTAAAGACCTCTTCGTTCCTTCCCATACATTTCTGATCACTTTGCTGATGAGCTTGTCCTTGGTACATGCTGTGCTTTAGGCAAAGGTATTTTCAATGCCTGAATTATTTTTACTTTGAATTTGCTTAGAGATTGAGGGTGGGATTCTCTAAAAAAGTTCATGTGTACATATACTAAGAGTGTATATATATATATATATATATATATATATATATATATTACATATATAAATTAGGAGTGTGTAATTATATATAAAATATATCTATGGTGGGTCAACCCACCACAGTGAACAAATACTAAATGTAGCAGAACAAATGATAAATGTAATATATAATCTTGTAGTTTTCCTTAGATGGTAGGGAAGAGAGTTGTAAATGTTATCGTAACACTGGACAGGTCTTTTGAATAAAGCTAAAAAAATCATGTTAAAAATGTTCTCAGTAATGTTTCCAAACTTTATTGAGGGTAGTTAGTGAGTTGTACAAGGCAAGGCTGTAATTCTGGACAGAGAATTCTTGAATTCTTGAAGAAACCCCAGGTGAATTTCTGAAGCTGGCCAAGATGCAAAGGATTTTAAGAGGAATGAAAAAATGGATGAGATTGATGGTCTAGAATGGTATCAGTGCCTTGTTTCAGGCACTGCTTTGGTACCAGGATTTTCCCAAGGTTCTTTCCCAATACTATTTTGATCTGTTAGCTCCTAGCAGGTGTTGTGTGCAGCTTCAGTTCCCTTCCTGCTGAGCTCTGGGCCGCTTTACAAACCTGCAACCTGCTTTGCAAAACAAATTTATGCTGGAAAGTTTTCTGAAAATACACTCAAGATGTTTGTATTTTTGAACAAAAGTGGAATATTGGCTGCTCCTTCAAATTGATACAGTCTTGTATCTGAAAAGCAAAGTAGCAGCAACAGGCTAGCCCTGGGCTGAGACAGAAATTAAGGAGTTCTACATCCAAGTTTTCCCAGTTTTCTAGGCATTTTGAAGGCCTAGAAGTTAACAGCCAAGCATGATGGAGCACAAAACTTCAAGCTTTCGAAGTTTGTAATTGACAATACTCTCAAGATGAAAAGGAAGAAAAGTCTATTGTATTGACTGAAAAAAAAAAAAAAAGTAATTCAAACTTCACTGCTTGAGCTCTTTCCATGGATGGAAGTGCTAAAATAAGCATACAAAGCTACAGTTTCTTTAAAAATGCAATATATTGTATGCAATATACAATCTGCAGGATATATTTGTATTGTTTCCAGCCCTGGTGATTTAATGTTGACATAATCATTCAGGAATACTTATTCTGATCATTGTGCTGCGCCCTCTTCGTTCAGCTCATGGTGCAGCTGATAAAACCTGGTGTTGTCTCAGTGTTTAAGTATTTTTCCAGCACTTTTCTCATGCAGGAGGAGATTTTTGAGGTCCACTTTCACTCAGGAGCCTGGTGCAGTTCTCTGATGGTTGTGCATGGGCAGAGCTGTTTCCAAGCCCTTGAAGCCCACTCAGGGGTTGAGAAGGTTTAAATAGATGCATGGTGGAAGTTTTCATCTCTGTGACATTTATAAAAGTGTTTCCTACTTCCAGCTGTTAAATCTTGACAGATAAAAACTGCAGGTGAAATAATTGGTTGTGAGATGGCAGCTCTTTAAATCGGGTGCTCGTGTCTGCTCTGGAAATCTCTGTACTCGGTGTGATAATTTTAATGTGTGAAATGCAGGGTAGTCCCAAACACACAGCTTGGCATGAGGTAGACATGTCTTCTAAGACTGATTTTTAGTAATTCTGACCAAAGTTTCATCATCTGCAATAACAAAATGATGATTCTTTATTTTCTGAAGCACTTGCAGACGTGGAGTTAAATGGCTCATGCTGCAAACATGACTTTATGGTTTGCTGACATTTTAGGAACGACAGTTTATTAGAAATTGTGATAAGGCACCAGGGTCTGCATTTGAATTTACAGTATTTCTGAATTTGTTCATTAGGACACAAAATATTAAGCCTTCGGGTTTATCCACAGAGGCCTCTGCTCACGTTAGCGGTGAAGTCCGAGTTACACAAAGAGGGCTGCAGGATTAGGCCTCAAACATCTGCTGCTGCTTCCCAGAAAAGAATCTAGCCTGCAATTTCATAACATCAGTTTGATGGATGCTTGATTATTCCTTTTTTCAAGTGGGGCTCCAAACATCCTTGTATTTTTCTCAACAAGAGGTGAGGAGAGCTGATAAGTGGCAGCACCGGGCCTGTGTTTGGATTAACACGGAATCTCCAAGTGCTCCCTGAAAGGAGGTGGAGGATGTTGGCTGAGCTGGCAATCACATTCTCATGGGTGGAGGTGAGGACAACATCTGTCTTTCCTATCTTGTACTTGCCAAGGCTTTTCGTTGTTCCTGAACTCTCCTCATGAATATAATATGTGGGTTTTTGTCTGATCTAATGAATCCAAGACTCGGAGATTTAGATGGAAAACATATTCCAGATGTGTGTTGCAATTCCTGACTCAGGTGACTGCATTTTAAGCAGTAACCTTTTCCAGTATGTTCCCCACACCATATTGAATGTCCTTCTTCTGCAAACGGTCAGGAGAGACTTGTACAAGCATCGTGATTAATAAGCTACAGCAAGGCTAAAACATCAATCATTTGCCTTTGGTTTCACCCGATTGCTGCTGGATGCAATGAATCCAAGGCTCAAAGACTTGGCTTTGGAGCAGGGCTGCAAATTTAGGCTCTTTAAGCAGTTCAACCCCAGCTTGTTTCCTCGTGCACTGGTGCCTGTTGCAGACGTGAGCAGAGTCTCAGACTGGAAGAGTTCCCACTGCTCGGGGAGGTTCTGGTGTCCAGCCTCCCTGTGCTCTCTGTTCCAGCCTGGAAATTGCATTCCTGGCCTGTTTGAAATTAGGTTTTCACTCCAGATGAGCAGCTTCCTAGATCAGAAGATGCAGTCTGAGGGAGGATAGGTAGAAGAACAACAAGGAAGAAGAGTGACTTGGTCAAATCTTGTGCCCTGTGTACTCTCCTCTGCACTCTCACCTGTCCTTTCTTTCAGTAACAGCTGTAATTCAATTTACAAACCTTCAACAACAAATGTTATCAGATATACAAGGGATACCAAGAGCACTAAAACATGGAAACACTTAAGGAGCTAATTGCACGGCCTTAATGAGAACAATCTTCCCTCAGAAAATGCAGGTCCTCTCCAAATGTGGCTGTTTATTAGAAAGTTTTAACATCTGCAAAACACACGGTGGTGTGTTACAATTAATCCACATAATAAACAGTTTGGTGAAAGTTTTTGTATAACAGCTTTTGGTCTAATTTAGGATGAAAATAAGTTGCAGTATGTCAGAATTATTTTTGGAACAGAGAGGTTTTTCTGACCGACTGTAGACATCTGAGAAGTGATAAGAAGCAGCCCATGTCTGAAGGGATTGTGGCTGTGGGGAGGTCAAAGCTTGTGCTTATCTATGCATTATCATGAAATCAGATTAGAAAAGTAAAATGTGTTTACATCAATGAGGAGAAATGTTATAAAACTGGTATCAAAAAATAGGTTGTACAAATGCAATTCATATGGCAAAGCTAATTAAAAATTCTTTATTGCAGTGTTGTTGTGAGCCAGGGGTAACAGGTCCTTTTGGGAGTCTGGGAATGCTGTCTGAAGAAGCAAAAAATGCTTTTTATTTCTGTAGCATCTCAGTGTACGAGGAGGGGCTTTGCTGTGTTTGTTTCCCCTCAGTTATCCTCGTTCTCCTCTTTGGATGCAGTTCTTGCCTGATCCCATCCAACTTGGCCTTCAACACTTCCAGGGATGGGGAATCCACAATTTATCTGGGCAACCTGTGCCAGGGCCTCACCACCCTCACAGCCAAGGATTTCCTCCTAAAATATAATATAAACCTGTCTTCCTTCAGTTTAAAACCATTGCTCATGAAAAAAAGAACCTACTGTTCACAGTTTAAAACCATTGTCCATTCTAACCCCTGGGTCAGAGTGGCCTCCAAAGTACTTTAAAATCCTGCTGCTCTGTTTATTCCCCAATATCCCTCATCCCCATCAAATTCTGCTGCACAACCACACACTTTATTGTCTTGTGTATCCATTTCTTAAGTTTGACCAAACTTTACAGAAAAACAAAAGTCTTTGTCCTTAGTTCCTGACATTGCATTTAAAGGAGAGGGCAGCTTGCATGTGCTTCTCATGATGGGAACTACTTCAATCACATTTCCTGTAACTTCATGTTTCTAGGCCAAGTAATCTTGCATTTGATTAAGTAAACACCTTTGTCCTAATGACTTTATGCCTACTTTAAAGGCGTTGCTGTACCTATTGTTCTACAGATTTGTCAGTCTGTTATTCTTTTTCTTTTTTTAAACTTATCAGTGAAGTGTAAGTCAAAACCAAATAGAGAAATTGTTTTGTTCTTTTATCATTAGTACAGAAAGTCCAAGGGAGAAGCCAGGTTTGGCATAGTACAAGCAATTAAAATATAAAAGGAATATAATGAAGGAACGTGGGTTTGTTTGGGTTTTGTGGGGTTTGGTTTTTTTTTTTTTGCTGTCATGTCATGAGAGGAAATATGTGGAGAAAGGAAGATGAAATAAAGAAAATTCACGTTCAGTATTGATCTCAATCACCAACAGCCCTGCTTCACAGACTTGCATGAAAGAGCTTTTCCACCTTCTCCTTTAAGCTCCATGTGTTCTTCTCTTCATATTCCTTTACTCCAGACATTAATTACTAGAAATTAAAGGTTTTGTTTCTGAGATGTCATGAGAATATGTTGCATCATGTGAAATCCAGGAAGATGACCCATTCACTCCCAAAATCAATGTCAAAAAGGTACAAAACTGAAAGAAGCCTGTAATGCATCTATTTTGTAATAATTAATAATGTTTACATTTCTTTATCCCACTTATGGCTTGATGTTGCCAAACTGCTCCAAAGACAGCATTAATATGGATGAGAAAAAGAGATTAACATGTAAATGAGTAATGAAAAGCATTTACTAGGAATAGAACTGGCATCCATATGTAATAAAACCTTGCCAAACATTGTCAGTATTAATAGCTTTGTTTACATTTATATGTGGCCAGACCATGCCGCTATTTTTTCATGATGGTGAGTTCTGACAATTTTTATATTAGATTTGGTCCAGGAGCTTGCATTTGCAATTACAACACAAAACAGATTTTTAAGTCCCTGTGTTTAGGAAAGAAATAAGCCACACTGCTTTCTGTCAGCTGTTTGCTGTTGGAGCCTTCCTTTCACAGCTCAGTCTGGGGACACCACGTTATGCCCAACATCAGACATTGCTGTATAACTGAGAAATGCTCCCTATTGCTGGGTGCTGTTTCCTTGCTTTTTTTCCCAGGATGAGCTGCAGGGGTGGTTCTGTTAGGTTGGTTGAGTTCTGGTTGTTCAGCATCCCTGGGTCTTGCAAGGTCAGTGGATTAAGGAAAGCCTGGCCCAGAAATCCTCATCTTTTAAGCTTATCCAAGGGCTGGAGTCCCTCTGCTGTGGAGCCAGGCTGGGAGAGCTGGGTGTGCTCACCTGGAGAGCTCCAGGGAGAGCTCAGAGCCCCTTCCAGGGCCTAAAGGGGCTCCAGGAGAGCTGGAGAGAGACAATTCCCAAGGGATGCAGGGCCAGGAGCCAGGGAATGGCTGCCAGTGGCAGGGGCAGGGATAGATGGGATACTGGGAAGCCTGGCAGGGTGGGTTTACATCGATAAGGAGAAATATTATAAAACTGGTGTCAAAAAATAGGTTGTATAAATGTAATGCATATGGCAAAGTTAATTAAAAGTTCTTTATTGCAGTGTTGTTGTGAGCCAAGGGTAACAGGTCCTTTTGGGAGTCAGGTAACAGGGTGCCCAGAGCAGCTGAACCATCCTTGGATATTTCCAAGGCCAGAATTTGAAGCAACCTGGGATAGTGGGAGATGTCCCTGCCATGGCAGGGGGTGGAATGAGGTGATTTTTTAGTTCCTTTCCTGCCCAAACCATTTTGTGGTTCTCTGATTCAAGATCACTGAGAGGAAGAAGAGGTTGAAGATTACGTGAGGCTGATTCCAGCATGGGCCACATTCTTTGGTTGTGCCGACTCCTCAGCATCTTGCAAAGGCTTAGATGAGCCTCTTGTCACCCAGGGAGGGGAGATCCATGTCCGTCTGTCCTTCCAGACGGGTCAGCCAAGACCAGGGAGGGTGGATGCCAGAGGCTCTCGCTGTTGTGGAGTGCACATTAAGGAGCCTCCACAAAGGGCCCGACCCCCAGCACACAAAGCTGGCAGGAGCTCAGTTATTCCCCCAGAGCCTTCCCAGACCTGTCAGCAAGCACTAACTGATAACCAGCAGGATGGAGTACAGATGAGTGCTATTAAACCACAGCTAAACTCAGGCTGAGCTTCCCTTCTCCGTGAGTTTTCCTCTGAAATGTGAAGTTCAAGTCTGTCTCTCGGGCTTATTTATGTTTGTCTTGTTTTGTATCTGTCGTTGTAGATATTCACACAGCCCTAGATAATTGGGTTCATATTTCCAGCATTAACTGTGCTCGTCAGGAAGTTTAAATGTTTGCACTTTCCCTCTTCAGGCAACATAAATGGGCACCCATAGTACAAGCAGCATTTGTTGTCATTAGTAATGCCAATAAATAGAAAACCTTTTTTTTTTCTTCTTGTTATTTACATTTATCCTTACCCTAAATATCCAAAAATCAACTTACATTAGGTGGAGTAATTTTTAATAGGAACCAGAAATATTTGCTTTGTTTCACTTGTGTGGGGGAGGATGAGAAATAAATCTGCTATATAGTGCTTGATGCCTGTTTTAAAAAGGTCCATTAGTAAACGGTTTACAAAATTAAATAATGTTTTATTTGCAACCTGCATCAGCTTTCTCGTCTACAATTCACACTTTAGTGTATTTACTGGAGTTAACTTTTCCAAAATGAACATTTTATGTGTTTTCTGTCTCATGAATTGCGACAGAAAAGAGGAAACTGTGCATTCAGTAGTGTCAGGCATGGGATACATTGTGAGTATCTGGCCAGGTTGTGTTTGTGCACTTATATATACATATGTTTAATTTTGGGGATTTATTTCATGAAAAAAAACTTACAGACTGCTGGGAAAGAATTCTTTATTTTCACTCCAGTGTAACATCTTCTTTCTTTAGTTCTTGTTAGTGATCCCTGATACTTTATTACCCAAGCACATCAAGTTCCCTGCTGTCTCTCAGTGGAGCCAGGGAAGAGTCCTTGGGGAGCAGGGGACCAGTGGCCATCTCCCCCCACACCTCCTTGGTCTGCAGGTTTTCTCAGAAAAGGCTCTCCAGAAAAGCTTCAGGCCACCAACAGCAAAGGTTTCTGGCATGAGAGGCATGACAAAAAGGAGAGGTGTTATTCTGGGATCCTTTTTTTGTCTCCCAGAACCAAAGAGGCAGAGTTGGCTGGCTGCAGGTTGGTGGGAGAGTGCAGAACACAGAAGGAAGGGTGGTAACTGAGAAGTCACTGGTGGCAGCCTAGCGGTGATCTTTGCACTCAGATGACATCTGAGAATCAGCAGTAAAAAGGTGCAGATCACTGCCTGAACTCTGTGTTGGTGTTTGAAATTCAATCATGAGTCTCAAGGCGCTTGAAGGACCTGAGGTCCCACTCCCCAAGCCCTGGGATTAAGGGGTGATCTCAGTTTTCACAAGCAATAAGAAGCTGGAAGGGATGTCCCAACTTTGCAGCTGCAGAGCAAACTATGAATATGAGCAGAGTGCACCCCACGGGCTCACAAACCAGGTGGATAAAAAGAAGGAGGAATGTAGAATCACAGAATAGCCAGGGCTGAAAAAAACCCACCAGCTCTGCATAGACCCTGCATAGAGCATCTGCAAGAGTCACACCACGGGTCTTAAAATGAACAAACACTGATTTTTAGGGCAATATGTGGCTGCTGGAGCTCAGCAAGGCCCTCTTCCAGCAGCCAAGGAGGATGGGAGCCTGCAGACAACCACCCACCCTCCCAGAGCTGGGGAACTCCCATCCCTTTTCTCTCTCCCTTCTCCTCTGCCGACAGGACCACGCGTTTCTGGCTGTCAGCAGCAGATCTGGCAGGAGCACAGCCCACCCACACTGCCTCTCAGAGCTCCCTGCCCTGAGTCTGGCTCAGGATTGCCCCCACTCCCTGATCCTTGGCCCCCACACTCACAGCCATGGCCAGCTGGCCCAGCCTCTCCCCCTCAGCTGCTGTCAGCCCCTGGGCTCCCACGGAGCCTCCTCGCCAGCCCAGGGCTGGGGATTGTCCCCACAGGGGCAGGGAGGAGGTGCTGGGCTGCAGCCCTGCTCCCTTCCGTGCCACAGGGCCAGGATGGAGTCACACAGTGGGCTACTGTCCTTTCATAGGGTCACTGAGGTTGGAAAAGCCCTCCCAGCCCATCGAGCCCAAGCTGTGCCCGATGCCTTGTCACTGAGTCACTTGTCACTAAATGCCATATCCAGGCGCTCCTCCGACACCTCCAGGGATGGGGACTCCAAACCTCCCTGGGCAGCCCCTTCCAGTGCTTGAATTTGCACCCTTATGCACCTTGTCCACCCAAAGTGACCCCTGGAGAAGGTGGATTTCCTCAGAATTCTGCCTCTGCAGGGTGGCCCTGAGCCTGTGCACTGCTGCAGGACAGCAGGAGTGTGGCAGCTGAGACCTGCTCTTGTGGCTGGGGAGCCTCATCTCCAGTGGGATGTGTCCCTTCAGGAGTTCCAGCTCTTCCCACACATCCTGATGGATGTGGTAGCCACAGCACCATCCCAAGCCTGGCCCAGGCACTGCCTCGCTCACAAAGCTCAGCTCCACATTGTCCAGGGAAGGGATTTGTGCCAGCAGAAACCCTTGGCACTGGGGCTAGAGGGTCACTGTCCCTCCCTCTGGTGTCTGTGTGGCCTCCAGATGGACGTGATAGCACTGAGGGACCTGATGGGCCCTGCTGCCCTCAATTACCATAACCCCAATGCTGCCATGAAGAGGGTGGGAAGCCCTTCCCACAGGTCCAGAGTGGGAAGAGCTGCTGTGAGAAGCAGGGAGGTGGATGGTGGGCATGGTGTCCCTGGATTGGAGGTTGTGACCAGATCTCTGGGCTCCTGATCTAGAAAGGACTTGGCCTGGGTCCCTGAGGAAGGAAAGGAGGATCCCAGCAGGTCAGCAGGGCCTGGCTTTCAGTTTCTCCTCTCAGGGGCAGCAATTTTTGCTGCATTCAGCAGTTCTCATCCTCTGCAGCACTACTGAGACCCCACAGACCCGAGCTTTGCTGCCCACCCTGCCCTCTCCTCCCTGCCAGCTGCTGGCCACCGTTCCCAAGTGATTGGTAGTGTTTGTGCATCTGCCCAGCTGCTCTGGGGGGGTTCCCCAGGCAGAGGTTCCCCTGTCCTCCTGTCAATTGCTGACATCTGTCCCCATGGGGCCTCACCTTCAGTGAACAGTGCTGTGCCTAAAAACTAATAGAAAAAAACAGGACAGAGTTGTTGGAAGAGACCTTTAAGATCATCGAGTTCAACCCAGCTCTGACACTTCAACTCAACCCTGGCACCGAGTGCCACATCCAGTCTTCTTTAAACACATCCAGGGATGGTGACTCCACCATCTCCCTGGGCAGACAATTCCAGTACTTTATCACTCCTTCCAAAAAAAAACTTTTTCCTAACATCCAACCTAAATTTTCCTTGATGCATGAGACTGTTCAGTTCCCTGTGAGATGGACAAGCCCTTTTTCCTCGGGGAACATTGTGTGCCCTGAAAAGTGACGGCACTGACCTTTCTCTGGTTTGCAGGAAGCGTTATCGGTGGTGAGCGAAGACCAGTCCCTGTTCGAGTGTGCCTACGGATCACCCCACCTCACCAAGACAGAGATGACGGCCTCCTCCTCCAGTGAATATGGGCAGACCTCCAAGATGAGCCCCCGTGTCCCCCAGCAGGACTGGTTGTCACAGCCCCCGGCCAGAGTCACCATCAAGATGGAGTGTAACCCCAACCAGGTTAACGGGTCAAGGTAATGAGGCTGGTGGCGGCTCAAGAGCAGGGATTTTTTGTGATGGGTGTGGCTCAGTTGTCTAAATGTATGTATTTAGCACCATTTCAGGTGCCTCAGGATATCCCACCTGGCCACTGGCCATCCCAGAAGGCTCCAGGTTGCCCTACCTTGGCCTGCCAGCCGTGTTCAGGTGTTACAGCGGGGCTGAAATGGTGCTACAGGCACAGACTTCTCCTCAGCCTGTCCTGTAGCTTTCCTCTGACTGCACATAATTTTTGGATGTGAATTTGCTTTGCACACCAGGTGAAAGAGCACATATTAAAGTTAATAAAATGGGGATTTGCTGTAGCCTGGAGCAGCACCATTGATCCATTGAAGGGTGTGGTGTGTGTGGTGATCTAGCACTCCATGGAAGGTGTCAAATCCAGCAATTTGGGCAGTTGCCTTTTGCTCCTAAAATAACCAAACAGGGGAACATTGGAAGTAAAATCTTGTACTGGCAGAGGGAGTGAACTATTGATCTTTCCTTTAGTATTTACTGTAAACACAATGCCAAAAAGTGGAGCTGGATTTAAGAACTCATGCTGAAAAAGCAACATAAATATGGAGGCAGGCAGGGGAGTAGAAAGGAACAGAAAAAGAAATTACTCAGCTCAACAGGCAGTAGCCACAGAGTGTCTGTGTGCCAACTGGTCTCAGGACATTTTTATGGGAATGTCAATATAAAGGAGACTTGTATCAATTAAGCTGCAAAGGTATTGCAGTGGATTTTTGGATATTGACTGGTGGCTTTCCCAAGCTTAGGAGCACCCTGTGGGACATCTGCAAAAACACAATGAAGATTTTTTTTTTTTTTTTTTTTTTGAGGAAACTATCCAAACAAGTGCTTTCCTGTTTAAAATGCATGACTGTCAAAACAGTTTTCCTTTGGTGTTGCTGAAGGGCAAAGGTCCAGAAGAGTCAGTTGCTGACAATTGATGTACCAGTGGAGCCTGTGCTCCACATCTCTCTGGCACAAACACCTGTGTTTTAATCTCATCTCCCAGGATCAGTTGTTCAGGAAAACCTCAGCCCTGGGCTCTGTGGTTGCTGTTCACACTTGCTGTGCTGATGTGATGAGCACCACAAGCAGGGCAAAGTGGTCTGCCAGCTTATCACACCTCCTCTGTTCTGTGGTGAGGATGGAAATTGTGCTGAAGTCAAATCAGAATTTCCAGTGAGAACTCAAAGATTTGAGACACGTAGAAACAAACAGTGAGCTGAAGTTACAAAGAATTAGAGAAAGTCTTCTTGTAAGGCTGCTTATTCAGAAGTTCAGGTGTCTTTAATCTATTCAGTGTCTTTTATTTTTTTTTGTGCTGAGCAAATGCACATGTATAATCACAAATGGTATTGATTCAAAATCAGTCTTACCTGCTTGCTAAAATTCCCTCTGAAGCATTTGTGCTGGAATTTCTGTAAGAGAACTGATCACAGTTTACCTCAGTGTAAATTCCATAAAGTGCATTAGAGTAGATAATCAGAGTTAATTGTTGCTGAGAGGCTCAGGCTGGAGATCAGGGCAAGGCTCTTCTTTCCCCACAGGCTGCTGGCACTGCCCAGGCTCCCCAGGGAATGGGCACAGCCCCGGGGCTGCCAGAGCTCCAGGAGCATCCAGGGATGCCCAGGCTGGGCTTGTTGGGGGGTCTGGGCAGGACCAGGGGTGGCACTGGCTGATCCCTGTGGGTGCCTCACAATTCAGGACATTCCATAATTTTTCTTTTTGCTATTTGCTGTTGGTATGTGCACCCACTGAAGCACTCAGGGTGATGCTGTGGCTCCCTGCACAGTCAAAGGCAGGAGGTGGCTGTGGTTTCAGCTTCCAGAATTCCCTTTGGTGGAGAGAGGTGTCTGCATCTCCTTCAGAGGGGTCTGCATTATCCTCATGGATTGTTTGTGCCTGTGGAGAGGGACCCTCCATCGAGTGCCAGGAGCCAGGGAATGGCTGCCAGGGGCAGAGGGCAGGGCTGGATCTTGGGATCTTGGGCAGGAATTGTTCCCTGGCAGGGTGGGCAGGGGCTGGGATGGAATTGCCAGAGCAGCTGGGGCTGCCCCTGGATCCCTGGCAGTGCCCAAGGCCAGGCTGGACATTGGGAGCACCTGGGACAGTGGGAGGTGTTTGTTTGTTAATCTGGAATTTTTTACAGCCTTCCCTGTTGAAAGATCAGTGCAGAGTTCCTAAGTGGAGACAACAAGGAAAATTCATACTTCACTACAGTTCCTAAGGCATGATTTGCTGAGAAAGAAAAAAATAATTAAGAATCACTTACAAGCTACAAAAAAAAAAAATTAAAAAATAAAAAAAATTAGCAGAAGAACAAAAAATATTGCATGCTCATACTATATACAAAAATAATTTAAAAATATTATTGTCATTAAAAAAAACTTCATTTCATTAGAGAAGTTTTATTTTATAGGAACTAACTCATGCCTGAAAAAATGGATCTTAATACTACACTTTTAATGGAGAACTAACGCTGCCAGTCAAAAAAAATAAATGTTGCAGCATTTCTGGATCTCACACACGTGTGTGTATGTAATATGTCGTGTTATTGCACTCTGGGAATTGAATTGTGGCATTCCTGACAGTTTTAGAGAAAACAAAGGATATATCAGGTTGTGCTATCCCCCCTTTCTGTAAGTTACTTTGCATTTTCTTTAATAATTCTTTTTAATACTCTGCATTACTTCTTTTCTGCAGAAGTCTTCTCCGCTCTCCTCTTTTGCAGCCCATAAACTTTATTTTCTTAAATTGTATTATTATAGAATAATATGTCTTCAGTTCTTAAAATGCTTTTTATGGTAAATATTACCACAAGCACTACCTGGAGCTCTTTGAGCTGAGTTTCATTATTAGTAAAACTGTAATTGCTCTGTTTAGACCCATTTTAAAATCTGAGTTGTCCCAGAGGAGTCTAAAACAGGACCCCACATGCAGAGCCACGCAAATGCTGCCCCGAGGATCTCCAGCCTATCCTCTGTAATTGTCCTCCCTCGTGGGCACCTGGATCTGAATAATTCAGGATGCAGAGCAGGGAATGAGATCCCACAAAGTGGTGGCCAGGGAGAAGTTAACATCACAATTTCTGCTGTCCAGCTCTCCCTTCTCCCTGTGTCAGTGCTTCCTGGCCATGTATTCCGTTCTTTGGAAGAGGGTATAAAATTTTGGGAGCGTATTGAACCTCTCAGACATCCCAGATTAAGCACCCACTCAGAGAAGGAATGTGCCCCCTCTGCTAGGACTTTCCCCAGATATTCTTTGACTGTAATTGCCCTGCATTAAATTCCAAAACTTAACAGCCTTAGAGCTGGCATCCCTGTGAATAACAAAAGAAATGCCATTAGAATGAAATTAAAGGGTTATTTTCAGTGTGCTGCACAGGGATTAACTACCCATTTTTCTTTAACAGTATCAGTATTTTTCAAGCTAGATCCCGCTGCCCACCACCACAAAATACAGCCTGGGGGCTTACCTTAAATTAAATTAAGCAAGAAAAGTTTAAATTAAAGCTGTCATTTACCTGCCTGTTGTTGCATATATAATACAAGTTGTCACAGGTGGTATCAAACTGAGTTTCTTTAAGTACATTAATTCTGTTCCTTCCAGGTCCATAAATCTAATGAGACCTTTTGTGCTACTCTACAGTCAATCTTTCACCTGAATGTAGCAATCCTCTTTCCTGCTATTTATTGCTCCTGGGTCAGGCCAAAAGATCCACCCCGTGGTATAAATTTGGAGGTTGCATATGCCACACTGTTACTTTGCTGTTTATTGTTCTTTGTATATTTTATCAAATTAAGCATGAGCAATTCTACCACAATGAGTGCAATTCATGCCATAAATTTAGGGTGGAATTCACTCTGTGGAAATGCTCTCATGAGGCTCTTGGGTACTGCTTAAACAACATTTAAATCCATGGATTTCCCAGTGATCTTGGAGTACGCTCACCCATGGGGCTCTGCCGTGCCCAGGGGTGGGACTACACAAAGGTAGCTTGGAATAATGACATTTACTGTAGGTAATCCATCTTCTTCAGGCAGGTTGAAGTGGAACACAGAGTCTTATTCAGGCCACAGATAAATTTCTCTTGCCATGAGCAGCATGATGATTTCATTGAAGAAGTATTTTGAAAGTTAACTGCAGTGAAAGCACAGCAGAAGCTTTCCAACATCAGCTTGGCTGATAGAGGAGTTTTAAAGAAATGCCAGAAATAATTAGTTGTCCTTAGGATTTAATCATGTGCAAAATGTTGATTTAAGTGCTACCAGTTGTTGCTTGAAAGCCATCTGAGAATGAAATTATCACTTAATACATCTTTTGTGCTGGCTCTTTTGGGAAATACCATTTTTCTTTGCATGTAACTGCCTGAATTTTCATCAAAGAGCCTCTGTACTCTCTGGGTTCAGAACGTCTGACACACTGGAGGACTTTTCAGAGACCAGGGTGAACTTGAGTTTCTTTGCTGGTGGTTTTTTTTCATTTTTCCCTTGATGTGGAGTCTCCTAAGGAATGGATTCTTTGTGCTATACAAGCCAGCAAATTAGAATGGGGAGCTCTTGTGGTGCCCTGTACTGTCAGGATGTGTGACAGCTGCTGTGGACAGGCACTGGGGAGGGAGAATTCATCCATGTGGAGCTCTGTGTTCCAACAGATCCACTCTGCTCTCAGGATCTAAGCTGGCAGGCTTTCAGCTGAAGGAGGCACCTCTGCATGGTGGTGTGATACTGGTGGATCTAATCAGAGCATTAAAGCATCTCCAGGGAATCACAGAATCACTGAACCATGGAATTGTTGGGGTTGGAAGGCACCTCTGGAGATCATCCCTGTTGCCAAGGCAGGGTTGCCTGGAGCAGGTGACACAGGAACACATCCAGGTGGGCTTGGAAGGTCTCTAGAGACACTCCATGTCCTCCCTGGGCAGCTGTTCCAGAGCTCTGCCACCCACAAAGTAAGGAAATTCTTCTTCCCTTTGAGGTGGAACTTCTCATGGTTCAGTTTGAGGCCATCTCTGCTCATCCTGTCACTGAAAATTCTGGCCCCATCCTCTTCACCCCCACCTGATGTGCATCCAGCACCCTGACATCACTTGTTATCCATGATGACTTTTTTTTACCTTTTCTTTTTATATACCTTTTTTTTTTTTTTATATATACCTCTTTTTTAGATACCTTTTATATATTCTCAATACCCTTAACATACATACTTGTAATACTATAAACTTAGTATCTTAACATAATTCTAAAATTTTTTTGGCTGTTCTAAGCAAAAAGAAACCCAACAAAATCCTAAAAACCTCACCATTAAAAACCAAAAAATCTTATGCTTTCTTAAAAATCTTATATCTTAAAAATAAAAGCCCCCTCTAAAACATATCCTATAAACAAAAATTAAACCTATTTTAAAAAAACCCTTTAAAATAGAAAAATATGATGTTATTCATTTAAGACTCTCATTAAAACAATTTTGTTAAATATGCCAATTTGCAAAATCTATATGCAATCTATGATATTTATAAATTTCAGCATCTTCCACCGAACAAATTATTACACCATAAAAACACTTGTTAAATACCAAAATAAAAACCCTTTATCCCTTAACCATGTCTAACTCTTAACACTAAAACCAAAGCAAAGGCATCACCAGCAGAGTCAGCCCCTACTGCAGCCCAGGACAGAGCTGGGAGATGCATCCTAAGTGAATGATTTTCCTTGTTGGAGCTGCCTGTGTAAAGTCTTATTAATTTTTGGGTAAGAAGACATTGATTATCTCAGACTGATAATCCTTTTTCCCAGTGACTGGGTGGTTGGTGGAGTGGCTGCCCACCAAGCTGGAAAAATGGCAAAGTCAGCATGTGGGACTGCTTCAAGAAGCTTCTCTTTGCTCTGAAAATCCACCAGCTCAACACGAGCACTTGCATGTGTGTGGGGGCATGGTTTGGCTCTGTTCTTGAGGCAAACATGTTGCCAAGGAGAAAAACAAACTCAGCTCACTAATACTACAACCATTTCATTTTTTTTGGATGCTTTTTGGGGGTAGCTGGGCTGGCAGGTGCTAAGTAAGAAGCTTTCCAGTCTGGGATAATGGGCTCATTCATAATTATTGTGGGCTTAATTATAATGGGCTCATTATAATTATCGTATCGTAATTAATTCATTTGGGGTTGACCACTGAACTCCCAGCAACCAAAGGCTGTCAGATGGGCAGTGAAATATAAAAATAACCTTCAAATAATGGCATAGGACCCCACAAGAGTTGTGATGGCTGTCATTATTTAGGACTATTGCCATCATTGCTTTTTTATTTCCTGTACAGGGTTTACTGTGTCCAGAGCACTTAGAGCTGGTGGTGAGTTTTCTCCTTTGCAATGTCATTAGTGGGTGTTTCATTTTGATCAGGGCAGCATCAGTGGGGGCGTTCAGTATTTAAAGTTTAGGAATAGCTTTTTAAGACAAAACAGAAGGTAAGGAAAAGTGGCTAATCATGGGCTTTAGCCTTTTTCACCCTCACAGCCCCTTAGTGCTAATCATGAAAATCAGCAGACATTCCACAGACACGGGGAATTATGGTTTCCATACAAGATGTCACTTCTGTTTATGCCTGGCATGCTCTATTTTCCTAACTTTCTGTATGGTCCCTGCCCACAACAGAAGGCACGTGTGGTTTGGGAAGGGCCCCATCTCCTGGTATTTCATATTTTATGAAACCACAAATACAACAGCCTTACAAGCTCTTGAAATGAAATACAATTTGAGAAATGTAATCCATTACCATCATAATAGAATTTCTATAAAAATAATAAAAGAAAAACAAGAGAAAATAGGTCCTGAAAGTTATAGGCCAACTGGGAAGTCGTTGTGGCTTTGGCCTAGCTATCACCATGTCAAACCTCAGCCTTGTCCCAGGCAGCAATCTAATTGTAAATTATGTATATACAGAACATCATTTCTTAGCTTTGGCTTTTCGTGACCCCCTTCCTTGCTTTCCCTTTCTTCACTCCAACCTGACACGTAAGAAATATTGAAGTGTTTGCACTAATGGAGAAATGACAATGTGCAGTCAAACTTAAACCAGCTGTTTCCCCACACTGGGAGCACAAAGAGCCAGGCTGGGAATATTTATAGCTTGACTGGCCTCTAGTGAGCCAGACGCTGATTGCCTGAGTTTGCCACCATGGCCTTGAGGCTCAAAGCAGCTGTGGGTTGCAGGATAGCTGGGGAAAGTTAAGGGGAAGAAAATAAAGAAGAAAATGTTGAGATTTAATTAGCCAAAGTTATTGTTTGATTGAATGGTCGCTGTGTGCACGGCTCTGTTAAAAAAAAACCCACTTTCTGTTGTGTTTTCAGGACACAACTGCTCTGTGTGTGTGCTGTCACTGGAGAAAGGAGCCAGAGGGGCCCCCAGGTGACATCTGTGAGTGACCCTGAGCACACACCGAGCCCAGGGCACCCCACACAGAGGTGTTTGCCCCAGCTTTGGGTGCCCTGTGTGCAGGGGGATGCCCCATCCCAGCCTCTCCATGGGCATGGCCTGCTGGGGCTGCTGGACCATGCAAAGCCCTCTGTGGAGCACAGCAGTGCCATGGTTGAGTGGCCCAGGGGGGACTGCTCTGCTCTTCTTTTTCCTTTTGTCTTCTTGGGATTGCTTTTGACACCTTACAGCAAAGATCAGCAGATGGTTAGCATGGTTTCAGCTCCAGTTCAAGCAGCTTTAGCCAATGGTGTGTTTGAGGGACTTCCCTGACTTCCACAGACCTGGCAGCTGGTTCCCACCCTGCCCATCCCTTTTCCAGTTATTCACCCTCCCATTTATTTATTTCTTTGTGTACAGATCCCCAGCCCAGGCCACTGAGCAGCTGGGCACGAGCCTGTGGGAGCACCCCAGGGTTATTTCAACCAGTGTGAGTTTTCTGGCATTTCCATGCCTCTCGTGCTGGAGTTCTCTGTGGGAAATAATTGCTTTCACCAGGAGTCTTGGAAGGGAGTCCAGAGGAGGCTCCAGGATGAGCAGAGGGATGGAGCAGCTCTGCTGGCAGGAAAGGCTGGCACAGCTGCCATTGTTCAGCCTGGCCAGGAGAAGCTTTGGGCTGAGCTCAGGGTGGCCTTGCAGGGCCTGAAGGAGCCCCAGGAAAGCTGCAGAGAGACAATTGCCAAGGGCTGCAGGGCCAGGAGCCAGGGACTGGCTGCCAGGGGCAGAGGGCAGGGCTGGATGGGATATACCCAACCCATTCTGGGATTCTGTGATCCTCTGACAAGTGCTGAGACCTCCAAAATCACCCCTGGAAGTGCTTTTCAGTCTTAGCACAGGCTCCTTCTCACCTGGGAGCATCTGGCTGTCCCCACTCTACTTCAGAGTAATAAATTTCAGAGAAGCTTAAGGCTTTGTCTTCATGGGCCACTTTTTCAATGACAAACTCCTTGGGGAGGAAGCACAGACCAAATCCACGACAACTTGAGTGGCTGCAATGAATGAGGATGAGGCTGAGCAAGCTTTGCAATGCCCCCCAGTATGAGCTGACCTTGTAGCAGCCTCTGTAATCCAAGCTGTGCTTATTAAAGAAGCTTGTGAAGACTTGTAGATATTTGGAGAATACATTTTTTCTCACTTATTTCCCTCTGAAACTCAGAAATACTGAACAGAGGAGTTTATAATATGGGAATGACACGTGTAGGGCTTTGCTGGTTCATAATCTGAATTTCTCTGACACCTTGCACTTCAGCACAACACAGGTGTTTTATGGGGAAAATAGTAGCATGGTGAAAAGGAAAAAATGTGTTAAATACATTTATTTATGAACTTACATCTGCTTTCATCAGAGTCAATGGCTGGCAAAATCCCAATCAGCTTTGGTAGGAATGGGTGATAAATTCAACTATCAAATCAGCTTGATTTTAAGTAACCCTGCATAAAGATGAGGCTTTCAGGTCCAAGAAAATAATACTTTCTCAGCAGATATTTATCACCTCAAGACTGGACAGAGTGTTCTTGGATACCATGATTGTGTGTAGCCTTACCTCTTTTTAATTTTTTTATTTTTTTATTTTTTTGGTAAATTCCAGGTGTAACACAGTGTATTTACAAAGGGCAAAAATAACAGGCAGCCATGAAGAAAAACATCTCTGGTTTCATTTCAGACCTGGAGCTGGGGATGAATCACTGCAGAGCTGCACCCTTCATTCTGGACACACTTTTGAAAAACTGCTTTTCCACCCTGCTTCCCCGGTGGTTCAGAAATAAAGCAGACTCACAGAAAGTCCTAAAACAACCCCTTTGTAGACAATCACTCTCTTGTTGTTCTGGGCACTAGAAACACCATTTTCTAGCATCTGCTTGCATTTTCAGTTTTGCTTTTTGTACTGTAGAAGTTTGTTCCAGGCAGTTGAGTTAAGCCCTGGCTCAGTGGTTTAGGGCATACACTCAATTTGAAGTACCAGAGTAGTCCTGTTAAATCCCATGGAGTTGATTCCGTGCCTGCAATTAAGCGTGGTCTTAGGAGATTTGATGGATGGGGGATTTTCTTGTCCACCCAGTGAGCTAAAGGGACAAAATTCTTGACCATCTGCTTCTGGATTTTAATGAAAAGTTATGACTTATTTATGATCTTCTTCCCCACCCCTGTCTGTTTATATTCAGATCAGAAAAAGCATCTCAGAAGCCCTGTCAGATTGCCAAAAGCTCTGTGCTACTGGATCTTTCACATCATTCACTGCTCAGTGTTTACAAGAGTGTTTTTAATGCACCATTATGCCTGTAGAAGTGCTGTAGGCTGCTACTGATGGGATATTTCACTTTCTAGTCCTTTTATCCCAAGTTTCTTTCCCCAGGAAAAAAAAATAAATTACTGTACCAGTTAAAAGTAAAGGATGTTGCTATCTCTCTGTTTCCTAAAAATTCAGTAACAGAATTGCTTTTGGGAGTCGGGGTCCACATCTGCACAGGTGTAAGGGCAGTGGGTGGAGGATGTTTCCAAATATCCATAATTTAAAGAGCAGACTCACTCATGCATTTATGCCATTTGAATTTGTGAAAGGGAAGCAGAAAAAGCCAACATTTCACTCACAAGGAATCATCACAAAAGCTCTCCTTCAGTGTTTATGTCTGACACAAAAAGCAGCTTTGTTTTGCTCCACTCTGTTTGGACAGAAACAGGCTGCATCCCAGGGTTATATTTAGTGGTGTGTGGTAGGGGAGCAAACCTAAACCTAAGAAAATATTGCCCAAGTGCTCTGGTTGTGAGAGGAAGGGTTGAATTCACCACCATGCAGTGGCAGGTGTTGATTGTGTTTTCTTTCGTGGTTGTTTTTCAGTCCTGGGGCTGACGGGGCAGCTGCAGGGCTTTTACACAGGGCAGATTTCATATGGGATGTGTTTAGAGGCATCCTGGAAAAAGTGTGTGAAGCCAATGTTTTCCAGGCAACATTCAGTGCCTTCTTCCTTCTCCTGAAGATGATGTTGTCAGCCACTGAATGATCTCTGTGATAGATGCTATTTTTAAACTGAAAGTCAGCAGCAGTTGATATTTTTCTTTATCTACCTTACCTTATCTACCTTAACACAGAAAGATAAAATTAGTAGAAACACTTTCTTTGTAAGAAAATTGTGCTATACTTTGTATTTTCTTTTAGTATTTCAGATGTGCACTAGTTTTTTCATCTTTCATCTTTCCATCTTGGTTCTTTTTTTAAAACTCTCATGTGAGAATTAGAACTGGATTAGTTCCTGAACCATGATAGTGCTGAGCAGTCAACACAGCTGAACCACCTTTTAACCATGGCTTAAAAAGGGCTCAAGAGAGCTGGAGAGGGACTTTGGACAAGGACCTGGAGTGCCAGGACAAGGGGGAAAGGCCTTAAACTGAAGGAGGGCAGGGCTGGATCTTGGGATGTTGGGCAGGAATTGTTCCCTGGCAGGGTGGGCAGGGGCTGGGATGGAATTGCCAGAGCAGCTGGGGCTGCCCCTGGATCCCTGGCAGTGCCCAAGGCCAGGCTGGACATTGGGAGCACCTGGGACAGTGGAAGGTGGCCCTGCCATGGCAGGGATGGAGCTGAGTGATCTTTAAATTCCCTTCCCACCTAACCCATTCTGCGATTCCATGATTCCATGGATCTGTGACTTGCCTTTTGTTTAGTGAGACCACAGCACAATTTCAGGAGTTAAATGGCAGGACTAAAAGAAAACTTGTTAGTAATGAGGTATTGCTAAAGAAACCAAACCCCAGCTAACACCCTTCTTCCCTTGCCAAACAACCTCTTTACATTTAAAGGTATTCCCCATGGCTGAGTTCTTTATTTTGATTTTTGTAACAATTTTTCTCCCTCTGATGAAACACGTTGTAGACATTAAATTAAGGGACAAATATGTCTGTGTCTGCCAGAAAGAAAACTGTGATGCAATTAAAATGCCATTAGGGAACCCCCTGTGGGATGTTAAACCTAAAGACTCTATTCAGAAAGCAAAGCCAAAATTAAAGAGGTGTCTGGTTGCAGATCCTCTGCAGATTTCCCTGTCTTGACTGCAGTACCATGGAGACTGAGCTAGTCAGGAGCTGAAAGGTTTTTCCAGTCATGCGTGTGGTATTTTGAATCATGGCTTTGGCAAATGTTCCTCTTTTTTGTGAGCCTTACATAGAAATGTGAATACATTGCATGACATGAAGTGCAACTGAGTGTGGAGCAACGATGGCAGTGGAGGTGGGCAGCTCTCCAAGCCTTGGACTGCTTGGACAACGGCAACTAAGAATAGTTTTCCCCCAGAAAATATGGAATAAGTGCATTTCTGTGTTTCTCAGTTGTCTGTGAGATGTTTGGAGAGGGAAATGCAGCTCCTTGCAGCCACCAGCTCACGACCAAGCCTCCATTCCGTGTCTGGAATTAAATTATTAGTATTTATAATTTCTGGAGAGATATGACAGCCTGATTCTTTGATAATAGAAATAAATATATGGTCCATTGAACCTGGAACTGAAGGAATGTTCAGGAATCTGAAGGGGCACAGGGAGGGAGGTCCTGGGTTTTCCTGGTACTCTACTCCCAGTTTTCCATTTCATTCCAGGTGATACTAATAAAGACTGGAATAATAATGGAAGCACCCCTTTCTTGTCTGCCTAGGAATTCTCCAGATGACTGCAGCGTGGCAAAAGGAGGGAAGATGGTCAGCAGCTCAGACAGTGTGGGGATGAGCTATGGGAACTACATGGAGGAGAAGCACGTTCCACCCCCAAACATGACGACCAACGAACGAAGAGTCATTGTGCCAGCAGGTTAGACCCTCTACACCAAAACTGCAAGCTGAAAAAGCTGCATTTCCCTCCAGGCCACTAAGATTATTTAAGAGTGTTTGGAGGAAAAGTGGTGATGTGGGTGATCAGGAGGAAAAGAGCAGTAATTTTAGGGGTTGTTGAGAGAATGAGCTGAGGAGGATCACAGTGAGGACATCTCCTCAATCTGTTCCTCTCATTTCAGCAGCAGAACGAGCTGATAACCAGCACTCAGATCTTATCTGACTCCTGTAGCTCCTTTTGGAGGATTTCACCCCAAAGAGGGCAAAAAGAAGAAGCACCTTCATTTTTTATCCTTTAGACAAGCTTGGCTCAGGGTGTGTGTGAGAAAGAAATGATCCCCGTAGCACAGATTATCTTCAAATACCAAAAAGTAGATGCTGTGGGATCAAACAGGGCATGAAGAGCCTTTATGTGAGTTATCCCCTGAGTCTGGGCAGCATAAAACATTTTAATAAGCAAACTGACAACTCCACTGCAATGTAAGAGCACAGTTGAGAAATTCTTGGTCAGCCTTGGCAGGCTTGGCTGGGGGATTCAACAGTCCATGGGACAAGAAGGCTGCTGCCTTCTGCCTTGTCCTCCAAACAAACCTGGAATATTTTGCAGAGTAATTAATGTGCCTGTTTCCAAGTCACAGCATCATGGCATCTGTGGGTGTTCCTAAACCACAGGATCTGCACAGGGTAAACTCAACACCTGCAGCCAGGAGGGAATGTTTTGCTGCTGGTTCCTCTCCAGCAGAGAGGTGCCTGTCTGAAATATTTCTGCCTCTGCCAGGTTGCTTAATATTCTTACAGTTTTTCAGTTGCTTAGACATGCAAGAGTACTGACTGTGGCCAGTTTTGCAAGCTGTGATTATTTCAGTTATTTGTCAAGAAAGGTGTGGACAAATCTGTTGCAGTGTTCTCTGCAATGGTATTGTCAATTCTGTTCTGGAGACAGGAGAGTGATAATAATAATAATTATCTGAATAATGAGTGTCCTGCCACCACTGAAATACAAAGCTTCTGAATGTTCTCCTAAAACATTTCTCTTCCTGGTGTTTGGCACTTTTTTAAAATAAATTAGTTATCCTAGCATGGTTAGCTCACCAAGGGATTTTTTATTTAGTGTATTCTTGGAGGTGTGTTTGAGGAGAATGACTCTTAAGGAGCAAGATGGTCACTGTCACAGCCTTGCTGTTTGGAGGCCACTTGAAGAAATTAATGGATAAAAATCAGTTGGTTTTGATTATTGCATAGGCAGTGTGCAGGTCATGTGGTAAAGTTAGAAGTAAAATTCACATTTCCAGCTGTGTTAACTTTCTATTAATCATAATTAAAGAGGGATTTAGAAATTGTAGACATAATGAAAATATTTTGGTAAATTTCCTGGTGTTTGGTTGTTTACTTCAGAGCAAACTGAAGATTTCAGAGTCCTCTGCTGTAGGTGTGGGAAATCTCATCTTGATCCAAGATTTACCATCAGGCTTGCATCCCTCTAGATTCCTGCTTATTTCATAGCAGATAGAGGCATTATTTTAAGTGTTTTTTGGTGGAATTCAGGAGTTCTCCACCTCTTTTAGACCAGCCTGAACAACAGTAAAAATAGAGGGAATGGCACTGAAATTAAGCCCTAGAAAAGTTATTTAGGCTGCCATTCATGTCCCAGATTTTCATGGATGGACAACAGCCAATTGACCTCCACAGTGCTCCATTCTCAGCCTTGAGGTTATCACAAAATCACAGAGTCATTAAGATGATGAGGAAGAAAGTCTTGAAGAATTTTTTTTCCCCTTGGCTTTAATCTTTTCTTTGCAAAAAGTATAAATTCTTCATGGTATGAGCTGAGGGACCTTCATGGTGTTGGTTCCTTACTCAAGAGCAAGGAAAAGTCAAATGGGAGAGAAATAGAAAATGGGGGAGTTTAGAGGGAAAGGAAAAAAAGCTTAAGTTAAAATTAAGGATTCATTAGAAAACATTTTACTAGAAATCTCAATTGTTTGGGGCTCTTTTTCCCCAGATGGTTTTGCCAATACTTCAGGTATTGAGTAAAAACCCTCGCAGGTGTAACAATGTACAACACAGCAGTCTGAGGGAAAAAAAAAAAAAAAACCAGAATATTTTAATATTCTAATATTATTAACTAAAAACCCATTCTGGTTTGTGAAGTAACTGCCCAAATCTGTGAGTACTCATTTAGCCTGCACCCAAGAAAGATTCTTGGGTGGAAATTTCACTTGAATAAAAATAAGGATCGAACAGAGTTTTGAAAATTGTTCAGCTACATCTTGCAGTGCTGTTGGTGGGCCATCAACTCTGTTAATCTGTGGCTAAAAAGGCCTAAAAACAATGAGGCAGAAGAGCTGAGTGGAGAAGGAGCTCACTTAAACAGGATTTTACACTCAAGAGCTCACAGCTCTCCACAGTTGTCCTCCACTCAAGACGCCCAAATTAACTCCTCCAGCAGCCAGTAAGGAGGGGATTATTTAGATTATTATTTGCTGTTCCAGTGGCTCAGCAATTCCCCTTTCCCTGCCTGATTTTCCTGTGTGTGACCCCGCAGACCCCACGCTGTGGAGCACTGACCACGTGCGCCAGTGGCTGGAGTGGGCGGTCAAGGAGTACGGGCTGCCGGACGTGGACATCCTGCTCTTCCAGAACATCGACGGCAAGGAGCTCTGCAAAATGACCAAGGATGACTTCCAGAGGCTCACCCCCAGCTACAACGCTGACATCCTCCTGTCACACCTACACTACCTCAGAGAGAGTAAGCCAGCCCTCCGTGGTGCCTGCAGTCAGTCCTGGATCTGTTGCTGTGAATAATTGGGATTTCAAATGTCTTGTGCAAGTGTTGCCGTTCCTAAGAAAGTTGCAGGGAGCCCAACCCAAATCCTGTTGGTTTTGATGGAAAGATTCCCATTCATTTCACTCATGTTTATCAAAGAGAAGAATTGGGGACTCTTTCTATGTATCCATCTCAGAGAAAAATCGAGTTGAAGCTCAGCATATTCAGCAGGAAGAAAAATCACATGGGGTTCAGTGCTAATGTTTTTTCTGGTCACATACTCATTTCTTTCCATTTTAACTAAACGAGAGTGCAAACATTGATTCATAAAGTGATTTCCAGGCATGATTCTAAGGACTGGCAGCAGTTTGCTGTACTCTGGGTAGGATTGGGAAGATTCGACTGAATTGAATAAAAAAAAAATAAATCTGTAAATTCATGGAAAAAAGGAACAGCCCCTGAAGTCCAAATGCAAATTATTTAATTATATTAATGCAAATTATAATAATTGTAGTGCATGGCTAGAATTTCAATGGGAGAAAAGGGACTAGGGACTATCTGGATTGAGGGCTTTCACCTAAGCTTGAGAAAAATTTGCCTCAGTTTAAAGAAGTTAAAATGAACATGGTTTTTAGAGAAAAAGCCACCAAGCATTGCAACACCAGTGCGGTGCAGTCTCCTCCACACGCACACTGTCAATAACCAGCCAGAAATTTTGTGCATTCATAACTATAAATTATGATACTGGATAAATGAATGCCTTAATTTACCCTGTAGCCCACACACCTCCCTCCAAACTGCAGGCTGTTGATAGATTCGCATTCAGGCAATCCTGTCAGGGGAAAATATGGTTTAAAAAGATAATTCACGATTTTTTTTACATTTTGGTGTTGCTTTTTGTTTTGTTTTGTAGCTCCTCTTCCACATTTGACTTCAGATGATGTTGATAAGGCCTTACAAAACTCTCCACGGTTAATGCATGCTAGAAACACAGGTAATGCTGGCACTGCTCCCACTGCTGTAGGTCATCTTCTAAAAGCACAGGATTCCTTTCCATGGGCTGCTTGCTAAATAAATGGAAGTGGTGAATCAGGAGGGAGGCGAGAGAACCCCCTCCCTGCTGTCTGTGTGTTTTCTGCACAGACACACAGAGAAAAGGTGAGATCACGCAGGGCCAGGTGGTGCAAAAATGGTGCAGAAATTTCTCGTGTCCTGCAAGAGAAGGGGGTCCCTGCCACAGCATAAAACTGCAGCTTTGAGGCCTTTTATCTCATTTTTTTGGTCCTTCTGTCCGTTCTACTGTCAGATCTTCTCCATGGATCCCTAGAAGTTTCTTGGAGCTCAAAAATGCTTTGGGCTCTGGGGAATGGGGATGTCTCCCCTCCCATGAAATAAATGGAAATCAATAAAATTGCTCTTTAGGCAGTTAGCTCATCTCATTTTGTAGCTGCTGTGAGACTTGAGCAGGGAATTCCACTAATCTGATGTTGTCATTGCCACTAAGTCTGTTCTGAATTTAAAATGATTTTTGTTGATATTCACTGTTCTGTTAATTTGGCCCAGGAAAGTGTTGAGTGTAGGCAGGAGAATGACACATGCCTTATCTGTCTTTCAGGATATAAAATATTTATGAAAATAACTCAGAATCTATTTTAACTTGCTCTAACAGTTGTGCAACAGAGGATGGCATGGAATTGTACAAATAATGTGGTTTATATCCCTACAAAAGATGTTTGGAATATTGCATGATCATGCCTGAGGGTGTTAGTTACCTACAGTGACCAGAAATAACAATTCTCTATGAGAAAGGAAAAAGATAATACAAAGGATAATGCAAAAGACAAAGAAAACAAAACTTGGATTGCAATGCTTCTTTCATATTTTATTTTGTTTTTCACCCTGAGTGAGTTTCATAGCAGAATTCACTGGATTAGAAGATCTTTCCCTGAGATTAGAGGTTTGCCACTGGTCATAGTGGCAAAGTTCTGCTGTGGGCTCTAGGCCTGCTGCAAACCCCACCAAAGGAAACAAAATTTGTTTTCCATTTACTTTGATGTGGTTTGGAATGAGATTTAAGTCCTTTTTAAAAATAGATGGACTTGATGGTCTTTTCCATCTCTGGCTTCAGAGATTTTAATTTGCCAAGCAGATTCCACTTACAGATATACACCCAAGTGTTGTTCAGCAGTTCTGTGTGTTATCTTTTTTCTCTATGTGTGCACTGACAATGATACTCTGAAGTTCATTTCACCAAAATGAGATTATCTATCACTGGGGAGTGTGAATAATATCGTGCCAATCATCAGCATATGGGAAATTAGTTGGTCAATTTTCAGTGGACCACAAAAGAGTTAGAAAAAAGTTCTTGAAATCAGCAGTAATTGACATTTTTGATGTTCCTGGAGAGGGTCATTAGAAGTCCATTGGTGGAGTCAGAGCAATTTCAATGCCTGAGAAAAGGGAGATTCCATTTCCTACATCAAGCTCAATACTTTTCATTTTTTCACTCTGGGGAAGATTAATGAGATATCTGAGGGTCTGAGCCAAAAGTCTCTGTTGAAAATATGGACCTTTCTGGGAATGCACTAATGAAGAAAAAGAGGTTTTATTTCAGAGGATACAAAGCCACCTTCCCAGGTGGAGGTGGCTGGGGTAGAAGGGATTTCCTGAGCTTGACTGTCTCCTTCTTAAAACAGATTTTGCACAGACTTTTATCCAGTAATTTTAATGGATTTGCTTAGATGTAAAGATTATTGGAATGAACTTTTATATATAAGAATCCAAAGGCAGAAATTAGTTATGCAGAGTCTTCATTCATTCGTTCACTCTACAGGAGGGGAAAATTTTGGTGGATTTAGGGACTGTGGAAATGAATCTTTAGGTGTTATGTCCTCTTCTTTCTCTTCAGGAGGTGCCACTTTTATTTTTCCAAACACATCAGTTTATCCAGAAGCAACACAAAGAATTGCAACCAGGCCAGGTATGAACAATGACCGCTTTTTTTGTGTGCTGTCATCTTACTCATTTCATCTCTTGAAATATCTCATTCTTTTTTTCCTTCAAGTCCCTTTTCATTAATCCGAGTCTCTGTTTTGAACACACACATTATATACCTATATCACATATATATGTGTCTGTATAATTGTGTAGAGTGAAATCATTAAATAGAGCACTTTAATAAGTCCATTTCTTCCATAAATCTCTGTCTTTGAAGAAATTGTATCAACTTTATAAAGCATCAGGGAATCAAAAACCTGAGCTCTGTTCACTGGTTCTGTTGCACTGTCCCAGGTACAGTCACTCATCAATGCCCTTCAGCTCTCTGTTTGTAAAAAGAAGTTAAAATTCCCTTTTATTTGAAGTCTCTTCTGGAAAAATACTCTAAAGATGCAGCATTTTTGCTTCTCCTGCTACCTACGTTTTATTTATGTTTGAGGCATGCAGAAACCATAACAATATGACTGTGAGTTAAGAGTCTTAAGTAAAATCAAAACGTCAGGAAGTTCCTAATGCTCAAAAATTTGAAACCTGTGAAAGTTTTGTAGATGAGCAGATTTGTGAAATGCTAATGGGAATAATTAAAGAAGGTGAGGATGTGGCTATGAAGCCAAAGATTTTCCTTTTTATCACCCTTCACCACAAAAAATGCTGGAAAAATGCCTAATCTGGACATTTGCTTTTCCAATAATGAGTGCAGAGTACTAAGGGACGTCAAGAGAAGTTGCAGAAAATACTGAATTTAAAGGAAATCCATTAGTGAGCCAGAGGCAAAAATCCAAGTGCTCTGAAGGGACATGCACTGGAATTGGCTGAGCTCTGGTGAAAAGATACATTGTCACATTAAAAAGAAGGGGGTTGAACTGCAATTACTTTGTTTGTGCTCTAGGGTAGAGTCCAGGAAGGGGCACACAGATACTATTTTATGTAGCCTTGTATACATGTATATATGCATGTCTGTAGATTTGGTAATTGATAATTAGAAGAGAGAGAAGAGGAAACAACTACCAGGCCATTACATCAACAAATTCAAGTTGTTTGGATCCTTGGAAATCAAACCCTGCTAGATTTCTTTGTTTATGCTGGTGGCTAAAAAGGGAACTGCTGATTCAGTGCATACATTTGGCTTTCATAAGGCATTCACCAAAGCGCCCCACAATTATTTACAATAGAATTTAAATCAGTCTATCATAAGAAACAAATTAAGAACTGTTTAATTAGCCTGTCACCAGTAACAACCATCTTAAATTGGGATTGTTAGGCCTGGCCAAGAGAAGCTTTGGGGTGATGAAATCGTGGCCTGGAGGAGCCCCAGGAAAGCTGGAGAGAGACAATTGCCAAGGGCTGCAGGGCCAGGAGCCAGGGAATGGCTGCCAGGGGCAGAGGGCAGGGCTGGATCTTGGGATCTTGGGCAGGAATTGTTCCCTGGCAGGGTGGGCAGGGGCTGGGATGGAATTGCCAGAGCAGCTGGGGCTGCCCCTGGATCCCTGGCAGTGCCCAAGGCCAGGCTGGACATTGGGAGCTCCTGGGACAGTGGGAGGTGTCCCTGCCATGGCTGGTCTGGGAATTAATTGATCTTTAAGGTCCCTTCCCACCCAAACCATTCCATGATTCCACGATTTTGTTGTTATTTAAACACAGAGATTCCTGTTCACAATTCCTGTCCAGGTACCCAGGAAGTTCATTAGGGAGGAACAACTTGGCAATATATTAACAACTGAAAACACAAGTTGATAAATGCAGCACAAGTTGTTTGCATATCTTACTGCTTCCAAATTATCCCCCTTCACTCATGAAGGAACAACTTAACACAGTCATCTTTATTTATGGCACAGTGACAGCCACTGCTCTGCTCGTGGGCCAAAGTGAAAAATGTGAACAAATTAAGAACCACAGTGGAGAATCCCGTGGGAAATGTGGCTGTGCCATTAAATTCCCCAGCAGTGTGGCCTTGCATGGAAAGCTGTGTCAATCACCCCTTATCAAAAAGGCTCTTTGCAGACTTTGGAGGTGCTTAGAAACGCCTGGGAAAGCCATGGGAGTATGGAAAAATCTTTGGAGCATGTTGAGAGATACAGAGGTTTGAAATTGTTCAAATCACAGTCTGGGGTTGAGGAAATGTGATATAATTATCAAAATAAAGAGTGTCAGAGCACACCTGCTTAGTGTCAGTATAAGAAGAAGGGATATTCCAAATAAATTAAACATTTTCCTGGAGCATTAAAGCAGTCTGAGGCACCCAGGAACTCTCAGGGACACTGGGGAATGTCAACACAAATAGGGATGAAAAAACAAAGCAGAACTATAGAAACAATCACCAAATATAAATCCAGAGGCCCCAAACTCTCAGTAATTCCCAGCAGAAGTGAACATGGAACATAAGACCTGAGGGACCTGTTGTCCTGCAGGAAAAACTATTCCAGGATTTCAGGCAAAGGCTGGAATGAGTCTGTCTTCCTCCAGACTTGAATGAAAATCGGGATTTTTTTATTCAAGGTCTATGATTTCCATATTTGTTTCATTCTACGTGTGATAGAAAAATAAAATGTTAATTTTCCCTAGAGGAAAAAGTCCTGAACCACATATCAGACACAGTGAGCTCATTCATTTCAGCATTTTTATCTAACTCACATTTGAAATGACACTTGGGAAACAAAATGCTTCGTGTCAACATCTTTCTGCATTCACACAATTACTTGTGGAATTGCAGTTTAGTTTTTGGGTGTCTCTGGTCTTCTGTGCAGAACTAAACATTTTCTACAAAGAACTGTAGTGATTTTGGAAGTACTGTTTTATCTTTCACTATTGAAAGTTGATGGACATATTCAAAGTCAGAATTTTTATTCAGAGAGTAAGGGGTTTTTGCAGAAATTCAGCTTTCTTTCAGGAATTTGGGGGTTTTTTTGGCTTATTCTGTGGCTTTCCTTTGAGTTAAATGTCACTTCAACCAGACTGCAAAGAAGCTTTCCCATAACAAAGCACTGTTCATGTGAGAGCAAAAGCAGACCCTGGGGACAGCCACTTGATGACATGAAAAAGGTCAAAAATGAGGAGTAGGGGGAATAAATAAAGTTCAGTGGGAATCAGCCAAGTCCTGGGGTGCAATTCTGGAGAGAGTAATTAAGCACTGCCATTGTTAAGGCACTACAATAGAAAATGGGAAATGAGCAGGGCTTGGAGTGCAAGGGAGGATTTCTGGAGTCACCCTTAGAACAGAACATGAGGTCTCAGTGACACAATGAGGCTCTCAGGGACACCTGCTCAGGGTTGGTCTCAGCAAACAGGAGCATTCCCATCAGGAATAAGGACATGTGCTGATATTTCATGGACAAGAATTACTGATCAGGAAGAACAAGGGGTTTATCAAGGCACGATGCTGAACCAAGAGTGAAGCTGGAACTTTGCTCTAATTCAAGAAAAGGTGATAACGTGTTTTTTCTCTTCATGGAGAGGGTGTGGTCAAAAGATCATCTTGTGATGTGATGAGTTAAAAGGCAAAACATTTTTCTCACAGTACAGAACTTGTACCAAGTGTGTTTCAAGTGCCACCAAGTACCAGCACACACAGCATTTCCCACTCCTCTCAGGGCACAGGTGTCTGATGGTTTGGAGATCCAAAAAAGGAGAGGAGAGGAGAGGAGAGGAGAGGAGAGGAGAGGAGAGGAGAGGAGAGGAGAGGAGAGGAGAGGAGAGGAGAGGAGAGGAGAGGAGAGGAGAGGAGAGGAGAGGAGAGGAGAGGAGAGGAGAGGAGAGGAGAGGAGAGGAGAGGAGAGGAGAGGAGAGGAGAGGAGAGGAGAGGAGAGGAGAGGTAGGAGGGAAGGAAGGCAGGCAGGAAGGCAGGAAGGAAGGCAGGAAGGAAGGCAGGCAGGAAGGCAGGCAGGAAGGCAGGCAGGCAGGCAGGCAGGAAGGCAGGCAGGCAGGAAGGCAAGGAAGGAAGGCAGGAAGGAAGGCAGGAAGGAAGGCAGGAAGGAAGGCAGGAAGGCAGGAAGGCAGGAAGGCAGGAAGGAAGGCAGGAAGGCAGGCAGGAAGGCAGGAAGGAAGGCAGGAAGGAAGGCAGGAAGGAAGGCAGGAAGGAAGGAAGGAAGGCAGGAAGGCAGGAAGGCAGGAAGGCAGGAAGGAAGGAAGGAAGGCAGGAAGGCAGGAAGGCAGGAAGGCAGGCAGGAAGGAAGGCAGGAAGGAAGGCAGGAAGGAAGGAAGGAAGGAAGGAAGGAAGGAAGGCAGGAAGGCAGGAAGGCAGGAAGGCAGGAAGGCAGGAAGGCAGGAAGGCAGGAAGGCAGGAAGGAAGGAAGGAAGGAAGGAAGGAAGGAAGGAAGGAAGGAAGGAAGGAAGGAAGGAAGGAAGGAAGGAAGGAAGGAAGGAAGGAAGGAAGGAAGGAAGGAAGGAAGGAAGGAAGGAAGGAAGGAAGGAAGGGGAAGACATTGTGGGTAGAATTGTGGTTGGGACAGTGTCTTTCTGGGCAGGGAGTGGAAAAACTGGAGGGGAAAAGTAGTTTTCTTATGTCACCAGGACCTGCCTGGCAGGGGAATCTAGAGAGGAGGTAGAGAACCTTCCATGGAGGGAGGGAACTGGCCAGGCAAGGCAGGACTGCAGGAGATGCCTGCAAACTCCCCACAGCTGAGCCCCCTGTGTGGTTCAGAACTCAGAACCCACTGGAATTATGACCAGAGTAATTCTGGATTTTTTTTGCCAGGTGGTAAAGCCTCTAACTAAGCAGCAGTGTCAATCTCAGCCTGGGCAGGACGACTGCAGGTCACAATGATTCATGTTCTGCTCAGAGATGAGCACCTGTAAAATTCACATTATTTTCTCTGAAACTGTGGAATAGTTCTCAAGAAATCAGGGATACAAGGTTATTCATTATGAAAATGCAGTACAAAAATCAGTTGCAAATCTCAGCAAAAGCAAAGGTTTTGAAGTGTAGGATTCTGGGAGCTGGCAGTACCAAACAGACTAAATAAATTAAATGCAATTTGGTTTTGTATTTTACATTACACTTTATTTCCATGCAATGCTGCTCTTCCCAGTGCTTGGAAATGGGCAGATACATCTGCCTTGCAGCCAGTCTGGGGCTGTTTCTTTGCTTTCTAACTGGTTTCATTTCCAAACATGGATTCTGAAATAAAGCACAAGTGGTGTTGAGAGTCAAGACATCTGCACCAATTTAGTTCCACCAGGTGGGCACTGCTACCTTCCTGAGATCCTGGAAGTTACATAACTCTCTGATTTTTGGCAGTAATTTTAGCTAATGTGTTAAAGTCAGCCGTGGAAAAGCACAGGAAACTGCCAAAGATTTCTAAGGGTAAACCAAACATTTGAATTTACCACATTTGCTTTATGAAGAAAGCTTTTATGGCTTAGGTTTTTCATTTTTTTTAATATGCTAAAGCACTGAAATAAAATAGATGTAACGAGTAAATGAAGGAAAGGGAAATGAAAATTTAGATCTGTAAATTTAAGGAGCTTGTCCCAAGAAGCAGAAAGGAATAAATCAACTAAAGCCTGTCTTCTTAAAAGGAAATACTGTTAGATGCTGGATTTGGGAGGGTTTATGCATAAAAGGAACTCCTGGGGACTTTTCCTGCGAGATCCTAGCACAGATTATTCATGATGTCAGTGTGTGCCATTCCTTGCTGTCCTGGGCTGAGGAAGGGGACTAAAGGGAGAACCCAGAACCTTTGGAAGTGATGAACTCTATCTGGTCTCTAAAGATTCTTTGCAGAACCGATTTCAGTGCAGCTGAGACCTCTGACAACCACAGGCACCTCTGCAGAGCACAACTGTTGTTTTTACTGTTGTTTTCAGAGACAATAAAGATGATAAAGGTTTTAGCAAAGAATTCCCTGCCTGTTTCAGTAATTTTCCAATTCCTGAGTCCCCTCAAACGTGTCCTTTTTGGACATACCCACTTTAGGCCTTATCTGCATGAATAAGTGTCTTTTTCCTTCACAGATTTGCCTTATGAGCAAGCCAGGAGATCAGCATGGACGAGTCACAGCCACCCCAGCCCTCAGTCAAAAGGTAAAAGCATCTGCACAGCTGGGGAATAAATGGATTAGATTCCAAATGGAATTACAGGAGCTCTGGAGGGGTTTTATCTGTGCATTTTTGGAAAGCCAATTGTATAGGCAATTCTGGGAGGTGTCACTGGGCAGCCACATCCTTCCTTAAACTTCACCATCACCACAGAGCCTTAAAAAGCTTTTTATGAGCTTTAAATCCTGTTTTGTCCATCCTGGAGCAGAGGGCAGCAGGAGATCCAGGCCTGGGGACCTCTCATAGGTTTGGTGAGCAACTTCCTAACTGGAAAAATAATGAAATGTTTTTTTTTTTATAATTTTCAGCTACTCAGCCATCATCCTCAACAGTTCCCAAAACAGAAGACCAGCGTCCTCAGTTAGGTGGGTGTCATTTGGTTTGAATTCCACCTGGGTTTGTTAAATATGATGAGAAACTAAAAAACTGCACAATCTGGTTCAGACCTCTCCAGCTGAAGACCACCAAAACCTCACGTGGGAATGGGATTTGCTCTGCAGCTGGATTTGGGATGGATATAATGTTTAAAGGCAGTGAAAAAAATGGTGGTTTAAAAAAAACCTGTCTCTACAGTTTGGGTACAAAGGTACAAAAGTGGAAAGTAGAGATGTCAAAAGACCCCAGCAGTTGAGATGGCAGCTGTTGGAAAAAGTGCATGAGCCAAAAAGAAAGAAAAGGGAATGGATTACAGGCTACAGAAATCCATTTGAATTCAGCTCCTGAAACACAACAGGAATATTAGAGGGATTCTCAGTCTGTTGGAAAACTGAGGGGAAAGCAGAACTTTATGGATTTGTAGAGTAGTGGTTTAGCAAAATGGGCATCTTTTGTGTTTTCAGAGCAGCAAATCCACGGGGTGGGACCTAATCCCTTGTTGCAAATTCAGCTGTATTTTGGACAGGTATCTGGAGAGCACTACAAAGGTCCTGAGTCAGTCGTGGCTTTTGTTAACAGCAAAAGGTTAGAAGGAGGAAATAAAAGAGATTTAGAGGATATTCTTAGCTCAGAAGACTCTGAGCCAGTTTTTATCACATGGATTTTAAATCATTATTCTGGGTTTTGTTACAGCTAAACAAGACTGTGCATGACCAGTTCTCATTAACTCGTGCACAGACTGCCTGGGAAGGATTACACTGATTTTTGCCCAAACAGTGTTTTATCTAATCTGGCCTTCCAACCACGAGAATCTTCCTAGAAATATACTGATGATTTATGTAAGTCCTGAGGACCTTTTAATGGCTGTGTGTGAGCTGCACAGATGATTTAAATGTGTAAGGAATGTAACCTGATTGTCTTCTTGGCTGTAAAAGCCACAGGGGCTTGCAGCCCATCACTTTGGCTTTGGGCTGCTGTCACAGCCCTCCCTTTTTCCCTGTTGGACTTCAGGCCAAAGTAAGTTTTCATTTCCAGAGGGAATTCCTAGAGGGAAATACTGAGATGCTACAGGCACTGTAAGGCTGACAAAGGCTCTTCTGAAAACCTCAGTTGCAGGGTGAATCCATGGGATCCCTCACTGGAGTCCAGTGACAAAAGAGAATCACAGAATCAGTGAGGTTGGACCTCCAAGGTCATTGAGTCCAACCTGTGACCCATCCCCACCTTGTCACCCAGCCCTGAGTGCCACATCCAGGCCTTCCCTGGACACTTCCAGGCATGGGGATTCCACCACCAGCATGTTTCATAACAAAATTTGCATTCTGAATATAAGTATCTGCACATTACTACAGTACAAAAAGCACACCAAGCTTGAAAGGAGAACATACAAATATTGCCATGCAGAGGGAGAAAAAGGCTTAGGTGTTGGATCTGCTGTCCCATCCCACAGTGCACACTGCCCCTCACAAGGTTCAGAAATAGTACCTACAACATTTGACATCGCTGTTGCTTGATTTTAAATCTTTCTTTCACCATTTTGTAGATCCATATCAGATTCTCGGACCGACCAGCAGCCGGCTTGCAAATCCAGGTGAGAAGGGATTTTGCTGATTTAGGAGGCTTTCCTCTCTTTCACTGCTGAGTGTCACCACTTCAGCTTTAAGACCAGACCTGGAAGGGGATGTCCCTGATTTGAGGATCCCCTCAGCATGGCTCAGGGGGAGCTGATGGTACCCAGTGTGTTGCAGAATTTCTGAATTACACAAGGGGTGGGACTGAGGAAGTTAGAATCATTAAGGTTGGAAAGGACCTCCAAGGACTCCAACCTTTGAAGCTGGAGTTCACTTCAGTTGTCTGAACATCAGGATTTGCTTATGGGGTGTAAGAGACCCCATCTGGTCTCCAGTTACCCTTCCAGGAGGGCACAAATCTTCTAACCACTCTTCATCAGCTGTGTCCCAGATTCTGTTCATCCACATCACAGCATCATGCTGGATATTCCTTGGGGAATACAAAATTTTGGGATGAATAACCCAGGAAAAATATATAGAAAAAAGAAAACAAAAAACCAGGAAAGTGTCATTTATTTGCAAATAATAACTGGGTTAAACACTTGAAAAACATTCTCCCCCCTCAATGGGGTGCATTGTGGATAGGGATGTGTAGCTTAGAAGACTGTCACACTCACAGAATCACTCAGGTGGGAAAACACCTCAAGGATCACCGAGTGCAACCTTGGAGCAGCATGTTTTTGCTAAGCACAAGGGATCACAAGGGATTTAGTAGCTCTGACTGGGAATTGTGCAGATCTCACTGCTCCAAGCCCACAGGACACGCTGTGGCTGTACAGCACCATGATCAACACCACAACCCACCAGGAGGGACTGACACTGTGTGTTCCACCTGTGTTCCTTACCTGGACAGTCCCAGGGCACAACATTCCCTGTTCCACACACATCTCCTCAGCCCCTCCAGCGACAATGGTTCCTTTTACAGCAATTTTACAGCTTTTCAAGGCCTGAAATCGCCAAAATGCTGATCAGTTTCATTTTGTTTTCTCCCAAGTGACATCAAGCACAGTTCTAGATCCACTGACTCTCCAAACAGTTTTGTGTGGCAGAGGAAAGTAATTAAGTGTTAAGAGTAGGATTTTCCAAATGGCCTGAGGCAGTGGGGGTTTCCAGGCAAGACTGGTCTTGACTGGGAGTGGGGGCCTGCATCCCTTTAATTTGGTCATAAATCATGGCTTGCCAAATTTTATCAAGTGTCCCTTTGGTTGACTTCATTACTGTGGGTGACACTTAACACAATCTGGACTGGGATGCTTTTTTAACATTTGGATATGGAATTCCTCCACACCATCATAACTGTGCTTTAACATGTTTTGTGTGTTTATAAATTGGTGGAATTACTCTCTCATTAAAAGGAAATTGACAGCAACCATTTATTTTCATAGGACTATATATTACATTTGGAAGGCAAGTGTTTATGTTAGAACATATGTTGGATTGCTTATTCAAAAAATTTGTGTTTTGTCCAGTGCTGAACTGTTTATTGATTTTCAAAGCCTAATCCTCTTGTTATGTTTCGTGTATTAAAACTTGCATGCCTTGCTCATACCACGGATTCTTTTGTTTGTTTGTTTATTTAATGCATGTTAATGGAACAGAAGAAATTCATTAAGGCCAGTTTGGATAAATACAATTTAAATGAATATGGGTTTCAGTTGCACTGAAGTATAAACTGCTAATGGGTTTCAGATGCTGCTCTTGCTCGATATTGTAATTGCTACTATAAGCTTTCTAAAGAAAAGCTTGTTTATTATACCCACATAGCTGGTTTGAATAAAAAAAAAAAAAAAAGAAAGAAAGAAACCCAACTGATTCCTGGTCAGAGATGTAGTTCAGAGTTAGCACATCCAGGCTGGTTGGCAAATTCTGCTGACACTGTGCTTGTGAAACAGATTGCATCGCCAGCTGCTCAGCTGCATTTTGCATCATTTCAGTGTTGCTTTGTTAAGAAATGCTAAGCTTCTAACATGACTTTCAGTGGCAAGGCCCTTTGAAATCTACTTTCACTTGTCTAAAATGGACAAATCTTGTTGCCCTACCTTACTTTTGTGAAGTTTACAGCAGACTAACTATTTTCTTTTTGCCATGGAATTGGCAGAGAGAGAAAAACACAACAGCAACATTTTGCGTCTTAATGTAAAATAATCATTTAAACTCATTTGAAGCAGAATGATGACAAGGATGTAGTTTATGGACCTTTTCACTGTTCTTGCAATTGTTTTGCCCTCTGGTTGTGTGCAGTGCAACAGCAAGCTAATAAGTTTCCGTTCTGCATTTCCCCAAATGCTGCAAAGGGATGATATGGTTTGGCACAGGCCCAGCTTGCTCTAAACTTCTCCATTTTTGTGTGGGCTCATTCCATAGCAGGGAACATTTAGTTGCAACATAATGCTGTGAGAACAAGCAGAGTGTTACGCAAGTGAAAGCTGTTTGCGCTGAACTTTAGAGATTAGTTTCCTAAATGAGCACTGTATTATTTCCCCATCAATTGTCTGCGCTGAATGACATTAGGTAACAATTAAATCTCCATGGAATGGCATTCTGCCATTCACATGAGGGAAAACACGGCACATTACAATTATCCCTGCTCTTCAGGGTTTCGTGAGACAGTCCTGGGAGAAGGGAGACTGGTTAATAGAATGAATTAGGAGCCAACATCACAACATTTCCTAATGGGGTCCTCGGGGAGAGCCCGCAGAGTTGATGCCTCGCCATTATTAATGCCAGCCCTGACATTCCCGCTTTGTTCCTCCCCACAGGGAGCGGGCAGATCCAGCTGTGGCAGTTCCTGCTGGAGCTGCTGTCGGACAGCTCCAACTCCAACTGCATCACCTGGGAGGGCACCAACGGCGAGTTCAAGATGACGGACCCCGACGAGGTGGCGCGGCGCTGGGGCGAGCGGAAGAGCAAGCCCAACATGAACTACGACAAGCTCAGCCGCGCCCTGCGCTACTACTACGACAAGAACATCATGACCAAGGTCCACGGCAAGCGCTACGCCTACAAATTCGACTTCCACGGCATCGCCCAGGCCCTGCAGCCTCACCCCCCGGAGTCGTCCATGTACAAATACCCGTCGGACCTGCCCTACATGAGCTCGTACCACGCGCACCCGCAGAAGATGAACTTTGTGGCTCCCCACCCCCCCGCCTTGCCCGTGACATCCTCCAGCTTTTTTGCTGCCCCCAATCCCTACTGGAATTCACCGACTGGAGGGATCTACCCCAACACCAGGCTGCCAGCTGCTCATATGCCTTCTCATCTTGGCACCTACTACTAAGTGGGGTGGGGAAAATAAACACCAGGCAAAGCAAAGACGCTTCCCAATGGGATTCGGTCCCTGAGGAGTCGCGATGAACTCTGTTGGAGTACTCGAATTAAAAGTGCCTAAAGAGACAAGTGAAGGTTTGGCTGGGGAGAAAATAACCCAAAACCACGTTAAATATAGATGTCAAAAAGACTTTTTGTAGTAGGGATTTAAAGGAAATAATCCAAGAAGTATTAAGATACTAAAATGTAATGTATATGGGCATCGACTCTGTGGACCAAACAACAATAGACTATTGTAGGTAGAAGCATGAAATGATAAGGAAAACCTACGGAAGCTGGTGGTCTTAAAAAGTTGATAAGCTTGTGTGTAAAGTTTGTTATCATGCTAGTGCAAAACTGGGACAATACTACAGCAATATAAGGATAAGTCTATAGTGACCTAACATACAGTATATGGATCATTACAAAAGAGAGGAAAAGGGAAAAAAAAAAAAAAAGGGAAAAAAAGCCTATCTGTATTTAAAAAACAGAAACATATCAGCAGAAGAGACTGGTTAGTGTGGAAGCTGATTTGGAACAGAACATCAGTGTTGTAATTAAAACCAAATGAGATCCATTCATCAGAGCGAATCAGCTACTCAAACTGTGAAGACAAACCAAACTTTCAGATTCCTTGACAGTTTTACAGGAACCCTGAGCCAAACGTGGGAAATGAGAATGTGCTGGAGGGCAAGTGTATGATTGTAGATCAGAGGCCTGCACCTGACAGAGGAGGCAGGAAGGAGAAGGAGGAGGATGAAGGTGGTGAGAAGGGGAGGAAAGAAACTTCTTGACCAGTAGAGACTGAAAAGACTGAAAACTTTGTAGTGTTGGGACTATGAAGAAACACTTGTTTGGACTTGTGGAACATATTGCTCAGTATTATACCATTCCCAGTATTTCAGGAGGAACAGACTTGGTTCAGTAGTAATAAAAAGTGGGAAAAGGGAAAAGCAGAAGAAGTGAGAAATCAGAATATGCATCTCTTTTTTTTTTTTTTTTAGGGGCAAAAAAAGCAAAACTGGAATTGTGTTTGATATTTAAAAGTTACCAGTTAGAACCTCATCATTACTAAGGGAGTTTGTTTCCTATTGGTTAGAGCAAGAGACAACCCCTGACTGCCAGAATCAGAAATCACCAGAATATTTTTGTTAGGCGGGCGCCAGTTTTTCTTACCGAGTCGCGAACGCTGTGCGTTTGTCAGAATGAAGTATACAAGTTCAATGTTATTTTTTTTTTTTTTCCTTTTTATATAATTATTATATAACTTATGCATTTATACACTACGAGTTGATCTCGGCCAACCAAAGACACACACACACAAAAAAACAAAACAAAACAAAAAAAAAAGGGACAATCCAAAAAAAAAAACCTATTGTGGCCTTGAATTTTAACTCTGTATGCTTAATGTTTACATTATGAACATATTAGTCCTTAGATTGCAGAATGTATGTAATAAAATAAGCTTGGCCTAGCATGGCAATTTCAGATTGACAATGTGGTTTGCATTTGTGTTTGCATTTTTTTTTGTGTGTGACACCCATGCCAGATCTGCTACTCATCAGGTTAAAATAGACCAGGCTTTTTAGGATGTGAAAATGTAGGAGCAAACAGTCTGAGTTTAAAATGTACAGGTGCTGGGTATGTTCTTTTCCAGACAGTTCTGCTGAAACACTTCCAGCCCTTCTTTAACAGTGCCTTGCCATCCCTGTGCTGAGCTTCTCTGGCCCAGAGATTGCAACCATCCCCAATTAATTCATCGACAGCTCCACGCCCAAGACTGGAAATGAAGCCTAAGGGAGGCCTCTAAGGAAGAGTATTCATATTCAGAAATTATCTTTTGTTGCCATGAAGTTGTGCTGCAAAATCTCAGCCTGGGATGTATTTTCCTCCTGAATCGTGTGTTGAATTGCTTTGCTCCCTTGCCCTTAATACATTCTGTATCATTATTAGTGAATAAAGTGAATAATGAACAATTTCCATTATTCCCCACGTTAGAACGGAGTGTGTGGCAGCTTTGTTCATTTGTCACTGCAGCCCATCCTGGCTGTTTACGAAGGGCAGGGTTTTTATTTTTATCTTCTAGCTTTAGAGGCTTCCCACTCTGCACCCTGGGCCCCAAAACTGCATCTGGTGCCTACTGGCATAAATCCATTCTTTCCCAACACCATCTGAAGAACTGGTCTGGAAAATCAGCCCTGACATTTATGAGTGGCTCTCCACAGTGTTTGCTGCAGGAATCCCAGACAGCTCAGCCCTCTGCATCCCTCCTTTTTGCTGTTCTTTTGTGTCTTTTTTTCCCAGACAAAATGGGTGTGGTTTCAGGTTTTATAGGAAATGTTCTGCATATGCAATGGGACCCAATTCACCAGGCTTTGTGTTAGGAGTGTCTTGGTGGCAGTTTATAAGCACAGGATTGTGTTACCAATGTGTGACACCTGAGCAGGGAAATAAGCACGGCAAGACTGTATTTCCATAAAAAAAGAAGAAAATAATGAACTCTTAGAAAAGGTCAATCACTACTTTAGAAAGTTTAAGGAGTTATGGCAGGCACACCTGGATAATAATTTGCCTTTCAGTGGAAATAAGTCTACAGATCCTCACTGTCTACTTGATGTGTACTTCCAACCCCAGATGGTGAGTATATTTTTGAACCAGCTTTTAATTAAATACTAAAAATCCAGATTTAATTAAGGTCTTTTTTTGGATGGGCAAGGAGGTGCCTGGCAGCATCCAAAGCATCCCCAGTGCTCATGGGGCTGCCTGCAGGATTTCCAGGTTGTGTTCCATGTGCAATGGGAACAACATCCCAGCATTGGGCTCCAGATCCCAGGACAGGGATGGAGCCAGAGCAGATGGCCAGGTGGAGTCCCCTCGTGTGAAGATTAAAATCCTCCAGCTGGCCATGGGAAGCTCACTGGTGGACCGTGGTCACCCTTTGCAGAGCTTCAGGACCTGCTCCCTCCCTTCCAGGAGCCTTGGAAAAACATGGATTTTGCAAGAGGGGAGTGAAGGATGGAGAGATCCTTCTAGTGGTGCACTGGGATTATTTGTAGGGTCTCCCATGACCGTGACAAGGGATGAGCCCATCAGGCAGAGCTGAGGAACTGCGTGTCCATACCATGAGAGACGTTCAGTGAAGCTCACACTGACCCCAAACTTTGGCTGGATCTTCTCTTTGCCATTTAGCACCTGGAAAACACGGCCCTGATGGGCCCACATTTGCAGAAATTGGTAACATTAATAATTTTAGCCCTTTATTTAAATTAGAGTTTCTTTTAAAGGCAACTGTCAGCCAAGCTGGAAACCTTATCCAGATTCCAAAGAGCCCACAAGCCTCTTAAACTGCCCACAGAAACACAGGGATCATCAGGTGTTTAGACTTTTCTTCTGCAAATTTTTCAATTTCAGACTATTTCTTGCCCCAGCTAAAATATAATTTTAAAATAAATTTCTCATTACATGTGCATTAAAGGTAAAATAAACCATTTTACCTGTATCATATGATTAGTCATCCCATGAGCTTTTCCTGAGCCACCTTCTCAAATTTTGGTCACATTAGGAAAACACCCAAGGTTCTTAGGCCAGGAATTTCCCTGAGATGTCCTTTTAAATCACTGGGTTGAAGACTTCTCAAATCCAAGCTCAGAAAATTTTGGGGTTCCATGCCAGAATATTGGTCCATATAAATTTTATGAAAACCTAAGGGGCAGGATAATTTTCTGTGCCCAATCCTAGAAGCAGTGAGGAATTCTGCTTGGGAAGCCCTGTCCATCCCTCTCATTATAACAAAACTCTTTTCTACTGTGCATTTACTGATGTTTCCTTAACCTTCTTTGGAGAGGTCTCAATTCCAGGGAATTTCCACCCATTCCCGTTACACAGAGCCCAACACATCTCATTGTCAAAGAGGGGTGGGGTTTTTTTTTTCCTGTTTTCCTGCCATTTCTGTATTTTGCAATTCCTGGTGATTGCACTCCCCATACATCACCCTCTGGAGTTCTTCGCCTGCCTCAGTGTTTACAACTTTCCAAATATTTGTGGTTTGTTATCACGCTCCCTTTGACTGGGTGTTTGCCAAGCTTAGACATATTCCACTTCACAAACCCATCCCTCTTCTTCTCTGGCAATTGTTAATGTGCCCTTCTTCTTTTCCTTTGTTTTTTCTTTCCCCACTCCACCCCTCACCTACACATTGCCAAGCCTGCTGTCTCCTCCTGTCTAAACCATTCCCATCTAGAACTTTTTTGACTGCACCTCCATCCCACTGGAGTCTGTTCTTCCCAGTCAAGCAGGTGATGCCCTTTTAGTCCCACCTGGAGGAAAAGCGAGCAGCGTGAGCAGCAAAAAGATGGATTTACATGTTCTTTCTTTGGAAATCTTTTTTTTTTTTTTGTGACCTGAAAAGCCTCCTTTCCTCAGGTGTCTCCATCAGCAGACCACTGGGAAGGTTTTTCCAGACTCCTGGAGTGAAATTGCTGCACTGCTTCCACCAGCTCATCCTGCCCCAAGAAACTGCCAATTCATTTCCAATTTTCTTCGTGCTGAAGGTGCCATTTTTCTCCACACAAAACAAAAAGTCTGCTCTGCAGAGAATCAAAGGATTGCAGAATCATCAAGGTTGGATGAAACCTTCAAGCTGATCCAGTGACTCCCCAGCACCACCAGCATCACCCCAAAACCACGTCCCCAAATTCCATATCCAGATGCCAAATTGGATACAGGCTTCTAAAACAGGCACAGGGACTTGGACTAAATGATTGTCATGATACTTCTAGGCTTCCACGCAGTTCCAAGAGGATGTGAAAGGCAAGTTTTAAGTTTTAGGCACATCTTTCACTCAATTCTTTCACATATTTTTGCAAAATTCCCAGTCTGTGTCACAAAACAGAATCTGTGTAGATTCCTTGGCCACCTGACACATGGGCACAGGACTGCCAGGGATGAGAGAGGGCTTCAAACACCACTTTTCTTCATCCTCATGGAGAAGAGCTGGAGGACTTGTGAAGTTCCCCAGTATTGCTGCAACCACACTGACCACTGGGATGGTCAAGATTAGAAATAATATTCCTTTTCTCCTGTAGGCTGGGGAGGGGTATGTTCACCTACATTAGCGTACTCCAAATACAAGGGGAAAGGGAAGAAAGGGGGAAAATGAAAATATTCATTTGTTCCATGGTTGAAAATTGCCCTCAATGCCGTCTAGTTCCCAGAAATTGGTCTGGTACATCCTCACATTTCAGTTTTCTGGGATGGGAATGAATTCAGATGACCCAGCCATGAGTCTCCCATTGTGCTGGAGAGGGTAAATACAGATCATGACTAACAGATGTTCCTTTGAAGTGCTCCTATCTTTAAATGCACAAGGCTAATAAATGCTGGAAAATTCTGTATTTTCTACCAAGACTAGGCTGAACATTTTCCACTCTTTCTTCAAAAGCGGGGGGGTAGGATTTTTATTTTTATTTTTTTTAATTTATTCCAGCATATGCTGAGGATAAATCCAGGAAACATGTGGAAGGTCCTTGGACATTGTGGTGGGCTCATATCCTGGCACAGAGACACAGCTCACAGCCTGGCTCCCCAAGGGACTGCAGTGTCTGAATGGCTGCTGGTTAAAAATACGGAAAAATTCCAAGTGCTCCTGCATGGCTGCAAGCAAGCTGTAAACCTCCCACCACAGGTTTCCAAGGAAAAGACAGAAAATTCGGACTACAGCAAGTGGCACACAGCCTTTGGAAGAGGGTTTGAGTCTCAAAACAGGTGTGAAAATTACCTTGGCTGTTCCAGGAGGTGACAGAGGAGGGGACAAACAGCCAAGGATGCAGAGAAATAAAAAAACTTTTAGCAGCAGGGCTTGGGAAGAGGAAAGAAAAATAGGAGAAAGAGGCAAAAAAGAGATGTAAAGAAGAAGAAGAGTCCTGAAGTGCTGTCAGAGGAGTAGCAAAATGCCATGACACTGCCAGCCTTATTAAGAATTTATGGAAGAGGAGGGAAGTGGAGTTCAAGACATCCTTGCAGGGGTTACTTGGTGCTGTTGGACCTGATTTGATGATGGTGACATGAGCTCTGAGCTGTCAGCAGACAGGGAGACAGCCAGAGCATCCCAGCCTGGGCTGAGAAGGTGAGGGCAGCAGCCAAGGAGGATGACTTAGCTCAACCTCCCTCGCCCTTTAAAAACGGGGAATTCCACGGGACAGGGGATGCCAGGGAGGCTCCAGTGGCCAGGGAAACCCAAACAGCTCATTTTCCTGTCCAACCATGGAAAGTGAGATGGATCTGAGGGATGTGGGGAGGGAAACAGCAACTGGATGTCAAAAGGTTTGCAGAAAGAGAGATGAAAGCGGAAGAAAAGATGACTCTGAGCCCGAGGGAATTTAGAGGTTCAGGAGAAGAAAAAGGAGGCTTAAAAAGAAAATAAGGTCAGGTTTAGCTCCAAAAGTGAGCCCAAAGGATGGGCTGGAGAGCAGCTGTGATGTGCAATTCGGCAGGAGGAGGCAGATCAGCACATCTGGGCTGAAGCAGCAGCCTGAGCCAAGGAGACGCTGGAGCGGGTAGATGTTGTACTTCATTTCTCTTTCTACACTTACCACTTTAATATATTTTCAGCTAACATTTCATTACAATTTCCACAAACATTTCATGTCACGACTTCATTACAATGCAGGCTGCAGATGGAACAGCTGTAAAATAGCCCTGCCAATGCTGGTAATTTGCACTGGGAATGCAATATCCAGCTCCAGTCGCTGACGAGTGCTGTGCAAAATGAGCTAACTGGCATTTTTCATTTCTTTAACCACTTACCTCAACAATTAAATGTATTGCAATGCTAAATGGGTAGTATGTAATCACTCACTGCAGACTGTATAAAAGCATCAGACCATACATCTCTGTTGTTTTGTCATGAGCTGTACAGAGTGCTGCCTTAGCACTCTGCAAACGGCTTTGTTCCCTCTTGTTACTTTAACTGTACACCAAAAAACAGGAAAGTTTCATTCATACTCTGTGTGTGAGTCTCCTGCTCTGTGCCAAATCCAATATTCTCTCCTTTTCCTACTCAGTGCAGATCACAGAGGAAGGTTTTAGCAGAGCAGGCTTTGAGGTGGGAAAGCAGTCACTGCTTTTATGTTTTTGATGTTCCACTGCCACTACTGGAACAGCTCTTGAGCTGAGGCATGATTGGTGCTCCCAGTTACTGCTGGATTTCTCTTTCTCTACTTTGGACAAAAGCTGAGGTGTTTGGTTTGTGACTCAGTCATCAATTTCTCAAAAATGTCAGGTGGGCTTTACTCAGAATAGAATCATGGAATGATTTGGGTTGGGAGGGTACCTTAAATCCCATCTCATCCCATCCCCTGCCATGGCAAGGACACCTGCCACTGTCCCAGGAGCTCCCAATGTCCAGCCTGGCCTTGGGCACTGCCAGGGATCCAGGGGCAGCCCCAGCTGCTCTGGCAATTCCATCCCAGCCCCTGCCCACCCTGCCAGGGAACAATTCCTGCCCCAGATGCCAAGATCCAGCCCTGCCCTCTGCCACTGGCAGCCATTCCCTGGCTCCTGGCCCTGCAGCCCTTGGCAATTGTCTCTCTGCAGCTTTCCTGGGGCTCCTTCAGGCCCTGCAAGGCCACCCTGAGCTCAGCCCAAAGCTTCTCCTGGCCAGGCTGAACAATGGCAGCTGGGCCAGCCTTTGCTGCCAGCAGAGCTGCTCCATCCCTCTGCTCATCCTGGAGCCTCCTCTGGGCTCTCTCCAGCAGCTCCAGCTGCTCCCTGGGCTGGGATCCAGGGCTGGGGATGGTCTCTCTGCAGGTGGGGTCTCACCTGAGCAGGACACAGGGGGAGAACCATGCTACAGAGTCATTGATTGTGCCATTTCCCCCCCTATTTTGGCACAATGTTAAAGGAGAGACATTGGAAGAAGTGAAGCAGCTGTATTTAGTCAGAATACCTGGCAAAATGTAGTGAGGTGAATGTGAGCTGACTGATGATTAAGTTTCTGTAAGACCAAAAGCAACTTAGGCTCTCAAATCTGATGGACTGATGGGATTTATATTCCTGAGACATTCCAGAAATCCCTCCCTGGTGCTTTGTCATTTAAGAAAGTCACACTTAAGAAAGTGGAGTGCACTGCCCTGGGGTGACCCTCACTCCAGTAAAGGCAACCATGGAGGTGGGTGCAAAATGCCACCATAAAATGTCATAGAACTGGGTGAGTTGGAAGGGACCCGCCAGGATTATCCAGTCCAAGTCCTGGCCCTGCACAGGACACCCCAGGAATCCCACCATGTGCCTGAGAGTATTTTCCAAACACTTCTTGAACTCAGACAGGCTCCTAATGTCCAACTTCAAGTTGTCCTGTTGATGGGATCAGCCCGCTCCAGACTGGTCAGTTCTTATTACTGAGCTCTGGCTGTGCAGGGCACCAGGAGATTTTCTCTTCAGCAAGTACAGCAAACCAAGTCTGCTTTAAAAAGCAGAGGGGTGGTATTGTAAAGGTGGGCTGACAGCTGTCTGGAGGGGAGCCAGCGTGTGCCTGGGTGGCCAAGGGGGCCAGGGGCATCCAGGAATTGTGTGGCCAGCAGGAGAGGGCAGGGATTGTCCCTCTGTGCCACACCACCACTTCCCCTGTCCAGTTTTGGAGTCCGCACTTCCAAAAGGAGAGGTTTGAGGGGTTGGAGCATGTCCAGAGAAGGGAATGGAGCTGGGGAAGGGTCTGGAAAACACGTCACACTCGTGTGGAGTTTCCATGCCCCCAGTGCTCCCCATCATCTCCTCATTCCCACACCAGCACTGTGCAGGGTTTTACCAAGTGGTTTTTAAGAGGTGTTTTGGGGGCTGTTTTGCAGCACAGGCCTTATTCAGATTTTATTCAGACTCACCACTTTCCTCCTACAGAGTTACAGCTGCTGAGGGCTGGACAGCCTGTGCAGGACACTTTAGGATGCTCCATGCAGGACACTTTAGGATGCTCCATGCAGGACACTTTAGGATGCTCCATGCAGTTTCTGTTTGAAGGGCTGGGCTGTGCCCTTTTCCCAGCCTGGAGCAGGCTGTGGTGCTGGTCCCAGGGCAGCTGAAGGAGAGGCAGAGGTGCCTGAGATTGGGACACAAAGGCAGCAAGGACTGGAAATGTCACAGTCAGTGCCCTGGGCTGGCTGCTGTAGTCACTGCAGGTACAACTTCGGTTCCTTCTGAGGATCCTGCCCTTTCCCCGTCCCCTCAGCAGGTCCCTGTGGGGAGGGTGGCAGTGTCCTCACCCCAGGGACTCCCCAGAGCCAGAGCTCCTCTCCTCGGGTGTGTCAGGTCCCATTTGCTGGCCAAGGCATTTTCCCATTTCTCCCAAAAGATGGCACTAGGATTCACCGAAACGGAACTGCTCGGCACCCTGGATGTTCTCACACCTGTGAGAAATCCCACCAGGAGCCTCCAGGCAGGGTCCACCCCTCACTGCCATGACCCTCTGGAGCATCCTTCCCTGGGCAGACCCTAACTGGACTCGGGGTTATGGGCAACAACAGCAGAGGGAAAATCGAGTTGTCACCTGCTCAGAGTGAGCAGCAGGAGGGGATGTCTTCTCCTGGTAGACAACTCAAATTGGCAAATCTAAACCACTACAGATGCAAATATTCCTCCCCCTGCTCCCTCCCTTTACAGCCTGTGTTTTGTTTCCGAGGTGATGAGACAAACAAATACACAATATTGGAATTAATCTTCTTGCAGGTTGACATTATCTGCCGTAGCAAAATTGACAACATTAAGGTTTTTACTCAGAAGTTAATTATTTTTTTATTTGAATGACATAGCCCATAAGCTTATGAATAGAGAATCTGCCTGGTAATTTAGACCATATTTTAAGGGTTTTTTTTAATGTGAATGTTTCTATGTAAAGATAATTACTGAAATACTTCTGTGATTAAAAGGATACAACTAATGAAAGTAACTTTTGGTGAGATTATTTCTCCTTGCAATTTCTATAACACATTGAAGAGTTATTTCTTTTCTGTCAGTGAAGCAATTATTTCTTTTCCTGAAAAACAATGCCCATTCCAAGATAATGGACTTTTTGCACTCATTAACATCATCATCTGAAGAGGTGGAAGTTTTCATTAAAGAAAGTGATAGCATCACAGCTCTATAAATGAAAGGAATTTAAAGTGTGCAGATGAAGGATTTCCAAAGACAGCAGAATTCCATGGCTGGAAGTGCTGTCTCAGTGCATTTAATAATGAAGGGAGCACCTTGTCCAAGAAATTCACCTGCCTGGGCAGCTCAGCAGCATCCAAGGACCACTGAACCTTACAAAGGCCCCAAAATCGTGCTCATCAGCAACAGCAACTTCAGCAGTGACACTTTTTGCTCTTTTGCTCTGCAAATGTTGGTGTCTCCTGAAAGGTGCCTGATTCCCACGTGATTCCAATGTTTTGTGGGGCCAGAGTTTATCAAGCAGACAGAATGGTTTTGTTTCCCTCTGTGAGCTACCAGAGCTAAAGAGTGATTGAAAACATGAGTGTGAGAGGCAGCTGAAGACTCTGCTGAGCCCTGATGTGAAAAGCCTTCGTGGGGTGATGGGGAAGGTGATGTTCTTGCAGTGCAGGGGCTCTTCCAAGCACCTGAGCTTTGAGGTGTCCAGCACTTTACTGTCCCTGTCCATTTTCCTGTTTTAACAGGATCTGCACATCCCACTGATGCATTTTCTGTGCTTTGCAGTCCATTTCTGCTGTGTCTTTGGGGCTGTTCAGTGATTTACAAATTGCCACTCACCGTTGCAGCACAACTGCTAATTAAGCTTTAATTAGTAGTACAGTGGTAGCATACATTTGGAGGAGAGGACTGCTCCAGGATGGATTCACTCCTAGTCCTTCCAGGACACCCTGGAGGGATTTACCCATGGATATTCTGATGGGCTGGATTCACCCAGGATTTTTTGGAGGTTTGGGTTCATCCATGGACATTTTGGAGGGCTGGATTCACCCATAGCCTTTTTGGAGGACTGGATTCACCCATGGATATTCTGGAATCACCCATAGCCATTCTTAAGAGATGAATTCAGCCAGGACATTCTGGAAGGATGGATTTATCCATGAATATTCTGGAGGGCAAGATTCACCCATGGACATTCTGGAGAACTGGATTTATCCATGGACATTCTGGAGGGCAGGATTCACCCATGGCCCTTCCAGAGGACAGGATTCATCCAAATCCCTCCAGGAGGGTATGATTCACCCACAGCCCTTCCTTAGGGCAGCAGTTTGCTGCCTTTTATAAACTCAGGAGGCCCCTGACAAAACAAAACCAATCCCAAAAAACCTCAAGCAAGCAGCAACAACAAAATGCTTTTTCCAAAGCGGCCTCTAAGGGTGGAAGGAGCCTGTGTTGGGGATGTTTTGGAGCTGAAGGCATGGGGTGCTGTAAGAGGAGCTGGCACTAGATGGAGCGATGGGTTAGCGCGATCCCTCTTCGCCGGAGATCCTGCTGGAAGCACATTCCAGGCCCGTCCTGGGGCTTGGCAGGATGGAGCATGTTTGTCAGCCTCCTCTCCAGAGGCACGAGGCTCTGAAGGAGCCGTGTGGTCTCGGGTCAGGGCTCAGAGAGGTGCTCAGCTGCCTTTTCCAGCCAGGTCCCACCCCAGTTCCACTCCTCCACTTCCATTAGCACCGTCACTGCCCAGGAACTGCAGAAAAAGCCGCGCTAATTACCAAAATTAATCATCCCCAGAGCACGGGAGCCAACGTCCAGTGCCAGAACAGGCCCTGGGCTGAGTCTGGCTCCAAGCTTCCAAGTCCAGCTGGTACCACCAGCAGCCAGAGGAGCAGAATTCCACATCTGTTGCCATTCCTGGGCGCCGGAGCTCCATCTGGCAACGGGGAGCTGTGGGCGCCTGCCACGCTCGCTGATGTCAACAGCAGCAAATGGAACCAGGTGCTCCAAGGGTGCCTTGGCACCTCGCTGCCAGGAGCCTTTCATGTGGTTTCTTGGGTGTAACTGAAAGCAGCTTTTGGCCCAGGGGGATGGATGTTTTTTTTTTCTCTGTGTTTTGTCGCCGCGGTGTGAAGCGCGTTCGTCTGGAGAGCGGCGATTAACAGGGGATCTGTTTTAGCTTCAGAAATTTGAGGGAGGTTTTTAGGATCTATTTTTGCTGCTTCTTTGGAAATCTGTGTCGAAAATAGTGTGGCCAGCAGGAGCAGGGAAGTGATTGTTCCACCTCGAGGGCTGGGGGATTTCAATTCAAGACATTGAGGTGCTGGGGTAGGTCCAGAGAAGGACAATGGAGCTGGGGAAGGGTCTAGAGAGTAAACCATGTAGGGAGTGGCTGGGGGAGCTTGGAAAGGGGCTCATCCTGGAGAAAAGGAGGCTCAGGAAAGATCTTTTTGCTCTCTACAACTCTCTGGCAGAAGAGTACAGCCAGGTGGGGGTCAGGCTCTGCTACCAAGGAATCAGGGACAGGACAAGGAGCGCCATGGGAGATTCAGGTTGTACATCAGGAAGAATTTCTTCACTCAGGTGAGCTCAGGCCTTGGCAGGGGCTGCCCAGGGAGCTTTGCAGTGCCCATCCCTGGAGGTGTCACCTGGAGGTGGCACTCAGGGCTCTGGGCTGGGGACAAGGTGGGCATCGGGCACAGCTGGGACTCCATGGGCTGGGAGGGCTTTTCCAGCCTCAGTCCTGGGATTCTGTGATAAACCATTAAATGTGGCTGTTCAAAGCATGATTTTTTCCCTCTTCTGAAGAGATGATTTTCTTTTCATCTCGTGCCAGCAGCAGGCTGGGGGGGCAGAACAACAACTCCTGGGAGGATTTCCTTCGTGCCACCACAGATCAGGCCCATGAAACCCTACCAGCCTGTACCACTCCTGACTCCAGTTTTTGGGCCACTTCAGCAGTTTTGGCCACTCTCCCACAAGCCCAAGAAATATTCTGAGTGCAACTTAAACCAGTCCTGGTGTTTGATATTTATCTGCTTAGATCCTCTTCAATTGTATACATTAGTGGCCAAAACTGGGGCACCCCAGGAGACCCAAATGTGCCTCCAGTCGAGGCATTGCTTTATAACTCACAAAGAACTGAAAAGAAAGAAAGAAAAAGTGATGTTTCATAGGAACTGAATACATCATAATTGCTGTTTATTAAGTGTCTCCTTCTGTGGTACCCACAATGTAAACCTGAACTTGATTTCCCAGAAGAACAAAGTTGCTTTTAGCACATGAAGGAGCTTTCAAAACCTTGAGCTTTTAAAGCCTATGGAAAAATAAGCATTGAAAAAATACAGGAAAATAATAACCTTGGGGAGGGAAAGAGGGATAAGATAATGATCACAATAAGATGGTTGTGAGTGTGATTTCACCGTCAGGAACGCTGCAGTAGGAATTGGAGAATATTTTTTATCATTCATCAAGAGGGACAAAGCCTAAACAATTGGGTCAGGAATATTTTTTAGGAACAAACAAGGCGAGCTGAGGTTGCTGTAACTCCTGGATTCAGCTTTGAGGTCAGCAGGGCCCAGTTGCTTACCTTGCCTTCAGCCACACAAACCTCACCATTTCATCCAGGTATTCCTGCAATGAGCTAAGGGAACAGGTTCATACTCCTTCATTAATATCCTGAAAAAAACTACAGGAATTCTGCCACTTTCATCAGTTTTAGCCCAAACATGTGTTCCTGCCAAAGTTCAACCACTACTGCGTTTGTTGCTGTTTCGTTCACTTATTTGTTTTCTGTCTATCGCAAACGATGTGTTCTGCCCCGTAAAAGTGCCCACACGTCAGTCAGGGAATAAGAAACAATCCCACATCCCTGAGGTGACTCACACACCTCGTGGATACTGAATCACCATTGGGATGAGGTGAACATGTGGTGTGCAAAGCAGAGGCTGGAACGCTTTCAGACAAAACATTCAGAAAACACTGCTACAAATTAGGGAATTCACGAAGGGCAGCAGCTCGTGAGTGATTATTTGTAACCCAAAGGGCTAAGCTAACAATTCCCAAATGCTTCTGGCTGTCACCCCTATAAGAGACTGTTCATTTTGTGTGCCCCCAAACCCAGAGAAATACAGAAAAGTCAGCTTGGCTTTGTCTAGCTCTAGTCCAGAGACCCTTCTGAGCAGTCCACACTCCAAATCTGGGCATTATTGGGCTAAAATATTGCTTGTTTAGTCCTATGAGTACAAACCATAAAATATTCTATAGACAAAGCAAAAATCCCTTTGTGGTGGCACACACGTGGGTACCCTGCAGAGGCTCTGGGAACTCCATTCATGAGCAACCTGGCCAAGGCTATACTGGAAGCACATGAAATTATGGGAACTGAGTCACAGATCCCAGCACATACTGGATGCCTTTATAGGTTAAAAGTAAATAGTCTTTAGGAGACTTTTTTTTTCCCCCCATATGAAGGCAATTTGGGCTGATTATTTTGTTCAGGGCTGGACCCATGACGTTTTGTTGTTGCTTGAACTGAGTGGTTCATGTGTTAAAACGCTGTTCCAGGGCTGCAGCTGATTGTGTGCAGGTTAATAGACGAGCCTTTGTCAAGGACATTGTGCAAACACATTTCCACAAGACATTATTGTCTGGACACATGAGCAAATATTTGCCTAAAAAGTCTAATTAACCATTGTTCAAGAACTGCCACCTGCCCCTGGGTTTTCTGGCACTCTCCTGGAAGGGACTGAGTTGTACAGCAGTGCCTGCAGCCAACATTTCCACGGGAGCCAACTCCTGACCAATAATTAAGTAAACATTCAGCTTGCTGCCCATTATTTTAAATTTCTTTAAAAAAATAAAGGAAGTGTTACGAAGAAAAGGAGTAAAGGCAACCAGTCTTGCTTTAACAGCGCTACGGGAAAAGGAGATACGTGGCCGTGGGCTGACAGAATCCCAGAATCCCAGAGTCACTGAGGCTGGAAAAGACCTCCAAGGTCATCAAGTCCAACCTGTGATCCATCCCCACCTTGTCCCCAGCCCAGAGCCCTGAGTGCCACGTCCAGCCCTTCCTTGAGCACCTCCAGGGGTGGTGACACAAGGGACATGCTGGGATGAGCCCATCAGCAGCACAAAGAACGAGCCCATCTGTGTTGTAAAGTCCCTTTTGTCAGCTGAAGCCAGGAGAAGTGATGACAGTCACGATGCCAGGGGATGGATGGACAAAAGAGGATTGTGCAGCTGTCCTGGAAAATGTGGTGTGTGACATGCCAGGAGGTTGGAGCAGGAGCCCTTTTGAGCAATGTCCTTTTGCATCTCCAGTAAAGCTGCCCCAAACTGCAAATAAATGAGTTCAGAGACAAACATTCGCCCACCTGCCTTAATCTTAAAGATATATTTATACAAAGATTTATTTTGGAAAGCTACCCTCGCATTCAAAGTGGAAAACCAAATATTTTTGTTTGAGAATCTTGAAGTTAAATATTTTGTTGCTTAACATTTTGTCTTCTCAGCCCTTTCTAGTTGAAGTAGTTCAATGAATTTTATAAGAATTAAACAAAATATTTGGTCAATTAAAATAGGTATTTTTCTTAGTTATACCCTTTGGCTAGAAATTGTTTCAGGCACATCCACTCATGGAAACTATGGCTGTCCAGCACATTTTTTTTTTTTTTTTCCATATTTATATCATCTTTATTTCAAATTCCTTCTCCCAAAAATAAGTGATGTTACTGCCTGGCTAAGCTGTGCCATGGGTTTTGTGGAGGCCATTACTGGCTAGAAACATGTGGTTGTACTAGATGTACAATCTTGGTTTGCTCATAAAACATTCTGTTGCCAGTTAATAGAAATTATTATTACTTTTCACATCTCTCAGATTTCCCAGCTGAGCAGCTCCCCCAGCTCTGGCTGCTGCAATTCTGTTGCCCTCAGGGCTCAGTGGATGAATTTCTTTGCCCACTCCTTTGTTTCTTCCTCTCATACTCCCACTACCAGCTGAAATGGTCAAGTTTTTTCAGGACTTCAGCAAAATCTTTCTAATCCTGACCTCCATGTTCCAACTTGTCCCGCTGCAGAAAATAAAATTAAAATCTCTTCATTGTTGCTGAACCACAGAAATAGAATTATGGATGTTACGGAAGGGAATGGAAGGGATAATCCAGTCCCAAGCCCCCTGCCATGGGCAGAGACACCTCTCACTAGACCAGGTTGCTCAAGGTCTTATCCAGCCTGGCCTGGGACACTTCCAGGGCCCTGTAATGGTTTGAATTCACCCCATAGTCTCCTGCATTGCCACTGTCACCCCGTCCAAGCTCTCACAGCCCTTCAGAGACACAATCCATGCATGCTACTCTGTACCTGAGGATTTGTGGCACCTCTGTGCTCATCATCTCCACCCTTGCTCAGGAGATGTGACTGTCAGGTGAGGGACAGCCCAACCTACCCCAGAATGAGAATCAGCACGAGTTGGGTGGGGATAACTGTGCTTGGCCTGGGACACACACACTGACCTGAGGCCCTTCACTCCCGTCACCTTCCCCCTTTGATCCGTCCCTGCACTTGTGTTATGGCAACCACCAGTGCTGTTGACAAGAGGAGTAAAATAATGTCACCAAAAGTGCCCCAAAATAGCCTCCCCTCCATGGCTCCAGACGCCCTTTTCCAACGCCAGCTGTCAACTGCCCGCGGCAGGAAATGCTTCCTCCGGTGTGTTTTCCTCCTGAGGGACTGCGAGCTCCCAAACATGCCATTGTGCAGAGCAGGGATTCAATACACAAAAGGCTAAAAACTGCACAGCATCCTGTCCTTGCTGTTCCTAAAGCAGAGCCCTTCTCTCGCTCCGCGAGGTGCCGAGGGCCCCGCAGGAGAAGCGCAGGTGCCTGGGCCGGCAGCGCCGTTGTCACGGCGGAGTCACATCCCTGGGGATGAGTCCTGCACCAGAGGGGAGCACGTGGAAAACACAGCAACTCAGTGGGCTGAAATGTCCCTCCCTGCCCAGAAAAAGAAGGAAATGGGATGCTGAATGATTTCCTTGCACAAGGCCTGCTGAGCTGGAGGGAGGAGAGATGCTGATGACTTACGGTGATTCCTCCCAGCGGACTGCCTCGCCAACCTCCCAAAAAACACAGCCACGCTGTCCTTCACTGTGCAGGCTTTGCTGGCATCCTGCTCTAGGTTTGGTGGGGCAAAGGCCTTGGAAATGATTCAGTGTCCAGCCCCTTTGGAGAAGGGGACAGAGGTGGTGGGCGGCAACAAATTGCAGCGGAGTCATCGGGAGCGCGAATGGTGTAAATGCCAGGAAATATCCTCCTGCTGCTTATATTTAGTTACTGATAAGGCTACACCGACCCAGAGCATGCTGTGCCCTCTCCTGTGCCTTTCCTGCCTGCTGAGGAGCCAGGGGAGGCTTGTGCAAAGGTTTCACTGATGAAAGAGGAAATTATTTCTTGCTGCATGCCAAGGTTATAATCTGGAGGGGGGGGATTTGCGCAATTGGGAAGAACCTAGACTTTTCTTCATCTCTCCCGAGGAAATTGAGAAGCTCCATTGCCAAGTATCTGTTGGGAGAATCAAGAGGAAGCAGAGGTGTTTATCCTCTGGAGGAAGTGGGAGGGCTCAGGGGCTGCAGCAGTGACATTATCTCAGTGCAGGGCATGCCTGGGGCCATGCTGGGACTCTCATCCTGTTGCCTTGGAGGAGCAGGAAGCTTCCATCCCTGAGTCCTCTCTCCTGCTGGTGCCCATGGTGCACTGAGCCTCTGGGAGGTCAGAAACCCCGTGGGATCTTTTATTTTAACCTCTGCTTCAAAGACCATGTGTTTTACTGTGAGTTTGTGTGTGCGACTTGCTTCTCAAGCCATGCCCTCCACAGCCCCCTCATTCAGCTTTTCCTGTTGACCAAAGGTTTGATTTCTCTCTGGATGAAAAAAACAAACCCCAACCAAACAAAAACACCAACCCAGAAATACCTCTCTGCGTATCTTGCCCATTCCTACTCCAGCTTAATGGAAATGACTCTCTGAATTCAGTCAACAATTCTGTTTGGGCTCTTCTACTATCCACAGCTTGGGGATTATTCTTGTTATCCTGCTTTCATCTGCTCAGGAGCCATATGTGGCTCCAGAAGTATATTATATCACATAATTAGCATACAGGGCATGTGGTTTTGGCATTCCCTTCCCAGAGGAAAAATGACTTGTGCAATGCTGTGTGTTGATTTAGTGCTTTCAGGGTTTTCAGGATTCACTTTGGGGTTTTTTTCACATTCTCATTGCTCTTGGTGTGTGTAATAGAGGGTGACAAGGGCCCACAGCTCCTGTGGGCAGATGATTTCATGGTGCAGGACCAGCTCCCAGAGTTCCATTTGCTCCTGAATAGAGAAATATTAAATTTAGTGGGGAAGTTATTGGCAACAGTGAGGTCATTCTCCACCTCAAAACTTGAGGCAGAATTCAGAAATGCTGGGCTAAGACCTGTAGCAAGCCTGTGGTCCCCAATACTGCGAAGCAGAGCTGCCACAGCTTTATCCTGCAGCTGGTGTCCCCATGGGCTCGGTGGTTTTCAGAGGATCACAGAATGGTTTGCGTTGGAAGGGACCTTAAAAATCATCCAGCGACACCTCTGCCATGGCAGGGACACCTCCCACTGTCCCAGGAGCTCCCAATGTCCAGCCTGGCCTTGGGCACTGCCAGGGATCCAGGGGCAGCCCCAGCTGCTCTGAGGAATCACTGCCATCCTAAGAAAGAATTCTCACCTTAGATCCAATCTAACCTTGCCCTCAGTTGTTTTGAAGCCATTGCCCCTTGTCCTGCCACTCCACCCTCTTGTAAATACCTGGAGCTTTGTCTGAAACGCCCACAAATGCCACAGACTGCACCTGGAGGTGGTTCAACCCCAGATGGGGCTTGGCACAATCTGGTCTAGTGGAAGGTGATCCCTGCCCACGGCAGGGGGGTGGAACTGGATGATCTGTAAGGCCCAAACCATTCTGTGATTCTACCCTGGATCAGCTTTGCCCTCTGTCAGCTCTGCCAACTCCTACAGAGCCTTTCTAGGACAATGGAACAGGCTTTTCATGTATCTGCCCTTTCACACATAAAACCAAATTACATAACTGTAGCTCCTCTCAGAGTCCAGGGAACACATCCACAGAGGAGCACAGTTTGGCCTTTAAACAGGAGCACTTTCACTAAACTGAGCGATGCTGCAGTGGCAAAATGTGTTGTAAATAATTTATTTCACTTGTGTAACCACAATAAAGGAGAGCAGGAAGGAAAGGGCACCTGCATTTGCAACCAGCCAGATTGGCATCAGCCCTGGAAATGGATCTGGGCAGGGATCAGAATAAAACTGACAAAGCTTGTCCTTTGTGTATGACCTGCAATAACTAAAAGGGAGTGTAAACACCATCTAAAGCAAACAGCAAAGCTCCCTTTTCTTTCAGAGGCAGCTCGTGGTGAGGAGAGGGGCGCTGGGGAAGCTCTGGGGCTGCCACAGCCCAGCCACAGCTGGGAGCAGCACAGTCCCCAGAGTGCCCTGGCAGGAGCAGGACCCTGTTGGGTCACAGGGTGACAGGGACAATGCTTTGCCCCATGAGAAGCATCCAGAAGAGGAAAATTTTCCAGCAGAGGCCTGTTGCTGCCGGAGTTGGCAAATGAACAGCCTCTCTGACCAGGAGATACAGACCCTCCCTGGACCCCTCTCCTACTCTGGTCCCCATCCCTGTGAGGGGGGGACCATCATCTCACAGGAGCCCCAGGTCCCTCCAGCCCCCCAGGCACTGCCAGCTGCAGCTCCAGGCACGTTCTGCACGGCCCACATCCCTGGGCCCAGCCGGGCTTGTTTCATGCCAGCCACTCTGACTTCAGTCCCAGCTGATCACCAGCAGGCACAGCCTTCAGAGACAACAGCTTTCCCTTAAATCAAATCCTCTTCCAAGGAGAGAAACAGCAGAAACCCTAATTCTAGCCCCTGTCCCAAGGCCTGACCCTTCCATGCTTCTGGGGAGGCCCATCCCATCCTCTTGGCAAAAGCAAACCCATCCTCACCTCCCACCTGAAAGGAGTTTTGGTTCCATAATCTTTTGATCCCAAATACTCCACTGATATCTGATTTTAGATGCATTGGAGGCAAGACCTCTGACCCCAACAGCACTGCTCATGATATAACCTTAAATCACCTTATGCAGAAAACTGGGAGATTACTTCCCTCTTTTACTTTTCCCCAGAATAATTTAAATTAAAATGTGCAGTACCTATCCCTGAACCTAGATACAGTTTATACAGTTACTCCTAATAACCTTCATAAAGTCATTATGTTCATTACCTAATAAAATATAGTTGGGAGTCATAAAGATTATTTACATTAGATAGTTTTCCAGGTATGTGGAAAGCAGCTCAGTTCTGATAATCAAACAAGGTTGATCAGCACACCAATTTTTTTTTTTTTTTTTTTTTTTTATTTATTTAATGAGGTGATATTATTCCTGCCAGGTCTGGGATATTTCTCTGTACTTTGCTGACTTCCAAGAGCAGTGTACTTTGTTCCTTTGTTCCCTTCATGCTACAGTAAGCAAAGCCCTTCAAGTTTTCTTTGCTGTTGGGGCAGAAGGAGCCACCTGAGAGCTGGCCAAGGTTTCAGAGGGAGCCCTTGGGAGGCTGGGGGCGAGTGGTTCACATCACATCAGCACTGGCTGTGCTGTCCCACGGGTGTTAGCACAGGTCCTGAAGTCACCCTCAGGTCACAGGTGATGTGCCAGGGGCTGTGCTGTCCTTCAGCACCCAGGGACAAAAGGGACCCTGTCCTTGTCCCAGCAGGGATCCTGAGCACCCCTGCGGGGGCAGAGCGTGGCCTGACACAGCTCATGTGCTGTTGGGTCACCTCAGGCTGCTGAGCTCATTTCTTTGGCTTTGGCTTGATAGGAGGGATCTGCAAATAAGGCAAACTTGCCTGGAAATAGGCACCAGGGTTCTGTCCTGGGCTCTGCCACAGACTTCCTGAGATAGCGTGGGAAAGCCACTCCATCTCCTCGTGCTGGGATGGGGAGGGAGAGGGAATCTCTCATTTCTTCCTCCCTTTGTTCATCTCATCCTTTAAGAATTAATGGCTGCTTCTCAGTGAAGGAGTGTCCTGAGTCTGGCCACAGCCTGTAGGTTTCACTCTAAAACTGACAATGAATAGCAATAAAGGTAGCCACGAAATTGCTATCAGCAGATAGGAATCAAAAAGAAATTAAATAAATGGGATGCAGCTGAATTTTGTTACTTCTCCAGGTTTGTGGAGCTCTTACAGCAGGGAAGTGTGGCAGGTTCTTGTAATGGGATTAAAAGTCTCACCAGTATTTTGGGGTTTTTTTGAAAGCTTCATGTCCCAGAGTCAGGGGGTTTTAGCTGAGTCTCACTGAAAACCAGGTTTTTCTGCTTTTAATGGTCCAGAAAAACGCTTTGGAATATTATTCCTGGAGGAAGGGAGAGAGATGGAGAATGAGAGGGAGGGAAGAGAAAGGCAGAGAAAGAAAGAGGAAAAGAGGAAGAAATAAAGTGAGAGAGAAAGAGGCAGAGAAAGAGAGAATGAGAGGAGAAAAAGAGGGAGAGAGAGAAAGAGAGAGAAAGAAAGAGAGAAAAAGAGAAAGAAAGAGAGAGAAAAAGGAGAGAGAGAGAAGAAGAAAGAGAAAAGAAGAAAGAGAGAAAGAAAGGAAGAAAAAGAGAGAAAGAAAGAGAGAAAGAGAGAAAGAAAGAGAGAAAGAGAGAAAGAGAGAAAGAAAGAGAGAGAGAAAGAGAGAAAGAAAGAGAGAAAGAAAGAGAGAAAGAAAGAGAGAGAGAAAGAGAGAAAGAAAGAGAGAAAGAAAGAGAGAAAGAAAGAGAGAAAGAAAGAGAGAAAGAAAGAAAGAAAAGAAAGAAAGAAAGAGAGAAAGAAAAGAGAGAAAGAAAGAGAGAAAGAAAGAGAGAAAGAAAGAGAGAAAGAAAGAAAGAAAGAAAGGAAAGAAAGAAAATAAGAAAATTGTTTTGTTTAAGGTCTCATGATGTTTATGCCAGCCCTAAGGACTTCAGTGGGCGATTCGTGGTTTCTGAATGGATATCTTTGGCAGCACAGGAATCTTACTGAAGACTCTAAACAATTATATTCTCAAAGTCTCCAAATAAAACGCTTGTGCTTTAACAACAGTGGAAAAGTGAAAGGTTTGGCTTCTTTCCCTTTTGGATTAACAATGGCATGAATGGAAAACTGGTGCTGTGTGCTGCACTGATAAAAAGAGCAAACAGATTTGTTTCTCGCAGCGCTGGAGCACATCAGCCAGGAGGACCTGAGGCAGATTTCATCTGACCCTGCTGGCCTGGGCACAGGTTGTGTTGTTCTTGCCAAAAAGTGTTTCTGTAAGCTAAGAGATGCCACCCTCATTAGTTTTGAAGACCTGTTCTTCTTTTAGAGTGTGTAGCAGTGGAAGATCACTCTCCCACAGCTAGACTGGGACAAATCCCAGTCCAGGGCATAGTTTAGGTTTAACAAAGAGGTAAAAAGTCACAATAACTGTTAAATGTCCAGGGTTTTGCTCCCCACAAGCAAACCCACTCAGTGGATCCTGTTCACCTTAAGAACTAGAAAATCAGAAGCCTCATACAGACTGTTTTTAGGGCTTAATGCAAGGTCTTCTGGCCATCCCATGGGAATCAATGGATGTTGAGGGGATACTCCATGTCCTGCTCTGCTTCCCACGTGCCCCAAATCTGATGAGAGCAGCTCTTTCTCTAAGATCCTCCATCAGGCAAATCCCTGAGTTTTCCACTCCTCAATTATGACCATGAACTCTAGTCCCAGGTCAGCTTCGAGCCACAAACCAAATCTAAACTTAATCTGGATGCAGACCCAGCCCCTTCCCTCCTCAGAACACGCAGGAATTCTGAAGGGGAATTTTGGAATTTTCCATGGTGTGTGATAGTCTCTGCGGAGCAGCAGTGCGGGCAAAGCGAGCACGGAACGGGGGCTGTGGAGGGCCAGAGGGGTGGGAGCAATTGTTTGCTTTGTGGGTAATACCTTGGAAGTCCACGAGGCTTCCCTCTAGGGAAAACATGGGAAATGAGTGGTGGAATCTGTGCCTGTAACATTCTGTAAGGGCAGGGTTCAGCAGATGAGGCAGAGCTAGAAGGGAGCAGCAGAGGGGCTGTGCCGAGACCCCTGAAGGTTCTGTTTTCTTCACGTTTGAAACTTTAGGGAGGAAAAAGGGAATGTCAGCAATTTCTGCCTGATGTTTCCATCCTTTGGATTGTCCCTGTCTCTGGAAGAGTTTGCCCTGTGAACATTTTAAGTGCAGCAAAGTATCCCCAGCGTGTGAAAACTCAGCCCTGTTCAGAGCTCACACGAAAGGCTTCACCCAGCTCCTGGAGCTCACCATACCCCTGTGGCTGAGCCCTTCCAGTGGCCTGAGTGGCCAGAAATGCCTCTTTTACCAGGAATTCTCAGCTCTTTGTATCCTAAATGCCCCTTGGAGTGGTTTTTTCCAAATATATTTTGCAGAACTGTCAGACATCAGATGTGCAAGCACACACAAAACACAGTGGTGGGGTTGACTGGGGAAGCCCTGGGTAACTTTGCCCAGATATATATTCCAATTAAACATTGGAATGTTCAAATTCCTTGGCTGCTCTCTGGAGTCCCAGGTCTTTACCTTGCCTTCAGATCTGGATCAGACCAGAGCTGCTTAGGAGTGATTTTCCTTTATCAGCTCCTTTACAGGTAATTTACCAGCAGTCCAAGCTGCATATTTACTCTGAAGAGCAGAAACTCCATCTTTCAGATAAGATTACTCTCCTCCAAGTAAATATTGGGCAGAGCACATGGAAGGGATGAAAACTGCAGACAGAATGGAAAGGAAATGGCTGATCAGGCTGTTAGAGAGTTAGTTCAGGTTGAAATACCTTCAGACCTGGCCAGAAATGAGATTAGAGGGGAAAGCAGTTCATGGCTTTGCAGAACCAAGGGCAATGCTCTGCATTAGCCTGTGACCCTCTCAAAGTGTTCACCTGCCCAGATTGGTAGACTCAGGCACTGGAAGTTAATTTGGAAGGAGTCTGGAGAGCTGGTAGAAATACTCTCGAGCTAAACGTGTCTCCTCGCTGTGGCATCCAAAGTCACCCCAGCTCTTGAACAGAAAAATCAAAGCTTTAAAATCCTTGACTCTGCAGGGTTGCAGACACCAGACTCGCCCACTGTTCCCACAGGGGAACTTTTGGAGGGGCAAACGTTTGTAACAAGCCCTTTGCTGGAGGGAAGAATTCCAGGGTGCGGAACCTGGGAGAGAGACAAAAGGATGATGAGCTGCATCAGCTGCAAACCTGGCTGCTGCTTTTCCATGTGGTGCTCGGCTCCCCTGGAGACAGACACGTTATAAATACCTCAAGACAGACCCATTTCAGAGGGGTGTCTGCAGCTGTGGGGAAGCTGCAGATTGGAAATTCCAACTGACTTGTCATAGGCATGAAAAATATTTCCCAAAGGCGCTCTGTGCTTGGGGGGCTTTTCTCGAGCAGAGGCTTCACTGGTCTCATCACTCTGCTGTTAGAAAGGCTTGTGAGGGCTGCATTCGGCCCAAAAACTAATTAGTGCTGGAGTCAAAGCCAGGGTGATGATGTGAGGCTTGCCCTTGGAGCACAGTAATCAGACTGGTGGAGAATTGATGTGGTTAAAGAGGTGTTTGGTGCTATCACAGGGTTGTGAAATGGGGGTCAGCAGCAAGAGCCCTCATTGAATCACAGAACAGAATGTCCTGAGCTGGAAGGGACCCCCAGGATCATCCAGTGCCACCCTGGCCCTGCCCAGACCCCCCAACAAGCCCAGCCTGGGCATCCCTGGATGCTCCTGGAGCTCTGGCAGCCTCGGGGCCGTGCCCATTCCCTGGGGAGCCTGGGCAGTGCCAGCACCTCTGGGGAAAGAAGAGCCTTGCCCTGATCTCCAGCCTGAGCTGCCCTGGCCCAGCTCCAGCTGCTCCCTCAGGTTCTGCCCCCGGTCACACAGAGAAGAGATCAGTGCCTGCCCCTTCTCTTCCCCTCCTGAGGAAATTGTGGATTTGATGAGGTACCTGTGCACTTCACCAAATGTGCTTGTAGGGCTGGAATCACCCGTGTGACATCAGCCAGCAGGACAGTGCAGGCAGACACTCCCTGGAATGTCCAAGGCCAGCTTGGGTGGGGCTCTGAGCAGCCTGGTCTATTGGAATCTGTCCCTACCTGTGGCAGGGAGTAGGAACTAGATTGTCTTTAAGGTTCCTTCCAAACCCAAGCATTCTTGGATATGAAGATTATGTCAGTGCTCCTATCCCAGCCCATAACCAGGGAGACTTCCACCTTCAGCAGCATGATTTAAATCACCCCCAGTACATGTCTGAGCCATCCCCACACATTTGTTCCCATGCTTTGTGCTCCTGAAGGAGTGACCATCCCACCAAACCTGTCTGTGGCTGTCCTTGTAGGCCCCTACCTCACAGAAATGTGACACAGATTTTATCCTGAATTGTGAATCCCCCCTCTAAAACCTTTCTGGGACACACTGACATTACCACAAACGCAATTGTGAAGGCTCTTAACAGCCTGAAAGCATTTTCATTTTGGAGAGAGAAGGATTTATCACCCTGATGTTCCAGCAAGCTCAGTTCCAGGCAGTGCAATACCCAGGACACCCTCAGAGCCTGATTGTGCAAACAATGGGAAGAAGAGGAAATGATGCTGGAGTTTGTGCCTTCCCCTCCAAGAAGACGTGAATGAGAAATTGCAAGGCTGAATCATTTCTTTCTGATAAACCACTCTGGATTAATTAAACCTAATCACTCTAGCATGGCTCCTGATACAGCTGGTAAATTGTTACCAGCTTGCTGATAATGGTGCTTACGAAAAAGAAATCAGGCCACGTTTTTATTTGGGTTATCAAAGATTTCCACCCATCACTACCTTGTTCCTTCCTCCACCACAGATCCCCCACATGTGCCAAGTGCCACATTAACTATTTATGGGGTGGCTGCTGTCTGAAGGGGAAGAAACCTCAAAGAAAATTTGGATTGCTAGGTATTCAACCTTAAAACAAAATTAGAAATTTTGCTAGAAATAATTGGAGCATTGGAAATAATGCTCTGCCTTAAAAATCGTGTTAGAGCTTTTTGTGAAGATATTTTTATTTAGAGAATTTAAAAAGAGCTTGTTCACAGAAGAAAAGAGGTTCAGTGTTTGTTTTTAACAGGGTTTTTCGTCCTAGTTGGTCACTGATGGTGCTTATAAAAAACAAGAATGAAATGGTGCAATGTTCCTTTGCTTCCATCTTTTTTTGCACTACCACAGAGTTTCTCCTGCCCAGACACACATTACCATAAGGTTTGCAAGTGCTCTTGGGGCCCTGATTACATTCACTGCCTGTTCTTGCCAAAATGTAAAGTAAATTATTTTCATATATATTTTATGTGTTCATAAAAAGCTATGCTCTACTTGACATCTGTTATCTGGATTAAGGCTTTTCGTTCAGCTGGCCAAAAAGAGATGGAAGTCTGTGGAGCATTTCATTCTCCACAATCCACAGATGATGGTCATTTGTCGGGATGCTAATATGAAAAAAAAATCCAATAAAACAAGCAAGCAGCTTTTGGACTTAAATAAAACAACAGAAAGGGGAAGAAATACCAGGCCCTCTTCCATAATGCTCTCCCATTTATTGTTTTTGTCTGTGTGGTCTTGTGATCATAAATGTTGCCATTACAGTCTCCATGACTTTCTTGCATCTATCACCGAGAACTTCTGGTAAAGGGAGAGCAAAATGCAGCTCTTTGAAGGTCCCCTCTGAATTCAAATGCCTGAAGTGAAAATGAGCATTGAGCCAGCTCAGAATTGCTGCTACATTTACTAGAACCAGTAATGTCCAGAGTTATTTCCACCCTGCTCTTTTACAAAGTCACATGATCCCATTTCTCCTCCACCAACACTCTGGATAAATGAAAACCAGACTCATAATCATACATTCAATTTTATTACCTTGCCACTGTGTGAACAGGAAGGCTTCAGAGATTAAATGGCATTTTAGATAAGGAGAGTGAGCAAACCATAACAGCTTCAACGTCAACAGCAAGAAAGGGGGAGCATTTAAATAAATTATTGTGGGCAAGAACTATTTCATACTGTCAGAACATAATTGGGTCCATAACATGGCTGATACACTGATGGCCATGAAAATTTCATTACTTATGAGCCACTGAATGAATGATGCAGTCTCTGATGGCTGCAGAATAAAGTTTATAGACCAGATTCATTGCTGGCACAAGGAAATGGAGCTTCCATGGAGCTGCCCTCATTTGTTCCAGCAGTGAGCTTGGCTCACCATCATTCCAGCATGGATCCAGAGTCCCTTGAAGTCGATGGAAAGGGCCCTTGACTTCAAGGGACTTTGGATCATGTCTGGGGTACTTTGTGTTTTGCCAGCAGCTGAATTAGTCACAGCACAGATCGCACACGCAGCGTGGTGACACGTGGTGACCCAGGAGTGGGACTGGAAATGCATCCCTAGCAGCAAACACTCTATTTCTGTAACCCAAACCCGCATTTGGAGCTGCTCTCCTCACATTTAGAACATTTCCACTTAGTGCCAGCCCCTCAGTTTGTTTGTAGTACAAATCCTTGGAGAATGTTGTTCCATCACCCCCTCAAATCTCTCAGTAGCTGCCTGAAATTGAAACTATTTTGGATGAAGCTTCATCAGAAAAGATGCAGTTATAAATGAACATGTTCTTGCCCTGCACTAGCTGTCTGTTCCCTAAGCCTAACTGTGAACATCATATTCCCAAGAAAGCTCTCTGGCACAAGTTAGGTAGGAGAAGGATGATGGAGGACAAGATCACACATTTTCATGGCTGGTTGGTAGAAGGAAGTTGCTGAGCTTGCTCTTCTCAAACTAGAAATCAGATTTTATCCTCAGATACAGTCCAGCCTTAGAGAGGATCCATCTGAGCAAAAAAAAATCCAAAGGAAATCCAACAAACTGATAGTGAGGCCCTGGCACAGGGTGCCCAGAGCAGCTGGGGCTGCCCCTGGATCCCTGGCAGTGCCCAGGGCCAGGCTGGGAACACCTGGGACAGTGGGAGCTGTCCCTGCCCAGGGATTTGGGAACTAAATGATCTGTAAGGCCCCTGGAGGAGATAAAAGATCTCACACACACCACCTCTCAGGCAGCATCAAATGTATTAAAAATGTCTAATTTGACCTAAGTGTGACCTCACCAAACTAAAACTCAGCTTTGACACCTGGTGTGGACACCCCCAGCTTTGATCTGCTGGGTTACCCTGGATGTGTTGCTGTGCCACAGCTTCCCAGCTAGGAAGAGGAATGACAGTAAATCACCTTGAATGCCTTAATGAAGCACTAAAAAAACTCCCTTTCCAAAGGGCAGCAAAAGCAAAACCAGGCAGGGATGCTGGTATTTAGCAGCTGTGTTCAGGTATGAGATGACTCTTTGGTAACGGGATGGTGGTGTCACAATGCAGGTTTAAAAATAGGCACTTTCAGAATATGAAAGTCTGCAGACAAACTTGTGAAATACCAGTTCAATCACTGACCCTGGATTAGCAGTGAAGTCTAAGTTCAAATTCCAGCTAAAAGGCCAAATTCAGGGCTGTAAAATACAATGTTTAAACAAACCTGTATCTGACAGCAACTGATCATCACCAACCAGAGTCAGAGCTGGCTGAAATTCTTCTGGGTTAGCATGAAACTACTGGAAGTTTAAAGCTTTTTCAGTTTTTTGTTGGGATGGCTTTTTTGGGTTTTTTTTCCTTTTTTTGTCACAATCTTGATAATGGGCTTATTATGGGAGTTGTAAAATTTCATTGCAGCTCATTCGTCTCTTGAACAAAATGAAGCTCATTTTTCCAGTGGAAACAGCCTGGTCTTGATGATCCTTCCCTCTGTGCCAGAGAAAAGGTTCAGCTGGCTTTTTGGATCAGTTTTACGGCCTCTTTGCAAAGCCAGGATGCTGCAGAGAAGGGGAACCGGGGAGCCAAGAATTTGGCCTCTGGATTTCAGTGACATTAACACCCAGAAAGAATTCCTGGGAAGGACCACTTCCATGAGGGAAGCTGGAGCCGTTCCTCGCAGTCTGGGGCTTGTCTGCACATGCAAATAAACGCATCTGGAATAAGAGGAGCTGTAAATTTAGAGTGTGAGAGTGGTAAAATGGAGCGAGGCATGTGACAATGTGATTATTTCTTTTTTATTTCTGCTGGAATTGCTCAGTGAGGCAGGGAAAGACACCCACATTCCAGCCCCCCAAACATCCATAGGCACTGCCACTGTGGGCTGAGTTCCTCGGAGTTGTTAAATGATTGTTCTGGGATAACTCACGTGAATACAAACTCTCATTTTGCTGTAGAAGTGGGGAATGGCAGAAGCCTACCAGGGAACAAATTCAGCTCGGTTATTTCCTCTCACAGTGAAAGGTTTGCCCTGGTTTGTGATGTTTGTATAAATAAAACTGCCTGGGTAAAGAAATCGGCCTTTTATTAATGGACATTTCACGCTGAGTAAACTTTTTTTCCAATGTATCAGAAGGCTCAACCATGTCTGGGTTTCCAACCATTGGTTTGGAGTGTCTGTTCTGGCTTTCAAAAACTCTGGTTGCAGGAGAAAAGATCAGCTGTCATATTCAGCTGTCATATTCCCAGGAATAAGTAAAAAAATGGATTTAGGACAATTTTCTAGAAAGAAAACACAACTTTCTTTATCCTTAGGTGTTGTTTATTTGGAGTGGAATTCAAGTCTCAGTTCTGAAGTGCTCCACACATAGGGAAGATATTTATTTCTCCCCTTCTTCCTTGTCTGACTTTTGGAAAGCATGTTCCTTCTTTTTTCAGCCATAAATTATCACATTATACACTGAAATCTGCAGCTTTAGAGATGCTTCATGTTCATGCAGAGCTCCTGGGGCTCTCATTTGTTGTTCACTGCTTTTTTCAGGCCACTTGGGGTTCAGAAGAGCTCTGAATCCATGGAACAGAGCAGAGGGGAGAGGGAGGGAAGAAGAAATTGGCAATCTCATTAGGAATGACACAGCCTCCATCCTGACCTTCCCCAGACACCTGATGGTGCTGCACTGAACCCAGAGTGGTTCTGGCACACAAATACCAGCTGGACACACCTTGGGAAGCCAGAATTCCCTAAAACCCGTGCTCCTCACCAAAAAAAAGCAACTTTTTGTCTGCAGCTTTCCACTGGAAAACTATCCTGAGTTACAGCAAGCACCTTTCAGAGGCAGTTATGGTGTGCAGGGTTCTTCCTGAACTTTTTCTGCCATCAGGGTAGCATTTAGGATTTTTAATTTTTTTTTTTTTTTTTAAAAAAAACATCTGGGTTTTTTGGTTTTTTTTTCGATAACTGGCGAGATCAGTCATTTAGCATGAATCACCTAATTCATCCCAGATTTTGGACTTTGGTATTTATTTTGAGATATTTCTTATTTTGGAGCACAGCAAAGGGTACATTTCTCAGACCATTTTACCCATTTCATCCCGTAAGGAATGAATAACAATTACCTAACTTGAAGATTGTTGCTTAACCACAGTTGTTAAGTGAAATCATACTCTGCTCATGGTTCAAGTATACATCTTTGCAGCAAAGGAAAGATAAATAAATTATGATCCTAACCAACATTGGATAATTAGATGCTTAATGTGAGCAGGAGAAGGGAAAAAACATTGAAATTGGTCTATAGGAGTGAACAATTTGTACTGCAAAAGCCAGCAATGAGTTCTGGAGCCATCTGACCTCTGTAAAGTCCTTTTAAAGGAATAAAAAACTCAACATTATAGTCTGAGGTTGGTGGGTTCCCCAGAGAGAGCAGATATCCAGCGAGAGTGGCCCAGGAAAGTTTCTTGCTGCACCCATTGGACACTTTTTTCTGCTTGAGAATCATCAGAGCATTTCCACAGCACAGGATCTCAGCACCAACACACCTCCATGAGCTGGTTTTGGCTCCCTCAGAGCCTGTCAAAACCTTTAATTTCATCTGGAGCTTTGGGAGTGCCAGGAATTGCTCCATTGTGCTGCTGGTCCTGAGGATGCTGACCTTGGGCACACAGGTAGAGCAGGGATGGGTTTGGTCCAGAGGGAATAATTGATGGCAAGATGTCTTTTCTACTCATATTTCCTCAAACACTTCCCTCCTCTCAGTGCAATTAGGGTCAGCCATCATGTTTGGTGTGGATAAGTGTACTCAGGGAATGGCAAAGAAGGAATGAAATCATCAGTTCTGTGATCTGGTGAGGGACACAGCCAGCACTGAGGAATTTAAAAGTTCAGGGTTGAAAGAAAGCAGAGGAATCCCATTTCCCTGTGTCTCCAAGAGCATGAGTGTGTCTAAAGAGTAAAAAAGCCAAGTGTTGGGAGGAGAGACAAAAAGCCCCTGCAAGTTGTGCTGCTGGTGGAATTCCCTTCCCTCTGTGCCATGTGCTGGCCTGAATGGGAACCTGTGACATGCTGGAAATGCTCCTTTCACAGAGGTACAGGATGTTCAGGCAGTACCTTTGGCATGGAAAGGGCTCTGTTCTGGTAATCTCATATTTGCAGAGAGCTTCTGCTGGAGGCTGAGCAGGCGAGGCAGGGGAAAATTCCTTTATTCACATAACCCCAGCAACAAGAGGGTGAGCAGGACACAGCCAAGCAGGACAATAACAAGGGATAAGCAAGAGCTGGGGCACACACTGAGCTGTTTTTTAAACTTCTCTCCATCATGGATTTGTCAGAGCCATCACAGAGCCTTACCTGTTCCCCCCACGAGCTCAGGCTGTCATCAGGCTGACACTGAGCAAACACACAAGGCACAGGGAACATTTGCTCAAATACAGGACTTGCATTCACTTTTCCCAGAGCTCTGAGTCATCTCAGCAAATCTGGGAGTTGATTTTTGTTGTTGGTTTTGTTTGTTTTGTTTTTTTTTTTAACCTGGCATCCTATGGGAGTAACAAAGGTTTGGTCATGTGGATGTGTATAATGTGTGTGTTTGGGTTTTTTTTTTCTCCTCTGTTTTCCCATTCCCTCTCCCAGTATATTTTACATCTAATGGCTATTTTTCCTCCTAATTCTAGCCAGAAAATTAAGAGAACCATGTTTTACTGGAGACCACTCTGCTCCCCTGTCAAATCCTTGGCTTCCCACAGACATCCCTTGGGAAGATGAAGTGAAACATTAGTGAGGGATGGTGGATTTGACTCTGGCACACTCATCCTCTGCAAGGAAGCTACAGAAGTGAAACTTCTGTAATAAGTGATGCTTATTCAATCACCTAGCTACAGAGAAAAAATAAATACATTTAAAAAAAAAATTTTTAAAAAGCAAAAAACAATGAGTTATTGAAGCCAAAGCCAAAGATAATAGTTCAGAGACAGTCCATGAGGTGAAATAAGTTCTCACTGAGTTGGGAGCTGTAAAGTCCAAACAATAAAGCTACTTTAAAAATGTTCTGCTCACTGATAGCTCATAAATAAAAGAAAACATAAGTATGTCATAATCTTCAGAACATTTTTTTAAAAGTGAATGACTGGATTTTTTAAAAAGTCTGACTTTTAAATAGTGTCTGGAAAGGAGGATTTACTTTTTAGACACGCTCATGCTCTTGTTCACACAAGGCAATAGGATTCCACTGCTTTCTTTAGACCCTGAAATTGTAAATTCAGGTTCAACAGTCCTTGCTCATGGGTGAGACAGCTTTGGGATGCCCCCCAAAATTTTGCTTTTTGGCTCCCCATCCCATTCCCTCTCAGGCAAGGTAAATGCCCAGAGCTGAGGTTGCCACAAGCAGTGAGAGGGGGTGGTTTGCTGCTGGTTCCTATCAGATCCACGTGTCCTGACATTTTCCCACTGTTGCCCTGCTGGGCTTGGAAAGAGCAGTGGAAGTTACACCTGCACAACAGCAGGAGGGAAAACATCAGCTCATTCCAGAGCAAGGCTTCTTTCTCAAGCTGAAGTCAGTAAATATTATACCAGTGTGTGTATATAACGTTACTGTGCGGACTCTCACACCACCTAATTTAGATGTATCTTTAGAATTTAGATATATCTTCATTCTGTAAAAGATTTCCAGTGTTTTCACAGAATTATCAATGTTGAAAGAGACCTTAAAATCATCCAGTCCCCCCCATCACCCAGCACCACCATCATGACCCAAAACCCTGTCCCCAGGGGCCACATCCAGATTCCTCCTGGACACTCTGAGGGACAGCAATTCCAAACCTCCCTGGGCAGCTCATCCCAAGGCCTGACCACTGTTTCTTTGACTTTTTTTCAGTATCCATCTTGAGCCTCCCCTGGAGGAGTTTAAAGCCTTTTTCTCTCATTCCTTCCCTTGGGACATGGCAGCAGAGCCCAACCCCCACCTCACTGCCCAATCCCATCAGAGAGCTGTAGAGAAACAACTTTATTCTTTCTTTTTGTAGAGAAACAGCTTCTCTCTCTTCTCTTCTCTTCTCTTCTCTTCTCTTCTCTTCTCTTCTCTTCTCTTCTCTTCTCTTCTCTTCTCTTCTCTTCTCTTCTCTTCTCTTCTCTTCTCTTCTCTTCTCTTCTCTTCTCTTCTCTTCTCTTCTCTTCTCTTCTCTTCTCTTCTCTTCTCTTCTCTTCTTCCTTCTTCCTTCTTCCTTCTTCCTTCTTCCTTCTTCCTTCTCTTCTCCTTCTCCCCTCCTCTTTTTTCCCTTCCCTTCCCCTTCCCCTTCCCCTTCCCCTTCCCTTCCCCTTCCCCTTCCCCTTCCCCTTCCCCTTCCCCTTCCCCTTCCCCTTCCCCTTCCCCTTCCCCTTCCCCTTCCCCTTCCCCTTCCCCTTCCTTCCCTTCTCTCCTCTTTCTCTCCTCTCTTCTCTTCTCATTGCAGGACCAAAAGGTCAAAGAAAAACATTTCTGATTTCTTTTTTTCTTTCTTTTCAAAGCTTTTGCTTTAAGAAGCTTTAAGGTGCCTTTTTCCTCCAGGATAATCAGATGACTGGAATGGCCTGGAGAACACAGCGACTGAACTTTGGGATTGGTGCACAAAGGGATCAGGTCATGTTTCTGGAGAAGAACCAGCTCACTTGCTCGTGGTCAAGCTGGTTTATAGTCAATACACAGCTGTGACAATTATTTTAGGAATGATCTGAGTCCTTATCTGGATTAAGAGAAAAAAAATAGGGTTGCTTCTTTGATTATCAAAACATGGGTATTCGGGCTTGGCAGATGAAGAGTTAAAACACCTGTGCACCTTCACCCCAGCATCCCAAAGCATCTTTGAGTTGTAGGACACAAACTTCAGATGGATGAAGTGACTGCAAAAATTCTTGGAGCACATTATGTTTCATCACACACGCAATTTATGTGTGTGATGAAACAAGAAATCAGGAGAAGCGATGGAAAAACTTGAAATTAACAATCCATAATTTATACACATCCTCTATATAGGATTGTAAACCTGTCTAACCACACACCATAAAACAACCTGGAAATTCTTTCCACAAATGCCAGGCAGACCCTGCCTACAGTGGTTTGAGAGAACTTGTTCACTCTGTGGTGGATGCACTCTGTGGATTAAGTGAAGTTTATATTTTCAAACAAGTACCTGGATATTGCCCAGAGAAGCTGTGGCTGCCCCTGGATCCCTGGAAGAGCCCAAGGCCAGGTTGGACGGGTTTGAAGGAACCTGGTCCAGTGAAAGATGATCACTTCCAATTCAAAGCATTCCATGATTCTATCACTCTGTGTATGTTTTCCCCCACAGGAGAGCTAAAAATTTATATAAATGAGCGGTTGTAAACTTCTCATTCCCTTCCTCACCATCACCTTCCTGCTCCACTCACTGACACCCCACAGACCCCTGCAGTGTGTGCTCCTCTCTTCCTGACATCCACCCCTGGTGCCACCTTTGTGCTCAGCTTGCTGTGTGCCTCTTCAGGCTGCAAACTGGATTTATTTGCTTTATAGAATGTTATCTGACAGACTGCAGCACTGCATTCCACCAGGCCACACGGTGCTGGGAAGCTCAGCACAGCACTGGTAGAAAAAAATATTAGTGCAATGATGCCAAAAGTCACAGAATCACAGAAGGCTTGGAGTTGAAAAGGACCTTAAAGATCATCTGGTTCCAACCCCCCCCATCCTCCCATCACTGCCAGCCTTGGTGGCTCTCAGGCCAGACCCATTTAAAACAGCTTTTCCTTGCCAAAACTTTAGAGGAACAGAAAGAATCTCTAGAACTCAGAGAGCTGCCAAAGCGGTGTGGGTCAGAAATAATTTCAAATTCCCATTTAAAAAGCCTCTGTAACAAAGATGCTACGTGGACACCTCTGCTGCCCTGGTTTGCCACCTGTCCTCTGGCCACTGCAGCGTTCCCAGGGCCCTGGGCCAGAGCCAAATGTCTCCTCCAAGCACTCAGCTCTTTCAGCCTCTCCAGGGTACTTCACCCTCTCCCCGTGCCACAAAGAGATCAGGAGCTGCTCAAATTAAATTCATTTATTAATGGAATGGTTTTAGTAGACCAAAAATTGATTTGGATGAAAGGAATGCTTGTCCTTTATGGCTGCCAGAAAAAGTAAATATTGTCTACAGACATTACACAGCTTTCTTTTAACCAAAATTGAATACGGTCCGGAGCAAAGCAAGCAATCTGTAGAATTGTATTGTTATGCTGCTGTTACAAACTATTTACATTGGATAAAAAAAAAACACAGGTGTCTCAAAGCCAGCTATAACCTTAGTTGATTACTGTTGGGATCCTGTGTGTGTCTTGCCCTCATCTCCCCTTTTTGCTATCAGATATAAATCAGGTTAGCACGGTTAAAAAAAAAGTGAGTGATCCTAAAACAATCACAAAACAAGCTCCAAGCAGCAGAGACAGAGAGCGAGTTCTCTTCCCCACCACCCAGCACTGCTCTGCCACCCTCCTTCGAGATTTAAGAAGGAGTTTAACCCCTCCCTGAAGCTCTTCCCACATCCAACCATCTGTCTCTTCAATCAACTTACTTTCAGCGCCAGGAATCCCCACGCAGGTGATCCCTGCTACGAGAATATACATTTTAAAGATACCTATTTCAAAGGAGCACGTTTTCCTCTAGCAGTGCTGTGTGCTGTCCCTGCATGTTCACAGTAAAACCACGTCAAATAAATACTCGAGGGAATCAGCACAGTGCATCCAGTTTCACTTTCCAAAAGGAAAGTGGCATGTCTGCTTTCAGTGGTGGCATAAGGCAGAGGTCTAACATAATCCCAATTTCGCCAAGTCACGATCGGGAACGAAGAAATCCTGCCTAATTACAAAATAATTGATTAACAACTCAGCCAAAGGGGTGAATTTACTGTACACCAAAGCTATTTGCTGAAACAGGACTGGAAAGGAAATAATCCTGAAAAGGACTTCACTTCTGGTTTCACAGCAGACATACAGCACAGAAAGTGTGGGTTTTTTTCAGTTTGCAGAAAAAGGATTATTCAGAATAGTTTGTCCATCCAATCAAACATTACTCTGCTGTAACAACATTGTTCTCAGTTCCCTCTCTCTTTGGTCCTCCTGCCTGTATTTCTCCTCCAGCTTTTGCTTTTCTGAGTCCATACTGTAAAATGTAGAATCTGTGCTTCTCCTGATCTTCTCAAACTGACTGAAATCCGCCACGTACTTTCCATTTGGAGAGAGGGAAACCACAGGCACAAACTCGTAGCCCCAGTGGATCTCCTCAGGGATGTAGGAAGTCCTGCTCTGGCAGACAGCACTGGTGGACTCCACCGTGGCATTCAGGAGCACCACGAGCTCAAAGTCCTTCTCCTTGAGGTTCTGAGGTGTGAGGTCTCTCAGAGGGCTGCTTTCATCCAAAATGTGGTAGAAGGTCAAAGGCAAAATGAGAAAGGGACTCTCCGAAGAGGAGTCCACGTTGAATTTGACACTGGCTTGGTTCAGCAGAATCCTCTCCCCTTCTTTGGTTTCGTAGGTCTGAAGAAGCTTCCCAGAGAGCTGACACTGTATCAGGAGGCTCTTCCTCATGTTTGCCACTCTGATCACCAGGCAAAGCTCCCCGTTGTGTTTGGTGATGACAGCACAGTGGCTGAATTTAATGGTCTCTGCCCTTTTTTTGGGCCTGGCGATCTTGGCCAGGAAGGTACCTGTGATGAAGATCTCAATCAGGGTGGTGATGACCAGCTGGGCCACAAGCAAGAAAATGGCGTGGGGACACTCCTCGGTGATGAAACGAAATCCGTAGCCAATGGTTGTCTGGGACTCCAGGGAGAAAAGGAATGCCCCAGTCAGGGAATCCACGTTCTTCACGCACGGCTCCCGCTTTGGGGAGAACTTGTTCATCTCCAAGTCCCCGTGAAGGAAAGCGATGGCGTAGTAGATCACCCCAAAGAGGAACCAGGTCATGACAAAAGTAGCAGCAAACAGGGTGAGTTTGTACCTCCACTTCATGTCTATGACTGTGGTCCACAGGTCCTGCAGGTAGAGCAGGTAAATGCCATCGACTTTGTCTATCCTGACGTTGCTGTGGCCGCTCTTGGACATCACGCGGGGTTTGTGTGCCTTGAGCACGGCGCTGTCGATGCCGCCGCCGACCAGGGGCACGCGGGACATGTTGATCTTTGTGGGCTCCATCCTCACTGCTTCAGTCCTGAGGAGAGAGGAGAAAAGAAAGCTGTTACTTAATGAAGCCAGAGCCGACTTTGAGGAGTATTTGAAAATGTTGATGGAGAGAAGCACAAACATAATCTAAACACAGCAGCAGTGAATAAAAACAGCTGGAATATAAAGTTACCACCGTACAGTATCTGACATTACAAATAATTTTATATTCTTTTTTTTTTTTTTTTTCCAGGGATAAAAAAAAATCATTCTTTGATTCTGGTGCCTGCCAAGTATGGAGAAGTAGGTTTCTTTTACGATAGCCTGCAAAAGAAATTTGTCAAAGCTGAAATTTTATATCAGTACTTTATTTCTGTAAAAGGCATTAAATCTTTCTTTTTTTTCCTTACGTTTCTCTAGAGAAGAGGCTCTTTTTGATTAGTGAGCAGGTTTTCTTTAATGCCCTGAAGAGAGACATCTGATCAGAATTAAAGTCGCTGGGCTCAGAACGCAGATCCAGCTCACCACCTCTGTCCCTTCCTGCGACGGAGGCAGAATGAGCCAGACCAGCTTTCACTGGGAACAATTAACTTCCACAAGTCATTTACTCAGTCGGATCTGGCTCTTTGTGACGGACCTACAACTAACCTAGAGGGAAACAAAGCAGACCTGAGCACATCAAAGGCGAGGTCTGGAATATTTACACCTGGGTGCCACACTCTGAAGCTGTCTGCACTGGACAGCACACCCACATTTTAAGCTGTCTGAGGAGAGGGGGGGGAAAAAAAAAGAATTTAAAAAAGGAAGTAATTGCCAAAGTCAGCATTCTATACGTGGGCCCTGACCTGTGCGACCCCAGCAATCATTGGAGCACCGACTCCTGGATTGGTTTAGTGGGTATCAGTCCGGATGGAGAGGGAGAGTGCGAGCACCCAGGGCTGGGCAGAGCCCCCAGGGTGAGGCAGAGCCCTGCCTGTGCCAGCTGGACAAGGCACAGAACCGGACCCAGCTCGCAGGACCAGACAGCGATTACGTAGAGCAAGGACAGTGCATGTTATAGTCGTTCCCAACAACAAAACTTCCTGCTGACAAAAGCAACAAAGAAAAAAAACATCCCATGCATCCTTTGTGCTTTGGCAGGTCTCACAAAAAGGCATTGTTTTGTCCCATTGTTTTCCTCAAAAAGAGCCTCCAAGTCAGTGATTAGTTTTCGCCAACCACTGGAAAAAAAAAAGAAAATAAAAGAAAAAAAATAATGTCTTCCTTATAGCTACTTAAAAGAATTTTGCAGGAAGTACAAGATATATTTGTGGGACACAAATGTGCCAGCCCAGGACATCAGCATAATTACTCACTGAAGTACCTTTCCTGTTATGTCAATTAAGGAGAATTTCAGTTTGTGACTGTACTCATCACACTGTTGCAGATTTTCTGGGAAAGGGTAATTAAACTTAGCCCCCACAACTGTAGCCCATTCCAGTTTTGGTTTAATCACCAACATTTCTCTTCCACAGCTATGAACCATTGCCACAGATAGATATTTGTGAAAGAAAAGAGTGCATCCATGATCCCAGTAGGAGATTCCTTATGTGACAGTCAAATCAACACACAGAGCGCAGCATGTCCAGATAATAAACAGGAAAAAACCTTCAAGTGATCTGAAAAAGGAACAACGGGAGGAAATGTGGGGGCTGGGAGGGATAGGGCTGGGAAGGACTGTACATGCAACTGCTCCTCAGGCCCAGCACCGCTGTCAGGGTAAATACGTGCAGCCTCTGATGGGAAACCTTTCAGGCAAGTGCAGGTTCCTCAGGGAAGAGGCTCCCCACACCAAGCCTCTCCCTGGATAGGACATGGATTTAAAACATACCCAAAAGTCTGTTCTGAAATCAGCACAACTCTCCCTCTCAAGCAGACTTTCCCCTTAGACAGTACTTCCACAGCACCAGAGCAATCGCTGGGATCTCTGCTCCAGTGTTGGAGGCACGTCCCCATCCCAGCCCCTTGCTCAGCCTGCCTGGACCCCTGCTCCTGGGAGCAATTCCCAGGGCTGACAGCTCCTCCTCGCCTGGAGGTCACAGGGATGGGGACAGCCAAGGCTCCACCTCCCCTCCTTGGAGCTCCAGCGGTGGGTTTGGGCTGGAGGGGCAGGGACAGGGCTCCTGGGGTGTCTGGAGGTCAGAGTTACCTGTCCAAGGTCAGGGATGGGCCAAGGACACTCAGCTCTGCACACTCACCATGGCTCTGCCATGCCCAGGAGACCCTGGATCCTGCACCAGGGCTTGGCATGTGTGCATGGGATGCAGTGGGAATAACAACAGTTAGAGCATCTTGGAATGGTTTGGGTTGGAATGGAACTTAAAGCCATCCAGTGCCAGCCCTGCCATGGCAGGGACACCTCCCACTGTCCCAGCTGCTCCCAATGTCCAGCCTGGCCTTGGGCACTGCCAGGGATCCAGGGGCAGCCCCAGCTGCTCTGGCAATTCCATCCCAGCCCCTGCCCACCCTGCCAGGGAAGGAAAAGTTTCATCCCTCCCAAGGGCCTGGGAAGAGCCCTTTCCCTCTCTCTGCTCTGCCCTGGAATAGGTTGTTCCCTGTCCAAGAGCCCCAGATGAAAAGAATCCTGAAACTGCAGCCCCACATTTCCAGACCTGCTGAAGGGCAGCACCACAGATACGACACCAAAATGCCATGGCAGAAGAGCTCCCCACAAAAGATGGGAGGCAGCAAGGAATTTTCAAGGCACACAAGGAATTTCCCTGAGCTGTACCAACAGAGAAAGGGACAGCTGTAAAATTTGTCATTTCAGGTTTTCAGCTGAGAAATGAAGCTGTGCTGCAGCCCTGGACAAGTCTGGCACACTGCAGACTCCAGCTCACAGCCAAGGCTGTTTCTCACTGTCCATCTACCCCGTCCCCACGTGTAATGTTTATCCCCACATGTGGCAGAGCAGGAAATTTTGGAGTCTGACATAGGTGAAAGAGGCTTTTTCAGAAAAAAGAAAAAAATTTCCCCCATCATCTTTCGTGTCCTCCCTTGATTTGTGACAAAGTTACTCAGCTTTACAGCCACTTCCTGAAATGGATCCCAGCCAATTTCTGCTGCTTTTTTTGGTGGCAGGGTTTTTTTTTTTTTGTGTTGATTTGCTTCCTAATTTCTTTTTTTTGTTTTTTTTTTTCTCTCACATCACTCTTTCCTGTGTGATCCCGAATTTCTCTAGTGCTCTTTTCCTCCCCAGGGAAACTCCTCTTGGTTTCCTTTCCCTGCAGAAATACTTCCCTTTTCTGTCACACTGACATGGGAAGAGAGGATCTGTCATGCTGCCTCTGCTTCCCTCCCTTATCCCTGGCAGCAGCCAGCAGCAATCACTTGGGGGAAGAAACTCTGAGGAAACCATCAGTAGAAAAAATAAAAAAGGAGATTCAGATGAGGATTGTCTCCTGCCCCCACTTCTCCACTGCTTCCTGAGTGAAGTGACCACTATAATATCCCAAAATAAATTATTTATGGGGGTCTGTATGTGTAAAAAACACATTATAGCACCTGCATTGCTATTTCCCATCTCATAGAGGCACCTCACACCCTCTCCCCTGACAATCAACCCCAGCACCTCAGCCAAAATAGTTTGGTTTGTTTGGTTTATGCTCACTCTAAATCACAAAGCACATCTACCACAGTAAGTTAATATGAATAAACAAGCTTAAATAATAAGAATAACGTACATGTTTAAATTAAAATAACTTCTTCTGTCTGTTCCCTAACTGATTTTACACTGATAAATTACTTTTTATTGCTGTAAATCCAAGTGGAGCTGCAAATAAAACTGAGCTGAAGTAGAGCTAAGGAAACATACTTCAAGAGGGAAGAAAATGAAATTGTTTCAGGCTTCTTTAGCATTCTAATGCCCTTTGAATTACCTCCTTTCCTCACCAGCCCTTTAGGAGCAGCCAAAGGAGACTCCCCCTCAGAGCATATGGAAGTTCAAAGTCAATAAAACGCAGAGCTACATACCAAACCACCAAGCATGAATACCTTGACATGAAGGTAATTCCAGCAGCCAGGGGTCTAACCAGCACATTGCCACTGCTTCCAGGGAGCACATTATCAGGGAGCCGGGGCCAGCCTGCATACACGCAAAAATGTTCCTCTTGCATGGAGCCAGCTTTGCTTGTGCAAGACCTCTCTTGGCAGACACAAGTGATTAAAAGCGTACAGGAGCATGACTTGTTCGAAAGGGCCTCAGCTGTTTTCCTTTTTTTATTTTTTTTCCCCAATCAGATATGGCTTTGCCACTGGAGCAAATCCTCACGCATGCTTCGCTGCCACTCGGAGACGGGGGCAGAACTTGAGCTGTTTTTTCAACCAGCAAAAAAAAAAAAAAAAAACCAAAAAAACACAAAAAACCATTAGCAGGCTTGGCACTGAAGGAATGAAAAGCCCGGGGTGAGGAAAGAAAACATTGAGGAGGGATGCATAATCTTCAGATCTTTCCTAGGTCTGATGTGGTTCAGTAGGTTACAAAAGTGCCTCCTGAATTCTCAGTGCTCTGCGTAGCATGAACATCCTCCTCCCTCTGGGCTGTGCACCAGGTTATGCTGTACAACTGTCAACCAGCAAAATCCTGCTCAGTGGCTGAGTTATGGAATTCAAGAGGAGCAGGAGAGGAGGGAGGGAGGGAAGGAGAGGCTGGAAAGGGGTGCTTTGCCTCTGGCGCAGCCACACAGCTGGACACTGCTGCCCTGGGCTCCATAAAGAGCCCTTCAGTGCACCAGGGTGACTCACAGGCTTGAAAGGCTAAATTTACACGTTTTTGGGTTTTTATCACAAAAAGACTGAGGCAAGAGAGCTGTAAATACACCCTCAAGTCAAAATCAGCTCCCCAAGCTGTGCCTTCAGCTTGCAGCCACCCATCAGCACAGGTTAGCCCCAGGAATGGTCACTCTTCCCAATTTGGGCTCCAGGAGCAGGTGAAAGCAGGGACACGTCCTGGCCCAGCACAGGGAGGGTTGAGGGGTGCAGTGGTCAAGGCAGAGATGAGTTTTACATCACTCACAGCAGGGCCAGGGCATCAACCATTCACAGAGCAGTGAAAATCTGTCTCTCCCAGGCTGCTGCCTGCTGGGCATGGAAGATGAATTAAAGCTGGAGATATCTCCTGAGTGTTGTTTCTGAGGGAGATTTGTCCAGGAATGTTGTTGTTCCCCAGAACAGGGTGCAAGGCTCTGCAGTAATTACGGATTTACACAGAGGAGCCTTTGGAAATACACTGAGGTGAAAAAATAGGAGAACAAGCAAGAAGGCAGAATGCAGGCAAAAGATGACTCAAAGCTTACTGGAATTAATGGAGAAGCTCCCAGTGATTCCCAAGTCTCTGGATCAGGCCTCGAAGGGGAGAAAAAGCACATCCTGCAAGGGTGTGAGCAGTTCACACACTGCAAGTGAGCATCCACCCTCCCAAAATCCTGCCCTCCAGCCTCTGCCCTGGGCTCTGGGGATGAGCAGGGGCCTTGGCCATGCACATCCTTCAAGCACACCTAAGTGTTCTTTCAGGGAGAAATTAATAAACTCCTCACATCACAAGACTCTCCTTTTTGTGCTCAGAAATATGGTTTATGCACAGCTAGGAAAAAGAAACAAAAACAACCAAAGAAAGATTCCCCAGAAACCTGTCTTGGGTTTGTTTGTTTTTTTATGAATGGCTTTTCTTCAGCAGGGTAGTACAAAATTCTTTAGAACACCTCCCTGGCTGGCACATTGTTGCTCCAAAATGTTCTCAAACACTGGGAGAGCAGTTAAACATTTAGAACCTGCCCGTGCTGTGATGCTCTTCCCACCCACAAACCCTTTCCTCATTCTTGCTGTGCAAACCATCCCTGGCTCTTTCTACACAGACAAGTCTGAACAGACTCCTGGGACCTTGCCCTCTCTGTTTCTGGGAAGTTGGGTGCCAGAGCTGCTCTGCAAGGCTGAAAGGGACATTTATTGTTGCATTTTGCTTATCAAACTCATACCCTGCACTTCCAGTTACATCTTGGGCTGCTGTGGGAGCATTAAACATCTCAGCACAGAGAAGGAACCATGCTGGGACAGAACAGAGGGATGTCCTATCCCAGCTGAGCTGAGCAGCCAATATAAAGCCAGGACTAAACTTCCGGAGAGCTCAATGCCAACTGTTGTCCTGTTTTGCAGTCACTGCCACTATTTCTCCACTCTCCTCTTCCAGGATGACCTTAGGGACTTCCAACATCTAAATCCTGTCATTTTTCCTCCCTGAAGGATGCCCTTTACCACAAGGGCATCACTCATTATCCTGCTTCCCCTCATTTTGTTTTCTATCCCATTCCTCTCCTCACTCTCTGTGAATCTAAAGATCCAAACCCAGAGTGCTTACCCCACCCCCAGAGGAGTGTGCAGCTGACTGCATAACGCTTTATGTTCAGCAAAAATCTCCCTGTAGGTTCACACCACCCATCCCTGACCTCTCCATCACATCAGAGAATCACAGAAGGGTTTGGGTTGGAAGGGACCTTAAAGGTCATCTCATTCCAAACCCCTGCCACAGGCAGCAACAGTGCCTGTTTCAGTGGTTTCAGACTTTGCAAAGCTTCATTTAGTGCAAGGTCTCCCCTCCCCATCTTCCCAGCTCCTCATCACTCAGAAATGTGGGAATGAAGCCTCAGACTCAAGGAGGAGTCTCACCTTCACCTCCAAGGATCAGATTTGGGACCACAAGTGGCAGCAGCCACAGGGTTTGAGGAGCCTTGCAGGAGGGAGGTGGAGAAGGAGAGCAGGGGATATGTTGGGAGAAGACTGAAGACAAGCCAAGGAATGCCTCATTTTTTGGCTCTTCCTGCTCAGACACAATATCAATTAATCCATGTGGTGTTCTGTGGCATGCCTGAACGCAGAGCTCCTGGGCATCCAGCAGGGTGAGGGTCAGGGATGAAGACACCTGTACACATTCCAGCACGAAACAGGAGCTGGGCAGGGATTTTCTGCAAAATAGTTTTTCACTTAGTCAACTCAGGCCTACCTAAGTCCTTCCTAAGTACTTAATTCCTTTTTTGGGAACGGGCCCTTGGCCAGCCAGCTGCTCTGGCTACTGGGAAAGTGTTTTTACACAGCTCCTGGTGCCTTCCCTATCCCAGAGTGGGGACAGGCCACCTCTCTGGAGCACAGCTCCCAGGGAAAAGGCACCCAGAGGGGCTGATGCTGCCTTGCTTCGGTCTGGTTCCAGGGCTGGGGCTCCAGGTGGGTGAGCTGCTTGCCCCAAAGGCACATTTTCTCTTGATTTCTGCCTCTTTGGATACTGCCTGGTATAAATTACCTGGCTGAAATCTGGCTCACGTGCCAAGAGTTTCATGGTTTTGTGCCCAAAATAAGGGATGTCTGTGTTTCCTTTCAGTATTCAGGTCGCAGGGTGGCAACTTCATCAGGCAACGAGATAGAAAATAATTAGTCTGAGGCCATTTACTGCTGAGGTTATGTTGGAAAAAGTTCAAGGGGAAGGGAATCCCCTCCCAGGTCAGCAGGAGAACAAAGGGATTGGACTGGACTGCTGTAAGGGAAACCCTACAGGAGCCTTCCAGATCCTAAAGGGGGCTGGAGAGGGACTTTTCATAGGGACAGGGTGTGACAGGATCTGAGGGAATGGCCTTAAGCTGAAGGAGGGAAGATTTAGATGTGAGGAAAGAATTCATTCCCTGGCAGGGTGGGCAGGGGCTGGGATGGAATTGCCAGAGCAGCTGGGGCTGCCCCTGGATCCCTGGCAGTGCCCAAGGCCAGGCTGGACATTGGGAGCAGCTGGGACAGTGGGAGGTGTCCCTGCCATGGCTGGGGTGGGATGGGATGGTTTTAAGGTCCCTTCCAACCCAAACCATTCCATGATTCCATGATAAGCTTGCTGGGACTGTCACTCCCTGCTCACCACAGGTTGGCTGTGTCCTTCTTTCCCTTCTTTCACAGCAGATAAGGGACAGCACCTTGTTTTTAACCTTCCTAATACTCACCCATCACTTCATCACTTTGAAGAATAATAATAATAATAATAATAATAATAACAATAATAATAATAACAACAAAGTCAAATTCAGAGCAACTGATTTGCCAGCCTGCAGCTGGTTTGAAATTTGCTGCATCTGTTCCAAAGCTGAAGAGGGGTTAGTGGAACAGAAGACTGCTCTCTGCTTTCTTTTCTTGTTTGTTTGCCTTTTTCCTCCAAAGTCATTTCTTGGCCTAATAAAAATCTGGTTTTGTTTAAAAACAAGCAAGCAAACAAACCCAAAACCAGACACTTTCCCTGGATTTTTAATTTCAGTTGTCAGCAGGTGGTTGAAAACGAAGAGGAGTGTGCCAAGTCGTGGCAGGGAGAAAAGCAAGCGCTTTGCTGGTCGTTCAAAAACTGGGATGAAACAGCTGCAGATTCGCCTTCCCCAGGGCTGCTGCTTCTCCCTGACTCTCAGCTGGGACAGGAAAGACATTTATCAGGCAGCACTGGGGCATTTCAGACCAGTTAGAGCAGATAATTTACAGTGCTTTGTGCTCCTCTTTATATTTTTTTTTTCATGACAGATCCCCTGGTGCCCCAAACCCAACATCAGACACCAGGTTCCAGCACCACAAGAGCATCATCTCCCACCTGTATCCCAACCCTACAAGGAAAGGAGCACATCCTGGGGCTCAGCAGCTCCCTGTTTTAATTACACTGTGTGGTGCCAGCTGGTTGCAGTGTCCCAGTCAAGTTGGGGTTTGTTTTTAATTAGTCACTGCACACCAGGGCTCTCTCAGAGCTGGAGGTGTGGCCATGGGGGCGAGGCTCCCTGCAGGGAGCTGGGGCAGAGTTTTTTGCTCTGCTTTCTCCCCCTAAATCACATTTCCAGTAAATCACAGCTCTCTTTCAGCCCGTGTCACAAGCTCATTAAGAACTGCTTTAATACCCCATGAACATCCCACAGATATTATGTTCACATACTCTGCAGAGATAAACCTGCTCATCATTTTCTATCTCTGTGCCCACCAAATCTCAGCACCCAAATGTCAGGCTATGAGAAGAATTTTCCACCAAAAAAAAATATAAAAATTAAAAGTCCTGTCCCTTTAAAGCCTCAATAGTATTCAAAGTAATGGTAGGGTGCAAAAGGCCATGAAGCTGGTAAGGGAAAAGAAAAATATGTTTTTATTTAAAGGTCTATATATTGGTAACCTTTTTTTCATCTATTCCTAATGTGGACAAAATCAAATTTAACTGTGGAAGCAGCACACCTTGACCCAGCAGGAAGGTGGATGCTGTTACTGGAGTAAAGTTTTTCCTATAAAAGAATTCCTGGATCCTTTTTACCTGTTTGTTGTAGCTGATTTGTGCTGCTTCATGTAGGCAGAGCAATGATAAATACAGAGAAACCTGCTAAATAATCCAAATTTTTGTCATCTCTGCATGGCCAGGACACACCAGTGAATTTGGAGTGGTGCTTGCCATCCTCCAGAGCACATTTCCAAGAAAGAAGGATGGGTTTGTCAGGGTTTCATTTTAAAACTTGTTGCAAGCTGATTTTTGCAGGAAGTTATTTGGTTATGAAGAACTGCCCTGCCTGTGTGAACAAGTTCACACTGTGGAAGATGTTTTTAAAAAGAGACTCTTCTCTCATGCTGACAAAATGCAGCCTGTGAGAAAAAGTACTCACTTCTCTCACCCAAATCTAAATTATTTTTACATTGGATGTCTTTCTCTTCTAAGCAAAGCACAGATGATGCTAATAATATCATATAACTGACTTCTTTTTTGTTAATTACTTTACAGTGAATTACGGCAATGCTGCACAATATTCTCTTTGAGAAAAAACATCTTTAAAAATGTTCATTCCTACCCTATTTTGTCTGCACTACAAAGATTTCATATTGCATAAAGCACCCATTTCCCTTGATTGTCCAGGTCTGATAAATGGAGATCAAGCTCTGCTTCATCTCAAACAAATGTTTGGAAGCTACTACACCTAAACAAAACTTAAAAATTTTAAATGCTGGAAAGAAAATCCAATAATGTCCAACAGATTAAGGATGTGATATTTCATGGGCAAACATTTATGTGCATTTACATAGAAGTCAGAGGTTTATTCCTGCTCTTTAAAACATCATTCCATGGTGTTGTGAGCTCAGCTGGTGTCAGAAATACCAAGGCTGGGGGTTCACTCCCTGGATGAGTAATTCCCTTAAAAATTGGGTTTGATGGTCCTTGCTGGACCTTTCCAACCCAGAAGATTCTGTGATTCCCAGTTCTGTAAAGCACAGTTGCAAGTCTAAAACATTGATGGGGGAGATTTTGCTCTATCTAAAGTCAGTTGTGGATGCACCTTCTTTCACACACATCCCCCTTTGGGCTGTTATTACCCTTAATAAAGTCTCTAGATCTTGAAATAAAATCATTTCCTCAAATGTCCAGCCTTGGACACATCCACAAGGACCAGGAACCACCACCTGGGGTGCAGAGCAAAGTCCTTTGCTAAAACAGCTCCCAGAAGTGTGCTGGGGTCACCCTGGGGCTCACACACCCTGTCCCCATCCCCACTCCTGTCCCAACCCTGCTGCCCCTCACCAGCTCCCAGAGGGGACAGAAGTGCTCATGGGGGTCCCTCTAAACCACCAAAATTCTGCTGTACAAACCAGGGCCTCTCCCCTGCCTCCCTGAGATGGTCAGGCAAGAATTAAAGATACCAATAACACTTCCCCATTGGTGTAGGGTTGCTTCTCCACAGCGCTACCCAAAAGGGTATTTTTTCAGGGCAGCTTTCTTTTTTTTTTTCCTTCCTTTTTTTTTTTTGTTTGTTTTTGGTTTGGTTTGGGGTTTTTTTTTTTTTTTTTTTTTTTTGTTGTTGTTCCTGACCAATCCATGGATGTGGTTAATTTAAGGTTTAAAAGGCTTTTGCTCACACATACACCACACACACCCATATATGTTTTCCACTGAAGTCTGTGCTTTTTCCTAGACCCACCCAAATTCCAGCACACAGCTCACTCCTGTGCCAAGCTTCCCTACTCTCCTTGCAATGAGTGGAAAAATGCCCTTTTTTCCATTCCTGCACATTTTAGGGGGAGAACCGTGAAGAGGAGAAGGAAGAATTTAGTTATACCTGTGTTTTCAGAGCAGAAATAGGAAAGAACCTCAGTGTCCTCCATGGGAATGCTTTGTTTCTAAGGTTTATGAGGTTCTGAGCCCCAGTGCTTGCTTGGGACTCAGCTGGCATTGTGGAGTGCCAAGGAGATTTAAAAATTAATAAATGTGAAGCAAAAGCAGCTGCTGGTTGGTGAAACTCCATTCCGTCCATATGAAGTACTTAACACTCCTGAAAATGTTCTGGTGTTTTAGTGGGGGCTGAGAGAAAATCAGAGATTAATGGTGAGAAACAATGGGGACTTTCAAGTGGAAATGGCTTCAGCCATGTCATTCTTGTCATTCTCTGCCCCCTTTAACGGGGAATTTTGGGCTATCTGCAAATTCAAGGAATCCCAGAATGATTTGGGTGGGAAGGGACCTGAAAGATCATCCAGTTCCAACCCTCTGCCATAGGCAGGGACATCTTCCACTATCCCAGCTTGCTCCAAACCCTGTCCAACCTGGATCTGAAACTTGGGGAAAGGTGGTGCACTCAATCTCCATCCAAAGCCTTTTCCATTTCTCTGGCCTCCGTGGGGATTCTCTAATGTCTGGTTAAGGCTGGTCCCCCTTGATTTCCTCTTCTCAGGGAAGGCATTAATAAATCCTCTCTGACTTAACAGAGCTCCCTGTTTTCATGGAGCTTGTTGGAACATAATTTCTGAAGCCTCTGTTCACCTGCCAAGCCAAGCTGAAATTAGCCCATGGATTTAAAGACGTGGGCTGGTTTGTATCCCTTCACTCTTAGGTGATGGAAATTAAAACAGGCCAGGTTAATTATTTATCCTTTCAATCAGCAACATGCTAACATTTTACAGGAACTTATTGTCACTCGTGTATCTGCAAAAAATTGGAATAAAAATATATGTTTCTTTTAAGAAGAAGCCGTTTCCTGAGTCTCTTGACTGGGAGCTTACACAGCCCTGCCCTGTTGTGTCTTCCAGATAAACTCCCAAGAAATCAGAGGGAAAAGAATCTTTGTTTTCCTCATTGCTTTCCCAAACTGCTTGATCCCTGCCAGTTTCCATGACACAGACCCCTCAGTCTGCTGCAGAGACTGTGGCTTCAGAAAGGGAGGAAATAGCATGAAAGTAGTGGTGCACATCAATGTTTTTGGATTTTCTTGCCAAACCAGAAATATCAAAACAAAATTTAAAAAAAAAAAAAAGTTTCAACTTTTCTGGAAAATTAAAAAAAAACAAAACAAAACAAAAACCAAACCAAAACAAAAAAAGGTCATTCTGGCTGTTTGTTCAAAGCAAAACTAAACCTTTCTTTTTGAGGTTTGCATGGAAATACGTGTGTGTGTGTGTGTGTGTCTCATTTAAATTAGGTGAGGAACAAAACATTCATTGGAGTGACAGATTGTGACATCTCACCTCCACAAAGTCAAAATACAATTTTTTTTTGCTTTTCAGAATTGCTTTTTTTTTTTCCATCTAAACCTGCCTTTTCAGCCCATAAGGCTTCTGTTTGAAAAGTCTCAGCCAACTGTAAGGACCACGTGGGTTGGCTCGGGGACAAGTGACACTTGAGAGTGACACAGCCTGTCCTGGTCCTTGGGATCTGGGAACACAACTCCAATTCCCTCCTCATTTTTCCTTTCCTCACAGTTTCTCAGGAGCCTCTATAAAAGCAGTGATAATGTGCCCAAACAAGACAAAAACCTCACGCTGCTTTTCAAAGCCCCTGCGTTTCCTTACCCTCAAAGGAGCCTGTTTTGCTGGTTTATTTACACATCCCTTATCTTTATGGCTGCTCCTTTATGATCCCATGTCATCTCCAAAGCTCCTGCAATCTTTTCCAGTTGGGAGCTCGGGAAGGTCCAGCTTTGATCACTGGAGTCATCAGGCTGAATAGAACATTGTTCCTGCTCCGCCGAGGATTTTTTCCGACTGCGCTCAGGACACCGCAAACTTATTTTTAAAACCCTACAACGCTCAGCAGCTCCTCTACCTTGTTTTTCTGTGAGTTTTACAGATGCCGTGGGTTTCAGGAGGCACTTTGATGTTTTCCAAGCTGCCTGATTTATGAGAACAAAAAATACCACCCTTCCCCAATTATTTTCTGTCGCCTTGTAATGAGGCTCGACGCATCAATGGAAATTCAGTCTAGGCACAAAGAATAACTGGGGAATGAGGAAATCAACTGCATCTCCCACAAGAGATCATTCTTCCAGTGGAAAAATCAACCTTTTTGTTCTCCAACCCTCTGTACTTTTCCTGTAATATTTAATAAAGCCTCCATTTTCACTGGAAAACACACTTGATGGGAAATGTGTAACTGGTAGACCTTTCTGTGTTATTTTAGTGCTGTTTATATTCTATTTTAGTGCTGTTTGAACAGAATTCGTATTTTGTAGGTAAGTGATGGCAAAAAGCAGCTGAGCAGGGCTGTGAATATCCCAAACTGCAGCAGATTTTAGGTGGGGTTAGGATCATGGCATTGCTGAAAGTCCAGGGACTGTCACTCCACCAGCCAGATGGCAGCTCAGTGGCAAAGCAGAAAACTCCTCCATTCACTGGTGTTAAACCCAACCTTTCCCAAAGTAAAAGCTCTTTCTGAAAAGCTGCTCCCTTGCTCCACTTGCTGCACAGCTCAGACTTTTGGTCTGCAGGCAGCTTGCTGCCACAGCATCTCCAAAATCCACCTTTTCTTCCAGCACAGAGTTTCAGTTTATTAATTATAACATTTCCAAGGCTCCTCAGGCTCACAGTCCTTCTTGTCTGTCCCACTCAAAAATGCTAGGATAAAAAAAATTGTATTTCTTTTCTTCTCTTTTGACCATTTTAATTTCTCCTTCATTAATTCAAACATACTCACTTCTCTATAGCCCTAGAGGTCACAGTCTAACCTTTCCACAGCTGCTGACCCCCATAGCTCTGCTTTCTTCTGCTCTTTGTTGGCACCTCATTCCTCTTTGTCCTCAAATCAATCCCTGGGGACTTCTTGCTCCTTTCCTGGTTTAGACTTCTCCCATCCCACAATAGCTTCCCATGTGTCATAAATAAAATTCCCCTCTTCCCCATATCCTGAAAATCCACCTGTTTTGAGAGGCAACTTCCACAAACTTCTCCCCATCATTGTGTTCACCTACAAAGCTCCTCCTGTGTCTCCCTCACTGCTAGATCCAAAATAATTTACAGCAGATCCAAAGTTTTCCTCTTGTTCATCTGACTGCAGTGTGTGTTGAGGACCTGCTGTGCTGTGAGAAATAATTTGTTCTGACTGTAGGCTATGTTCAGCATCAGCATGGATAGTAGGTGATTTATTTCCTTGGAAGCACGCATTTTTCCAGGATGGAAACCTGGGATACCTTGAGGGATGGATGTGCCCATGTCCCTGCAGTGCCTGATGACCTGAGATCAGATCTTGAACTTTTAGACAGCTGGAATTGTATTTTCCTTGCACCTCTATAGCAAGGCCAGAGCTTTGGAAAGCTGCCAAGTTTATTTATTCCATGAAAATCAACTGTTCCAGTGTGTGTGAAGGTACCACTCTCCTCCTGAAAGGATAAGAATTACAGACATTGATTACCTGGTAGAGGTGTGCATTTTAAGCTGGAATATCCAGCTTAAATATATTAAATAAATACAGGTCAGTCTGAGTTGTGCTGCTGAAGGCTTTCAGGTGAAATCCCAATGAAATGCTGTGCAGTGTGGGATCCCAGGTGAGATTACACACCATGATGTGCCCTTTCCATCACACACATGGTTTAATTGTGGTAAAAAATGCAAATTATGCATTGAAGATTATGAACAGGTTTCTTATATAAAAACAACCCATCTAGGATGCTAAAATAATGTGTAGGATATGTCTGCTCTATTTTAAAGGTTCTTGCCTGTGACATTCCCTGTCACAAGTCACGTGCCAATACGGAAACTGTCACAAAACCCTCACTAAAATAAAATATGGATTCATCAAGCCTGAGGGTTTAGAGGGTTCCCTCATCCGTGATCACAGAATCACAGCATCATCAAGGTGGGAAAAGACCTCCAGGATCATCCAGTGCCAGCCCAGCCCCAGCAGCACCACCCCAAACCCTGTCCCCAAGGGCCACATCCAGACTCCTCTGGGACAATTCCAGCCACTCCAAACCTCCCTGGGCAGCTCATCCCAAGGCCTGACTGCTCTTCCAGGGAAATTTTCTTTCCCAATCTCCAACCTGAGCCTCCCCTGGTGCCATTTGAGGCCATTTCCTCTCCTCCTTTCCCTTAGAGCCCAACCCCCTGCCTGTCCCCTCCTGCCAGGGACTTGTGCAGAGCCACAAGGGCCCCCTGAGCCTCCTTTGCTCCAGGCTCAGCCCCTTTCCCAGCTCCCTCAGCCCCTCCTGGGGCTCCAGCCCCTTCCCAGCTCCGTTCCCTGCCCTGGACACACTCCAGCCCCTCCAGGGCTCTCCTGCACCAGCCACAACTGGAGCCAGCCCTGGAGGGGCCTCTCAGAGCCAGCACAGAGGGACAATCCCTGCCCTGCTCCTGCTGGACACACAATTCCTCACCCAGCCCAGGGGCCAGTGGCCTCTTGCCCACCTGGGCACCCCTGGGCTCGTGTCCAGCCCCTGGCACCGGCACCCCCAATATTTGTGTCTGTGTAATTCCAAAATATGAACAACCTGCATTCTACACCTGTCACTGCTGCTTCTTTCAAAGGTTCCCCTTCTCATGGTGTGATTTCAAATCCTCCTCTCCTTTTCACCATGGTTCACCTACCATTTATTTAGCGAGATGGGAGTGATCAGTTGGTAAAGAGCAAAAAGCTAAACCAGAATTATTTGGTGGCATGTACTTCCTCAAGCTGAGCAGAGCTGAAGATCAGGAGCAGTTCCTGTTAATAGCACCTGGAGTTTTAAAAACTCAGCAAATTCTTGTCCACTGTTTCATCCTGAGGATCTGGTTGTTCTTCCAGCTTTTTGAAGATTTCACTATAAATATTTCAGCTTATGTAGAAAAGCGCTTAAATCAAAGTTTCTTGTGACAACACAGAGGTTATTATTGATTTCTAACACATTTTCAGTCTTTGTGTGATGTCTTGGTTGGTTAACAAATTTCTTGTATTTCTCTGTATTTCTTTATGATTGTAAAGCAATCACAGACAAGAGATTTTCCTTGATGATATAATCATTATTTTTAAGATCTAAACCTTTTAAAGGCATTATATCCTCCCAAACATTTTCACTGTTTATCAACCAAAAATATACCTTCAAAGGCAGAACTCCACACTGAGGTACAGTAGGAGGATAAATCACTGGGCTAGCCCCACTGAAATGTGTCTTTTTGCATTTCTGCACAAAAAAGACAAAGAAATTTTCTTAAAATAAGATTTTATATTCCCAGTCTGAGACCTTCAAGAGGGGCAGAGAGATTTATTACCAATAAGTATCATTTTGGGTCATGATCAAGTCACAACTTTGGATATTTTATTCTGATAAGAAAAGAAATCAATACTAAATTTTGTACATTTTTGCTCAAAAAATATAGTTAAATTTTATCCATTTTTATTTCAAAACGATGAATTTAAGGTTCAGTGCCTTCATTTTATTTTAATGGTTTGGAGTTTCTTTGGATAGCTTTTTAGGATTTTTTAGGCTGCAAGAACAGAGTAGGAAAGTACTTCAAGAACCAAGAACCCCAACAGACTCCCCTACAACAATTACTTTCTTATTAATTTTTAATCAATTAATTATGTGAATTACTTAATTAATTTCTGCCTATTCTTAGGGAAAAAATAGTTTTAATCTAAAAACAATAAGCTGGGAACAGTCCAGATACCAACTACCAAGTGCCATTAATTGTGCCAGTCAACCAAACTCAATGTGGGGCTAAAATAAAATGTTACCTTGAAAGGTTTTCTGGTTTTCATCCTATTTTTGTGAGAAAGTTTTGCCATTTGCATAAGGAAATGGATCAGGATTGCAGTTCCAACACCTCCTCCCAGATGCTGATACACTTTTGGTGTTCTCTGAAAATGAGAGTCTGGGTGGGAGGCTGGAGGGGTTCAGGAAAGAACAGCTGGCATGGAAGTTTCCAGATTGGGCAGTTTGGAGTCGATCATTGCTGAGCAGAAAACAAGGGGAAGCTTTGGGGAAATTTCACAGACAAGGTCAGGAAATCACTAAAACATTCATCTGGTTGTCATTTTCCTCGGGAAATTAAAAATTAAATTAAAATCATTTAGCCAGGAAAATTTATTCACTGGTCAAAATGTAAACCTCTATTTTATCCTATTTATTCTGGTTATTTTATTTGTATCTATTTTATTATGTATTTTTGTCAAGCTGTGTAATTCTACAGAGAAGTGGAAATTTTGATCATGATATATTTTACCCTTTTCTCTTCATCAGTTTCGGCTAAGAATACATCTTTTAAAGTCATCTAAGTAGGTGCATTTTTATATATATTCCTTCCCTATAGATTATGGTAATATATTGAATAGATAACCATTTTTATCATTTATTCTCAGTGCAAAAGTGCTAATTTTAGATAAAGTTCATGATGTGAAACCAGATTGAACCAACAGTGAAACCCCTCAGTTAAAACAATGGATATTAAATTAATCCAATCAGGTTATACTATTGTCCCAGTCAAAATTTATTTTACTTTATGGTTTTTGAGTCATGACAAAGAGAAGGTGCCTCTCTGAACAAAGACAAATCCAGCTGAGGAACTCCATGAGAAAAATCAACCAGAAAGGAACCAAATATGATTTCAGATGGGACCAACCCTTGTCCCAGCACTTCACTTTCACCAGAGGCAGCAGAAGGTTTGCAGAAGGCTCTGCTGGAAGATGAAATTTGCTGAACACCTTTCTCCCCAGTGGGTGTAAAGAACCACCAAGATGCCATCCCAAAAATGCCTCTTCATGTCCAAGCAGTATTTATCCAGTGAAGGGTGACAATGACCTAAAGCTTCACTCCTGTCACATCTTGTTCCCTTTCTGCCTGACCACGACCTCTGCCTTGCTGTGAACCTCAGGGTGTGCTGGCCACACAATTTCCTACTCTGGTCCTACAGGACAATTCCCTGCTCTGAGGAGGAGGCAGAGATGCTCTGCTTTGTGATGGATCCACCTGCATTTCACACCACTCAGCACAGAGAGAGCAGGAGTTTCATTTCCACAGCACGGTCCCTGGGAGCTGCTTTTCCCCTGCTGACTCCAGGAACATGCACAGCATTTTTCCCAAATTCTCTGCCATATTAACACCAAACTCTTTACCCTACTACCACCAAATTTTTTGTCATTTTAACACCAAGTTCTTTACCCTATTACCACCAAGTTCTTTACCCTGTTACCACCAAGTTCTTTGCCATATTAACACCAAGCCTTTTACCATATAAACATCAAGTTCTTTACCCTGTTACCACCAAGTTCTTTGCCACATTAACACCAAGCCTTTTACCATATAAACATCAAGTTCTTTACCATATAAACATCAAGTTCTTTACCATATAAACACCAAGCCCTTTACCATATAAACATCAAGTTCTTTACCCTATTAACACCAATTTCTTTGCCATATTAACACCAAGCCTTTTACCATATAAGCATCAAGTTCTTTACCATATAAACATCAAGTTCTTTACCATATTAACACCAAGCTCTATGCCATATTAACACCAAGCCCTTTACCCTATTACCACCAAGCTCTTTACCATATCAACCCAAAAAGTTCTTTGCCATATTAACAAACACATCCAGACACACTGAATGCTGAAATGATGCTCAAGCCTGCAATAAGTCACTCAAGCCATTCATGACTCCTCTCATCCCAAGGGGTTAAGGACAGCTCAGCTTTCAGATATTTAGCATTTAGTAAATTCCTTCCTAGTAAATTGACATCACTGATTTTTAATTGTTTCATACAATAATCAAAATTTTTTTATAATTTTCATACACATATAAGGTGCCTCTAAAGGTAAAAACTTTTCCTTCCATCAAGCAAACAAACCAAAAAGGCATCACATCACCCCAAAACCTGCCTTGTTTTTCCTTGAAGGAAAGTGAATCAGAATTTATTTCAAAATGCTCTGAGGTTCAGCATGTAAAACAATAACATTTCTGTTTTTCTTGGTGCTTCCCAGCCTTGGTCTCCACCTGTTCCCAAAGCCTGTGTCTGTGGACTGTGTGTCTGAGGAGAGGGAAACAGGAAAGGAGGCAGAAATAATATTCCAGACTGTTTTAATGAAATCTGGATAAATCAATAAAAAATTCAGCTGCAATCAGGGCTGTGGGCTAATGGCTTGTTTGCCTCATTGCCTGAGGATCCAGGATCAAAAAGAACTATTTGTTTTCATTTGAAATTCTATAAAAAGTAACAGACTGAATTATTGTATGTACGTTGGAAGACTGAAGCCCGAGTCATCTGCTGCTGTTTTTGTCTCTAGGCCATGCCTCATTTACTGGGATGGAATTCCTGGGGAAGTTTTTGGTCTGGTCTACAATTCTGCTTTATAAAAGTGATGCCAGCTTGTACTGTAGAACCAGCACCGTGTTACACTCCAGGCTTGCTTCCTCCCTCCTGTTAGCTGGTTATTAGGGAGTGCAGAGAGCATTGTGACATTTTACAGCCAGGGAAATAAAGAAGACATTTCTTTAGCAGCAAATCTTATCCCTTCCCCTCAATTAAAAAAAAAAAATCACAAGAAAACACAGACTTGGTAGGTAAACACACAGGCACTGCGATCAGAAAGACCCTGGAAATGCCTCTAAATACAATATGGGAGGGAACAAGGTTTAATTAAAAGTGCTGTGGATACTCCTGGTTCACAAAGGAAAGCCTGCTTTGTTCCTCTTCACAACCAGCACCTCATGGAGAAAAAGAGATTTTATCTGTAACTCTCACTGCAGCAGGATCCCAGTGTGAAAATAAAAAGGGAGGCAGTGGAAAAGTAGAGGGGAATTTGCACCACGGGCTTCGATTGTGATTATGAGGAAAAGTCAGAGCTGTCGTAAACAAGTTGTGTGAAGACACAGGCAAAAGTTGGAAGACAATGTCTGAAGTTCTCCAACTCAGACATGTTTACATTCTTTACACCTTCCACAGAAAAATGACATTCTCTTTTCTTATACACAAAGGTAACAGGGACAGGATTAAAGTTCCAGGCAGGTTTTCCCAACATGCCAATGAAAACTGATTTCTGCATTGAAAAAAAGAGCAAGAGCTGGCTGAAAGTTCCGATTCTAACGCTCTAAACAGCACTCTGGATTTCTACAGGAAAAAAATCCCTGCCAGGCAAACAGTGACAAAGACAGGTTCAGCATCTGTCCCCCTCCCCAACATATAAAAATCTCAGCCCCATGCATTACAAACCCCATATTCAATGCTTTACATCAGTGGAAAGACCAAACTGTGACAGCTTTTGCTTAACTGCTGAACTGCCTCCATGTCAAAATCCAGAAAAAGGCATAATTTTATAAACATTTTTTCTTTTACACACAGTTTCTAAATCCTTAAACTACCAAAATATAGGAAAAAAAATAGGAAAAGCACCTACTCCTTAGCTTCCAGTTCCACAGAGCTCCCAAAGCACTGCTAAGCATGTATGGATTTTTGACAAATACCTCTTACCTGTAAAAGAGCAATGTTCAGATTCCTTACTAGATGTTATCGTCATGACAAGTCAAACAATCTTTTTTATAGAAGGTTGGGCAGCTTTTCAATAAAGCATGTGTGCATTTAAAAAAAAAAAAAAATAGAAAAAATCCAACACAAAACAAACCCCTCAGAGAGTTTCCCTTCCCTCGCTGTCAGTCAAAAACAAGTTGAAATAAGCCTGAGTTGGAATTACCTGAATAAAGAAACTGGAGAGAGGGAGGGAGGAGAGGGAGGGAGGGAGAAAGAGAGGGGAAAAAAAAAAAAAAAGAAAAAAAAAAAGAGAAAGAGTCCGAGAGGAGACTCAGTGATGTCAGCAGTGTGTGTTAAGGAAATCTACAGCTGAGCCCAGCAAACTTTATAACTGCACAGCTCTCAACACCCAGTTACGTGGTAAGCAAATACCTGCTTCAGAGGAAACTGATTTACTTCTAAAGAAGCCAGTTAATCTTTGAAGAAACTTCAGCCAGGCTGATCAAAGTCCCTGAAAGGCCTTATTTCCTAAATAAATAAGGTTATGAGTGGTTGTATAACGTTAAGAAAAGAGGAAGGATAAAAACTCAACGTTATCGATTACCCCTTTCCTGCTGGCAAAAGGGAGATTGAACCTCATCTGAAATAAATTCAGGTTATGGCTGTCACACACTGAGCTGCAGCAGCTGAAATCCCTGACCACCACATTTTCCAACGTGTTTATCCACAAAACCCCTTTCCTTTGATGGCTTTTCTGGCTTTGCCTTTCTACTTTTGTTTCCCAGCTGCAGAGAGCAGAGGCAGGGATGATTTGGGCAGGATGAAGTCAGGTACCTTGCAGACAGGGTTTAAAGCCTGTGCACTGCCACTGGTACCACACTGGAATTTTATGGGATTCCCTGAGAATGCAAACAGCAGCAGGGAAAGGGAAGTTGCTGCAGGTTCGTGTGATGCCCTTGGACATCATTATACTGTAATTCCTGGGAATTCCAAATCCCAGCAAGCTCCAGGACAGCACAACTCAGCATCACCTGCAGGCACATCCCACAGTGCCTGGATAACTTCCTTCCCTTTCCCTTGGGAGAAGGAGCACATCAAACACTGGGATGAATCCTTCACCAACCAAACTCTTCCCACCCCAAAACCCCAGGGAACACACCACCCAGAGCCAAATCCCTGCTAAACGGGGATCTAAATGCCATTAGCAGATATTAATAATGCCATGATATGTGACCAGAGGAAAGCAGGAGCTGGAATTCTGCTGTCAAGTGCAGCATTCAGGCAGTGCCAGTAGGCAGCAGCTGTTTTGCATTTAAAAGGGCAACACTTAGAGGTGATTTTTTTTTTTTTTTTTTTTTTCCACTTTCCCAGAGACTAAAGAATTTCACACGACTTGGATTGTTCCCCGAATCCATGAACCTGTTGCACTGGTGTCTCTTTCTCTATATTTACTATGATGAAGATGGCAACAGCTATAAATATATTTATATTTATATATATAAAAATGCTTGTGAAGATCTTTTTCTCCTGTCAGATGAGCAGTTCTGTTTGCAGAGTTTCATCGTGGGATGAAGCACCTATACCAGGAATTCTCCTTCACTATCCCATTAAATTATGTTTAGCTGGGATTATACATTATTAAAAATTCCCAATTAAACCTTTCCCCTTCTTCCTTCTGGGTAAAGTTCGACAAACTGCCCTAATCATAAATGAATAATGTGAATAAATAACCCAGAATAACCCACACATCTCCCAAATCAGGATTTGTGGCAACATAGTGACCATGAAATCCACTGTAGTCTGAGGGGCCTTTGGAAGATCATAATATGAGGATATGGTCTGAAAGATGCTCAACAGTTCAGTTTTTAATCTTTTTTACTAAAGCTCTGTGGATTCCTATTCCACTCTGGAAAACAAAGCAGCACAGCAGAGAGTAGAATCTGAGTTGCATGGGCATTTCCCAGCTTTGTGTACATGATTTAAAAATGTAAATACCTTTCTTTGCAGTTTTCCACCTTAAACAAGCATCACTTCCTTGTGGGTCCCCACAAAGCGTGGGGCTGTTCCCACACTGCTGCTGAGGTGGGCCAGTAGGAGAAGTTAATTTATCAGTTCACACCCTCCAAAATGCATAAATTCACATTTTTTTATTTTTTTTTTCTTCAGATTTACCTCAGTACCAGGGCTTATAAATCTCTTTCCTTGCAGCAACAAGGTGAGTTCAGAAGTGTGGGCTAGAGATGTTGAAATACTGATCCAAACTTCTCAATTCAATAAAGCTGAGCACGAAACCCCACGGTGATAAGAGGCTTGCTCAGGGCATTTTCAGATTTTATGTTGGCTCTGGATAAAGTTAAGTAAGGAAAATAAACAATAAAACTGGATCCCTGGCAGAAAAGTTAGCCCTACTCATCAAATCTGATCCAAATGATCCAAAAATCATTTATTTTACTGAAAAAGTGCTTTGGGCTTCTCATGTGGAACATGACCCAGCTCAGAAGGATGTGTGCAGTGTGGAGGGGGAAAAGCCACAGCCACTGTTCAAGCCTCATCTCTTTCCCTGTTCCTGGGAATCCCCAAATTCTGACTTAAAAATCAGACCCAGGATATAAAGAAATTGGCATTGTTAGAAAAACCAGAGAAATGATTGTTTCACAAAACAAATTCAGGATGTCCTGAGCAGGCAGAGGTGTCACCTGAGAACTGCTAAACACTTCTTTGTGCTTTCACACAACTAAATCCATGTGTAAAGCTAAGCTTTGTCTTGTTAAACACACATATTTGTGCTTTATGAACCCTATGCTTACTTCAGTTGTTTGAAGAGAGTCCTCTAGTTTTTGTATTTTTCCCATGCACTTTAGAGTATTCATCTATTTATCAAACCATTCGCCTGATTCTTACCGGTGAAATTCTTGATAAAAACAGAATTGAAAGGGCTAAAATTCATTAAGAAGACAACCATGAAATAAAGGTAAAGAACTGGGCCTGAAGGTGCTACAGGAAATGCAATTAATGGAATTGTAGAATGGTTTGGGTTGGAAGGGACCTAAAAGATCATCCCATGGGCAGGGCCACCTCCCACTGTCCCAGGAGCTCCCAATGTCCAGCCTGGCCTTGGGCACTGCCAGGGATCCAGGGGCAGCCCCAGCTGCTCTGGCAATTCCATCCCAGCCCCTGCCCACCCTGCCAGGGAACAATTCCTGCCCAAGATCCCAAGATCCAGCCCTGCCCTCTGCCCCTGGCAGCCATTCCCTGGCTCCTGGCCCTGCAGCCCTTGGCAATTGTCTCTCTCCAGCTTTCCTGGGGCTCCTTCAGGCCCTGCAAGGCCACCCTGAGCTCAGCCCAAAGCTTCTCCTGGCCAGGCTGAACAATGGCAGCTGGGCCAGCCTTTGCTGCCAGCAGAGCTGCTCCATCCCTCTGCTCATCCTGGAGCCTCCTCTGGGCTCTCTCCAGCAGCTCCAGCTGCTCCCTGGGCTGGGCCCCAGGGCTGGGGACACTAACGGGGACAGGAATCTTCACACTCCAGAAGGCCAGACACCACACTCTCCCCACTTACATGTGCTCTTTGCATGCTCAACACACGTTTTTCCATCTTTTTTCTTTTGTCACATCTTTGTTGACATTGCTGCAGTGGCCACCCTGAGGAATTTACAGCCCGTTCTCCCAGCCTGCTCCAGGTTAACGCTGTGGTTTGAGTACAAGCCCTCCACGATATGCTCTTTGCATTCTGAGAGGTTGTGGCTGACACTGCAGCTCCTGGGGGAGATTTGTGCACATGGAAAGCACATAATTGGAACAGGATTTTATTCTGCTTGATGAGCTTCACACAGAAAGTTCTGGCTGAGGAGAGCCCAGCTCTGTTCTCAATGAAGCGAGCGGTGACCTCTGTGGAAACCCTGTTACCGCAGCTTTCCAAAACTCCATCCCAAGGAGTCTGGATGTGAGAAGGCTGCAGTTGCTGAGATGTGTCTTATCTGCTCACATTAGGGAAGGTGGTTGTTCTTCATCCAGCTGGCTCAGTGTTTCAGACCCCCAGCTCCACTGCTGTCCTGTGAGGGATGGAAGGACTTCAACAGCTTCCAAATTTAAGTTTCTGCCCAGAATATTTGCTTCTTGATGACAGAAAAACTGACAAGTTGCCACCCAAGATAGAAAAAGGATTTCCAGGTAGCAGAAAGCTCTGGAGGAAAAGCAGCATCCTGAGAAAAGTCACTCATTCCCAGGCACATTTGGCTGCCTTCTCCCTGGCTGTGGAAATGAGCATCTTCTGGGTTTGGTTCTTGACCAGAGACGGGGAAAATTCATAAACAGAAATTCAAATCCAAACTGGCTTTCGACACCAGAGTGAAAATGACAATGGGCTTCAGATCCAAGAGGGATTTTAATCTCCTCTCCCTTGCCAATCTGGTCAAAATGTCCAAAGCAGAAAAAATTCACCTCAGATTCTTGGAACTGGTCCTCCTATCTTAGCTTTGTGATACTCTGTGGTGGGTGCATGCTCGGTTTGCCACATCATGAGCCAGCAGGATGCATGAACATCCCCATGGGGAAGTTCTGCTCCCATCTCTGGGAGCTTCCCAGCAGGCAAAGCTGCTTCCTGCAGCACTTCCAAGAGCAGAGAACTCTCCAGGTCCCTCAGGTGATAGCTGTAACGTGAGGTTGGATTCGTTGCCGTAGGATTGGATCCGCTCTCATGGAAAACTATGCTCTGCGAGACATAATCCTCAGTATTCTCAGCTGCAAGCAGGATGTCTGACCCAGGGTTATGGTCTAGAAGAGCTGTTCCAGGGGATGCTGGAGAGGCAGGGCTGGAAGCAGCCAGCTGTGAGAGCCACTGACCACAAGAAACAGAGGCAGCTTCGCCTGGTCTGTCATTTTCCTCCCTTTGACCCACGGTGGTCTCTCTCTTGGGTGTTCTGTGGTTTCTCCTCAAGTGTGAATTTCCCTAGTGAAGAGCTGCTCTGATGACCAGGAATCCTGGGAACTGCTGGAAAACCCCAGCTCCTCAACCACTGGATCCCTCCTGTCAATGTGACACGATGAGCATTCCTCAGTCAAAGAGAAACTTTCTTCTTCGATTTCATGTACCTTCAGTAGCACCCTTTGGAGGACAGCAGTGGGAAGGGAAATCTCATCAGATTTCAGTCTGGATCACTAAATCTGCAAAGTCCACTCTGCCTTCTCCAACCATGGGGTCACAATCTCTAATTTTCAAGCATATTTCTCAGCAGTGTCCAGTAGGTAGATTTGGTTTTTTCCTTACCTTTAAAAATTCAGGGATATTTTAATGAATCTTTTTCTTTGGAATAATTTGAGGAACAATAGTTTATTTTACTTGGAAACTTCTTTTCATAAGCACCAATAAGAGCCCTGTGAAAATACCTGTTTGGAACTTTATTGACTGAATTTCTTTCAGCTGTGACTATTTGGGACAAAGATGTGGCATTACTGCCACCAGTTTCACAAAGCCAGACTAGATGGCCTCTCAAAAAGCAGCAGTAAAAAGGCAGAGCAAATTAAATGAGCACCTTTGTGCATTTTTAAACATGTCTTCCTGGAAAAAAAAACTCCTGGCTTGAATGAAAGGAACTGAAGTGTGTACTTTTGCCAAACTTTATCCAAGAGGATTAAGAAGTGAGCCTACAGACAACTCCTGAGGTTGACAGAGCATGGAACACTACAGAAAGTGCACAAAAAGAGGGTAATAAAGGGAAGGGCACAGAGTTTTCAGTACAAGGTGTGTGTACAAAGACTGTCCTGAAGTTTGCTATCACCAACAGAGATCATGGCACAAGAAGATATGGAAAGTGATCTTCCAAAAACCAAAGGCAAACGCTTGTCCAGACTGGGCTGAAAAGACACAACTCCAAGGTCAAATTTTTGTAGAAAGCAGAGTTGTCATCACTGATCTGCAGAACTCAGCTTTGAGAGGAATTAAGATCCAATCCATGATAGGACAGGGGAACAAGTGATGGCTCCATGACAGGAAGATGGACAGGGGTGCTGGCTTCACCCCTTGTCACCAGGATTGCACCACAGTTTCCATCACAACCTCCTATTTTCATGTGCCATGAGCATTGCAAAATGCTGACCTTTGGGGCTGCATTTTTCCATGCTTGCTCCCTGCCCCAAAGGTGAATTCTTTCAGAAATTCTGAGCAGAATCTTTTCAGGGACCATGGCTATTATTTTTGGCTGTTGCCAGGGCGGCTTGCCTGGGGCAGATTGAATAACAACTGGTTTGTTCCTCTGAGCTATAATAAATCCCACCATCCATCATGTGAAGGAGAAAATTAAAAGCATGAAAAACAAATCAGAGCTCTCCTGATTTTAATGTTTGTAAGGATTGTTTAGGCTTGCAAATGGCAGCAGGTGAAGAAAGGAGAGAATTAAATGGGAGATACTGCCCTGACCAAGAGTCTCCGTTAATGACAATTAACTCCACCATATTTATATCAGGAATTGGTTTCAGGGACAACTATTAAAAAGCAGTGATAAATACAATCTTCCAGATACTAGGAGAGGAGGCTGGGTTTGTTTTGTCCCTGAGTGTCTCTAACATAGGACACTTGCTTTTCTCAAGCAGTTAATTAAGAATTGAAGGGTTGCACCCTCCCATCCATTGCCACAGGCTGGGTCAGTCACTGTCAAAGGCATTAAATATTCTCCATTTCTGAAGAGCAGGACACTTGAAAGAGCCTTAAAACATGGACATAGATGCTGAACAACAGGTACCCATGGCTGAAAATGCTCTCTAGGGGCTTTAAAGACCACAGATAATGCATTAGGATTGAGATGCTGAGCAGCACTCAAAGCCACAAACAACCCCAGAACAAAACCACACATCTGCTATTAGGAAATTGCACCCAGGTGGCCTCATATACCCCCACACATTCTCCTGATTTTATCATCCACGGAAAATGTGTCTGAAAGTTACTGTACAGACAGGAAAAGCCAGTCTCCCTACAGGGCCCAATAAAGACTAGAGCTGTCCAAAGGTCTCTGGGAGTACAAATGTATTTGTTCCAGTAGGTCTGGTCTGTGAGGCTGCACACCCTCCAGACTACAGCTTCATCTGGGGACATGCTGCTCCAGCAGGGCCATCCCAGAGCAGCGGGCACAGGGCTGTGTCCAGAGGGCTCTGCAATATCCCCAGGAGGAGACTCCAGCCCCTCTCTGCTCTCTGCTCAGGGCTGGGCACTGCCCAGGGCATAAGTTGTGCCTCCTGTGCAGGGGGAATTGCTGGGCTCAGCCCCTGCCCGTGGCTCTGGTGCCATTGCTGGGCCTGGAGCAGAGCCTGGGCCTGCTCTGCCCCTCCTGCACCCAGGGACAGACAGGGATGGACAGGGATGGACAGGGATGGACAGGGATGGACAGGGATGGACAGGGATGGACAGAGACACCCAGGGACAGCCAGGGACAGCCAGGCACAGCCAGGGCTGAGGCCCCTCTCAGCTGGGGCTCCTCTCCAGGCTGAGCAGCCCCAGCTCCCTCAGCCTTTCCTGGGCACGGAGATGCTCCAGGCCCTTCCTCAGCTCCAGGAGCTCCTGTCCCTGCTGTGCTGAGGAGCCAGGACTGGACACAGCAGCCCAGAGGTGCCTCCAGGGCTGGGCACAGGGGCAGCATCACCCCTGACCTGCTGGGAATGCTCATCCTGATGTCCCCCAGGCCTCCCACACTCTGCTGGCTCAGGAACAGCTCATTGCCCACCACTGATCCTTATCCTCAGAGCTGCTTTCCAGCATTTTTCTTTCCAAATGATTGCATTTTATACCCAATATTGTTCCAACTTCAGCATTTAAGTGCCTGATTATCTACTTTTATTGATTATGTCATTCAGTCCACCAAAACACACTGTTCATGCTCTGTCCTGATACATTCATATTTGACATTAAATACAACATTTTAATGCCACGCTTTTAACCTCAAGCACCACAAAATGCCTGGCTAAGACGAAGCTTAAAGGCTTCACATAACAATCTGCTTGTTTTATAACTTCCTTTTTCTAGCTGCAGCTAATGCATCCACATGCCAATTATTGCTAAATAATTCCTCCAGGTTTGCAACCTAAGAACTTCTGGCAGATCTGCAATTGCACCTGCACGTGGACCTTAACATCAGACTTCTGTAATACATCCAGCTTTTATAATGCCTGATAAAAAAACAACAAAAGGATGATGGTGAAATCAGACTGCTTTGTCATTCACTAAATTTAGGAATTTTTGAAAATACGAAGCAATTGCTTAACCCCATAAATCCTCGTGGCTCTGTAGTGTTAAGAGTTTAAGCAAAGCTTTCATCAGTGCATTAAACAGCTTCAAACTCTTTCAAACTGAAAGAGAGAAGGTTTAAATGGGATTTTGGGCAGGAATTGTTCCCTGGCAGGGTGGGCAGGGGCTGGGATGGAATTGCCAGAGCAGCTGGGGCTGCCCCTGGATCCCTGGCAGTGCCCAAGGCCAGGCTGGACATTGGGAGCACCTGGGACAGTGGGAGATGCCCCTGCCATGACAGGGGTGGCACTGGATGATTTTTAAGGTCCCTTCCAACCCAAACCACTCTACAATTCCATGTTTTTCCCTGTGTTTCTTCTGCTTCTCACAGCATATCTGAGCTGAATCACTGACAATGGACTCACAGGGAGCTCCTGCACTCTCCACACTTTTCCATGTATTCCTTGGCTTCTGAAACCTTGGACACTGCAAGATTCCCTGATTTTAAGCCGCTCTGTCTCTTTCCCCTTTTCTGAGTCTTGAGTGCAGCCTGTTGACAATTGATTTCATCAGGACAATGAATTATACCTCTGGATTGCCTGGAATGAAAGGAACTCTTTTCCTCAGGGTTCATTCCACTATTTTCTTTCCTCATCTGCCTCAAACCTCCACTTGCTCCAATACATCTTTTCAGATTTTTGTGTCCCTCAAAGGCCAGCTGTACTATTTATCCCTTCTTGGAGAACCTCTCCTTTTAACTCCTTCTTGGAGCAGACTTTTCTGCTCGAAGTTCTGGAGGAATTGAGCCCTTTCAAACCTGTCCAGTGTTTGTATTGCAGGGAGAAGCTTCAATCTCCTAAAGCTGGCTGAGGCAGGCTTCAAAATATTTCTTCCATATTTGCTTCACCTTTGGGCTATGTGGTTCGCTGCTTTTTTTTTTTTTTCCCCCTAATTGTTGATATTATTGGCCTAACTTAATTTCCAGAAAAGTTAACCCTTAGCTCACTGCTCTGCACCTTGCCTCCCTGATCTTCCCTCAGATCTCTCCCTGTCCAGTCTCAGAGTGTTTTTCTCAGTGCTATGCAAGATACTTTTACTTCTTTTGTTTCCCTTCAGCCCTGGCTTGTTTACATTTCCCCCATATTGCCTTGTTTTATTGCCCATCTAGATTGTCATTAACTATGTGTACTTTTCAATAACTTCCTTCACTTGGTTTTTTATCACTTCCTTGAATATATCCCAGCAGATCTGCAGGGAGCTTTCTTCATCCTTGCCAATCAGTGGCCTGAAAATCACCCAAACCCACCTCAGAGGACTGTCAGGAGCTGTCCCTTCACACAGCCTTGGACTGGGACACAGGAGGTTTGAGGTGCTTTCCACAGGTGAACCAAAGCAGGAAAAACCTCTACTGTGACCAAGGCCAAAAGATTTCCAGTGAATATCATGGATAAGACTCCACTTAGCCAGTTGAGGTGGGGAATGACAACTCAGAGAGCCACACAGCTGAGTCTGCCTCAAAAACCATCCAAAATTCCCTCCTGGATGGTGGAGATAGGCTGGTTTTGGACAGCAAGAGGGCAACACCTGGTCCTGACCACACCATGGGCCCTGACGTGACTTTTCCTCCTGCTGCCCAGAAAGGCACCCCCTTGTCCAGAAGAACTGACTGAGCCACAATGATTTTTTTCTGGAGCTTGGCCATCGGGCCTAGGCCGTGGAAAGGGCTCTGGATTTCCAATAAGTTGATCCTCCAGGAATCTGGAGCTATCAAAACTGCGCAAGACAATTTCATTCCAGCATTGGCAAGACAGTGTTTGGACTCAGCACATTACAAGATGTCCTGCCAGTTCTGGGTCTGGGAGCAGACTCCAAAGCAGGTGAATCCTTCCCTAACTGGAGTTCCACAGCAAGGAAAATGTTTCACACAACTCAAGCAAAGACGAAACCAGCTGGCTGATGGAGAGGGCTAAGAGAAGTGGTCCTCTCTGAAGAGCTGCCAGCAGTTTCTGAAATGAAGGTCAATTAAATTGAAGTAATTGCAGTCTACATCTGCATTGAGATGGGAACATGTGTGCAAATATAACCTGAATTTGTACCCACACACTGGTACTCGATGGCAAATGTGTGCACACAGAACAGAGGTACTTTCTAGAAGGCAGCTTTTCACACATTCCTTGGCAGACTGGATCACTTTCACCTCCTGTGATCCCAGACATGGTGGTGTTGGAGAAGGAAAGGGCCTTTTGCTTCTCTCAGGTTTCTGGAACAGCCTCACACAGATTCCCATTTTTGTATCTCTGTTCCTGACATATTTGCCAATCAAAGTACCTCTCTATCTCCCTCACTCTTCTTATCTCAAGAGCTTTGTTATAAAATAAAGGAAGTTGGGCTGGATGATGTTGCCAAAATTTGAAAAGCTTCTGTAAAACTCAACATTTTCCTATAGTGCTGCAAAGCCCATATTTACCTAATAGACTGTCCAGAGTCCAAAGGAGCTTCTACAAAATTTCTGGTAAAGAGTATTTGTTTTAAGAATTGATATGCATGCCAAAAACAATGTACTACATTTATCAGCCTGGAACTGTTACAATCTTTTCAGCAAATAATATCCCAGTTTCTGAAAAAGCCTAAAATGTGTATCTAATCCAATTGTGTCACCTCTCATTTCCTTCAAAGATGGGGGGAAAAAGGCAAAGCTAAGCCTGAAATTCTGGTTTGAATTAACTGCCACTTTATCTCTAAGTGACCTCTTTGTGCAAAGCTATTACTGCAAACACAGTCTCTGAATCATTCAGTCATCTCCAAAGGCAGAGCTACAAGGTAGTTAATGCTATCAGCACTATCATCTTGCATTTGTGTAGGGCTTCTCATCCCAAATGTTCCAGCTCCTGGCAGGGTGATCCTTTCCCTGGGTGGGCTCCGAATGTGGGTGCTGCGTTCAGCATTGAAAAGGGTAAGGGGGAAGGAGGGGGATTTTACACTTTAATTCCAGTGCCACTGGTGAAGGAAATAACCTTCCACAAGCTGCAAGCCAGCAACCAGAGCAGTGCAGTGCCACACAGCCATGGAGAGAAGGAAATGAAGAATATTCCACGTATTATTCTCCAATCCACTCAGTTCTCTCTGGCAGCGTGGAGGGATCTAAGTGTTAGAAAGGTTCAGACACTCTGAGAGAAAACAGAGGGCTAGAAAAGGTATTTGACCCCAGAGCCTTGGTTATTCAAGTTATGATGGAGCCCAGCTTCTAACCAGGACAATCTGGTGTGGTAAAAGCTTTAATTGCAATGATTAAAAACGCAATTAATTTTCATCGTTGGAATAAAGGCAATTAAACTCATCCCACTACTCCTTGTCTGCCCACTCTGCCATGCACCCACCCAAAATACCTTTTTATCCATTTATTCCTGGTCCTTCCTCAGCAGCCAGGGGCTCCTTTTCCCGATGGCACCTCCTGAGGGTGTTGGCAGTCAGCTGCTCAGGGTTGGGAAGTTCATCTCACCCCTGTCCTGCCCCGCTGCTTCCTCAGGCTCCGTCCTTCCTTCCAGCCCAGACTGCTCCTGCAGCTCCCTCAGTCCCTGCTGCTGGAGCAGGTTGAGGTGGTGAGCCCAAGGGCTGGAAAGCAAAGAAGAAAGAAGAGAATTTATACTTTGGTATTTTGGAAGCTGGAATCCAGGGAGAAGCTTAAGAACGTGACTTGAGGCCAAAATGTTTGGCTCTCCAGTTACAAAGCAGAGAGGGGCAGGTTTATTCCTATTGCAACACTGTGGCCCGTGTCCTGTAGGAATTTTCCAACATCATGGATGTGTGGTGGGTTGAGAGGAACCTCTCCTTCACTCATCTGCTTCCTGCAGCTCTGTGGGAGGGAAGTGATAAGCCAGGAATCAGCAGCACTGCAAGAAACTTGTCTGAGATGGAGCTGAGGGGGCCTGGGAGTTATTCCTGGGACATCCTGAGGTTACAACTCCTCCTGCCACTGTCCTCCTCAAGTGTCCTTCCATGCCCTCATTCCATCCCCTCCAACTGTTAATTTGGCAGCTATTTCATTTATTCCAGCTGCTGAGTTTGAGAAAGAAAATTAAAAAAAGCAGCATCTCACTGGAAACAGATGCTGCCTCTGTACTATGCAGATAAATTAAATACATAAAGCATGGCTTGTTTACAGGGATGATTCTTGGTAAAGTTTTGCTGGTTTTATCCTTGATATTAAAATTCCAAGTAAATTATATCACTTTTTTTTTGATGCATCTGGATTTGGGAAATAGCCCATTGGCATTTCTCAGGAATACTGTAAATGAAATGGGCTTACAATTTATCACAGAAATGACAGAAGAGAGAAAAAAAATCCTGTACTTTAACACAGCTTTTATTGTATAGAACAGACACAACTTTTCTGGCCTCCATTTCTCCACAGTCACAATTCTGTGCAATTTTTCTCTATATCCAACATGCACAAGTTAAATACATTGGAATAAACCAGGGACTTGCAGCACGGATCTGTGTGCACACACAGGGATACAACTGCAGGCAGAGATCACAGAATCAATCCCAGGATCATCAAGGTGGGAAGAGCCCTCCAGGATCACCCAGTGCTGCCCCAGCCCCAGCAGCATCACCCCAAACCCTGTCCCCAAGGGCCACATCCAGACTCTTCCTGAACACTCCCGGGGACAGCGACTCCAAACCTCCCTGGGCAATGCATTTCAATGCTTGACTACTCTTGTAGAGTATTTTTTCGTTGTATCTAATCTGAACCTCCCCTGGTGCAACTTGAGGCCATTTCCTCTCATTCTTTCACTTGAGACATGGCAGCAGAGCCCGACCCCCCCTGCTGTCCCCTCCTGCCAGGGACTTGTGCAGAGCCACAAGGGCCCCCTGAGCCTCCTTTGCTCCAGGCTCAGCCCCTTTCCCAGCTCCCTCAGCCCCTCCTGGGGCTCCAGACCCTTCCCAGCTCCGTTCCCTGCCCTGGACACGCTCCAGCCCCTCCAGGGCTCTCCTGCACCAGCCACAACTGGAGCCAGCCCTGGAGGGGCCTCTCAGAGCCAGCACAGAGGGACAATCCCTGCCCTGCTCCTGCTGGACACACAATTCCTCACCCAGCCCAGGGGCCAGTGGTCTCCTTGGCCACATGGACTAAAGCTGAGCCAGCTCACTCTGTATCAGAGCTCACTGGCTCCCCACCAAACAGTGATGTTTTTGCTCTTTGTTTGGAAGAGTTAGGAAAAACACATTTGTTTTAGTAGAGTGCAACAGGCAAACTTGAGCCCACATCCTCCGAGGTAAAGACTGATCTTTTGTTGAAATCACCTTATCAGTGTTTATGGCTCAATGAAAATGTAACAATGCACACAGTCCAATAACCTTGGAAACTCAAATGAGAAGTGCCTGTGATTTTCAGGTGTCAAAGTTAACCAGGGGATGGTCTTTTCAACTCCTTACATCTACTGAAGCAGTCTTCTCTTAGGAAAGACAGGCAGAGAGTTTGTGGTCTGCCAGGGCCAGCAGGATTTAGAATTTCTTAAGAGTTTCAGGATTTTGTGCCTCAAGTTATATTAAACAAAAATTGTATATGGAAGAGTATCGATGTCTGCATTGATGCATGCTGATTTTCAGCTCAGGAATATGAAAAAATAAATAAATTACAGCAAAAATGGTTTGGCAGCAAATCCATCTTCAAGTATTGTTAGGGAGATGTGATGAGGAAAGAGCTATGGTCAAAGAGCATGACAAGTGCAGAATTTCATGTTCTATGTGTTTATATAGATTTTCATCTCCTTCTCCAGATATCCTGGCAATCACTCCATCTGGGGTCACTCCAGTTTGGGATGGTGGTGGGATGTGGGGAGGGGGTGCTGGCAGATCCTCACAGCACAGGCCAGCCCCAACACAGAACCTCATGGTCTGTTTTGGTTTTCTGCACAGGACTCAGACAGCTCAGTCATTTTGCCTGATTTCTGTGCAAACTGAGATGTGAAAAGGGAAGTCTCTCACTTTTCTCACCACACAAGATGGGAAAGATTTACTTTTGCACGGTTCTCCTCAGAAAACTTGCAGAAGTGTTCCCCAAGCGGGACATTTGGCAGGTTTCAATTTAAATGCAGGCACCTGGTTTTTCTGTGTGCTGCACAACTCTGAGATCATACTTTTTTCTTTCTTTCAAGAGTCCAGGAAAGCCCCCACAAGCACATGGGGGTGCTCTCTGATAATCCAGAGGTAAAGAAATAGGGAGAAGTAGGAAGCCCTGATCTTTTGGGTTCCTCTAAGGCAAATCACCAAAAATCTGTAAGCAGATCTTTTACTGCAGCCTGATTGGAGATGTCAGGGCTTCCCACACAGTCCTGTTGCCTCACCCCTGGTTTATGGACAACTTGCAAGGATGTGCTTGTGGGGACATCCAAAATTTAACCCTTGTGCACACAGGAACTCAGTAGAATCCTTCAGCAGATCCCTTTCACCACACACTCCTTGTGTGGCAACCAGGCCTGGCTTTTGCAGTGGAACCCATGGTTTATAGCAGCTCTCAGCTGATTTATATTCTCCCCCAGAAAATGGGATCCTGAAGGGTTCTCTTCAGCCACAGAAGGATGTCCCTAGGAGTAATCCCAGGCCAGGCAGAAGCAGAGCTGTGAGACTGAGTTGTTCCAAACTGATTGGGATTACAAACCCAGCTAAGATTATGGATCACCAAACCAACATTTGCATCACTTAAAAAAAATTACTTCTCTGCTTGATTCACACTCAGGAAGGGAACTGAATTGCCACAAAAATGATTTCCTGAAGTTTACTTTCAATGGTCTGACTTGTGAGTGGGTAATGAGGCTCCGCTGATCAATACGGATTTTCCTTGTGGAGAAATTAATTCTTTCCCATTTGTACTGGAACAACTGACATTGCATTTCCCATAGATCACTTGGATATAAAATCAATTTTTTAGTCCACTCCTGTAGGAAATAAAACTTTTTATTTGCTTGTGGTTTCCTTGTCACTGTCACTGGGCAATTGTTTTCAGCTAAAAGTGAACTTAATGAGGCTGTAGTGTAAAAACCCTGTCAGATCCATTAACTGCAACTGTAGCTGTTTTAAAGTCCCTTTTTCTGCTTCTTGTGAAAGCCAAAACTCAGTCCCAGTGTGGCACCCCACCAGGCAAACTCAAGAATCCAAAGACTTCAGTAAAAAAATGAAATCTTGTATTTTTTACCGATCAAACCACACCATTTGTTCCAAAGAGAAAAAACACTGCTCTTGATTTTCTATAAAACTTCGTGCCAGTGGTAAAGCTTGTGACTGAAAGCACATGACAAATCACTGCTGGTATCACAAGGGTCAGGAGTTTGTCAGGAAACCTCCAATCTTCAAGCACAAAAGTTGTCTGTGATGTGAAGGGAACCACTGTGGTATTAAATCCTTGGTTCAAGAACATCATCTTCCACAATGTTTAACACCTCATTAAGACTCTGATTATGTATGAACTGTATTCTGGCTACTTTTTAACCATTCCTGGTGAGAAAAAATCTTGAAAATGTACACAGGGTCACTTGTTTTGTAACCACAGGGTGCATTCCTGCCCTTGAGTAATTGCCCTCAGAGTTCCTGCATCCTTCTGAAGCAACTGGAGCTCCAGAGGTTAACTGAGGCTCCAAGCAGCTCCTGAGAGGAGCAAGGGGACAATTCCTGCTTGGTGGCCCTGGCCATGGCCCTGCTCAAGGTGCTGCTTCTCTCAGGATGAGCCAACACCAAGCAAGGGAGCTGGGGCATTCCACCAGGAGTTCAAAATCGTGGAATCATGGAATGGTTTGGGTGGGAAGGAACCTTAAAGATCATCCAGTGATCTTCCCTGCCATGGCAGGGACAGCTCCCACTGTCCCAGGAGCTCCCAATGTCCAGCCTGGCCTTGGGCACTGCCAGGGATCCAGGGGCAGCCCCAGCTGCTCTGGCAATTCCATCCCAGCCCCTGCCCACCCTGCCAGGGAACAATTCCTGCCCAAGATCCCATCTAGACCTGCCCTCTTGCCATTTTAAGAGATTCATGCATGTTTTGCCACTCCATCCCTTTCCCAAGTCCCGCTCCAGCTCTCCTGGAGTTCCTTTGGGCACTGGAAGGAGCTCTGAGCTCTCCCTGGAGGCTTCTCCAGGCTGAACAATTCCAACTCTTCCAGCCTGGCTCCAGCACAGAGGTGTTCCAGCCCTCTGATCCTATTAGTGGCCCTCCTGTAACAGCAGTGGACTGATTATTTAATTTGACAATTTTCAAACTGTACATCCTGTAACCTTTAGCAAAAAAAAAAAAACAAAACCCAAGACCTGTCTGTCATGCTGAGGTCCTGGAAATGTCTCTCAAATAACATCAGAAATAATTGGAAAGTGCAGAATTATAGCTTGCACAAAAAAAAAAAAAAAATAAAAAAAAAAAAATTAGGGTATAGTGATCAGTTTTTCTCAGTGTCAACATGAAGATCAAGCTCAGAAAACTGAGCCAAACATCCTCAGCTATCTTTTAATACAATGGCCTTTTTTTCTTGTAGTGCTGCCACAGCAAAACAGATGCTAGAAATTCTCACTCCAAAACTCTTTGCTTTTCATCCAGTTTTAAAGCTGTGGTGAGGTTCCAAGTTAAACTCACAAAGGAGAAAGAAATATGCTGGTGTTTGCATTGTAATATGAATTTTCCATTGAAGATGTGGTTGAATTAGCAGTTCATTTTTTAACTATTGCTTTAATTTGCTCCTTGTGGTCGAACTTTTTCTTTTTTTTCCTCTCTATAAAAGTCATGCCTCAGTCCTGTGCCTTTTGAGACAACTGGATGTAAAATTTTTTTAACGGGAAGGGAACTGTCTAATTAAACGTCTGTGAAGTGGCTGTTGAGCTTCACTTGTGTGGAATAAAAACAAATAAGAGAAAATGTGGATGAATGTGCTGCTGATTGAAAGTGGACATTCCCACCTTGTTCTCACCCATGGGCAGGAATATCAAGTCTAGACATCCACTGTAGGTTTTGTATTTTCAGCCCCTCTTTTAACTTGTGCCTGGAGTGTGTGCTCTCACACTGGGACATTTAAAGCAAAGCAGAAGGAAACATTTTTTCCTCCCATTTTTTCCTCCTTAGCACAAGGAAAATAAAGAGAATTGTGTATTTTTTTCATCATAAACTTGCCCATGTTTTATTTACCTCCCAGGGGCTGTGTTTTAGGGCTTCTGCTGTGGGCTTTCAAATCCTGGGAAGCACAAACCCACTTGGACATTTTGAATTGTGGAACCAGGAGTTTGATTGTGAATTCCAGGAGCTAATTCATAAGGAATTCAAGTCCTATTTAGCTGGACAATCACTGCTGAATTTTAATCTTAATACCAGCGTTGGCCACTTGGAATTTTTGAGAGGGACAAATGCAACTCATGATCCCCTCTTTTAATGGAAGGTCGTGGAAAACAAGAGAGGTTGAAGCATCCTGGAAAGAGGGAAAGCTGGCAGGAGGGAACACAGAGAGGAAGCAGCAGGCTGAGACTCTTGAAGCTGAGCAGAAAAGATGGAGTAAAGCTCCAGAGCAATGGATCTGGAAAAACTGGGAGCAAAGCTGGATTTTCCCTCTGCTTTCAATAGTAGCTGTCTGCCTCTGTGTTACAGGAGATAAACTTCCATCCTTCCCTATCCCAGGAAAAGCTGCCCCAGACATCCTGAGTGCCAAGAGAAACCTCAGGTGCTCTGTGCAGACCCTGGGAAAATGAAACTTTCAGCTGCATTTAGTGAGGCTGAGGCTCTTTAGAAACAGCAGCAGTTGTTGGAGACTCAGTGAAAGCTCCACCAAACCTTAAAAAAAAAATCTCAAAACATCCAGAGGATGCTTTCCCAGGCTGTGGGAATGATGCTAGACAGGAACTCACCGAACAAGACTTTTCAGTGATGCCTGGATAAAGTTGCCTGGGGGTTCTGTTTTTCTGGCCTAAGGCAGCACCAGAGGGAACCCAGATAAAGTTGTCTGGATGTTTTCACAGGTTTGGGTTCTTTTCAGCTCCACTTACAGCCTGCATTTCACAGATGTTCAAAAGCTTCCTACAATCTGTAATGCTGCTGGGGGAGCTTTCTTCCCAAAGAAATAGCTGTGAACACACAGAAAGCTTTCCTTAACCCGACTGCACTGGAGATTTTAAAGCATTCTTGAATTCAGATTGTGCTTGAAAGCTTTTTTTCCCCTTTCTCAGTGTGCAATTGCCAAGGAGGAATGTGAAGGAAGAGCCAGATTTCCCTTGTATCATGAACACAGAAGTTAACAGACTTTTAACACTCTCTAACAACTTTTTAACTCTTTTTAACAACAGTTTTTCAGCTGCTCCTGCCACAACATTTAACCTGGGAAGGAGCAAGACAGTGCTTTAAAAATGTACGAAAACAGCACACAGTGCAGCAACTTGTGAAGTGAAAAATATCATTGCCAGGTTAAAAATAAGTTTTTCAAAAGAAACATCTGCTACCTTTTGTATAATCTGTTCTAAGGGATCAAAGTTGCTGCATTTATAACTGCATAAATAGGTGTACACGGCCTTAACACGGTCTCTTTTCCTTTGAAAACTTAATCCATATTTCTGGTACACTTGAATACTATCCAAATCCATTATATTTTAATTTAAATTAGGTCAATTTTACTTCCCTAATTAAAAAAAAATAAAAAAAATAAAAATCGGTATCAAAAATGCCAAACACCCTTGGCCCCTGAATGCCACTCAGAAGCCTCTGATTCTGCATCCCCCTTTTAAGTTTGTTCTCAGCAGTTAGAAAGGAGATTTTCAAGAGCTTTTTCTGATGGATATCCCTGATTTCTGGGACTGGAGAAGTGTTGAAGGCTGGCCATGCTCCTGGCAGTGCCTCTTCAGCTGTATTTCCTACCCAAGAACTCTCCTCTGGCCCTTGTAGCCCATAGGTTCAGCTCCCAGCCCTCTCCTATTTTATTTTTTCCCCTTAAAAAGCTGAACTCGATTTTATGTCTTGTTTTAGTGCAACTCTGAACACAAATGATCATTTACAACTGTTCCTGCTTTCACCAGAAGCAAACTGTGCCCCCGTGCCTGGTGATTTTGACATTATTGGATGGCAAATAAGCAGAGCTGCTCTCAGGGAGCTGCAACTCCAGCCAAAGTGGAGAGAAAAGCTCTGACCAGAGCTGCAGATTTTCAACAAATTAATCTCTTGATTCAGCATCCAATCCGAGCAGGTATTTCATGTGCACTTTATTCATCTCCTCGTTGAACAAGAGGCAGAATCTTGTGACCCTCTCCCCTGAGGGTCCACTAAAAATCACATGGATATCAATTTGAATTCAACTATTTTTTCTGTAACTCTTAGACCTGGACTAGTCATGATTATGTTCTTAAGATTTTAGTGAATTCATGTCTTTATTGCTACATGAGGTACACTTTCTCTTTGCCATAAACAGGATTTTATGAGCAGCTTTGTCAGCTTTGCAGATCTGAGTTTTTTACATTACAGCCAGCATTTAAATCAAGAGAAATGAGAGCTGTGAATTTAAATGTGTATTTCAAGTTTAATGCAAACCAAATGGACATATATATATATATATATAAAAAATATATATAAATAGGTGTTTGGGGATAAATGTTTCCCTAGAAATGTCAGGTTAGAGATCCAATGGTGCATGAGGTGGGGCAGGGTTCATCTCCTGAATGGATCTCTGTGCACTGAACCCACTCACAGGGACTTGTTTTGATCACATTTTCCTCCCCACATCTTTTATATAATTGAAAATTTGCTCTATCTATACTCAGTCTTCTTCTCCACAACACAAACACCTCATTCACAGCAATTCTCTCTCACTTTTATCTCCCTGATATTTTTTAAGCACTCTTTGACTGGTCCTATCCTACCTGAAGGTGCAGTATCCCAAGCAGAAAGGAATTGATTGGATATTCCTGGTGGTCTTAGAGGAATTTTTCAGGTAATGACAAAAGAAAGGGAAAAATCAAAGTTGGCACTAGGGTTTAAATATATATATATATATAATATATATATTTATATTTATATAATACATAAATATATATATTTATATAAGATATAAATTTATATTTATATAATATATAAATATATCTTTATATAATATATAAGTTTATATTTATATTTATATAATATATAAATATATATTTATATTTATATTTATATTTATATTTATATTTATATTTATATTTATATTTATAGGAAGAATTAGATAGAGGAGTGGTTTTTTTTCCTGTGAAAAGCAATATAATAAACATGTGACCTACTAAATAAATAAATGAATTAAATATCCCAATTATGAATGAGAAAAATAAAGACATGCAGTTTCTGACAATGCACTGAGTTTTACTCCAAACCATCCCAGGGCAGTTGCTTTGCTGTTCCAACCCTTCCCGTCGAAAAAAGGCTGAATTTTGGTGATTCCTCCTCTATTTCAAAATGGAGAGTCAGCAGTTTGATTTATAACAATAAATTACTTCAAAGGGTGAGCAGCATTCCACTTGCTGTGGAGTATGTGCAGCATTCTGGCAAGCAGTAAACACAAAATCCTTATGTTTTGCCAAAGTTTAAAACATATCAAGAATAAAGTGACTGGAAAGATGTTTTGTGTTTTAAAACTCTGTGTCAAGTTACTGTTTAAATCTTACAGGCTGCTTGAGGAGGAGGTGGTGTTTAAATTCCAGGCAGGTTAAAATTCAGAGCCTATGTTTGAGGAGAAATCAGCATTGAAATTTTTGTGTGGGCTGCTCACCGGTTAAACCTGAGAAGAAATGGGAAATTTAAAACACGAGCCAAAAGAAGAGACTTATGAGACAAGGGACCTCTCCAAGTGTTATTTCAGACAGAACAGCCGAGTCTCCACAAAGGCAGAAAGCCAAAATTAGGAGCTTTGTTAATGTTAATAAAACAATCAGTCTGATTTGTGATTAACTGAGCGCTGAGGCCTCTGAGTTCAGCGAAGATGTGATTACGAAACAGTTATCTTTTGGCACGGGTGTTTTTGATTTCACAAGGCTGGTGGAGAGGTGGGATAATTATTTGCCGCACAAAGCGCTGGCTAAGCTTCTGCCAGCTCACCCTGACAGCTCTGAGAGCCTGCACAGGACAGGCAAATAATGCCTGGCAAACTGAACCTGCTGGACACCCTCGTTAGCGCCACAGGGAGACCTCAGAGGGACCTGGGATGGGACCAGGAGCTCCCTGCTTGTGTCAAATGGAACTGGAATAGAATTCCCAGAGCAGCTGGGGCTGCCCCCTGCATCACTTGGAAGTGTCCAAGGCCAGGCTGGACATTGGAGCTTGGAGCATCCTGGGACAGTGGAAGGTGTCCCTGCCCATGGGATGATTTTTAAAGTCCCTTCCAGCCCAAACCATTCCATGATTCCCATGAGGGAGAGCTGCTCCCCTCCCAAACTCTGAGCACTGAAGTGAACACACAGCACTTTTTCTAAGCCAGGAGGTGCCAGAACATTGTAGATAAGCCTGAGAGGTTTATAAGGCCAGCTACAGGGAAGAAATTGTATAGGGTTGAGTGCTTTGGGGGTCTCTGGGTCTCAAGGAGACAAGAGCTGTTGTTGGTTGCTGTAAAGATGTTTATTCTATGGGTGCACCAGTCTCATAGGCTCGAAGTTCAGAGTATTAAAGCTCAAAGCTTTTGGCATAAAGTCCCGAATTCTGAGCAGCAGCTTCCTGGTGTAAAGTCCTGTTGGTCTGGGCAGCAGAAGCAGTTGCAGCAGTTCTTCTTCAGGTGTGGTGGTGATGATGATGATGGCCACCTTGTTTCATCCCAATACAGGGGATTATATTCATGAATCACCCAACCAACTAAAAACACCATTCTAAAACATTCTTTCTACAGCAATCTAAGCTTAATTCTTAATTTACAAAAGTAGAGTGAGTCCTTACCTAAATTCTACTCATAGAGCATTATCTGTTTATGTGAATAGCTTTATCTGTCCTATCTAGAAATACAAGATATCTTTTCATTATGTCTAGGACTAAGTTAATTCTATAAAGGTTACTAAATTTTAAACTAGGCTTTAGGGCTTTTTACTAGCTAACACATTCTCTTAAGGCATTTAAACTACATTTCTACTTACTTAAAACTATAAACTACACTCTTGCTTCATGTCTATGTGGTTTAATATATTTTAATTCTTTTCTCTCTCTGAGGGACTCAGAGATGCTTTTATTTCAGATTCCAGGTTTTTCTGGAATACAGCCATTCATTAAGTTTTATTTCGTAATTGTATCTTTAAACAAACTCACTGGCATTTCTTTTTCTGCCAGCTTCCAGATAATAAGTAGAGGATTCTTTTATATGTAAGGATTCTGGACAAAGCAAGAATTACAATGTAATCTCAGAATTTAAAGGATTTTTTCCATAACTTGTGGTTAAGTATCTCCAACACTGCCAACTCTGTACCTGTTGGACAAAGAAACTGAAATTTATTTCCTCTTCCATGAAACAAACATGGCATTTTTGTCTCCTCAATACAACAACAGGTTTTACCACCCAATTATTACCAATTCCTTATCCTCACAACCTCACAATCTAGAACATGTTCAGTAACAAAAAACAGATCCCATACTGAAAGTTTACATATTCATGGTGGATCAGCACAGTTGGATTTTTGGGAGTCTGGTATCCTACCCTGAAAATGGAACTGTGCTGTGTGGAAGACACTCCTATTATCATTCTTTAAGATGATGTAGAAACCACCAAGCAGAAAATCACATTTCAGAGCAATAGGTTTGCTACTGAAATATTAGAAGACACTGTCTGCTTTATTCTTCTTAATTCTTCACAGAAATTGTGGTTTTCACCTCAAACTGGACTGGCTCCTCTTCCACCAAACAGAATTTTTAATTATTTACCATAGAAAGTGCCACAGGTCAATCAAAGATTGGGGTCTTAAGTGTCTTTGACACTGTGTACAAGGAGAGCTGGTTGGGAATTGTCCACTGACATCATGTTTTATGGGGAAAGCCCAGTATTTTCTGATTTCCCAAATGACCATCCCAAATAAAATATTTCATTGTGGTTGACTGTGAGCTATTGGCTACAGTAATTTTTAAAATGGTGTTTTAATTATTATATTTATGTTATTAATAATGATATTCTATATATGTTTAGGGTTTATATTATATATGTTTATATAATTGCATTATTTTGTTATTAACATAGTATTTTAATTATTCTTGGAATAACAGAGACTACAAACACTAAAATCATACTTGTTCCACCTCTTTGCCAACCCAAGGCAGATAATAGCAGCACACTTATTAATATCCATTTAATAATACCCATTATTAACACCTAATAAAAACACTATTACAATAATCCACGTTCATAACATCTCAATAACATCCCAAGAAATGGAATTCCCTTTCCAAGTCCATCAGGAGCTATTGACAGGCCTCTCCCACCGTGTTTTCCTGACAGATACCCTAAATTTTGGTTCTGCCCCTCCACTCCTCTCCCAGCCTCCTCGCTGTCCCTCGTTTTTTGTAGGTTCCAGCTTTTCCAGGAGGCTCCATCCCCTCTCTATCCCTGCCCACAGCTCTGCAAGTCCAGCTCCTCACACTTCTCCTCAGAAGTTTCTCACTCCATCTTTTTTCTTTGTATTGTATTTTTCTGTGTATTGATATTTCCTGGAGCAGCCCACTGAGGATTTATGAAGTTTTTTTCCCCCCCTCTCTTTCCCCACACCAGGATTGCTGCATCTATGCCATCTTCTGGATGTTCCGTGAATCTTTCTTATCCCTGAGCACTTTCTGAGCAATGCACAAATCTCTTTAGCAAACGTTCCCACTTCCTTTGCTGATACCGAGAGAGGGAAAAGGTTTTAGGGCCAGGGTCACAGCTTCAGATGCGTTTCCTTTGTTTATTGCCTGCACACCGGGAAAAGGGATTGCTCTCCTGCTCTGTGAACTGTCCATTCTCTGCTAAGAATAGCTCTGGAATGTGGCAAAAAAAATCCCCTTCCAGAGGGAAGTGACTTTCACTCAGTTAAGAATATATTAAATGCACTTGTTTTTATGCACTGAAGACCTGTTTATAATTCCCCCCCATCTTTTTTGTTGTTGTTGTTGCAAAACGTAGAAGTGATAATTTCCTTTCCAATATTTTCTCACTTTTTTTTGCCTGGGTTTCATGCCACTGTCTCATCAAGATCTACAAATAACTTTTTTCAGCTGTTGCACAACAATTGTCCCTGAATGATGCTCAATCTGATTTCTCTGGGTACTGAAGAAACATCCTCATTTTTAACCATTTTTCTACTATTAAGCCATTTTTCTACTATTATTTACACATGAATTCAAATTAAAATCATATATTAGGGTTTTTTGAGGAAAGCTAGAGTTCTTCAACATTCCCCTTGTATGAAGACCAAAATTAGTGGAGACTTCCATCATAAAACTAATGCTTTCTTGTATATTTAAATGTTAGTGACATGCTTGAAAGACTTGTGAAACCATAGCAAAGACTGGGGAGATAATCTCATCTTTAATCAGAGAATACCCATTACTTAAGGTTTCCAGCTAATCTCCTCCATTGCCTAAAGAAGTACCAATAATTCATTGGAAAACCAGAGCAAACAGTAGGATGATTCATTATTTTAAATGCTGCTTTAACCAGGCAGTTCTGGACTAATCAGTGAGGCTGGGCTGCTGGGTAATAATTGCTTGATTTTAGAGGTAAACACTGAACAAATCGTTCTCAGAAATCAGTATCACAGTTACCACAAGACAAGATTTCTTATAGAAGTAAGATATCTCAGATATTCAAGATTAAATGTATTAAGAATTCAAGCTTTCTTTGCCAGAAAGCAATTACAGTAATTTACTGTTCAATGGTACTTCCATTGACTGGTAATTCTTACAGTCAGCAGAAAAATAATCATTTTTTGCTCCATCACTGATTCAGATTATGGCCAGGAATGAAAATGTTGCAATTCCTTAATGAGAGTTGTGCTTTTCCACAGATTGGTGGAAGTGGGAAGCATTGAGATGTTTCATTTCCATCCCTCCTTTGTAGGTGAAAAAGGATTTCAACCCCCAGAGACCATAAACTTCTGAACAGCCAGAACAAACTTTCCCTGCAAGGAGCAGTGACCTCTCACACATTGTGCTAATTACTTGTAATGAGGACCTTGGCCAGGCTGACAGAAATCAGGAGGGGGAGAAAAATTCAGATATTCTGGCTGCTCTTCCCAATGTGCACAGCTCCAAACACACTAAATCCCTCCCTGAGCAACTCCTGACTGCATCTCAAGGTATTGGGAGTAGTAAAAATGGGTTTTTCACATGAGGTACATCACTTGAAAAGGAGAGGGATTGCTAAATCTGTTCCATGGCTTGAGCTCCCTTTCCATGGGCAAATTCCTGCTGCTGCCCACCCTGAGCCTCCCCTGGCCCAGCCTGAGGCCTGAGCTCTCCTCCTGTCCCTGTTCCCTGGCAGCAGAGCCCGACCCCCCCGGCTGTCCCCTCCTGCCAGGGACTTGTGCAGAGCCACAAGGGCCCCCTGAGCCTCCTTTGCTCCAGGCTCAGCCCCTTTCCCAGCTCCCTCAGCCCCTCCTGGGGCTCCAGCCCCTTCCCAGCTCCGTTCCCTGCCCTGGACACGCTCCAGCCCCTCCAGGGCTCTCCTGCACCAGCCACAACTGGAGCCAGCCCTGGAGGGGCCTCTCAGAGCCAGCACAGAGGGACAATCCCTGCCCTGCTCCTGCTGGACACACAATTCCTCACCCAGCCCAGATCCAAAGAGATCTGAGAATGAAGATGAAAGTTCCTGGCTGTAGCAGACGTGTTCAGGATTTCAAACTCCCTGAAAAACACCAATTTAACTGTCTGAAAACTGTAAATGGAGAGAACAGACTGAGGTTAAGGCCAACGTTTCTGAAGCTTCTCCTTTTTTCGTTCTCATTATTCTTAGGGCTCGTATTTGGGGGCAGGCAAGGGATGTTGAGAGAAAAGCAGAATTCAGTCATTTAAAAAAGGGCTGAACCTCCAGCCTTCCTTTACAGATCCCTGTTTCTGCCCCTGGAGATCAGACAGCTCCATGGATATTTTGGAAAGGTGAAGCATGAGCCATCCTAGCAAAGTGCAAGGAAGGCCAGCTGGCAATTTCCACTCATAGGCCATACCTGGGTGGGATTTCTCTTACCTAAAATACCAAATTAACTGCATAAATGAATGATCTTACTTTATGGACAGGGCACTCCAAGGGGCAATTAACTCCACCTAATTAACACATGCACTCCAGTGGGAGTTCACCAGCCTGGTCTAGAAACTTATTTGGTGCTTGGCAAAAAATTGGGTGGATTGGGGCCTACCTTGTGCCCCATTTCTAAGATTTCACTTAGAGATTGTAATGGTTTGCAAAGATTAAACTGAGAAAAGGATAAATGCCAGTGCAGAGCAGGAAATTTCTTGTACGTATAGGGAAGTCTGGAGATCTCAAAGAGAGTGAACTCCCACCAGAAATGGGAAAGGAGACAGAACATTTATAAAAACAAGTTTAGTGTAACTCATTAAAAAATGCTAATCCCTCTGCTTTTATAAATATAATTACATATTATCTTTACCTGAAGTGAAACAGTCCCAGTTAGCAATCCCTTATTAATATTTGTGTTGCTCTAAGAATAAGAAAAATCCACCTCACTCAAAAATGAGTCATAAACTTCCCCTTCAATATTCACCCCTCTGCACTGTTCTGTAAAGAACCATCTCTAATCTAATGATCTGGACCAGCTATTTATGGTGTTGCTCCAAATCCACCTGGTGCTGCTAACAGATGATTTCTGTCCAAGTAATGGGGCTGTCTCTTGTTTGCTGCTCACTCATTCTCTAGTAATTAATGAGTAATTAATGTTAAACCCACGAGCTTCTGAGTGATAGATTTGCTCCAGGTTTGCAGACAAGTGTTATAGTAATCCCCTGAATGCCCTATCATTTCCAGTCTCCATTAAAAAGCTGCAGCTCTCTCGAGTACGATCCATGTTTTTAAGATCCATGCAGCAGGAATCAGTTTGATCCCAGCTGACTAAACACAGAAATTCAGGAGTCCTGCCCAGGTTCCCACAGGGAGGGCTGGATCCTGTGAGGATTAGGCATGTCCTCACAGGCACTGCAGTCACATAAAGCAGCGGCTATGCTCAGGTAAAGACTCAACCCAATTTAATCTTTCTCTTAACCCAAAATGCCCAGAGCACTGGCAGACTCTGGCAGAGAGGAGAAGTGAAATAGGAGTGAGTGAGGAGCAAAGATTCCCCTCATAGGAAGGTCTGGATTTGTCTCTGGTCAACCAAAGAGATCAAAGTTAGGCAGATGCTGTTCTGTAAAAAACAAAAATGCACAAAGAGGTTTCTTGAACCAGTGGCAAGGGGAGGTTTGGGCATTGTGCAGGAAGACAGCTCCTGACTCGAGTTCCTCATTGCTCTGCTCCTCAGAGAACCGTTTCTATCAAAGCATTCACTTTGTTTTGTATCAAAATGGACTGAATTGCACAAATTCCCAAGCCAGAGAAGCTGACATGACATTAATTCCAAAGCACTTTGATTAACAAACCAATTCTCATCAGCACATACGGATCCAAATGGCAAGAGCAGCTCTACACAGAGCAAGTTTGGTCAAAAATTGCCAATTTCTGGGAGCAAAGATGAGATTTAAAGTTAACATTCATTCTTCCCTTTTCCCAGAAGGTAAACATATGTGTGTGTAAAACACTTGGTACATCTGTGCCGATAAATTTCAAGTGCCCAGGACTATTTTTAGTTACCAGGCAGGGACCAGTCACATTCATCCTAAAGTACTCTCAGGCTCTCAATAAATATATTATTTATCAGGAACTAAAAGATTTTGGAGAGTCCTATCTGTCTGAGACTGAAACCATATTAAGGATTGCTCTAAAAGTTGTACTGAACAGGAAACAAATTTTTGGAAGCTGAAAATGTTCTCTAACACCCTTTACTTTACTGGTAAAGACGTGGCCTCTGTAGAAAGACATGGTCAGTAATTTAAATAAAATACACTCCATAAATTTAATGTCACGGAAGGGTTTGCAAGAAGAGATAAATATATACGAGAAGTAACAAACTGTGTTCGAAGGAATTGTTTTCTGCCTCTTTTTTCAGGGTGTAATTTCCTTCCAGGGATGTTTCCTTCCCATGGAAGATGGGATTGTGGCTGGATTTTACATGCTGCAGTACACTGAAACTCCTTGACTCTTCAGCACTGATAAAAAAAGAGAAACTCACCTCATTTTAGCATTTTCCAGTGTATTTTCGACCAAGATTTGCAAACCTAGCCAGACATTATGGAGTAACTAGACTGTGTTTTAAATAGCTGTCCTTCCTCATTATCCAGCACAGACAGAGTAATTAATTACCTGGGACTGCTGTGATCCCAGGTGAATTGCTCCCAGCTTAAAGTTCCACTGGTTTACTGGGATTTGGAACAAAAAACCAGGAGTCTGCTGCTCCCTGTACCAGGGGCAGACCTCAATCACAGAAAAACTCTGGCATATTTCATGGTGAGGAACTTGAAATACAGGAGGAAAGAACACACACACAGGTGAGGTTTTATTAGGACCTTCAAACGCTGGGTAAGATCCAGAGAAATCCCTATTTAGCAGCTACAGGACTAAGACTACTGAGGACTTTAAACAGCTCTTCAAATATTGTTATTCCATTTTTTTATGGGGTAAACAGAGCCAGCAATTCCACAGTCTATGAAGAACTGGGAAAAGAAAACAGCACCTGCACCTCCCAGTGTCCTCCTGCTTAGTTCTGCTGCTCAGCAGAGCTCGGAGCAAGTCAGGTGAATGAATTATTCCTATTATTTTTATTCTGATTTTACCTCCTTATTTCTTTATTTCTTATTTTACCTCCTGAATCATCTCTCTGTATGTCTGTGAGTGTCTATGTCATCTTGTGGAGAGCAGAAAGAGTAATATTTTAGTAGAAGTGAGGGGTTTTTTCTCTCTTTTTTAGTCAAATCATGTGGAGGATAAAGAACCTGTTTTTCCATGAACTCTCCCTCCTGCACTGACTTGTAGCTAGAGGATAAGATTGCTTCCTACATGCATCCTCAAATATTGGTGGAAAAATCACATCTCCACCTTTTCTGCACAAATACACCCTGCAGTGCTGGGAAAAGGCTCAAATGCACCAAGAGGAAAATTTGCAAGGCTCAGAGCACTTGTTTTTCACTGCAGCTTGACCGAGGTCAGGATATGATCCTGCAGTGACCCCTGCACGAGGTCTGAAAAGTTGGGAGTACCCCAAATGAGAGACTCCCACTGTTTCTTTCCACCTGGAATTCCACCTGTGCAGCTGCACTGAGCTCAGCAAGGACGGTAAGGGCTCACCAGGGGCAGGTATTCAAAAGTCAGCAGATTCCATCACCAGCACATCCATAACCAGGCAACAGTGTCCAGTTTAAAGGATTATTTTATTTCTCAGTTGTAGCAAGCAGCACATTGGTTTTGAAGCCAGTGGCATTTGGTGACAGCGCTCTGAGAGCGCTGATAACAAACCTGAAGCAGGCAAAGCAAAACTCGCAGTTGTTCTCAATAAAAGAAAGCCTCACATTCCTCTCACCCTCAATTCCCCACTTGTTAGAAATTGCTTTTCTACCTGTAAAATAGAATCAATTTACCATGTTTTCTTCCCACCTTATCTGTGCCTATGGAACGGGCTGAGGGGGAAAATACAAAGCACAGGCAGCAGCTGGTTTGTTTGCTGCTGCAGGGCTGGCAGGATGTGAATTGCTGTGGTTATCACTGGCACAGCTCTCATCAGAAAGGAAAGGTTCCCTCTGTCAAAGCCAAATCCATAAGCAAGACAATCTACCAGCAGAGTGCTGGGATAGCACTGTTCACCTCGAGGAGAAAGTTGTGAGCACAAGTTGTGCGACTGAGAAAAAGAATTTGGTTTCTTGGGGGTTTCTGTGAGCCCAGTGACTGGAAAATCAACGCTGGATAATCAGCAGTGGGTGTGGAAGTGGATGGGGCAGCAGCTGGTGAGGGGTGTCAATCCTTGCTGGCATTTTCAGGGAGTGCAATGCCATAGGAGCAAAGCAGCTGCAGCTGGAAACTCCCAGATCCATGAAAATTTCAGCATCTGTGTTCAGCTTCTCTTTCAAAGCCACCTGTGTTTACAAATAACTCACTGGTGACTTATGGGGATTGTTTTATTACTGCCCCTTTGCTCCTGGGGTCTTTTCCTACAGATTCAACACGCTGGACAGATTGGACACAATCAGACACATGACTTTGAATACAGGGAATTTTGGCCTTAAAGACATTTTGCAAACTGAGATTTTTTTTTTTTCCTTTTCATTCTCATCAGCTCAGGCTTGACCACTGCTGTATTTTTGGAGCAACATAACAACAACAACAACAATAGTAATAATGATGAAAATTACTCCCTTATATTTATGCCCGAAAAGTTTTCAGAGGAAAAAAAAAAAAGTTACATTTTGCCTCATTATTTTTCTCCCTGCACAAAGTGCTAATTATCAGCTCTTAAATAAATGACCTGAAAAACATCTTGGTGAGTTTATGACCAGGCCAAGCATTGATCTGCCTTCAGCAGGGAAGAAGGAAGAAAGACCAGGAGAAATAACCACAGGAGCAAGGCAGAGCTGTATTATTGCAAAAGCAAATAAAGGAGGCTGAGGGAAGCAGTCCCTGCTGTCCAGGCAAAGAGTGAAGGATAAATAACACCTCTCCCACAGAAGGAGCCTCCTGCAGGGTGAACTGCAGCAGGCACAGAGCAAAACAAAACTCTTAGCTGAGAACTGGAAAAACAGCATCCAGGTCTGTCTGCTCTTGGCAAACAACCTGCTACAGACAGGGGTATCAGCATCAGAAATCCCTCCTTTCCCACACTTTGAGTATTTCCCAAGAGTTTTCTTTTCAGCTGCTGTTGACAGAGACTTGGTTGCTGATGGAAAGAGATGGGAATTGTTTTCACCTCCCTTGCAGGAAACTCTGCAAGCAGAACAGCACTTAAAGCCTTTAATATTCTTCCATCTCTCATAGGCACAGCCCAGCACTCCTCCCATGCCAGCTCTGGGAAGCCAGGGGATGAATCCACACCAGTGGATGCATTCTGCACTCCACAGAGCTGGGCAGCTCCTGCATCACCAAAATGCATCCAGCTGCAGATAACTGGGGGCTCAATCAACCTGAGAACACCAATGGCCAATTTCCACAAGGAACTTCACCTTCATGAAGACACAGAAGTTGTTTAATTTCTGATTCCCACAGGTGGGATCTCTAGCCCTGGGTTTGGGATGGAGGTGCACCTCGGCAGGGAGGCAGAGTCCTGCTGCACTGGGCAGTTTCCACTGAAATGGCCTCACAGAATCCACACGGGACCCCCAGCCCCAGCACAAGGTGCCTGCAGATCTCTCCTGGGTAAAAAGGCAGAGCCAGGCCATTTCCCCCCACATCCAGGTCTTTCTGCAGCTCAAGTCAGCACATTTCAGCTCTTGGCAGACAAAATGATCAGGCTTTGCTGATAATAAGAAGAGCTGCTCCAGCACTGCTTTGGGACCAGGCGCTCAAGTAGCTATTTATAGATGAAGAGAAGAGCAGCAACAGGGAAAAGGAAGCAAAAACGGGAACTGGCTGAATGTGTGAGCAAAATTTTTCATTTTTAAATTATACATCTGCAAAGTGATCTCAGGAGCTGGAGACTCACATTCTGTTCTCCATGCATCAAGAAGTTTTAAGGACGTTATAATCCTTTCATTCACAAATGTGGATTGAGATAAAAACTAAATATATGGAAAATGCTCTGGATCTTCAAAGCCCTCAGTGAGTGCTGGTGCAGTGACCCTTGCTGAGGTCTTTTGATATTGGAAATGTTGGTCCTGTTTAATGTTCAGGAATCCCATGGAAAGGGTAGAGTCCACACGACTCACCTGGGGTCCCCAGGAACTGCCAGGGTAAGAATTCAGAGCAAAGCCCCTGCTGCTCTAAACCGAAGATGGAGCAGAGACTGATCTGGAGTGAGAGAAGAGATGAACTCCATGGTGCCTTGTCCCAGCTCTGGAGCCATTCTGCTGTCCCTCACCCCTCCCACATCCCTGCTGCCCTCTGGGGCCCTGTGGCAAGCTCCCCCCTGAGCAGTGCAGCACAAGAAGGAGCTGCATGCCCAACACTTGTCTTATAAATAGGCGAGAAAGCCTGGGGACGTCCAGCCTGAAGAGAAACCTCACAGCACCTTCCAATACCTGAAAGGGCAACAGGGGAACAGGAGAGGGACAATTCATCAGGAGCTGGGAGTGATAGGACAAGGGGGAATAGGCTCAAACTGAAAAAGAAGAAATTTAGATTAATATAGGAAGAAGTTGTTCCCTGTGAGGGTGAGAAGGCCCTGGCACAGGTTTCCCAGAGCAGCTGGGGCTGCCCCTGGATCCCTGGCAGTGCCCAAGGCCAGGATGGACACTGGGGCTTGGAGCAGCCTGGGACAGTGGGAGGTGTCCTTGCCCATCTTTACCAAAAATAAAAGATGAAAAGTGCCATATTGAGATACCGGTGTAAGGCTGAAATCCTCCACTTCAGGTTCACAAGGTGTCTCCTTCCTTCCCAGAGAGCTCAAGGATCTCCACACTTCAGTCCATTTCATGAAATACACACTGACTGCCCATCACCTCGTCTGAGAAAATGGGATGGCTGAGGTGGACACATCTGAGGAACCTGCTTCACTTGTCACCAGCCCAGAGAGACAAAGCAGGAGAGGGAGGGAGAGAACAAATGATGAAGGGTCTGGAGGGGAAACCACAGGAGGAGCAGCTGAGGGTGTTTGGTTTGTCCAGCTGGAGCAGAGCAGACTGAGGTCAGAGCTCCTCCCGAGGGACAGCTCCGATCTCTGCTCTGGGACAGGGACAGCACCCAGGGCATGGCTGGAGCTGGGCCAGGGCAGCTCAGGATGGAGATCAGGGCAAGGCTCTTTCCCCAGAGGTGCTGGCACTGCCCAGGCTCCCCAGGGAATGGGCACAGCCCCGAGGCTGCCAGAGCTCCAGGAGCATCCAGGGATGCCCAGGCTGGGCTTGTTGGGGGCTCTGGGCAGGGCAGGGTGGGACTGGATGGGATCCCTCCCAGCTCAGGATATTCCATGATTCCTTGACACAGTGTCTCCCTGTCTCTTGCTGAATTTGTGCAAGACTTTCCACTCAGGATTCCCCTCTCAGCCCCTTATTTCAAACCCTCTGGCTGAAACTGGTTCCCAGCACAGCTTTCAGTTCAAGAATCAAGGAAAACACAAATCCCTTTTCTTGTCTATCATTTTTTTTTTGTCCCCACGTTATTGAGGGCTTTGTCACTCGTGAGCCTGGCACGGTGCCACAGCGTGTCCCCAAGCCAGGGGTGTGTGTGGCACTGGGGTTCAGCTGCTCAAGGGGGAAGAAGAGGGGTGCCAGGACCCTCCTTTCCTGCTCTCTCCCCAGCTGCTGTTCCCACTAGATGGCATCTCCGTGCCACAAACATCCCGCAGCTCTCTCCGTGTTACCTAACCCTCCCGGAGCCCCATGGACCAGCGGGTTAGGTCAGCAATCACACACGGGCAAATGTTTCACTCTTACCCATCACTTTCTGCTCCAGGATGCCACACATCAGCACCTTCCTCCCGAACACCCATTACCAAAGGCTGTCACTGCTGTAAAAGCTGTCCCAGGGACAGAGTTTGTTCTCTCACAGGATTTGAAGGGCCTCTCAGAGCCAGCACAGAGGGACAATCCCTGCCCTGCTCCTGCTGGACACACAATTCCTCACCCAGCCCAGGGGCCAGTGGCCTCTTGCCCACCTGGGCACCCCTGGGCTCATGTCCAGCCCCTGGCACCGGCACCCCCAGGGCCTCTTCCAGTCACTTTTCAGCCACATTTCCCCACAGAAGAAAGATTTTTTTTAAATAGCTGTTCTTTGAGGAATTGTGTCAATGATACACTGGCACAGAGTGTGGACTCGCCAGGATTTCATCCTCAGAGAGCCCCTCAAGGTTACAAACTCAATGGATGCGTTTTTCTCCTTGTGCTTAATCCATTGGATCCCTGCTGGAGGCAGCAGAAGTGCTGAAAGATTTTAGCACTGAGGTGGCAGAATAGTCTTCCTCCCTCCCAGGGCTGTGAGCCTGTGGGAAGGAACAGCAACATTTTCCATCTGTGTTATGGCCTGGAGATTCCATCAGAAAAGGACTTGTTGCTGGGTGAGCTTTGTGAAAATGCGTGTGTCTCGTGTCTGGGGAAATTTCAGGGGGATATTCTCACTTGTATGAGAGATCCCCATCAGGTCACAGTCAAATTTAGGGCCTGGGGTGTGCTGGACATCCCAGATGTTCATGGAAACCACAGCACAGAGGTGCACAAAGAGATGCCTGAGGGGACAGGATCTGCCAGAGGCACGTGGCAAATTTAAACAAAAGCCCTGAGGCTTCCAGCTTCAGTTTCAGCAACTCACCTGTGTTGTTTCACCAAGCTGTCACCTCACAGCTGAGGTTTGGAGACCATTTGTCCCTTCCCACAGGATTTTTGCTGTCAATCTCATTACCATTTGCAACACAGAGGATGGAGGTAGCAGGCTTTTTGCACAAGACACAATCAGAGAACATTCTGAGCTGTGAGGAACCCACAAGAATCATCCAAGTCCTTAAATCAATGGAAATCCCACGACATCAAATATCAGTATCCAGTATTTCAGTTCAATAATTTATAGCCATCACCACAGTGATTTTTGTTCTATATTGCCCTTCTCACTCATGAGGAAAGTTACAGCTTAAGCTCTTGTTTGATAAATAGCATTATGGCATCTGTGTTATCCCTGGCATTCATTTTATTGGGGGAAATTGGTCTGTCTGAGTCCAAATTACTCAAATCCTGTAAAAATAATGTGGATCTCCATGGGGATGACATATTAGCTTGTTATCACCATCTCCACCTTAGTGGTGTCTTCCAGTGGAAACCAACCTAATCTAATTTCTGACACATATTCCCAATTACAGCAGCTGCACATCCTCCAGAGAAGCACTGCAGAAGCAGATGAATTCCCCAGGCACAAATCTGCTTTCTTTTCAGCAGCTGTTTGGATGGTGCCTGGTGTTTCTTCTGGTGCATCTGCCTCAAATAAAGTTCACAAATTCTTCACACTTGGGAGGTGTCTGGGGAGGGAATCAGGGTGAGTAATTTAGGGCCTGCACCCAGAGCCATAAGTTAAGGTGGGATTTGTGTGTGTATCTATTTTAATTTAACATCAGAACACCTTGACTCTCCTAGGAATGATGGTTATGGAAATGTCAATGCTGGGGATTTATTAGGAATATGGATATTGGGAAATATTCCTTCATAGAAAGGGATGTCAAGCATTGGAACAGGCTGCCACCAACTCTGGAGATGTTTAAAAGAGGTGTAGATGTGACTTCAGAGGACACAGTTTAGTTCTGGGCTTGGTGGTTTTATTTAAGGGTTGGACTCGATGGTCTTCAATGTCTTTTCCAACCCAAATGATCCTAAGGCTCTCTCATCTATTATGACAGTAAATTCTGCTTTGATACAGTTAAAAGCACAAGCACTCCTGTCTTCATATGCAAATTTCTCCTAAATAAACAAAAACCCAGGACATTTCAGGTATTATGTTGTGAGGAAAAAAGACCTGTGCCCCAAGCCCACTGTAATTGGTTTGACTTTTTTACTTGGTTAGTCAATTCCTTAGAAAAATTAGGAGTATAATGAAGGGAAATGTCACCATCTGTCTGAAACTGAGTGCACAGAGAAAAAGGCTTGAAAAATCTTGTATTATTCCCAAAAGTAATTCATCACTTTGACCCAAAGATAAAGAACTGCTGTGAAACCAGTACTGTGCTGCTTACAAAATCTGAGTGCTCAGAGCTTTGAACCTCTTTGGGTTCTTCTAGACCCCTGCCAGCACCTGCTGATGTCCGTGCCAGCAGGAGAGCGTTGCAGGTGGAGCAAGAAACAGATAAATCAGGGGTGGTGAACCAAAAACACGGGGAGCCTGGAACTTCTAACCCATGGCACAACCCTGACGCTGTCCCTGGAACACAGGCAGGGTCTGTGAGACCCTGCTGAGGGCAGATTTGTGGGGCCTGCACAGCCCAAACAGGCTGCAAACCTGAGGAGGGGATTTTGCAATAATTTGGGTCAGGGAACAAAAGTTCTGAACAAATACAAGAAGTCAGAACACTTCATAATCCCAGCCCAGGGAGCAGCTGGAGCTGCTGGAGAGAGCCCAGAGGAGGCTCCAGGATGAGCAGAGGGATGGAGCAGCTCTGCTGGCAGCAAAGGCTGGCACAGCTGCCATTGTTCAGCCTGGCCAGGAGAAGCTTTGGGCTGAGCTCAGGGTGGCCTTGCAGGGCCTGAAGGAGCCCCAGGAAAGCTGGAGAGAGACAATTGCCAAGGGCTGCAGGGCCAGGAGCCAGGGAATGGCTGCCAGGGGCAGAGGGCAGGGCTGGATCTTGGCATCTTGGGCAGGAATTGTTCCCTGGCAGGGTGGGCAGGGGCTGGGATGGAATTGCCAGAGCAGCTGGGGCTGCCCCTGGATCCCTGGCAGTGCCCAAGGCCAGGCTGGACATTGGGAGCACCTGGGACAGTGGGAGGTGGCCCTGCCATGGCAGGGGATTCAAGTAGATGATTTTTAAGGTTCTTTCCAACTCGATCCATTCCATGATTCTATGATTCTACAACTCTCCTGCCTTGGCTTCCCTTTTTTTCGCAGGAAGTTTTGTATTTTCCCTTTTTCTTCCTTCTCCTTTTGATTACCTCTCAGTGAACCAATAAACCTTTGTCAAGGGAAAGCCTTGATAACATTTTCATTTCGTTCCCTGGTGACACAACACATTGCACGTTATGAGCACAACACATAACACAGTTCTAAAACACTGAGGGCACTTTTGGATTCAGCAATGTCCATGATCCTCTTCCTGCTGGTTCTTGGGATCATCCTTGATTTCTGCAATATGCCAGCAGTCCACATCTCCCATTTTTGAGGCCATTTCTTAGGATAATGCCTAGAAAACTGTTTCATTTCAAGATGTGCCTTCAGATTTGGAGCTGAATAAGCACATTGAAAAGAAGAAAAAAAAAAAAAAAAGAAGAAAAATCAAAGAGAGATTAATATTTTATCACTCAAATTCCTGCCCACCCACAAATCCCACACTGAACCAGACAACACTGGGGCTCTCAAAAGTTGTAACACTCATATCTGGCCTTTGATATTCACCAAATCACTCTCAGCTTTACAAAGGAGGTAAATTTAATCCTCAATGCTTTATAAATGAAGAAAGTATAGAAGGGAAACAACTTCCCCAGGAACACAGAGCTGGAAAACAGCAGGGCCTGGATCAGGACAAATACACCCTGTGGCATTTCCCACCAACTCAGCTGTCCTGGCATTGTATTGTTCTTCCACAGGGATCCCACTGAGCTCCAGCCACCTTCAGAGCCCACAGATGATTCAGGTTGGTTGTTACAGATTATCACTGCATGAACCCTTTCATTCTCGCAACAAGTCTTCCATCACTCATTTTATTTCTCCATCCTTTATGATCTATCCTTCCCAGCTCTATTTCTGATTCCTGTCACAGGGATCCAGTGATGTAAACCTGCCACCCATCAGGACTTTTGCCATGGATTATGTAACAGAGACCAGGGATGTCCTCACAGAGAGTTCTGGCCTTGTTCTGCCCTCAAGAATCACCTGCAATCACAGCAGTCAGGACTTTCAGAGGAACTGAGAGGACGCGGCTTTTTCCTGGCCAGTTTGATAAGGGAATAAGGGAGCAGGTATGGAGGAGAGAGCAGGATACACAGGAAGGAAGCAGCACCAGATTTCACCAAAGAACATGGGAAGAAAGTTGGGTCAGGCAGATCATTGCAATCCTTCACCTCTACATCGTTCTGTCCTTCAGTTGTTCCTCTCCTCCCAAAATCTCTCTTCTGTTTTTCCCATCACTTCTTTCAGAAACTCCTTCTCTGCCATAGGTTTAATATTACCCAGGATAGGTCAATGGTTCTGCAGACAAGGCTGATGTTTCCCTCCACTTTCACATCTGGTCTAAAATCAGAGATGCTCTGGAAGGTGACCCTGAGCTAAATTGGGAGTGATGCTGAGCTGAGCAATGGTGAACATGCTGTCCACCCAGGCAGGAACACAACACGGGATTCACCATCACCTTCTCAATGCCTTGCAAAGATTGTTCCCAGCTCAGGCTCCTGCCTTAAAATCTTCCCTCAGCAAACAGTAACCAAAAATAAAATAATTAATTATCAATTGTATTCCTGAAGTTGATTCCTAAAATGGTGGGATTATTTCTACATTAAAAAAAATGGATTGACAGCAGTTAAGTATGGAGGGCAAAAAAAAAAACCAAAAACAAACTGAAATAACTCAAGAGCAGTTTACAGAAGGGAATCCTTTTGTCTCCAACACATGATTTTGTTGTAAGCACAAAGGATTTGCTCTGTTAAAAGTCAGATTTGATCCCCAGATTAATGCAGAAAAAAACAACATCTTTGCATGCACCACTTCAGAGGGATGTAACAGGATACAGACTCTGAGAAAGGGAGCTGTAGGTGATTAAGTTTCCTCATTTTTGGCAGAGATGGCTTTGGCAAGAGGAATCTGACAGACCTTGTACAATTTTTGGCAACAAAAGGGGAAATCAGAACAAATGGGAGAGAGGACGAGTTCAAAGCGAGCAGAACCAAGAACCTTGGAAGTGCAATTCCCACCAGGACAATCACCTGCTGAGGTGGTGACCTCACCTGGCATCCAGCCACCCACCCAGCTGCTGTGCCCTGGTGCTGCTGGATTGCTCCTCACACCTTTTTATCTCCTCTCTCACACCTGGATTTTAACCCTTTCCTAAATACATTTTCACAGAGGCTGCTCCAGCTGGGCTGATGGGCTGAGCTTTGGCCAGTGGTGGCTCTGGTTTGGAGACACCTGGGACTGGCTGTGTCCAGCACAAAAGGATGTGTGACATCCCTGTGTCCTCTTCCTGCCAAGATCTTGTCAAATAAAGCCAAAACCAGCTGTTAATTCTGAAAACCTGGGAGGCAGCAAAAGCTCCAGGAAAGGTCTCCAACACTGGCTGTGATGGATCTACGTGTGGACAAGGGGGAATGGCTCCAAACTGGCAGAGAGTAGGGTTAGATTGGATAGGAGGAGGAAATCCTTCCCTGGGAGGGTGGGCAGGCCCTGGCACAGGTCGTTCAGAGCAGCTGTGGCTGCCCCTGGATCCTGGGAATTGTCCAAGACCAGGTTGGACACTGGGGCTTGGAGAAACCTGGGTTAGTGGAAGGTATCCCTGCCCATGGCAGGGGATGGAACAAGGTGATGTTTTAAGGTCACTTCCAACCCAAACCGTTCTGTAATTCTGGATTTTGCTCTCAAAGTCCCATTTCAGAAAAGCCTTTCTCTCTGGCTGCTCTGCCAACTGATGAGTATTTGGATTTCTGGGCTTTTCCGAGCCTGTTTTTTTTGTGCTTGTGCACCTCCACGCTGCCTTTGAGAAATCCTGGAGTTCCCACAGCCCAGGGGAGGCAGTGCCTACATCTGGGAATTCCTCTGTGCTCTGGAATGGAGCAGATTGCTGGGGATGGCAGCAGCTCTCCAGGTCCAGCCATGGGAGAGAAGCTGCAGTGGAATTCTGCTCACATTGCTGATTTCCAAGCTGGTCCCATGTTCCACTAAAACTAATCCAGGGCTCATTCCAAGGCCAAAGAGCCTCATCCAGCAAGCAATGTACAATAAAGGGAAAATAAGAAAGGCAATCAAAAGTAATTTTCCCCTCATGTTCAGCAATCTTTTCCCGATCTCCTGAAATGTTTTGACCCAACTTGTACATGAGCATGGACAAATCCCAGGGGAGAAGTTCCCCTCCACATCCTGCTATGGGAGGATCATTGATCACACAATCAAGGGTGATTAAACAGATTTCTTATGAGCACCTCACTCTCAGCTCAGATGTCCAAATCAAAACCATGAAACATGAAGAAAATGGCTGCAGTCATGTCTGGGTTTTGGCAAAAGTACAGTCAGAAGGACGTGCTTGGATGAGGGAAGCTGTCTGTTAAACATGTGGGATTTGGGGCTCTCCCTGGTGTTTAAAAGCTTTTCCCAGTGCAGCAGAGTTCAAGAACTGAACGGGAAAGTGAGACTGGAAGGTTGAAAGGAGAAAGATGTGGTTTGCCCAAAGGCCACTCAGCCTCTTGGCTGTGTTGGGCCAACCTTGCAGCCTCTGACGGCGGTTCTGTCCCTCCAGTCCCTGCCATGCTCACTCCTGTGCTCAGACACGGGAAAGGTGGAGGGCTTCAATTATTACTGAGCTCCCATCTCACTCAAGTGTGACTTTCTGTTAACATCGTGTAAATTACCAGGATCTCAGCCAGAGAGCACTGAAATAACTCCTGAACTAAATCCTCACTCTGGACCAGAAGGCTTGGATGTAATGCAAAGGATTTTAGGAGGAAATGAGGTGATTCCCTAGACAACAGATGTGGATTTGAACAGCTTAAGGAAGTTTAGGGTAACAATGATTTTCTTATTTTTTTTTTTTTTTTCCCTTACAAGTTCCAAGAAAGACAAGAGACTGATTTGGGGTGAAGGGAGAACTTTGCAGAACTATTTAAAGAAATATACATAATCATCTGCAAATTAATACAATTTAATTGTACTGCAGTCTTCCATGGCACTTATCTTTCACTGGCCCCATTTCAAATTTTTCCAGTTTTCCCAGAGGAGAGTTTGGTTTTTATTCCTTTCATTCTCTAGATGAAAAAAACCCCCAAAACTAAGCCAACAAATCCAAACAATGCTTGAGAAAAAGAAAACTCCAAAATCAAGCTAGGAATGTTCTGCTCTTCCAAAAGCCCTAGGTTAAAACTTCTCTAATGGTTGTGAGAAACAAAAGAGGTTTCTCCAGTACAGTTTGTTTTCCAGAAAAAAAACCTGGGCCCAGTGTCTCCTGTAAACCTGGAAAATTTGCTGTTCCTGTTAAATTAAAGGTATGGCCACAAATGTCTGTCAACATTTTAAAACAGGATTTCAAGCAGCAGCTAAGCAAGGAGATGTTACAATAAACACTGCCCAAAAACTCACAGTGCGTCTTCTACCCCCGACCCACACAGAGAAAAAGCCCAAATCTACTTGGAATGAAAACAGAGTCCTTCCAATCTGTGTCTGGCAGAGCTCCCAGGATCATGTCCCAGTGCTCACGGCTTGGAATGAGCTCTGGGATGCTCCCTGAGAGGAGACAAAGAGGACCAGAGCTCCTGGGTCACTGAAAATTGGCCCAAAAAAGCTCCACTATCACCTCCAGTTCCAAGGCTTGGAAATACCCCTGTAAAAATCACAGCAGAGCACAAACATGCCTCATAAAATGAGCTGTCCTATCCACAACTCCTATAATATCTTACCCAGCTGTGTGTAAAATCTTCTGTATTCCTTCTCTGCTCATTAGAAAGTTAAAAACACCTTTTCAGTGTGATTCATTTCATGGGGTTTTTTTTTTGTTTTCTTTTTTTCATTTAAAGGTGGGAGGAAATCCCCTGGAAGTACCAGTTTCATTCTCATAGAAGAAACTCTGATAATTGCCTTACATGAGACATCAGCGTGGCAGTCAGGCAAGACAAATCCCATCAACAATTATGATCTTAAGAAGTCTCACAGAAAATCTCCTTCCCTCTTGTGGGATTCCCAGGTATAAATAAAACCATTCCCAGTGGCTGTGGGAACAAACTCTTTATCCTGAATAGAAAAGACACTCAAGAGAGGCAATTTATTGATGGTTGTAAGCCACTCACATGGTTAAATCAGCCAAGTTCACAAGGCTTTGAACTGGCAACAGAGATTTCTATTAGGGATATATTTAAATATATCCTTAATGATGCTTCTATTCCTGCTGATCTGCAGGCAGCTGAACTGGGGGATTTTCCCACCAGTGGCAGAATGACCCATCAACCTCTAAGTCCCCTTGGAAAAGGAAATTTTTGACCACGTTGTTGTTTTTTATCATCAAAGTGGTGTAAAGGAGCAAGAGGAAATTGTAATTCTGGGTCATAACTTCCATGGAAATCCACACAGTCTTATGGAAACTGCAGAAAAAAACATGGCACAGGCTCAGATTTATCCAGGACACAGGAAAATGTGTAGATTTACACAAGACATTCTAGGATGGACAGGCCTTAATCCTGCATGCTACAAACCCAGAAAATCTTTATTTTGTCTTGAGCAGACAGCTCAAATACCAATTTATTTCTTTCACTTCCTAAGCTGAAAGGCTATGGTAGGACTGAGTAGTTTGCTAAAAATCAGTGCCTGGATCACCCAGAGAAACATGGTATTGTAGAAAATCAGCACAGCGAGAAGAAAACCTGCAGAGACACAGCTTTTATTGAAAAAACAAAAGTCCCTGCAGGCAGCCACAATGCCAGGAGGAGGGGGAGGATGTTCTCTGCCATGGCTCACAAGGAAAGCTGATTTTTTCCATTCAAGGCTGAGAACCTGAAGGAACAGTCTCCCAAAACCCTGCAGTGGGTGGAGTGGGATCGGCCTCAGGGATGTGCACTGGTGCCACTGGCAAAAAAAAATCTGACTAATTTTCCCCCCAAATAAAGTTGTTACAGCAAGAAGAGGGCCTGGGGGAGAGGGGATGTGAAATTCCATGAATGGGGAAGATTTTATGGGAACTCTCTTTAGTCCATTGGAAGTTTCGCTGCCTTTTCTTAGCCAAAGAAAGTTGGACGTTAGCATAATTTTATATATGAGATAGATAAGCTTTTGGATAAACACATGTATTGAATGAGGATTATGAGGCAAAAAATACCTATTTTTTGCCTGCTTGATTTAATCCTGGTCCAGAAACACTCAAGAGGGAGGAAACATCACTCTCTCCTGCAGGAGAGCCAAGCAGAACCAAGCCCCAAGTGCTGTTTCACACAGAGCAAGAGGAAAACTGAAAATATTTTCACTAAAGGATCTGCAATGGCTGCACCAAAAATGCTCAGGGTTCCTAAAAGTTGCTGTTCAGGATGTTTTGGCCAAAGGTGACACCTGAAAGACAAATCACAGACACTGTCCTGAACTTTCAGACTGGTTTATCCCAAGAGGCTGATGGATAAGCTGAACCTCAGAGCAAAACTAGTTAAGAAAAGGTCAAGTGGAGTCTTTAAACCTCAAAACAGGGATTAGGCCAGGCTTAAGAAATCCAAGAACTCGATGCTGTGTGTCTGCACAACTATAAATCCCACCCTAAGAGGACTGGCAGTCACAGAGGAGACAGTGTCAGGCCAGAGGGAAGATCCAACTGCTGCAGAATTTGGCATTTTACAAACAGTGACAAATGATTTTGTTTATGCACAAAATCTGCTTAAACCAAGAAAGCATATCAAGCTGAAAACTTAAGTGATCTGATTTTCTCTGACCTGGTGTTCTGCTTTCTTGGAAATTTAGGGATACATCATTGGATTTAATGGATGCAACCTGCTGAAACGTGTAGGGAAGGTGATCTGTGTCTGACTGCTGCAGGCAGCTGCAGCTGCACAACAGCATTCACTTCTCCAGAGCTGCACCATTCTTGCTGCATTTTTACGATATATTTATCCATATGTAGCAAAAACCATTAATTATTTATCAAGAACTATCATTAGGGTGTGCCTAAATTTAGCTGACTAAACCACATATCTGAGCATAATGTGTAAATTTAGAAGTGTAAGGTGTCTACAACAGTTTCATCTCTACAGTGTTCCAATGATCTTTTCTTCCTGCCATCTTCAGTACTGAGGCTGTCTTTTCATTCCTCCAATTTCTGTACAACCTCTTGTGTCATCTGAGCAGTCCCTGGTCTGCCCTGAAATTGCTTTTGGAGAGCTCCTTTTGTCTTCCTTCTGTCTAGGTACTCCAGAAAATCGTGAGAAATGCTTCTATTCACGGAGAGGTGCGGGAAGGTCTAAACCCCACAATTAAACCAAATCCAAACCTACAATTTCACAACAGGTAGGAAGCAGAGCCAGAAAAACAGAGTCTAGAGAGCAGAGAGACCCCAGTCCTACAGTGGCACTGTTTCAGCAGTGTTGCTGCCTGTGGCAATCAGTCAAACCCTCAATTAGGACATCTAATTATGTACCTTGATGTGCAGCACTTACTTACACAGTTGAATTATCAACCCCAAGTTCTAAATGTTAATAACACCTTCCTGCAGATTATTCTGGCTGCTTTTGCTGAGTTTTTGAAATCTGTTCTGTCCTAAATACCAGAGTGTTAGTTTCACTGTGCAGTCCTTGTTTTTATGGTTTCCAAACTCCTTTCTGCCTTTCTTTACAGTACTTTTTATTTTGGAAGAGTGTTTTGCTTTGCTGCACTTCTGTATTATTTTGTGGTGTGCTATTCAATTTTTATTTCAAGGCAAACAGGAAAAGATATTGATGCTATTATTTGTCTACCAAGGAGACATTTAGTAAGAGCCAAATCCATAAGCAAGATGGGTTGAAAACCATGATATATCACACAAACAACTTCCTCAGGGACAATCATAGTTTGATGTGGTGCCAGGTGAGGTCTCCTTAGAAAATTTACACAAGTTGATACATAAATCCCTGAGTTTCACTCATCCTCATGGCCTTTCACAGCAAAGCATGAATGTCTGGGGTTCAGCAGGACTGGCAAAAAAAAGTGTTTGTAAATGCCTTGAATCAGAAATCTCTGGAATTAAACTCAATCCCAGTGTTGTAAATGATAAATTTGTGACATAAATGATAAAATCTTCCATTTTAATAAAATTAATGGTTTTAATTAAGTTTTAGCTTAATTTTGTGGTTTAGCCTTACGTAACTTTTAGCCAGCATTTAGCCAAGTTATCATGAGCTCCTTTTCTTGGAACACACCTTGGGAAAATTACTGGAACCTGGAAGTTTTTATAAACTAACTGATATGCTTCATTAAACAAATCCTGGGAGAAAAAAGTGTATTATTGAGGTTGGACACCCTGAATGCAGAATTTAAGGACCATAAGGACATTCTGCAGAAAACAGAAGATAAAGAAGGGACTAAGGAAGACTCAGTGCATGCATTAGAAAATCAGAAAAATACACTAAAACTATGGACTATTAGCCTGAGAAGTGAGAAATCAATAGCCAACAGGGGATAGAATACTAATTATTGTAACAGAATTATGTTTTTGTCATGGTTTGACACTGGCCAAACCCCAGGAACCCACAAAAGCTGCTCTTTCACTCTCCCCTGCCACTGCTGGGCAGAGGAGGGAAAAAATTAACAAAGGCTCCATGAGTTGACAAAAGGACTGGGAGAAAACACTCCAAGTGCAAAACAAGCTCACCTTAGAGGTACAACAAAGTGAATTTATTACTAACAGAATCAGAGGATAATGAGAAGTAAAATAAGCCCTTACAAAAGTTTTCTTCCACCAACCCTTTTCTCTTTCCCACCAACAGTGTCCAGGGTGGGTCCCCAGGGGCTGTGGGTAGATCTCAGTGTCCAGGGTGGGTCCCCAGGGGCTGTGGGTAGATCTCTGCGTCATCTGTGGATCTCCATAGCATATGAGTGGATCTCTGCATCCTCTGTGGATCCTCAAGGGCTGTGGATGGACCTCTGCATCCCCTGAAGATCCCATGGGCTGAAGGGGTACAGCTGCTTCACCATGGTCATCACCACAGCCTGTAGAGGAATCTCAGCTCCAGCACCTGGAGCCCCTCCTTCTTCCCTGACCTGATATCTCCACGTTGTTCCCCTCACATGTTGTCACCCCCTTCTCTTCTCTACCTATGAAAAAACTCTACATGCCCCACATTTATTGAATTTCTTATGTTTATATACTTTATAACAAATTAAATCCCTTCCACTCCCTTTGGCCCAGCCTAGGCCAGCCTCATGTCCATCCTCAGAACCATCAGCGATTGGCTCTGCTGGACACGGTAGAAGCTTCCACAAGCTTCTCACTGCAGCCTCCTCTGTGGGGCCCCCACTATCAAAAACCAGGCCCTGCAAAACCAAACCAGTCCCAAGGCCGGGCCTGCTCCAGGCCCGTTCCCAGCTACCCCTCTTATAAGTATTTTAAATGAACTCTTTTATATAGGGTTTAACTAGGGTTCAAATGATTGTAATTGTTGGTTTTGTTGGTATGTTCTTGTTCCCCCCCATTAACTGTGTTGGTTTTGACCCCAGTTGTCCGTTATGTAGACCCCTCCTAGTTTTCTTGAACATTCCTTATCAATCACCTAAACCCTGCCCCTACCCCCATCCATCATTGTAAACCCCACCTCTTCTTCCAGACCCTTCCATGTCTACCATTCCTGCCTCGATACTTTATTGGTGGTTATGTTACATTCCCGCCTCCATTGTATCCTCATCGGTCCCTGAGAGTGTACCTCCTCCCCTCACTCCTCCTCCTGAGATCCCCCATTGGACCCTGGTTGTGCCCTCCCCTGGGGATCGGGCCGTATTTAACCTCTTGCACAGCTGTGTTCCGGGCTTCTCCTTTTTGGGTTATCAATTGAGGGAATTCAGGCTAGCCTGAGTTCCAATTCCTGTTGGGTTGGTTTTTTTTTTGGTTTTTTTTTTTTTTTTTTAGTTATCAAATAAAAGGTTTGGCTACTTGCCTTTTTAACATCCAACAAGAGTCCAGACCCTGTTTTTGAGAGCCTTTGGTGACACGGGCACTTGGAGTCAGGGCCCTTTGTGATGCGGGACATGGTGGTGACCAGAGACCCTTGTGACATCAGGGAGCCGTGCCCTGGCTGAGGGTTTCTAGGGGCAGTGCAGGGCCCTGGGGTGCTCAGTCCCAGGAGAGCCAGTCCGTACGGAGGAAGCAACTCCCGGGATCTGTCTGCGCCACAGGCCCAGAGCTACAGACGAGGACAAAGCCACCAAAGGCACCCTTGAGTCCTGGCAGCCCTGCCCAGGCCCTCATCGGGCAGTGGGCGGGAGCAGGGGGCAGGTCAGGCCTGCCACTGTCACACACCCAAGGAGGACGAGGGGACCTTTGGCGACATGGCCCACGAGCCTTCCCAGCGGGAAGCTGAGATGGAGCAGGAGATGTCCCAGGGGGAGGAATCTGTGAGAGGGCAGCAGGAGTCTCAACGAGATGAAGAAGAGAGACCCCAGGAGCCTTCCTTCTGGAGAGTGCCTGAATATTCCCAGTGGGAAGATGTCCCTGAGCTGTCCCAGTGGGAAGCTGAGAGAGACCAGGAACTCTCACCAAGAGAAGAAGGTTTGCACTCCCACATCTCCCCTTGGGAACCCCAGAGAGAACTGGAATTGTCCCCAGCGAGGGACAACAGCAACAGGGCCCAAGAGCTGTCCCAGCAGGAGGAGGATGTCGCCTCCAGCACCGGGGACAAAGCCTTGAGCCCAGGGATGGAGGAGGAGCCCCGGCCTTCTGCCGTGGTGGGCCCCGGCTCCCCCAGCCCTGAGGGCACAGCGCTGGCAGCAGAGGCAGCGCCTGCCCTGCCCAGTGCCTCTCCTGGCCCTGGCATTCCCCCACAGGCTGAGCCAGCAGCTGCTGCTCCGGCCGGAGCTGCTGGGCAGGAGGAGCCCGAGCCTGTGGCGGTAGAGCAGGAGGACAAGGCAGCCGAGTCTCCTGTGCCCAGCGAGGAGCTGCCACCAGCAGGGACACAGAGCCCGGGGCCTGCCCCACAGAGCCCCCCAGGGCACAGCCTGGCTCTGCGGGACTTGGCCCGGCGCCTCAGCTGTGAGATCCTGTGCCGGGCCCTGCTGCAGAGCCAGGGATCCGGGCGGCAGCCGCAGGCACAGCGGGCCCTGGAGCAGTGCAGGGATGTGGAAACGGGACAAGCACCCACATCAGCAAGGGAGCAGAGCCCGCAGAGCCTCCTCAGCCCCTCGCCTGCGCAGCTGGGAGCCCTCGGTGAGCAGCAGAAGTGGCCAGCGGCATGGTCAGTGGGGGCAGAACAAAGCAGTGACGAGGCCTCGGACTGGGATATTCCTTGGGATTCCTCCAGCGACACAGACATGTCCCAGGGGGAATATGACTCGGACACAGAGCTGTCCCCTGGGGCAGAGAACGGAGCCCAAGAGCTGTCCCCATGGGAGGAGGCCATCACTTCCAGAACCGGGAACGAACGCTTGAGCCCAGTGTTAGAGGAGGATGAGGAGCCCCAGCCTTGTACCCCGGAGGGGCCTGGCTCCCCCAGCCCCGAGGGCTCACTGGGGGCTGCAGAGGCAGCTCCAGCCCAAAGAGAGTTGAGCCCTGGTTCCGGGAAATCCCACATGAAGGAAGAACTTTCCCAGCAAGAAGGTGTGCACGAGGCAGAGCTGTACCAAGGAGAAAGGAACAACTCCCAAGGAGAGTCCCAGGGGGAAGACTGCGCAGAGCAGGAACCGTCCCAGGAAGTGTCAGACTACGAAGAGTTCACGGAGGAGGAGATGTGCCATGGTGAAGTCAGCAACTCCCAGGAACACGCAGACTGGAAAGAATACCTGGAGCAAGACCTGCTTCAGGAACTCTCGGACTGGGAGGAAGACATCCAGGAGGAGTTGTCCCAGGGAGACGTTAAGAGCTGGGAAGAAGTGTCCAATTGGGAAGAACACACTGGCCAAGCCCTTTCCCAAGAGGAAGTGTCCCTTGGCCACGAAGTGTCCCGAGGGAATAACCACGTACCCTCAGCACACTTGAGCTGGGAAGACAGCGACCCAGAGCTCGTGCAGGACCCCAGGGAAGTGGGGTCTGACTCTGGTGTCTCAATGAAGCCCTCAGCCCCGGAGGAGGATGAGTGGGATGAGGTGAGCGTTCTGGAGCTGCCCCCAGAAGAAGACAAGGAGCTGAAATGGAGAGTTTTTGCAGCAGATGGGCTCCCACTTCCTGTCCCACGGGAGGCCTGGGTTGAGGACCAGGCACCAGAGCTGTGCAGCACATATCAGCTCTATGCCTGTCCTGCCCCCCTGGAAGGCCAAACCCCCATGGGACATGCGGCTTCTCCCTCCCAGGCCCTCAATGGGCAGCCACGTGCTCCCAGGAAACGTCTCTCCCACCTCAGGCGGGCGCTGCGGGCACTGTGGGGGCTGTTCCAGTGTTCCTGCCTGCGGGCACCGCCCGAGGAGTAGCACAGACACAGCACTACCAGCAGCCATTGCTCCAGAGCCACCCTCCCTGTGGGGCTGTGGCACCCATGGGACTCTGAACACTGGCATCAGGAACCAACAGGAATGGGAACAGGAGCACAGAGACAACTGAGATGGCTGAGAGATGACAAAGACAATGACAGTAAAAAAGACAAAGACAATGATGATGACAACAAACACGAAGATGAAGAGGACAAAGGCAATGACAAAAATCCAGGTGATGAAGATGATGGACGATGGAGTTGACAATGGTTAAAAGATTTCTAGGCCTCAGGCATTGAGCCTGTGTGAACCTAAGTCATACAAGTTTCTCATTCCAGCCTGAGAAATCCTAAGGAGGACTCGAAACAATCCTTAGAGAAAGAAAACAACTTTTGCGGGTGTTTTTTGTTACCTTGTTTATTTTTAAGAAACAGTAAAGGGACACTGTTCCTAACTGTCCAATCATGGTGATGTGGTGTGTTGGTTTAATAACTAATGAGAAGTTGACCTTCTCGGGACTGCCTACAAAAGAAGATCTGGAAGAATAGAAGTTGCTCTCTTGTGCAACCAGGCCAGAGTCTGTGTTGTCGCTTTTGCCATTCCTAATACTGCGTGACATCTGATGAACCCCTGACTTTCATTGCAGCCACGAGCTGAAAGACTGAAGTCTCCCTCCTCCTCGTTTAAGAGGTAAGGAGTCTTTGCCCATGTGCTCCAGGAGAGCTCCAGGTCTCAGTGACCCCAGGTAGAGGACCCTGCCAGTGAGCAGGTCTGGAACAGCAATCTCAACAAATCTAAAGCTTATATTCCCAGGATAAGCCACTGCGTTTGCATATTGCACTCGCTGGCCATAGTGATAAAATTTTCTACAAAGGGAAGCCAGAGTTCCACTGAGGAACAAATCATTCTCTCTCTGAACTGGACATATTGCACCGCTTCGGACACACTGTATCAGAAGGCTTTAAAGTGTGTACCACTTTACAGCTCTGGCCACCTGGAAACAGTAACACAAGAGTGGATGCTAGGGATGCCTTTTCTATACACACTCAAAGGCTGGGAGGGTGGTGGGACCACGGACAACCCAAGTAGCATTCCCTCGGTTCTGCCCGGACCCTTGAGAGACACAGGACTTGAGCAAACGAACTATCTCCCTCCAGGAAACTACGTCACTCCTAAATATTTCTGCCCTTGGGATTTTGTTAACACCAAGGTATCCATCACCTGCGGAATGGTTCATGAAGGCTCCATCCAAAGAACAGTGGTGGGGAAGCATCAAACATCCGCCTCGTTCCCCACTCCCTGTGCCACCATTCTCAGCAACACGAGTGGCTGTGGGAGAGCCTTTGCTGCAAAAAGTTTCATTTGCTCCCCCCAGCTCCTCCACTTCCATCTGCAGGGTCTGTGTAGCCTCCATCACCGGCCTCCCTGCCGGCAGGGACAGCGCTCAAGGTGCAGCAGGCAGGGCTTGTCATCCTGCCCGTACCGTCTGCGCACATCGCTGCTTTCCTCCACCAGCCCATCCTGCCTTCTGAAGACACGGACTACCTCTACTGATACAGCTTTGTATGGAACACTGTGGTCCCTAAGCTGAGAGAAAGTCAGACAAAACACCCTCTAACAGATGGTTTTCCCCATGGTCCCACCCCATGGGTTTCAGGGTGAAAAGTTTACCTCATGAGTGTTTTATGCCTTTAGCTTTTCCTACATCTGTTTTAAGGATTGCCCCCTGTTATTCCTAGGGTTTGGTTGATGCGTTTTCTCTTTGTGTTTCCCTCTGTGCATGTTTGGGGCCTGGGAGGAGACACAGACGCTGTGGCCCCAAGAGGCTGTGGCAGGAGGAGTCGAGAGAAGCAGTGATGGGTCCGTGCGGTTTCCACAGCCACTGCTGACTCTTGGAGCTGCTGGGCTCTGTCTGTGCTCCCCACACCACAGCAGCTCCAGGTGGCCTGACCCAAGTTTTTCTCCATGCTCGGTTCTCTACCCCGTGGCACCACTGGCAGAGGCTTCCCCCAGCTGGGAGTTGAGGGACAGCAGCTCGGTTTTCTTGGTCCGGCCTCCCCCTTTCCTTCCCCTGCACAGTGTGGTGGAGTCTGGGCATAGCTCCCCCACTCCAAGGAGCAGCTCCATGAAGGGAAACACTGGTTTGTCTTCACCTGCCCCAACCCCACTCCCCTGTGCTTAGGACATCTCTCTAAACAAGCAATCTGTGTTGCACTTTGACAGATAACACTAATTGGTCTAATTTTTAAACGTTATCTCAGTTCTCTAGGATGTAATATATTGATTGATTACATAACGTCAGTCTATTGGTATTATACAGTATTGTTGGCAAGTTACAGTTTTATACCCACCTGCTGCTGCTGCCTCTCATATACTTTGCTATCTGTTTGTCTGTAATTACGTATGATGTGTGTCATTCAAGGATTTCCTCCTTGTTTTCTAGGTGTTTATGCTAGTCTTTGCAAAGTATTTTTCAGATTTCCAAGAGATATTCTCTGAGAAACACCCTTATACTGACAGAATTTCAAAGGAGATCAATTATTAGGGGCTCATTTGATTTTACCCCAGGAGTCTTGGGAATCTTGTCTTAATTTTAAAATTCATGTAAGAGATTCTTTTCTGGCCAGGGCAGGCACTGGCCATGCCTCAGCTCCTTCTGGGTAAGAATTACCAACAGGCCCAGATATTTCTGCAGCAAAAATTACATGCAAGTTCTTTGACTGGGCAATTTGATTTGTACATGTAGCAGCTAAATCAATCTTTGGAGTGAACCTGACACCCTAGCCCAATAAAGGTATTCAGGTTTTCACTGGAAAGAAACACATCAGCTGTTTGCAGTTTCTGGGCTGATCAAATTTATAGGCAACAGAAAAATTAGAACAACGCAACATTTATATTATAACTGTGGAAAATGAATTATCAAATCTAAATATTAATTCACTAACAGTAAAGCCTAATTAATTAACTTGGGAAAAAATATGCCTGTATTTTATCATCAGCAGGTTCAAACAGTTGCATCAGACACCCATCACTTTCGAGGAGTGAAAAGGAACACATCACATAGCTTTTGTGACCAGATCAACAACAGAAAGTGACTGCAAAAGAGACAGTCATGTCTGAAAATTATAGAGACGATTTAACCACAAAAGCATGTGTCAGCATCATGGTACTACACTTCCAATGGCTTTCATTCAGTTGTTGCATCTCAGGAGTCAAGAAGATCTCTAGTGATGCTAAAGATCAGTATCTTCAGCTGATAGACTTTTCCTTGAGTTTCATTTATTTGAATTCTAAACCAAAAATTAATGATTTTCAAAGGAAGATGTAGTTGTATCTCATATAATAGCTCACATGCTTTTGGTATGCTTTATGGTTACCAAGGCGTGTGGTTTTACTTTGTAGTAATTGGAATCACGTGAATCTTTAGGAATCAGGTTCATCAAGCAAATTCCTCCATTGATATCACTGCTTTCAATTCAGCTTCTCATCCTACGGGTATCATTGGCCATTTGAGCGAGCAATGGTCCTATCCTGCACATCCTGCAATGGGTCTCTCTAAAACATACAAGCTACAAAGCCCATACAGCTCACTGGTATTTTCACCACACTTCCAGCAAAGGTAAATAAGCGTAAGTGATATGGTGCCAGAGTCCCAGGCTAGCTCTACCACCACCAAGGTACCACACTGAGTGTGGGAACAGCTCCTGAATAAAGTAGCTGCTGCTGTACATCACACTATAGTTGTCAGCACAAGGAAGAGCAAAGAACAAGGAGGAGACGATCTGTACAGGTTACAGAAACATTTATTCTCTGAAGGGGTAAGGGACAAAACACATTGAGCACCCCTGTGCTCAGGATGAAACACAGGTGGGCTTTAGGGGGTGAGTACAAATTTTTAACCAACCAGGGACCAACAGGGGAGGAGCATGAGGCGGGGTTTACCATAAAGGAACCAATAAGGAAAAGGGGGAGGAGAGAACAGGTCACAGGGGCCAATGAGGCATCGAGGGTTAGGGGATTTCCAAAGGGGTGGTACAGTCAGGGATTGGCCCAACTGGGGATTGACAGGGAAGGGTCTGGAAGAAGGGGCAGGGTTGCAGTGACAGGCATGGAAGGTTTGGGAATAAGGGGTTGAGTCACAATGACAGGCAGCCTAGGGGCGGATATAGTTTAGGGTTAAACCAACTGTGGGGAACGTACAAACATAGGAACAAACCATTTACTGCACAACCATAAATTAACAAATTATTAAAATATACACATGCTGCAACATCTTCCCCTTTTTTTTTTCAAAAAGAAGGGTCGGGGTGGTGTTCTGAATTGGGGTACAAATCAAAAAACTATTGGGGAGAAGTTGGGAACCAGGGGTTTCAGCAACCTTAATTTTGGTGGAGGAGAATGTTATCTGGCTTCCAGCAAACAAGCATCTTTTTAAAATGGAGAACATAATCAGAATGAGAAAAATGATACAAACAACCCAAAGAATGGATTTAAAAATAGAAATTCAACAGTCTCCATAACATCTTCTTTGTCAGGGGTGGTCTAAATTAAAGGAAAGGAAATTAGGGCTTAAAACTCATTTACAAAAAAACTTAACATTGGGGAATTAGGGTAAAAGGGAGAATTGGGGTCTCCTTCCCTACTTCTTTGGTACTTCCACCTTAGTCCATGGGGTGTGGGTACACAGGCATATCCATGCCCCCTTGTCACAAGCTTATATGGACCTCACGGTTTTCAGGGTCCCAGATTAACACAGGTGGATGTTCCCTGAGCTTGTCATTGCTGGAAAAGTAACAGACCACTGGAAGACTCATATTTTCAAAAGAACAATTTAAAAAGTTAACAGTGAAAACAGCCATGCACAATCTTTTGGGAGGTGTTTTAAACCCTTTATTGTCTTTTTGCCTACTCAGGACTTGTATGAAGATCTATTGGGCACGCTCAATCACGGCCTGACCTGCGGGGGGGTGTGGGATGCCAGTTTTGTGTTCAGCTCTCCATCCCTGCAGGAATTCATTGAAGGCCTTGGAATTTTATGCAGGGCCATTATCTGTTTTGATCTCTCTGGGGATTCCCAATACAGCAAAAGCCTGCAGGAGGTGTTTCTTTGCATGCTCTGTTGTTTCTCCTGTATGGGCAGAGGCATGGAGTGCCCCTGAAAAGATGTCTATGGGGACATGCACATACTTTAATCTACTGAATTTGGAGACATGAGTAACATCGGTCTGCCACACCTCACTGCTTTCCAGCCCTCAGGGATTCGCCCTGGACCCCAATGATGGCACGGCTATTTTCTGACAATTAGGATATGTGGCCACAATTGCCCAGGCTTGATCCCACCTCAGATGGAATTGACAGATCAGGCCGGGCACATTCTGATGGTACTTTTGATGGCTCAGCTTTGCCTGGTGGAAGAGATCAGGAAGCCTTGCCATCTCAGCGGGGGCAGCGAGGGAATCCGCTCTTCGATTCCCTTCGGCTGTCGGGCCAGACAAATCAATATGTGAGCTCAAGTGCCTTACGAAAAAGGGTTGCTCTCAGTGAGAGACATCATAGATTAATTCCAAAAGCAACTCAAAGAGATGCTGATTGGAGAACTCCTTCAATCAAGCATTTTTTGCTCTAGCTACCACCCCTGAAATGTACGCTGAATCCATGACCAAATTAAATGGTTCAGGAAACCTCTCAAAGGCCCTAACGACAGCGGCCAACTCATCTATTTGAGGAGAACCCTCAACATCTTCAACATCTCTCCCACTGCTGAGTTTGAGGATCTTTCTAAGTCATCGCTGACTTGTGGGATCCTCCGGAGGCATCTGTGAAAACAGTTAGGGCATTAAGCGGTCTCCTGCTCCTTTTCTCTTTCTGAATTAAACAGAATTTGGAATTAAACAATCTGTGAGCAGGGGCATGGACTGAAGCCTGTCCCATATAACCATCTAGAGGAATCTGGAATGTATCATTCACCCGTAACAACTGCTCAAACATCTCTTCTGTCAGCTTCTCTGGAAATGTTTCATCTTCAGAGAGGCTGATCAGTAAGCGAATGCATGAGAAATCACATCCAGCCAGTTCCCAAAGCCTCGCCCTGGCTTTCCTGACCAGCTGCATGACCAATTCCTGTGGCTCTGTAATACTTTTGGACTGCTGGTGACTGAGGAAGACCCACTCTATGATTAAGAAAGGGTTTCTCTGGTTCTGGTCCCATTGAAACAACAGCCCATGGAGGTGTGGCAACTTCCCCAACACAGTGAATTTGAATGGTAGATCTGGTTTACACTGAGGTGCTTGTCTCTCAGATAGTGCTTTTCCTGCCTTTTCTAAGGCATTCCTTGCCTCTGGGTCAGTGCAAGGACCACCATCTTTTACTGACGGCTGAGAAAAACTGAGAAAAAACTGAGAAAAAGCTATTACCTGAAAGGATGAATCTGACTGGCAAGTGCTAGAAGGCCACAAACCAAGCTTGGCCCAGTTAGTTGAACTGAGGGCTGTTGCCATGGTATTTAACAATTTCTTTAGGTACACCTGAATTGGGTCATTGAATTTGCTTATATAGCAGACATAATCCAAATGTTTGGATTATTCACTTCTGAAAGAAGTTGATAATGGAAATTTATTTTGGTTGTTGAAATCTTTGTAATGCGTAATCCAGGCCCAAGTGGACTCATATCCTGCATATTTGGAGTCACTCCAATTTACCAGGTTTAACTGACTCCTTGCAAGAATGAACAACAGGACTTGATAGTAATGCATGAAGTATTCGATAGCATGTGCCAGAGAATCTCCCTGACCATTCTAAGTCAGTGTCCAATCAAGGTCTCATCTGGTAATCAACAGGTTGCTAAAGGGACCTCTGGCTCTGTGTTTGTTCTCTTTCCTGCAAGGGCCCTGCAGGAGATTACAAGTTCTGCCTTCCGCCTTAAAAACAAAAAGGGTGAGATGTGGGAACTGACAATGGTCAAATACGAGTTTTTTAGGCTGCAGGCATTAGCTTGAATCTGTGTGAAACTAAGTCACACAACTTTCTCATTCTGGCCTGAGAAATCATAAGGAGAAACCCAAACAATCCTTAGAGAAGGAAAACAACCTTTGCAGTTGTTGTTTGTTGTCTTGTTGTTTAATTGTAAGAAACAGTCAAGGGGTGTTGTTCCTAGCTGTCCAGTGATGGTGATGTGTTGGTTTAATGACCAGTGACAGGTTCACCTTCTCAGAACTGTCTGTAAAAGAAAATCTGGAAGAATAAAAGTTAATTCTCTTGTGCAACCAGGCCAGAGAGTCTGTGTCACCACTTTCACCGTTCCTAATATAGTGCAACAGATGGAGACAAAGCAGATAACAAAGACAATGAAAAAGACAGAGATGAAGAAGGTGAAGATGATGACAAAGAGGATGAAAACAAAAGGAAGAAGAATAATTTAAAGATACATAGAAGAATAAGAGTGATAGGAATATTAATTTAGCACTTCATGGAAGAAGAGGAATAGGAATCAGAATTTTAAAATCCATAAAAGAAGACAAATAAGAATTTAAAAACCTATAGAAGAAGATAGGTAATTGTAATAATATTATTATAATCCATAGAAGAAGAGGAATAAGAATTTTAAAATCCATAGGAGAAGAGAAATAATAATAAGTAGAATGTAGAAGATACATAGGAGAACAACAGTGGTGGAGTCCCAGAAGAATTTCAAATCCATGTGTATTTCGGGGGACCTGCATCAGGTATGACCCTGACAGTGGCGGGAATAGCTGGGATAGATCTCCGAGGGCTTTTCCAGCCTAAATGATTCCGTGATTCCATCAGCCCTCATCTGCAGAGCTGCATCAAGCACCAGGGTCAACGTCAGGATGTGGAGCTGCTGGAGCAATCCCAGAGGGATCACGGGGATGCTGTGATACACATGGTTTTCCTAAGGTGTACAGTTTCTTCAAAAGATATAAGTTATTAAAATAGATAAGAAGCACCTGCTGTTGTTTCATCTTACGTAACACATGTGGGGAAGATTATAAAACATGGCATTAAATTCATGGTTGTTGAGGACAATTCAAGCAGTCGTTTTTAATTTGTGTTGTTGTCAGTCCATGTAGGATAGGTTGTTCCCCAGGCCTTGACTCTTACAGTCATAGGAGGATGAGAGGTAAAGCTGCAGGGGCACAGCTGCTTCACTGTGGTCATCACCACAGCCTGTAGAGGAATCTTGGCTACAGCACCAGGAGCACCTCCTGCCCCTCCTTCTTCCCTGACCCGTTGTTTCCCTCACGTGTTGTCACCTCCTCCTCTTCTTTGGCTAGGAAGAAACTGTGTATGCCCACTTCTTTTTGTTTTTCTTCTTAAATATGTTATTACAGAGGCATTACTAGCCTCTTTCATTGGCCCAGCCTTGGCAGCCTCATGTCCATCTTCAGAGCCTTCAGAGATTGTCATGGCAGAAGCTTCCAGCAGCTTCTCACAGCAAACTCTTCTTTGGCCCCCCTGCTACCAAAAACCAGGTCCTGCAAAACCAACAGTTATTTAGAAGCAGGAGCATTCACTTCTTTATTTGCTATGAATGGATAAATTTAAAAGTGTTTCTATGTCTTTGTGGAGGCCGGACACAAACCCTGGCCAATAGTAAAGTCAGGCCTGACTCATTAACTCTAAAGAGATGATCTTGGAGGGGTTTTTCCCAACAATTTTAGAGGATTTGGTAAAACCAGGACACATATCAGATATCTCTCTGATTCTCTGTAGCAAAAAGAGCCAGAAAATTCCTTGTTTTATCACATGCATTCTCTCTCCCTCCCTGAACCTCTTCAAGCCTGTGCAGCCAGCTGAGAGCAGCCAGGTGAGAAGGAGGATGGGCAGCACATGTGTGCTGGCACTATCCAGAGCAGGGAATGCTCTCCCTGGGGAAGCAGAGCCAGCTGAGCTCAGGTTAAAGCAATCCCCAGGCTGCTGCAACCAGAAAAAAATCCTTCCTAATTGGCTTCCTGGAAACCCCAGCCCCAGCAGACCTTGGCTGCAGCAGTGACTGTGACCCCAAATGCCCTGTAATCCCCAAAGTATTCCTGCATCTGTGAAGTTTCAGGTCTGGTTTCCCATCAATAAACCTTTCCTGTGGAATGAATTTCTTTAAAGAGCAGAGAAGTGAGATTGCTACACAAAAGCCATAATTTCTTTCAAATAATGCTGCAAAGAAAAACTCTGGTCTATTGTTATCAATTAAATTGGTGTCCCCTGTACTGTGAGAGTGCCATAGAATCATGGAATGTTTGGGTTGGAAGGGACCTTGAAGATCATCTCATTTGTACCTTCCCATGGGCAGGGCCACCTCCCACTGTCCCAGGAGCTCCCAATGTCCAGCCTGGCCTTGGGCACTGCCAGGGATCCAGGGGCAGCCCCAGCTGCTCTGGCAATTCCATCCCAGCCCCTGCCCACCCTGCCAGGGAACAATTCCTGCCCAACATCCCAAGATCCAGCCTTGCCCTCTGCCCCTGGCAGCCATTCCCTGGCTCCTGGCCCTGCAGCCCTTGGCAATTGTCTCTCTCCAGCTTTCCTGGGGCTCCTTCAGGCCCTGCAAGGCCACCCTGAGCTCAGCCCAAAGCTTCTCCTGGCCAGGCTGAACAATGGCAGCTGGGCCAGCCTTTGCTGCCAGCAGAGCTGCTCCATCCCTCTGCTCATCCTGGAGCCTCCTCTGGGCTCTCTCCAGCAGCTCCAGCTGCTCCCTGGGCTGGGCTCAGGGCTGGGGTCTCACCTGAGCAGGGCAGAATCACCCAAAAAAAACCCCAACCATACAAAATCTGAACTTGATGGAACCTGTGATCACCACTTTGCTTTCTTAGTGTTGCAATTCCTGAGTCCAGAGCAGAGAATTGCAGGAGAGAGAGTCAAGAGAAGAAAATTAACTGGTTCCAGCCTCCAAGACAAGCATGGCTGTGCTCAGTAAACATTTCAGACAAATGAAGGAATGGAAGCAAACCAAATAGTGCAGCAACAAGAGCTTTTCTTCCCTCAGTAAGTGATTCCTAGAGCTCTTCTGCCAAGCCCATGGGCTCCTCAGCAGCATAGTGTAGTTCTCCTTGCTCATTCATGTGGACAAGCAATGATTACCGACAATTAACATCTCTCTTGATGAAAGCAATTAAATGCTGTGAAAAACCAAAATGCCTTGCTAAAAAAAAAAAAAAAAAAGAAAAAGAAAAAGGAAAAAGAAAAGAAGAGGCAAGAAAGAAAAAGCACACTGGCTAAGCTGGGATGCACATCACTGAGGCATTTTGTAATTGGAAAGCTACCTGGGTTTTCCTTTCTGACTTATTCAACAAAACCCTATTAAATGAGGCTCCAGGTGAAGTACAGCAGTGATTAATGCCATGTCCCACTGTGACAATGCAGCAGTGCTGCAGGGAGGTGGGGAATTAACAGGGAGCAGCCACATTCACTGCCCTAATATCCAGGTTCAAAGTAGGATTTCTCTGATACACAGGCACAGTGCTCCAAAGGAAATCAGTCTGCAGCCTGTACCTGATGCTGCTTTACAGTCCTCTGGCACTCAGGGAAAACAAATTCACAAAGCACTGTGGACTTCTGTGCTGCTCTTATCATTATGTCTTCTGAGCAGCTCTGCAATTTCAGGGCAAATGTTAGGATGTGATGTGCAGGGAGGAAGGGAGAGCAAAGGGACCCAGCTGGGCTTGAAAGAGAGGAAAGAGCAGCCCCAGCACTCAGCCCTCCTTTGCTGTGCCATGGATTGGGCAATGTCACAGAGACTGAAGTGTGGAGGGGAGAGCAGAGGGATGCATCCACACGCAGCAGAACGTGGCACACACCTGGAGCCAGGGTTCTGGTGCTTCCAAGGAGTTTTTTTAAATGCAGGTCCTGCACACAGGTCATGGGTTCCCGTTCTGCTGGGGGTGACTGGCCAAGCAGGGTCCCCTCCTCGACTGGGACCTGCAAGAAGCAGCGGCCCCACCCCTAAGAAGCGGCACAGGATCAGAGATGGAGACTATCCCCAAAGGATCACGGATCAGCACCTGGCACTGCACCCCTGGCCAAAAAGCTGTCAGATGTTAGCCCTGCCCTTGATTCTGGACTCCATTTGCTGACCATCTCTAGACCTTTGCAATTTTGTCTTATTTGTTCAGAGCTGGACATTTCTGCAGGGGAACATTGAGATTACCTCATCACCTTCTGGGGTGGACCTCTCTCCCTCTCAGTGTGCAGCCTGGGCACCAGGCAGAGGGACAAAAGGACAGAATGACAAAAGACATTTGGGCACTGGGGACAGGAAGATCAGCTGCAGCAGCAGAGATGAGGAACAGTCCCAGTTACGTGAAGTCAAGTGTACCAGAAGCTGCTGAACTACCTCCAGCACTGGTTCCTACAACCCAGGAGTGGCCACACAGCAGCTGCATCCTAACAAAAGTAATAAATTAACAAATGACAGTTTCAAGTGAAGCCTGAGCTTTGCCAATTGTCTTACAGCTGCAATTTCCAAAATTGCCAGCAGATAAAAGGGTTTGGGACAAGATTACAAATCATGTATGGGTTGGTGACTAAATCTGTGCTGGAATCTTCCTTCTCCTGCAGGGAACAGCTCAGCAGCTGCAGCTGGGCAAGTTTTGGCTTGGCTGGTCCTTGGGCATGTATCTCTCCCCATGGTGTGGGTGTAAGAGCAGCTTAGGAGGTTTGCTGGGCTAAGGTTTGCAGCCAAAGCTTGCAATGTAGATGAAATTTTGAATTGTCAATCAAATTCTTGTCAGAAACCATGAGAAGGATGCTGTGGGGACAGAGGAAGTAAAGGCATGATCTTACTGAAAACAGAGCACCAGCACTGCCTCAAAGCTCCAGTGGACACATCTGGAATGGGTTCAATTCATAAGGACATTTAACTGAAAAAAATAATTGTTGTGTTCTTCAAAACAGCACAAACACCCCCACAGATGGGCTCTGCCCTTGGAAGGAAATTCAGCTGACTCTGTGTGTGCCCAGCAGTGCCAGGACACTGGGATGATATTGCTGGCAGGGAAAACCAGTGTCCTGTACCATAAACACTGCAGAGGGCACAGGCTGCCCAGCTCCACAGAGCCACTGCACTCTCTGCAGCCTGAACCTGCCCAGAAAACAGCTGCACCCTCTGGATGTGGTGACACAAGTAAGGAAGTGCTGCTGTAGGGGGAAATCTTCACAAAGCAGGTTTAGGTGCACCCAGAAAAGCATTGCCAGTGCAAGAGGAAAAGGGACAGGCAGCAATGTCCCCATGTCAGGCTCTTCAAGCACCATCTTCTCCATCGGGGTCTCAAGCTCTGGAGGCTCCTGGAACACATTCATGGAGAACAAGCTGAGAGATGAACCAGAGACTGGGAAAATGTCAGTAGAGTATCAGTCATGGAAACACAGGATCATCAGGGCTGGAAGAGCCCTCCAGGATCAGCCAGTCCCACCCCAGGCCCAGCAGCATCACCCCAAACCCTGTCCCCAAGGGCCACATCCAGACTCCTCTGGGACAATTCCAGTGACTCCAAACCTCCCTGGGCAGCTCATCCCAAGGCCTGACTGCTCTTCCAGGGAAATTTTCTTTCCCAATCTCCAACCTGAGCCTCCCCTGGTGCAATTTGAGGCCATTTCCTCTCCTCTTTTCTCTTGGGACATGGCAGCAGAGCCCGACCCCCCCGGCTGTCCCCTCCTGGCAGGGACTTGTGCAGAGCAGTGAGGTCCCCCCTGAGCCTCCTTCAGGCTGAGCTCCTTTCCCAGCTCCCTCAGCTGGGGATAGGTAGATGCATTTCTCTATTCCTACTTCTCCAGATGTTTCTCCAGATGTTCATACAGGTTTGCAGGAGCTGAGGTCACCTCCATCAACATGATCAAGGGCACACCCCAGTACTGCTTGATTATTTGGCATGCAGTCTGTAAATTCAAATCCTTGTTTGGCTTAGCTTTTTATTTGAGACCAAAAATGCAAAAAAAGGCAGAATCGACATGAAAAGACAAAGTGGAGTCAGAAAATGGATGCCCATTTCAGCTAAAAATATCAAATGCATTGTAGTGTATTGATATATTTACTGTGAGGGTGGGCAGGCCCTGGCACAGGGTGCCCAGAGCAGCTGGGGCTGCCCCTGGATCCCTGGCAGTGCCCAAGGCCAGGTTGGATGGGGCTTGGAGAAACCTGGGATAGTGGAAGTTGTCCCTTCCCATGGCAGGGGTGGGACTATTAAGATCCCTTCCAACCCAAACCATTCTGGGATTCTGTGATTCATGATAATTTTCAATTGAATTTAATAAAAAAAAACCAAACCCAAAGCAACAAACAGTTTCTGCCTCGGAGATGGGGATTAATATCCAAATTTAATTCACAGATAATCATTCCCTCCTTACCTATTCATAACAATTGAAGAACTGCTTCTGCCAAATTCAGAAAAAAACTGCACCTCCAGGAGTTCAGATTGGTTTGCTTGGGGGGTTGTGAGCAAGGAGGATAATTGTTTCACTAAAAGATGTGGTAAGTTCCTGAGAAATGGGAGTCCTCACTAAGCTCAATTCTCATCATTTTTGAGAAAATTAGTGCCAGTTAAGTATCCAGGCAAATTCTTTCTGAACAAAGTGCTGTTCCTTAGTTAGACTGAGGCTGTGTGGTGTTCAGCAGCAGCAGAAGCTTATATAAATTTATATAGCTTCAATCTGGTGTGCTGGGCCATATGGTCCTATCCTTTCAGAAAGAGAGGTCTTCTCTGCATGAAGTTCTGTCTCAAAACTGGTGGCACGTATTTTGCAGATTCCTCTGCAGCAGCTGATGTTGCTGGGAAGCTGAAAATGCCCACTTTTAGTTCCCTGGGAAATAACAACAGGTGTGGTGGGGAGTGTTCACTGTACCTAATTACAGGCACCCAGCATTGTACCTAATTACCCAGCATTGCTTCTTGGTCTTCCCAGGCTAGCCTGGAATTCCTGGAGAAAAACAGGATTCTCTCAGGTCATCCAGAGTGATTAAGTCAGGGTTTGACTTGGAATTGTTCCCTGAAATAATCTCCCTCACATTACAAAAGACAACCAACTTCCAAAACTAATCCCTCTTGCTAGTCTGATTTTGTTTTCATGCTCCAGGGAAAACTGAGAGTGTAGCAATATCCTGCTACCCATAGCTGGCCATGGAAATATTTAATTTTCCTTTGAGAAATGAGATTGTGTTCATGTCTCATTGTGCAGGAGCAGAGTAAACCCAGAGTAAAACCCAGGTTTCTTCAAGTATTTTGGGGAAGAAAAGAGAAAGTGTGTCCTTTGGCATGCAGAATAACCAGGGTTCACCTTCTCCACTGCCTGTGCTCTGGGGTAGATGTGAGAATTCCCTTTCTCTGGGATATTTTGGAAGGAGGAGATGCATCTTGCTCGTGGTGTCCTCCCTTTTACCTCCTTTCTATCCCCAGCTCCCTTTCCGGACCGGAGATACGTAGGCTGACGAACACGTGTGATTGCTGAAAGCACTGCATGCCTGAAAATGTCCCAGTTTTTCACACATTTGACAAAAAAAAACCACTTCCAAAACCTGAAATACTCCAACCTGCTCAATTCTGACATCAATATTTAAATATTCAAGGCAGAATGTCCCACTTTTCAGAGGTAGTGAAAAACCCAAAATTCAGGCGAAGCAAAGTACCAAATATTCTTTATTTGGGCACATCTAGACAACTAAAGCCTGGGAGTTCACTTAATTGTCTTGAAGGGAAAAATAAAGAATATTTGAGTCTTGTTAAATACAGAAGATCACCAGGTATGGCTAACTACTGTAGGGCCTAATTGCTAAATAACAGGTGTCTTAGTTTATAAAAACAGATTTAAAAGATAAAGACTGTTTCTATTCAATTCACATTAATATATTTTATGGTTTTATGTCTCCAGACATTTAAAACAGCTTTTATTATGCCAGTATAGTGTTAATGCCATTAGTTTCATCTATTCCTACTTGTTATTCAGCCCTCCCCCAGCTTAAACCCCTGTGAGTGGGAAAATGTATGAGGCATTATATATGAAAAGTCTAATAACTGTGTCTACAGAGAGAGAGACAATAAATAGCATTTTGATGGAGAGTAAAAGAATATTTTGAAGAGACAGGCTTATGGAATGAGTGGGAGTGGAGACTCACGATCATATTTGATTCTTCTGAGGTTATGACTACATTAATTTTTTACTTTTAAAGAGGCAGGAATGGAGCTGCAGGCTCTAAGTGAATTAACCTCTGTAATCACTTCCCTAATGGAAAATGCTGAGCAAGGTTGCTGCAATTTTGATCACTAGAATGGGAACCAGTAGAAGGTGTTAACAGGTCATCTGTCTGTCATTTAAAATGAGCAGAACAATCAAAAGTGATAAGGCTAAAATGAGGCCACATCATTACATTATTTTCCCACAAGGAGTAGGCAGAAGCTGTTCTGATTCACCAGTAAAAAAAGTAAAAACATCTCCCCACCTCATATCCAATTTGTAGATTTATTGAGAAGTCAAAACTGTTCCTGGTAGCGAACTGATAAACAATAATCTTCCATGAATCCTGATTAAAAGGTGAACCAATTAGTTTTCCTTAATGGGATTCTGCTTTACGACAAAACCACAGCTGGTTTATTTCAAAAGAAGTGAGCATGGAGACTGAACAACACTGGGAGCAGCAGGAAATTCTGGCTGCCATGTGTATTTTTAATCCCAGGTCTTCTTCAAGGAACTAGAAAAGCAAAATGTACTGATTCAAGGAAATTTAAAATTTCTCAAATGTGATTATTTGCATCCCCAGACTTGCTGCACTCTTACAAGACAGATAACCAAGTTTCTGGGGAACACTTTCCCATTAAAAAAATCAATATATCAAAATACAAGTTCCAAACCATGAGGAACTAGACCTGTTTCCTCAAAAAAACATTGAATTTTTGTAGCCTAGGGTGTGAAATTTAAAATCCCACCCTGATTTTAATTTCTATGTAGCAGTATTTTTCCTTGTGCTTGAATAGAATCGTGGAATCACAGAATGATTTGTCTTGGAAGGGACTTTAAAGATAATTTATTTCCAATCCCCCTGCCATGGGCAGGGACACCCAGGTCACTCCACTGCCATTATATGAACAATTTAATGCCACTTGGTCCCTTATCTCTTATCTCACTCGTTCTGAGCTGGGCACTGCTGCACAGAACAAACACTTGGGGGTACCTGTAAACCCAGGGATCTACGTGTGATGCTTTTGATAATGAGCACAATTAAACCAGAAAGTATTTAAAATGCAAAATTATTTTCTCCTAAAGACATGGATATACAGTGATGGAACACTACTTAAATAGAAAAAAATAAAAAAATCAAGTGGGATGCAAAATAAGATAAAACTAGGGTCAACACAAATTTTAATTGCCTGGGATAAAATGTCATTATGACTTCAGTGCTGGAGTTTTACAGTCATTGATCAGGAACGACACTGGGAGTGGAGACTGTGGATGTGGCAGTGTATTCCCATCAGAGTCATGGCACATCCAGCTTTCTCTGTGCTTTTGTTAGGATAAAGATATTCCATCTGCAACAGGGCCAGGGAGAGTCACACACTCCACTGATGAAAATTAATAGCTGCAGCATTTTATTCATTGCTGCAGCATGGACATTTGTTATTCTGGCTTGGAAATACCTCCAGGTCCATTTCCTTGGTCTGTAAACTGTTTTTTACACAGCTCCTGTTCAGCTGGAGCTGGCTTCAGGGCCTGGAAACACCGAGCACAGTTGGCATTTCCTCTGCTTTGCAACGTGTTCCCGCAGAAGAAACATTTCCTCTGTGCCTGGAATTTTACAGAACTGCCATGGTGAGGCTTGTAACTACTGTTTTGCTTCATCTCTGGGAGAAATACAACCTTTCTGATACGTGCTTATTAGCTTCATTACACAAATAATATTTCTTGTATGCACAGGAGATAAAACTTTGACAGCTGAGTCACGGAGACTGAGCACGCCACCGTATTCTGCTTTTTGTGACAGGCAGCCCTGGGAGAAAACAATGCCTTTGGTGACAGGTTCTTGCTAATGTTGGGACAGAGAATTCCTAACACATGTTTTATTCAGGCAAGCCATTAAGTCTGATAGTAAATAATTGGCCATTTCTTCTCTGGTGGAGCAGCCGTCTCCAGCCACACTCAGCTCAGGAGGGGAAGTGATTTATAGGCCATGAATTAGAATTTAGTGCAACACAGAAATGTGTCAGGGCTATGCAAAACAGCATTTTTAATTCCCCTAGAATGGACTTTCTAACACCAGTGGTCACCCTGACCAGGATTTCTGTCCCTTGGAGCTGCTGAAGTCACACAGGGGAGAAGAGCAGGGAGTCAAGCCATGTGATTCATCTCAGCACCTTTCAGAACAAATGTATTTTGGACAATAATGCACTCATTCCTGCCTCCCAGCAAGTACTCACAAGCCATGTGTAGAAATAGAAAAAGGGAGCTCACTGGAGTAATTTGTAGCATTTGTAAACTATGTAGGATAATGTCATAGATTTCTGATTTTGTTCTCAGCAGGTGAGGACTTAGAGCAAAGCACAAGATAAGAATCCTTTCCAGCATGTGCACTTAAATGTACAACAGCACAATTGAAGAATCTGGCTATGAGGACATGAGAAAAGCAGCCAAATTGCAAGAAGTGTTGATGTTGTTTGTCATGGAGTTGTTTCAAAAGATTTGCTACAAAAATCATCATAAAGTTATTGACAGCCCTTGTTTCAATGGCTCTTCACATCTCCTGGTAAAACTACACAGACAGATGACAAGAATTGTGGAATCATGGAATCATGGGATCACAGAGTGGTTTGGGTTGGAAGGGACTTTAAATATCATTCCATGCCATCCCTGCCATGGCAGGGACACTTCCACTGTCCCAGGTGCTCCCAATGTCCAGCCTGGCCTTGGGATCCAGGGGCAGCCCCAGCTGCTCTGGGCACCCTGTGCCAGCCCCTGCCCACCCTCACAGGGAATAATTTCATCCTATTACCCCATCTAGCCCTGGTCTCTGTCACGTGAAGCCATTCTCCCTTGTCCTCTCCCTCCATCCCTTAATTGTCTCTCTCCATCTTTCCTGTCAGCTCCATTTCACCCAGCTCTCTAGACATGTCACAGAACAAATTGTAGCACCAAAATCACAACGTGGCTACAGTTTCTTTCACCACATCTCATTAATACACCTCATGGAAATTGAAGTCAGTCTTTGCAGTTTGGTGTTCACTGGCACTACTTTAACTTCAATGACTGATTAACCTTTCTGAAGAAAAACAGCCCTCTTTGAAGATGTAACACTCTCCCTCTAAAGAGAGATCAAATCCATTCAACACTCCCACTCATGCTGCTCTCGAAGGAAAAGAGAACAAAATATAATTCAGAAACATTCCCAGACGTTTCTTAAACAAGGTGAGGTGACCGAAAAAGCCAAATATTTCAAAAATACTTTGCATATCACTTTTAATAACAGCTTTCTCCTCTGTGTGTGTTTTCACCTCAGATCTCTTCTTTCCAGAGCAGGAGAGGAAATGTTGGTCTCCTGTCTTGCTGGATGCCCACTCAGAAGTGCTAAATTGGGTATTTTGATCACTGGGATTAAATCCCCTTAGAATAGAGGGCAGAGTAAAACAGAGAAGGAGAATTGAGGTTGAAACAGAAATCAGGTGGAGAAGGGAACTGGAGGAGTCTCAGCACAGGGGAATGCCCCATTCTCCAGGAGGAGAAACTGGCAAACACTTAATTCATAACAAAGTTCTGCCCTGGGAGCAGTCAGGCATCACCACCCCAATTACAGCTGCTCTGGGGTAGGGCTCCATCTGTGGGGGTTAAAATCTCCTGTATTCCTGATGGGTAACTGGGAAGCTGACTGGTTGAGGTTTCTGGGAATCTTGCTGCCCTCAGAAGTCAAAGGAATGGACGCAGTGCAATATTAAGCATGATTTCTTGCTTGTATCGGCACACCAAAATATAAAATATTGTAAACCTGGAAGTCCCAGACTGCAGAAACTGAGCAAAGTGAGTCAACAGGTAAATGTCACCTGGATTGGGACACCAACCTTTAATACAATTCATGTTTGAGAACACAGCATCCCCATTCCCATCCACATCACCACACCACAGCCTCATGTTTCCATCCCCACCATAAACAGCATTTCTGCTGTAAACTTTCATTTACAGAGTCATCAAGAATCCTGGAACCATCAGGGTTGGAAGAGCCCTTCAGGATCATCCAGTCCCACTGTCACCCCAGCACCACCATCATCATCCCAAACTATGCCACCAAGGCCACATCCCAACACTGCTTGCACACTTCCAGAGATGGCAGCCAGCGTTGCTCTGCCCTGGAGATCTTCCTCCTCCTCCTCCTCTTCAAGCTCCTTCCCCTCTGTTCACAACAGGCAGGACCAGAAGCCCTGATTTCCCCTCTGGCTCCCAGCAGCAGTGCTGGGATGCTGTGGTGTCTGGCACCAGGGACTCAGAACTCGGCAGGGATGACACTCAGTTTGCCCAACTTCAGGAGTGTTTGAAAGAAATGATCTCCAGAAAGTGTCCTTGATGTTTAAAATGAGAGTGAAAACAATAAATAATTCAATTTTATATTCATATTGCTCAGAGAAGCTGTGGATCCCAATCCCTGGAAGTGTCCAAGGCCAGGTTGGATGGGACTTGGAGCAACCTGGGATAGTGGAAGGTGTCCTTGCCCATGGCAGGGGGTGCCACTGGATGATCTTTAGGTCCCTTCCAACACAAACCATTCTCTGATTCTGTGATTCTGTGGTATTTATATAGTGAAGGGGAGGGAAGTACTACAAAAACGGTAATTTTAATGTCTATTTCCAGATTTTTAGGCAGTTAATATCAATGAGATATTTTAAATAACCCCTGAAAATGAACTTGAGCATCCACTCTCCAACAAAAAGATGCAAAGGGAAAGTCAGCAGAAGCCTTTCCTGGTGTTTTTGGTGTTGCCCTGACAACCAACCAGCTCCTGGCTCTTGGACAACTGCTGCCAATGCAACAACTTTTAGATTTCTCATTAGAACATTATTACTGTTATAAGAATCACCACAAAAAATAAAAATAAAATAAAATAAAAAAAAAAAACTGAAGGAACAGCTGTGTCAAATTTAGCAGAGGTACCCAGGTAAGGAACACCCAGGAAGTCTGACTTTTAAATAGCTCCTAATGACTGGGGCACAGCCTAATTTTAGAGCAGTATCAATCAGCCAAAAGAGATGTAGCTGCTTTGATTCCTTGGTGGTGTAGCTGCCTAGACACATGTTGGGATGTGAATTCCCTGTCTGGACTTCTCCTGGGACATCTCCTTTTCCTCTGGAGCTAATCCCCTTTGTTTTCTGGGGATATAGGGTAATATTCCTGCTACAGGTCCCAGTGGCTACATTTACTTCTTTTACAGAGCTTTAAAAATCTATTGGGATCTAAAGTCTTGAGCAAAACAATCCCACCTCAAGAATCTAGAAGAGATTTTTTAAACTATGAGACACAACCCAAAATGAAAGCCTAGATTTTTCCAAGGTACTTAAACACTGGAATTCAGTCTTCACCCTTTCCTTTCCCCATCAAAAAGCTTTTTCATTAAATTAGAAGTCTGGTCATTGTTGTCTTTTGTCCATTGAAGACAGCAAAGTTATTTTGAGGGTTTATCCCAGGTGGAAATGTTTCCAGAAAAACACATAAAAATCTAGATACAGCCTGCAAACAGCCCAAGCAATGCTGCTTGTGTTCCTTTGACTGTCAGCCAGGCCTCCCTGCTGGGTCCCCTTCCCCACCCATGAAAAAGTGTGAGCCAGTAATCAAAACACCTCTGGGACATGTTGTGTTCACAATTTCTCTGGTGTAAATCTGCTGCCATTCCATTTTTGAGAACTGCACATTTATACCTCTGCACCAGAGCAGATTTTGGCTTTCTGTGTGCTTCTACCCAGCTCTGTCCAATTTTTTTGGAAGGCACAGGCGCTCCATCGGTGTTACCCATCCCCAGATGTGATTTGTGATGTGCAGGGTAGACTCTGGGCCAGGAGGAGCGGACAGGAATCAGCTGTGACAGGATGTCTCCTGCTCACACTTGATCCTCCTCAGGCTTTTGGCACGGCCAGAGAGAGGCTGCCTTGACGTCCCTGCAAGTTTTAGTCTTTAGATGTCGTGCATGGAAAAGGTTTCCTTTCCCTCTCACCCTCTCCCAAGTCCCCCTGTTAGCACAGCCTCGTTAGCATGCAGATACCGGCCTGTCATTCTTCCTGCTCCTTTTTGTATTCCTCACATTATTAACAGCTGTATCAAATAGAAGCTTTCATGGATCATGCAACAGGAAAAACAGATAAAGTGATCATTTAATTGTAACTTTGCGGCTTGACTGTTACACACCTGATTTAGAACCCAATGGGTTTGTTAATACTGGGGATAAGCAAGGCTGAGGGAGCTGGGGCTGCTCAGCCTGGAGAGGAGCCCCAGCTGAGAGTGGCCTCAGCCCTGGCTGTGCCTGGGTGTCTCTGTCCATCCATGGATGTCCCTGGATGTCCCTAGGGTGTCCCTGTCCATCCCTGTCCATCCCTGTCCATCCCTGGCTGTCCCTGTCCATCCCTGGCTGTCCCTGGGTGCAGGAGGGGCAGAGCAGGCCCAGGCTCTGCTCCAGGCCCAGCAATGGCACCAGAGCCACGGGCAGGGGCTGAGCCCAGCAATTCCCCCTGCACAGGAGGCACAACTTGTGCCCTGGGCAGTGCCCAGCCCTGAGCAGAGAGCAGAGAGGGGCTGGAGTCTCCTCCTGGGGATATTGCAGAGCCCTCTGGACACAGCCCTGTGCCTGCTGCTCTGGGATGGCCCTGCTGGAGCAGGGAGCTGGCACCAGTGACCCACCGTGGTTCCTTCCAGCCTGACCCAATCTTTGATTCTGTGAAGACCAAAAACTCTCATTCTTTTCAATTTGAAGCAAACCTTACAAAAACTGTCCTTTGTCACATGTTCATCCCAACATTATCCATCAAACCACCCTGTTATTGAATGGCTTTTGGCCAAGAAACACAGAAATAATCTTCTGGTCAGTTTTAGTTGGGCACACATTGCAGTGAGAGCACACTTCAGAGCTCAGCCTGCAGTCTGTCCATATGAGAAGTCAATTATTTCATAGAATCCTAGGAGGAGTTACAAGAGGAAAAAATGTCCTCAGTAGCTGTTCAGGTTCTTACACAGCCTCTCCAGTGTTACCACTGCACTGACAGACTGATTGCAGCCTCTTTTCACCTTCAGAGCAAGTGAGGCCTGAGGCCACAGGATCCACACACTTGTGCTTCTTTGGGAAGGTCCCCTCACTCTCTGGGGCATGAGATCCCACCATAAAGCCAAAAGAGGAAACCAGGGCTGAAGCAATAATTGCAAGGATCATCAGGACAATGATAGGCTGAAGAAGAAATAATCACATCTTTGTTCACATCTCACTGAAGTAAATACTTGGTGCTGCAAATTCTCATACCTCTGTGTAAACCAGACGTGATCAAGAAGGAAGGATAGCTCCAAATACCCAGACAGAATTATCTCCTCTCTGGCTCCTAGGCAAGCAGAACCTGAGAATGAAATACTTACAGCCAATAAGTTATAAATATATTTTAATTAAGTGCTGAAAAATGCTGCCCTGATTGAAAAATGAAGTGAAATAATTGGTTCTGTTGGCAGCCTAATTTTGTACAATTCACACATTAAACTTCATTCAGAGCTGAAATTCCCAGTGTATTATAAAGTGATAAAAGACAGTATTGCCTGATGATGTGCATGTTCACTGCAGTGATGTGGTACTAATGAGAGGTACCTTTCTACTCAAAAACACCCCATGGGCTCATAGAGTCCCAGAATGGTTTGGGTTCAAAGATCAGCCAGTTCCAGGGACACCTTAAATTAGAACAGGTTTCTCAAGTTCCATGAGGAATTATTCTGTGCATCCCCAGAAAACCTTGGTTCCCTCTTCAGAGGGGATCAAACATCTGCATTCAGCACCTTGTAACCTTCAGCTTTCTCTAACAATCCTGCTCTTCCAACTCGGTGGCATTTCCTCCAGAAAGATGAAGGCACGTTTCTTCCACCTTTCATTCACAGTCATGTGCAGACAGCAACACACACATTCAAAATGTGCATAACAATTTGCTACCAAAGTACTGCAAAAAGACAGAAGAAACAAAGGAAAACATCTGAACGCTGTGGCAATGGTGGTGGTGTAGGGGCTTTGACAGACTAGGCTGATAAAAACAAAGAGATACTCGAAGGAAAAAAGAAAGGCAGCTTCAAAATAGTTCAAATGAAGCTGCTTGTGAAGTGCAGACTCAAATCTGTTGAGCACATACTTCCTTTTCTGTTTAGAACTTCAAGTGTAACCTTAAAGTTAGACACAAATTTAATTACTTTGCTCAGACAGAACCCTTGAGAGCTGTTCACCCAAATGTGAAGTGTAAAACAGAGTTTAATAGACACATTTTCAGGCTCCCCTAATTGTCACTGCCATAATTCAGTTTTCTCTTAATAACATGCAATGACATTTTCACATCAGCGCTGCATCCTACAGCTTTCAAAAAAAGTAGAGACTACCAAGAAAATACCTTAAAAATCACTGTCCTGCTCACAGCAAGGTGCAGTTTGGAGGGAGAGTTATTATTATCATCATCACCATTATCCTTACTGTTATTTTTATTAACTGGAAAGCAGATATCATCAGGAAAAAAAAACCCAAAACCAAAGCACTTTCAGGTATAAATTCTCCTTCCCTCAAATTATTATTTCCAGTGCAAGGGCAGAGATATTGTGATTCATTACAGAAGAAGCATTGGATGGTGACAGGAGCAAGGCCACCTGCAAAGAAAACATGAAATAAAATACCAGGAGAAAGGGAATCTTTCTTTTTTTCAGTGCAGGACTCTATCCCTGTCTCTGGCTGCTGAAGAAGCTGCATCTTGGAGGCAGAGGATGCAAAAGCAAATTCTGTACTTTTCAATCTTAGCCTATCATCTTCTTCATTTCAGTCTCCAGAAATCAGAATTTAAGGAGGAATACTTAGAATTTCTAATAGAGACAAATAATTAATGTTCCTCACACAAATTGATTGCCCTCTATGCAGTCTGCCTTGTTTATTTTTGTGATTTCTGTGGTAGTAATGGTTAATCCCCAGCCCTGATTTCCCTTGTGTCCTAATTCTTTGCTGGTCTTCAGTTAGAGATACCAAGGTGCATAAAATCAGATTTGTCTGCAATTAACTCCTGTTTAAGTTCAAACATCTGTGCTGCTTTGCTCACTATCCAGTTCTCCCCATCAAAGCAGTGATCACTAAAATAAATCGAGAGACTCTAAATCCTACACATGTATCTGTGTAAATCTGTGTACACAGGGTGATGGGAGCTGTGCTGAGATTGTTCTGTGGAGACAGATGAAGGGACACATCCAGAACTGGACCTTGATTTATTTGTATTCAGTGTGAGCTCCTGTGTTCCCTGCCTGATGCATCTTCCTGCTCAGCCTTTTAACCACTTCTCTGCTGCCCCTGAGTGCAGCAGCTCCTGCTGTGCTTGGCAGAACTCCTGTGGGATGTTCTCAGTCAGCCCAGCTGAGAAACAAAAACCCAAAATCCCTGGGGCTGGAAAAGCCCTCCCAGCCCATGGAGTCCCAGCTGTGCCCGATGCCCACCTTGTCCCCAGCCCAGAGCCCTGAGTGCCACATCCAGGTGACACCTCCAGGGATGGGCACTGCAAAGCGCCCTGGGCAGCCCCTGCCAAGGCCTGAGCTCCCTTTCCATGGGCAAATTCCTGCTGCTGCCCACCCTGAGCCTCCCCTGGCCCAGCCTGAGGCCTGAGCTCTCCTCCTGTCCCTGTTCCCTGGCAGCAGAGCCCGACCCCCCCGGCTGTCCCCTCCTGCCAGGGACTTGTGCAGAGCCACAAGGGCCCCCTGAGCCTCCTTTGCTCCAGGCTCAGCCCCTTTCCCAGCTCCCTCAGCCCCTCCTGGGGCTCCAGCCCCTTCCCAGCTCCGTTCCCTGCCCTGGACACGCTCCAGCCCCTCCAGGGCTCTCCTGCACCAGCCACAACTGGAGCCAGCCCTGGAGGGGCCTCTCAGAGCCAGCACAGAGGGACAATCCCTGCCCTGCTCCTGCTGGACACACAATTCCTCACCCAGCCCAGGGGCCAGTGGCCTCTTGCCCACCTGGGCACCCCTGGGCTCGTGTCCAGCCCCTGGCACCGGCACCCCCAGGGCTTTTCCAGCTTTCCCAGCCCCTCTGCCCAGCCTGGAGCTCCAGGGGGTTGTTGTGACCCAAGGGCAGGAGCTGGCCCACCCATCCAGCCTGTCCATATCCCTCAGCAGTGCCTTCCCACACTCCAAGGATCCTTCTTGGTCCATTTGGGCCTGAGGTTGTTAAATGCACATGCGGTTTCTGAGGTCTGGACAAAATCTCTCAGGGACTTTCAGGTGCTCTGTCACACTGACATTACAAACACTTAATTCATGTGAGAATAAAAAAAAAAATTAAAAAAAAATCCTCTCACACAAAAAAGAATTCTAATATCCAAGTTTCATGGCTGTTCCCTGCTTCTTTTGTGCGTACTTATGTTTTTTGGGATGGCATATTTGTCACCACCAGCTCTAGTGTTCCCTAGGCAAGGAGAAAATATCCCACTTCTATTTCAGACTTTTCAGCTCTATAGCTGCTTGAAGGGATGAAGACATGCATTGGGGAACTACAGTCTTTAAATATATATATATATTTACATACATATATATATATATATATACACACATATATACATGTCTATATATATCTATTAAATATAAAGAGGAGCACAGTTAAACTGAATGATTAAAATGTGCTGGCAACTTCATAAAAAACAAAAATCTTTCTCCCCTGAAGTCAAGGGAGACACCAAGTCACCAAACCTCATGGGCTCCTAGGACACATCAATTACAAATTTGCAACTTTCCCCTACTGTGCAATGACATATCAGTTGAGGATCTCTCCTTGCACAGAACAAGATGATTGTCATTCAAATTAAGACATCAGAGAGGATGTCTGGACATCAGGAAGTTTTGGCTAAGCCAAGGCAGCATTCCTCTCCTCATAAATTTTATATCCTCCCCTCATATATTTGGGGTGGAAAGACCCTGGCCCGGTCCCTACAGCCAGACCTTGTGTGTTCCTTTGCAGAAAAGAGTTCCAAACAAACCCCAAACTGGCTGATTTTGCACTGCTCTTCCCAGTTGACAAGGATGAAATTTAATGTGCAGGAATTAGTCGGAAATGATGGGAGCCTGAAATTATCTTCACCCTGTAATTTGGAACCTGGTAGTGATTTGTACCTAACCCACACATTAGATACTGAGACCTATATTCAGACTTCTCCTTTTAGACATCTTAAGTGTAGCATTGCAGCACCTAAAATTTAGGCTTCTCGCCCCACCAGCGTGATTCAGACTATCTAAATTAGAAATTTATGTGATCCTGGAAAAACAGGGAGTCAGGTGCTTCCAAAATCCTCCGGAGGGCAGTTCAGGAATCCTGGATTGATAGTGCAGCATCTGCATCTTCTTGTAAGATGATTCTGTGGCCTCACAGGGGAAATCCTGCGTTTCAAAATGCCAAATTCTCCTCTGGCCCCTTGCACAGAGGCAGCAGATGCCCTTTCTGGTTTGGTTATTGGGGCATTTCCAGGAGAATCTTGAGTCTGTCAGCTCCCCTCAGCCTGGCTCCAGGACTCCCAGTGGCAGGACAATGGCTGCTTGTCCCTCTGTTCCTGGTGTCACGGCATCCAGTGAGCACAGATCTTGGCTATATGGGATATTTGGATTACCAGGATCATTTGGATTACCAGGATTATTTGGATAGCAGGATTTCACACCTGGGAGGGGCATTTCACCTGCTTTTTGCACTTGCTGTTGAAGGCCATGTCCACACTCACCAGCTGCCCTGCATTCGCTCCCTCTGACTTCGTGGAGCACAGGAGTCTGCCAACACCACTGAATCCTGGTGGATTACACCATTTCCTTTCTCTCTTCAATCACTGTTCCTGTTTTTCACCCCAGTCTGAGGAAAACAAAATGATTTGGCTGTTAGTCTCAAAGCATTACATTCTGGGCCAGTTTTGCTCGTCACCAGGCCCTGTCTGCTGCACAGAACCTCGGCTCCGGATATGCCAGAGCCCCAGGAAGAGTGTCCAGCTCTTTTTTAGCAAGACTCATGCTTAGATTTATAAAAAAAAACATCAATTCCATCAACTCCAGTGCTGCAAGTGCTTTACTCACAGGAATGGAGATAAACACATGCTTAAATCATTGGCTAAATTGGTGTCCCAGAGAGGAAAAGGATTAAGACTTGTGTTCATTGATTGCATGTGATTTTAAACTCTTTGGAGGTTCTTCTGAACTTTCTCATTAGGAGGCATGGCAGGCCATTCACCTTGAATGAAGAGGACTCTTTATTTTATTTATTTTATTAATTTTATCTTATTTTATTTCATTCTATCACAATGGAGATTTGTTTTTTTTCAGTCAGTCCATAAAATCAAGCCTGAACCTCTACACAGACTCCCCTCAGATTTCTCCATCTTTGAAATCAATGGTGTTCCATTTCCTTCAGGGGTAAATACACCACTGAAGTCCAACCTGGAGTGAAATTTTGGAAGTAAGGAACTTTTGCAGGTCCCTGCTGAGGCAGTTTGTGTTCACGCTGCTCCTTGGGTGGAAAGTGGCATCCTGAGCTGTCCAAGGTATCCCAGGGCTGCAGCACTGAGGATAATTGAGTATAATTGCAATGGTTAAAATGCCTACTTAGCCATTCCTAATTGAATATGCAAATTACCTACATTACCATCTCAGCAATGTGTGATTCTGTACCCACTAGTGTTTATTTGCAGTTTGAACAGTTTGTTTCTGAGAGAATATGAAAAAGAAATAATCTTTCAAGCTTGTCCATTAAATTATTCTACCAGCTGTCACCTTATTAAAAAGCCTGCAGTTATTAATAAAACTACTTTAAACCACTCACCAGCAATTGCAAATTTAAGGAGAAGAACCCTTTCCCCAAGGCTTTCTTGGAAAGGTTCTGAAATCCACTGACAACCTCAAATCCATCTCTCTGCTCCTGCCAATATTCCTGCACGCAGCACGGCAGAATTTAACAGGGATAGAAATGCAGATTTTCAGACCTGAAGGTGAGGAGGAACAGGATGGATTTGTTCTGAGGTAAAAGCTGCCAAAACTCGGCAAAAAATTCTGACAAAAGCTGAAATTCTAAATAAACATTTGTCTTCTTGTGCATTTTTAAACAAGTGGTGTAAACTAAGAAATAAACCAGAAAGAAATAGGCAACATGATTTATAGGAGATGGAAGAAATTGAAAGAGAATTGTAAAGCAGAAGATGTAGCCACCTCTTTTGTATCATAGTGCAAAATATCAAGATTTATTTGAAAATGCAATTTTAGGTCAAGTGGAGTCAAGACAGTAAAAATTGATTACCAGCCTCTATCATCAAAGATCCTGAGCCAAAGAAAAGAAAATAACAAAATTTTACAAAACCAACAAAAATGACAACAGAAATCCCCTCTTACACACACAGGAAAACAAAATACAAACTCAGAAATAAGTTATGATGGTAAACTCATCAATTCTGCATCAGAAATAGAGAGGATTTGTGACATCAGGTTGGAAGTTGATACAATTTAAAGTGCTGGGCAGTTGTCAGAAGCCCTGCTGGTGTGGATTTTGCTAACTCTGCACATGGAACTTACTGGGTTAGTGTCCAGAGCTCATCCAACTGGAATTGGCTCAGTTTCTGTCCATTTGTTTGGAGCAGGAAACAGAAATGAAACTACTGCTGGATTTTAGCCATGGCTGTCCCAAGTGTGGGGCAAATGAGGTAAAAAGCAAAGCGAGACCCGGAACAGAAGCGCTGTGGAAAGCCTGGAAATGGGGAAAGGGGACAAATTTTCACTTTGCACCACTGCTATCAGAAAAGGGGGGAAAAGCTGCTACACTTCTCCTGTTCCTGAGCTGGGAAAGCAGATCCTTCACAGACACTGTGATTCTCTCCAGATTAAAAAAAAACAACAAACAACCCGACAGCATTTCCTTGAAGAGAGAAAGACAGAAAGAAAGGAGACAGAGAGCGTTAGCACAGAAAATGTTTTTTTGAGATGCCTCTGTGACTTTTGCTAAGGAAGAGAAAAATGTCTTTCCTCATCCCAAGTGAGCAGTTCATCATGTCCATGTGGGAATAAAGGCAGTCCATCCACTGGAGGCAGAGTGTTCATCTTTGTTTTCCACTAGACAGTGACAAATTTTTATTTGGTTTTATTTCAGCATCCCGGTCATCCTTCACTTCTTACTAAACTCATCATGAAGTTCAAATTGCATTCAGCTGCTGCTGAACAGGGCAAACAGCACTTCCAGCCCTATAAAAGCTGACAGCATTCTTGTTCCACCACTGCTTCCATCACTTCCCATAAAGAAAAATGGCACCACCAGGCTGGCACCAAAAAGGGGTGTTCCTGGAAAACTAAACAGGAACAAAGGCATTCCATCCCACAGGGCATGTCTCTGGGGATGCTTTGAACCACCAGCAGACTTGTCATGCTATTGCATTGTCAACTTGTCATCTATTTAGATTCCTTCTTCCAGCCTTATGTCACATCAACTTCTTTGCTCTCTATTTCCAACCAGTTCCCACCAAAACTCACTGTGGTGCTCTCCCACTGTTGCCCATCTCATCAGAGCACTTTGATTCAGTGCTTTTAGAAACCACAAGGGTCCTGTGCTATCCTACCTGCAAAAGTCTAAGATTCCTATGGACTGTCCCTGGACCATGAATCCACAGGGGAATAACACCCCATTTTCCTCACACTCAGTCTTGAGAATAATGAAAACATTTGCAAGAAATATTTAAGAGTAACCACAAGGCTGGAAACAGACTGAAAATCAAAACAAATCTGTATTTTGAGAGTAATGTTGATATTAAAAATGTCTCATTTGCAGAGTCACTGGCACCTTTAGGCTCAACCAACAAAACCTCATTAAATATTCTGTTCAGTCCTGGGAAAAATGAAGGAAAATCATTGTTTACATCTTTGTATTTTGTAAATCCTTACCTTGATACACTGCAAATATTTGAGCTCAATTAACTCTATTTTCTTTGCATGGTAATTCCGCTTGTTTGTCTCCAACCACTTCCTCCAATTTTAAATAGATTGATAAATGAAGAGAGTGGTGTCTGACAACCATTAAGCACTAATTGCTCATTTGCAGCACGGATCAACAACATTCAAATTCAGTCAGATCAGAGGGTGAAAGAGCTGCCAGGAAAAATGCAACAAGAAAACCAAAACCAACAAAAAACCCCCACCAAACTCCCTGGGCAGCCCTTGCCAAGGCCTGAGCTCCCTTTCCATGGGCAAATTCCTGCTGCTGCCCACCCTGAGCCTCCCCTGGCCCAGCCTGAGGCCTGAGCTCTCCTCCTGTCCCTGTTCCCTGGCAGCAGAGCCCGACCCCCCCGGCTGTCCCCTCCTGCCAGGGACTTGTGCAGAGCCACAAGGGCCCCCTGAGCCTCCTTTGCTCCAGGCTCAGCCCCTTTCCCAGCTCCCTCAGCCCCTCCTGGGGCTCCAGACCCTTCCCAGCTCCGTTCCCTGCCCTGGACACGCTCCAGCCCCTCCAGGGCTCTCCTGCACCAGCCACAACTGGAGCCAGCCCTGGAGGGGCCTCTCAGAGTGATATTGGAATCATGCTTAATGTATGAGATGGGAGAGAAAGAAGAAGAAGAAGGTGGGATGTTTGGGGTGATGGCATTTGTCTCCCCAAGTCACTGTTAATTGAAATGTATCCCAGCTTTTTTGGGAATGGTTGAACACCTGCCTGCCCTGGGGAATGGATTCTGGGATTTGCTTTGCTTGTGAGCGTGGCTTTTGCTTTACCTATTAAACTGTCTTCACCTCAACCCACAAATTCTCTCCCTTTTGCTCTCCAGTTCTCTCCCCAGTCCCACTGGTGGGGACTGAGCGAGGGCTGGGTGGGGTCACTTGCTGGCTGGAGCTCAACCCCACTCAAAACAAGATCTTGCAAGGCCATGTCACAGTAATTTTGCAGAAAGAAAAGCCCAAAATATTACAGCTAAGACTGTTGGCCCATAAAGCCAACAGAACATCAAGCTTTGCTCGTGTGCTGCTTTAATAGACATTAAAATTATAGAGAAATATGTGAATCAAAGAAAAGTATCTATTTTCTTACTAAACCCTTTTAGTGGCAGAGAATCTGTGACTCTGAAAAACTGAAATGATTAGGCTTTCAATAGGCTAATAGAGAGTTTTTAATACACACAGACTATCATTTTCCAAATGGCAAATCTAAAATTAGGCTTTTAAGCTTGCATACACGGGGTTTTCAAAAATAGTGGTGTGATTTAAGCCTCTCGTGAGGTTCAAAACACATTCCCTAATTAAGAAGCATAATTTGCTTCACTTTCATGACTTGCCAAAGTTATTAGAAAAGTGTTACCAGACAGATAAGAGATGGGAAGTGTTTATCAATTGCTTTTTTTTAAGGATATTTGATTCTTTGCTGTCTTTTCTTGGCAAGCACAAAACTGAGCAGTAAAACAATCTATAAAAAAGCTGAAGTTCTATTAATCAGTAGAAATCTAATAGAACAGGAGCAAGAAAGCATTCCAAATTTACAATTGTAAAATATTATTAAAAATATAGCATTATGTATGTATATTAAAACTCATTTTTAAAAACTATGTGTACAGGCATGGAGGTTCTGCCAAAATTTGGTTCTACCAAGTCAAAGAATCACAGAATGAGTGGAAGAACATTTTGTTAAAATATTTTTCAATGTTCCACATGTATTTTCTCTGTACTGACCCAAGATTAAGTCAGCCTAAACAAAATTCCACCCAATATCAAACCAAGCTTCAACATAACACTTTTTTTTTTTTTTATTCTTGCTTGCAGGTTATCATAAAAACTATTTCCAGATATCTTCAAAGGGTGAAGTAGGTTCAGTGCTGATCACATCTCTGCTGTAGAGGTGGTGCAGAGCAGGAATGCTCTCCCTGTGATCCAGTAAAATCTGGTTCTGCAGAAGGGGATGCTGGCATGGCAGGTATGGAGCCAGCGAGGATCCAAGTCTCACCTGCCTCTGAGGAGCTGCGGAAATGCTCCACGCTGGGACCACCCAGCTGGGATTCAGCTCCTTCATGACACATCCAATCTGTGCTGATAAAAGAATCAGGTCTAATTTAAGACGCTTACACAACGAGGGGGAGCAGAAAATAGGCTGGAGAGAACATACAGAATGTCTTTGATGGCCTCAAAGTGGGTTTTTTACGGGAAACCTTTCCCTTGATGGAAACAGGAAGAAGGTTTGCAGACTTTGCATTCACCAAGACCTCATCTGAATAGAAATGTTTTCATTCTGGTAGAAAACATAAACAGTGAGTGATTCCTGGGACTGGTGGGCTCAGTTCTTTGCTGTTGTCACATTGGATTAGCCTCAAAGGATCTTCCTTTGGCTTACACACCTCAAAGGTACCCACAGGCTTCTCAGTGTATTTGCACAGGGAAAAAGACCATTTTTTTCCCCCTGTACATGTCATCCTTTTTCTTTAACCTACACATGTAACATTTCCCTGCTTCCCAGTGGAATATACTGCAGAAATTTCCTTCCTATCCCATTTTAAAAGACTGACCAGCTATGGAAGTCCTCAAGTTTGAAAATTCCATATAAAACCAAAGTGTTACTACAAAACAGCTTCTCAGTAGTTTATCCTTGACAGGACTTTTTCCACAGGGGAAGTTCCCAAATGTTTCCATGACAGTCTCAAGAGTTTTCTGCCTTGCTCTGTGGCTAAGCCTGGTTGGCTTCTATAAAAGACAATTATCTAACTCAACTTGTCCAAAGAAAATCCAGCATTTTCTCCAAAGCCCGCAGAAAACCAGACACTGCTAGAAGTCAGCTCACCCTCCATGTGGATACAAGAAATTTATATCAACTCTGCATCATTTCCACGGACAGAACAACCAGCCATTTTGGTTTAAATTTAAAATACTTTAATAAAATGTTGTCATGGAATCATAGAATGGTTTGGGTTGGAAGGAACCTTAAACATCATCTTCTTCCAACCCTCTTCCATGGGCAGGGACACCTTCCACTGTCCCAGGCTGCTCCAAGCCCTGTCCAGCCTGGCTTTGGACACTTCCAGGGACCCAGGGACAGCTACAGCTTCTCTGGGCACCCTGTGCCATTACCTCAGTTGCTATGATGATGAAATAATCTCTTTTGTTGTCATTATTTATTCCCAATAATGCCTAGAAACTTCATTCCCAAGAAGTAACCATGTCCAAGGACTTTTCAAGAAGCGGTGCTTAACCTGGAACCCCTCAAATCTAAACACTGGTAAAGAGAAAATAAAAGAATTGGATGCAGCCACCCATCCTGATAAGCAATGTCTCCATCATGGGTTTCATTGAGGTCTCTTGGGAAGTTAGAAAGGCTGTAAATGGGAGTGACTGTGCTAAAATTTGTCCGCCATTTCCCAAATTCACCATCAGAGCCCGACCTGAGAGATCCAGCAGCAGAGAGGACTTTGTTTCTGGACCTCCCAGCCATCTCTGGGGCCACCTACCCCTTGTACAGCCCAGTTGGAGGTCAAACCACAGCAGATTGTTTAAGAAATGGCTGAACAAACAACACATATCCAAAGAAATTCTTCACCCATGGCAGGATTTAATAGAGTTGACAAGATAAAATAATTGATCACCGTTAAGAGAGGGCAATAATGTAATACAGAGATAAGCATATCTTTCACGTGAGCATTTTTAATTTAGTGGCTTAATTTAATATTTTACAAAACTAATTTAATATTCTTTGCTTCTGTTTTGTGGTCCCATCATCATGTTTTCATCATTCTGTTTGATTTTCCATTTTCCATTTATTTCTGTCACAGTAGTGCTGCTCTACGACTTAAGTAATCTAATCTGCTTGATTTTTTTTCCTTGTTGATTTATAATTTCAATTTAAAATTTGTTTTGTCCTTTAATAATTTAATCTGATAAGTGATTTATGGCATTGCAGATAGATCTCTGTAAGGGGAGACAACAACCTCCCTCTCTTCTCAGAGAGCACTTTCCAACCCTCCCAAAAACATTAGGAAAATTAATAAACTGAGGTTAATTTGTTTACTCTGAAATGAGCCCTCTGAATATCCACGAATTCCTGAGACACTGCTGACTCCTGCAAGGATTATGGAAATGCTTCACCATGGATCTCAGAGTGACAAGTCTTCAGCATCATCCTGTACAATCATTCCCTCACTCTGGGCTTTGCCTAATGGGATTCACTCACAAAATCATCTCTCACAAGCACAACAGAATCACTGTGTCAGCTGATGTCAAATAAATACAATGAAAAATAATGCATTGGATATCTAAAAACTGAGGTTCTTTGATAAAGATGCTGTTACAAAGCAAGGAGGAAGCTGAGGACAGAAAAATTTCAATTTACCGCTAATAAAATCAACTTGACCATTATGAGAAAACCTAATTTACTGAGTTTGTTCATATTTAGCTCCATGGGATTCTGCACCAAGCTATAAATTGTTGTAATATGAATATATAGACTGAATGTATCAACCTTGCTGAGGCTCAGGATTCAGGGAATGTAACATTAGAAGAGAGCAGCAAAAGGAGCACTTTCCACAAGAGTTTGACAGGGGCAGGGAGTTAAAGCTGCAAGTCTTTACTGTAATTTTCATTTCACCCACTTGCAGACAGCAGAGTGGTCTTTTACTTTCAAGTCAGGGCCAAATCATTGAATTAGAACCAGTTAATCTCTTGGAAAGGTTGTGCAGGACATTTTGAGAAGTGGTGTTCCAACGTCAGAAGACTGAATGACAACACAGAGGTGTCAAAAGTCTAAGAAACAACAATTTCAGTGAGGTGACTTAGTGCTAGCTAAGATAATTTAGGCTACATGAAAACCTTCAGATGTCACAAAGTTCTACATCACAACAGTGACATTTGAAGTGCTTTCACTTTTTTGAGGTCATAGGAAACTCCATGGAAAATGTCAGCATTTTTACTCTACTGCCAGTGGTTTGCACTGCAATCCCATGAGTTTTTCCATCAAGGACCCCTTGGCATCTCCCCTCACTCCCTCCTCAGAGCTGTTTCCAGTCCAAGAACAGATGTTGAGTGCTGGAATCATCCACCAGGCTCTTCATCCACTTTTTAAATTTGGTTTCATCAGTGGACAATATGTGTTGGATTCCTCCTCTCCCCTAAAGAAGATAGACAAAGCAACCCCCAGGTGTCTGAAATTCCAGTTCCAGAAAAAATCAGCTCAGCTGGAACATGCTCATGGATACACAATTGCAAAAGGATTCCTCTTGCTAAAATCTGTGTTTAAGTCCCAAGCACATGGGGTGAAGATTAACTTGAAGAAAAGATTATTGGAGGTTTCACTGGAGTGAAAAGCACACATTTTTCCCTGAGTCTCTTACACTGAATATGAATTATTTCAGTGAAGGTCTCTTCTCTCCTTCAAAAATCTCAACCCAGGGCACGTGGCTTTTTGGAAAAGTTTCATCCAAGTGGAATTCGAGTTCCGTACAAAGATTAGAATTAAAGAAAGGCTCTTATGTGGGAAGTATTAAACAACCTGAATAACAGGGAATGGTTCCTCCTCCACTAATAACACCAATTTACTTCCTTGCAGTTGCAGAAGGAACTACACTATCCTCAGCAGCTTGCCAGGAAGATCAGGCTTTCATCAACACCAAATTGCTTATTTTTTTCAAATTACAAAACAGCTGAGAAACAATTGTGAATGTTCTGTTTGCTCATGAAAAAGAAAGCTTTGTGTCCTTGAATTTCTTGGCCATATTTGTGAACCAATATTAGTGTTACATTTCCTACTGCATCTGCATAGGAAAATCAAGTGTTGATTTATAATCATCTAAAAGAAGAGGTTTGGGATTTGTCACTCACAGTATGTTAAAATTAATATCTTTTATTTCCAGATTCAGGCACTTACTGTTGAAGTGTAGAAAAATTAATTTATAGCACAAATGTTCTCAGAAGTAACAGCACCTTTTATGAACTCAGTGATGTTAAATTGCAACACAAATTAACTAATGAAGAACTTAATTAGTAATTAATTGCTTAATTAATTAGTATTCTTTTGATAGAGGAAAAATTAATAAAAATGACTGCTACCTATACCTTCTGTGAAAAAACAACTCAACACTCTATAAATAAATGCAGAAAACCAATCACTGTAGAAAAGCATGAGTTTTTACTTCTTAAAATGCAAACTGCAAATCCCCAAATACCTCCACAGTTGAATGAAAGGTAAAAACACCAATGCTATAAAAAGTGCAAGTAAAACAGAATTCTGCAGAAATATGATATTTATTCACAACCCAAGAGATGTATTTGTACAGATTCTCAACACTTGGCAGCCAACACGACCTCGGTTGTGACCTGTTTTTCCAAGGCATCGTTAGAGACATAAACACCTTTCAAAAATCCCAGTCCCTCTCTTTGGGAATACAATGCATTAAATGAAAAACGGTGTCCAACAAGTCCTTCAGTTCAGAGTCTGGAAGTACCTTTGTGGACTAAATTGGTCAGAACATAAAGAAATCTATTTACATTTCAGAGAAATGAAGGGAAGTGCAAAATAAGTGTTCTGACCCTGGATTCCACCTGTGCAAACAAATGTGGTGTTTAAACAGCCTTTTGAATCTAAGGATTCAAGTTTTTATGGTGGTTTGGTTATCATTCAAGGAGAATTCTAAACAACTCCCTCTTTTACCTCTCCACCACAACAAATCCCATTCAGCCTCTCTTGGCACCCCACAACATCATCAACAGTTTTGGAGATTTCATCCCTGATCTCCCAGAAAATCAAGGACAGGGGATCTCTCCAGCCATGAGCAGTGGTCCCAGCCCACCAGCAGCTCAGTTCCTATCCCAGTCACCATTAATGTCATTCCTCTGTTTTTACAGAATCACAGAATCATTAATGTTGGAAAAGACCTCCAAGACCTCCAAGATCATCAAGTCCAGTCTTTGACTTCTCACAACTGAGTTGACTTCCAGTCAACTGAGTACCACGTCCAGCGCTTCCTTGGACACCTCCAGGGATGGGGACTCCAAACCTCCCTGGGCAGCTCCTGCCAAGGTCTGCCCACCCCTTCCATGAAGAAAAAGCATTTAGATGCTACAGGTTCCATACAATATCACCTTTCCCACAGGCACACTTGTGCCTTCTACAGCTCAGTCAAATCCCCAAGTGTGAGGGTCACACGTGGAGCCGCAGGCTGGAGATGTCCAGTCACAGAACAGGAGAGCATATCTGCTCCAAGGACATGGGATTCAGCTGCCAGAGGGAAATGTAGGGATGTCTGGAGCAGGAGCAGCTGCTCCTGCTGGGTGCACCAGGCACAGTTTGGAACAGGAGGCAGAGCTGTGGGACGGGAATGTGTGGAGGGGACGCCTCAGGGAATGTGTCAGACGTGGCATGGCAGTATCCGAGGAGGAGACAGGTGTTAAAGGATCTCACCCTCCCCACAGGAGACTCCACAGGCCTGCCTGACATCTGCAGATACAGAGGAATAGCAGAAGGTGCTACAAATCCATCTGGGAGCCTGAGTGCAGTGGGGAGTTTTAGGCAAGGAGTGCCACAGGAAGGTCCAATTCCATGAATTCCAGCAGTCTGGTGATCTACAACTTGAACCACATCAACAAGACAAAACAGGAGTGGGGTGAGGGCCTTGTCCAGTGGTCTCTCCATGCACCTCCCACCTCCAGACACCTCATGCAGGTGCTGGCAGGTCCAGAAGGCTCCTGTGACAACAAGGCAGCCAGTGCCACTGATCTCCAGTGTTCTACAGCGTCTGCACAGCCTCATGTTGGATGCATTGAGTAGGTAAAGAAAAATTCTGCTTTCTTCTGTCTTACAGAAGATCTGCAAAAGATCCTGAGCAGCTTCCAAAACCAATTCCCAGCCCTGGGGCCCAGCCCAGGGAGCAGCTGGAGCTGCTGGAGAGAGCCCAGAGGAGGCTCCAGGATGAGCAGAGGGATGGAGCAGCTCTGCTGGCAGCAAAGGCTGGCCCAGCTGCCATTGTTCAGCCTGGCCAGGAGAAGCTTTGGGCTGAGCTCAGGGTGGCCTTGCAGGGCCTGAAGGAGCCCCAGGAAAGCTGGAGAGAGACAATTGCCAAGGGCTGCAGGGCCAGGAGCCAGGGAATGGCTGCCAGGGGCAGAGGGCAGGGCTGGATCTTGGGATCTTGGGCAGGAATTGTTCCCTGGCAGGGTGGGCAGGGGCTGGGATGGAATTGCCAGAGCAGCTGGGGCTGCCCCTGGATCCCTGGCAGTGCCCAAGGCCAGGCTGGACATTGGGAGCACCTGGGACAGTGGCACCCATGGCAGGGGTGTTTTAAGGTCCCATCCAATCCAAGTAATTCTATGATTCTGTGTCTCACTTCATCCCATGTGTCCCTTCAGAGCTTCTCCCACATCTATGCACATCCTGGTGCCTTTTAAACATTGCTAATTATTCCATAAATATTTAGTAGCCTCCTCCAAACTATTCAGCAAGAGATTGTGACAGATCCATGGCCCTTTGCTTTATCTTCCTATTTGACACAATCTGAAAATTATTTGATTATGGAAATAACTTCCTCCCACTATCACATACCTTGGAATGACCCAGGCCAATCAAAATAAAATTAAGCTCCAGAGGCTCAAGCCATCACTCACTATTAAGGGACTGGGAAATGAAAAATATTTTTAACATATTAAGAATTCCTGAAGCTTTAATATAATTTATAGCTGTCAGAAAAAGCTAAAGTTGTAGCAAAAGATATCATATCCTCCTAAGTGAGCATGTGGTGTTGCTGTAGAAGACTCTGTTCCTTTATACTTGAGATGTTTTTGATTACAAAACTATGGAGTAGCAAGGATCAGTAAAAATTGAGAAAACACTTAAACACTCATTTACTTTCAGCTGAGCACAGGGAAGAAAAAAACATTTTGGCTTGGAGGGGAAAAGAAAACTTGAGGAAGGAAATAAAACTAGAAAACAGAAAAACATCATGTCCCTGGAGATAAAAGTTCAGTTCCTGGCATGTCATTTATCTTCGTAACTCGATAAAGGAATATAATGGATATTCATTTCTAAATTTATTTTATACATATTTGTAGATAAGGATGTGATCTCTTGACTTTTTCATAACCTACTGGAGATAAGCATCCTTAAAACAGGCCCTCCAGCACTTTCAGAAGCCAGCCTTCCATCTATAATTAACAGTGTTTTGTTCTTCTCAGAGTTTTGACCTATCTTCTACGTGGATTTCAATAATATTGTTTATTAGGCTCTTTATTATGTCTAATATGTCAGACAGTCTGTCACAAACACAGCTTAAAATGCAATAATCAGGAAAAGAAAGTCACTGGTTTTATCAAGCAATAACTCCCCAGTCACAGCCTGATCTGTGCATACATTATTTCCTCACACAATCCAAAACAAGGAGATTGGCAAGGAGAAACAAGAACTTGCCAAATATTGCCGGAGACAGTTGAACAGAAATGATAATACAGTACATTAATTAATGTTTAAAGATTTAAATGAGTTAGAACTGGCAAGGCTGCCAACTAAGATGAATATGAGTAGAAGATGGATATGAGTATTACACACCTGAATGCTATTTTTTTTTCCCCCTGGTGGAGGAAATTTACAAAATTTTCATTATTTTAAAGACTTGCAGGATGATTTTCCCAACAGATTTAAAAGATACCAGAGAGAGGATTTGACTGTCAGATGGGTCACACCATCCTCCCTTATTTTGGAAGCCAGGCTGAGAGAAATAAATGCCATTTGCTTCTGATGGAATACATTTCTGGGATTCTGATATTTAATTTGAATATGGGACAGAAGCTTGAGAGGAGGCAGGGGGAAGAGGGAGGATTGGTACAAATGGTTGGTGACCTTTAGCACCCTGGCCCAGAAGATGTTTTCTGAAGCTGGAAATGCTCTCAGACAGAAATTTAGGTAGGATGAGTTCAGACTGGCTGCCGAATTTTGTATACTCAGGGTGTTGAGACAGGTTTACATCCCAAGGCTTTACCAGGTGAGCCCACAGTTGTTGGCAGATATTGCTTCCCACAAAGAGCCACCAAAACCGCAGGATCTGGGCTTGCAGGGCCCTCGAGGTCACAGCATGGGGGCAACAGCATGAGACCCACCAGGGGAAGATTTCTGCCACCAAATCTCTGGGAAAAGCTGCCAGGGAAGTGCAGCTGAAAGGGAGCAGAGCCTCAAGCAGAGGGCAGGCTGCAAGTTCACAAGTGGAAAGTCTACGGGTGTTAACTCACCCACGGAACTCTGCATGACATGGAACTGTTAACATTTCACTTGCCATTTGTGGAGGCTGCTCAGAGCATTTCAGGGCATGAAAGTCAGTAAACAAACCCAAAGTCTATTATTGTGTTCTGAGGCATTGTCTGCTCCCCCGCAGCATAAATCAGTGTCAGGAACAGGGAGTGCAGAGCAGCTGCAAGGGCTGAGCTTTCTCCTTCCCTGAGCACTGATTTTAAGGGCTAATGGAGTCCTGGGGTGCATCGGGATGAGCATTCCCAGCAGGTCAGGGGTGATGCTGCCCCTGTGCCCAGCCCTGGAGGCACCTCTGGGCTGCTGTGTCCAGCCCTGGCTCCTCAGCACAGCAGGGACAGGAGCTCCTGGAGCTGAGGAAGGGCCTGGAGCATCTCCGTGCCCAGGAAAGGCTGAGGGAGCTGGGGCTGCTCAGCCTGGAGAGGAGCCCCAGCTGAGAGGGGCCTCAGCCCTGGCTGTCCCTGGGTGTCCCAGGCTGTCCCTGTCCATCCCTGTCCATCCCTGTCTGTCCCTGTCCATCCCTGGCTGTCCCTGGGTGCAGGAGGGGCAGAGCAGGCCCAGGCTCTGCTCCAGGCCCAGCAATGGCACCAGAGCCACGGGCAGGGGCTGAGCCCAGCAATTCCCCCTGCACAGGAGGCACAACTTGTGCCCTGGGCAGTGCCCAGCCCTGAGCAGAGAGCAGAGAGGGGCTGGAGTCTCCTCCTGGGGATATTGCAGAGCCCTCTGGACACAGCCCTGTGCCCGCTGCTCTGGGATGGCCCTGCTGGAGCAGGGAGCTGGCACCAGTGACACACTGTGGTCCCAGCCTGACCCATTTCTGTAAAACCAGCTCAAACACCTTGGAGAGCACCAGTGCCCTTCAGCACTTCAGCTTTGGTCAGCTCCAGGTGAAGCCTGCAGACTCCCAGCCTCTCTCAGCGCCTCCACTTTAAGCTGAACTTTGTGATGGGGTCACAATTTTGGTTCAGCAATCAGCGTCTGTCAGGTGGCAACAAAGCCCTTTATACACCAGCCATGAAGAAATAAATAAGAGTAACTCACTAGAACTGGCACAGAATTGAGGGGAAAAGACTGCTGCCTGTTGTCACAAAAGAACCACCCCAGAATTTCCCTGTCCATGAAGGTGAAGGTGAAGCTGCTGAAGGCACTCCTTGACTGGAAATGAAAAGAAATGTGATACCAGCCATGTGTAGGATGGACATGTGCCAAATGAGCAAGTCTGGTGTCAAAGGCCTACATATCTCTCTTTCTCAGAGGTCTAGAAAAATCAGATGAGCCAAGTGGACTAAACTGCTGATGTGCCTCCCTCCTAAATCCACCTTCATTTATTCCCAATTAGACTCGTCCTTTCCTCTGCCAGGTCAACAGGACACCTGCAGCAATTCATTTATGACAAGGAAAATATTTGAAAATGTTAACAGCCTTGGATGATCGTTTTTTAATGAGAGAAGACCCTTATAAATGATAAGGGGGATCATTTTAAACTACCAGGAGGATGCAGGCTGGGAGGATTCTCCTGTCACCCTACACCGCAATTCATGAAATCTTCCAGGAGGATTTTTTACCCAGTCACCTGCCAGGTCACAGGGATAACCAGCCCTGCATCCCTCACACAGTCACTGTATCCATATCCCACAACCATTTCCTGTTCTGCTGCTTTATTAATCCTTAGGAGCACATCAAAAACTTGCCTTGGATCCCTTCCTGAAGGAGGATGCTGGGTTAGGGTTAGGGTTAGGGATCCCCACACATATGGGGCTGCAGGCCCCTCACACTCATGTTCCCACATGTCCCCTCAATCCAAAAACCCAGAAAAAAGGGGGCAGATTCTGCTGAGGTTCCTCTGCTCAGCTGCACTTGTTGCAGTTACAATTACAGACTTATTTAAAAAGCACCTACGGTGGAATTTAAATTCTATTTCTTCTGGCAGCAAAGTTAATGGGGGATTTTTTTTTTTCCACACAGAGCTGTAGGTTTCTTACCCTGAACAGCCAGCAAACATGAGACAGGTTGCCAGGTAAATTGTTTTCCCACTCATTCAGCTCTTCCTCTGTCTCACATTCTCACAGACTTCAGGCTTCAGGAGGGGAGAGGGTAGAATTCTTTAGCAGATTCCTTTTGGTAAAATTCTTTAGCAGATTCCTTTTGGGGCACTTTGAACCTCTCAAAACATTAATCCCATTTTATTGTCACCAGATCTACTGCACAAATTATATAAGGACATAATATAGATGGACATTATATAACTCCAGCCATGGGCAGTGTATTTTCTCTTACTGTGAGAAGCAAAGTGGATATTTTCAGATCATAATTTGACATTTTAGTCCAGATCTAAGACTGAACTATTCTACATTCAAAGACGCATATACACAAGGCTCATAATTAATTCCATTTGCTCCTCATCAGCAAAAATTCTGAAGGGAACAACACAAGACCTGAAGAGGTTTCAGTGATTTCTTAAGGACAGTTTAGTACAAAATGTTTTCTGATGAAATCTGTCATGTTCGGGACCAGCTGAAAGTGTTTTACTTGCACCAGTAGATCTTTTGAGGTTTCAAAAATCCTGTCTTTCTTTTGCCAAATAGAGTGCAGCAATTTAAAAAACAACTCCAAAAATGAAAAAAAAACTTGACTCCCATTGTGTCATTTCTAAGAATTTATATTTTTCTTAATATCATTGATTTTTTTTTTCTTTTTAATTAGTGTTTGAAACTTTTTTTAAAGGGAAAAATGCAAAATAGTCCCTAAAAATAAATTTTATTGATCAAAATAGTAAAATACATTTTTGTATTTGCCTGGAGGGGCTGTGGGAACACCTCCATCCCTGGAAGTGTTCAAGGACAGGCTGGAAGGGGTTCTGAGCAATCTGGTCTTGTGGAAGGTGTCTCTGCCTGTGGCAGGAAGTTGAAACTGGATTTTTAAGGTCCCTCCCAACCCAAATACTCCTGTGATTCTGTAATAAAAATTGTGCTGTCAATTTTGAAAGCTTTTTCCAAACCATTTACAGCCAGGCTACTCGTTGTCACCATATCTGCTTTCTACTGAGTTTGGAATATTTGGGGGAAAAACCCACCAGAATTCCAAAAGCAACAAAAATATAAAAGGAAATAAGAGCTTTTCAGTTAATTTCTGACAATCTCTATGTGAAATAGCCAAACCCCAACATCTGAATGTTTTCTGCATCACATCCCATTAATATCCTGCAGCTAAACCTGCTGATCTCTACAGTGCTACAAGGAGAATATTTCCATGAAACCCATTTGAACTATGAGACATAGAGACAAAAAATGCCCAAAAAAATAGGATACAAACAGCCAAGCCAGTAGAAGATAACTCTGAGTTGAAACTTTTTCAAAAAGGTGTCATAAAAGTATGTTTACCTCAGGAGTTTTTATAAATACCAGGAATAATTTGTCCCCCAGAGCCAGGTGGAACCCAGCACAAATCCAAGTGCAACACTCACTCAAAAATAAGGAAATGCACTTTGCTGTTGATTCAGCTGAAATTGAGACTGTCCAATTGGTGCCTTGTCCAGTGTGAAGAAGGAAATGGTTATTCCAGTCTGAGAGAGTGAAAATGTGAGGGAATTTCACACGTTCTCTGCCTCATTGCAGAGCAGATGTATTTAAAATGCACCCAGTGCTCCAGCACGCTGCCAAATCCCGAGCTGAACATTTGGAAATACCTGTCTAATGATTGAAGACAGAAATGAATTCACAAGTTCCATGCCCAGCAGTGCAACAGAAAATAAAAAATCACCTAGTGTGGACAGCTGACAAAAATATTCCCTTTTCCCCTTTGCAACAAACGGGGAGTGAAGAACCTTCCTTCCCCTGTTCATTTCCTGAATGTGAAATGACAATGGAGGATTTTTGCTGCCTTGCTCCAGGCAGATTTCAAAGAGAAAGTCTGTGTGTTCCCCTTGGGGAAAAATATGCAGAATTTCCAGGCCAGGAGAGTCTGGGAGCAGGGCACACACGCACAAGGTTGGAAAACAAGATCCGAGTGAAACGCAAAGTGTGGAGAAGACGGAGGGGACACTTTAAAGGATAAACCTGTGAAAATAGGGAAAATACTTCCAAAGACAAGCAGTTTTTTTGCTTTATGGCTGTGTGACAGCTGCTTTCCTTCCCCTTGTGACTGCAGCAGGCTGGAAGTGGTGCAGGAGGAATTCTGGACCCCAGGATCTGGCAAGAGTCCCCCGGTTTTTGCAACACAAAGGGAAAGGAGCAGGTCATTAAACATCGTTCAAAATTGCCAGGAATGCAAAAGAAATGGTTTTTGTTTTGTGTTTGGTGTCCTGGCAGGGGTGCAGCTCCAGATCAGACAGAATGCAGGAGATGAACAAAATCCTGGGACACTGGTGCCTGGTGTGAGAAAATATGTGGCACCACAACAACGGGAACAGGGAATGCAGTCAGACTTTTAATCATTTCTTGGGAAATCAAGGCCACCTCAGATGCATCTTTAGGTTATCCCATGTCTGTAGCATAGCTAAATAGCATCAATTTGCAATGACTGGACACAGTTTTGATGGGAACCTATGGATATTTTGAATGTAAAGCAAATAAATAAATAGATCCACTGTGGGGAGGCAGGGAGGGGAAGATTTTTTTAACATTTAATTGGGTTTTCCCATAGTTTCCTTAAGAAAAATTAAATTATATAATCTGTCTTCTTGTCTCATCCTTTTGTCCACTTGTTTTTCAACCTTTCACATGAGATCAGCATATTTGGAGGCACTGGGCAGGCAAAGAGGGCATCTGTGCTGGTGGGATAACCCTGTGTATGTGATAATCCCTGCTGCAGGAGCAAGGAATTTGAGGAGTCTGTAACACAGGGAGGTTGTTTTTATCAGGTTAGACTCCACTACCTTCAAAACCCTCCTGAACACCATCACACCAAGCGTGCAGAGAGTCTCTTGTCAGCTCTCCACCCACCTGTACCTGCACAGAGCTCTGCCAGTGTTTTGCCAGCATTAATCCAGCATAATTGTATCATAGCATCCTACAGCCAGCATCACAGGAAAAATCCCTGACATTACTACGGGCTCTTTGAGCTGAAGAATGACAAGAAATTTCACATTTGATTCTTTGTGCTGTCTTTCCCACACAAGAAGGAATATGTCAGTGAATAACCACAGAGCTGCAACAACCAAATGCTACAAATCATAACCATGTCCATAAGAGAGGAGAAGGGGAGTGAGAGAATTTTGGGGGTGCTCTGAAGTTGCTGAGTTGCTACTGCAGAATTCCTCACAGGTATTTTGTGCTCAGGGTTTAGCCCTAAGCTTTGCCACCCTCATGCTTCTTACAGACCACATTCACCAGCAGGACAAACCACATCAATCAGCTTTGGCAAGAAGAGATCATCTGTCCAACACCTAAATGACATAAAATCCCAAAATACGCTATCACACAATTTACCAGCACATAATTACCTCAGAGTAACTGGTGGCCTCTTGTCTCAGTGAAATTATTATTTGCATCTCTGAAATAATTTATTGAACAAGGTTTCCAGCAGAGATGTCCTGATGAGCAGGTGTGAGCTGAAGCTTTTGCTTCCCAGAGCCTGTGCCAGAGGGGAGAGGTGGCAGGGTTTGACTCATTTACCCAAGGCAGGGTACAAACTTGCAGCTCCCCAGGGAATTTTTTTTTCCCTGCCAGTCCACAATCTGTGTTAATTTCTTTAAGTGTGATATTAAAAACACAGCAAATATGTAATATCTGCTGGAGCAATGGTTGGAATAAACAGGAGACCTGCTGGAATTTACAAATCGTCTGTGACAAGTGAACACAGCACCCTGTTTCATGGAAACAGTGAATTGGACACTTGCCTGATTCAGCAAAGAAGCTGTCTTTATAATTTGCATTTCACTTAAATTTTATCTGTCCCCTAGTTTTATTTCCAAGAACTTGGCTTTCATTAGACTGGGGTTTTTTTTTTTCCACCCTCTCCAAATTTCATTTCCCTTTGAAATAATTTTTTTAACTAGATTTTTTTATTTACCGGTTGTCAAGCATAGAAAGTAACTTGATTCATCATCAAACATAATCATGATCCAGAACAAAGCTGAAGGATTCAATCAGTAGTGAAAGCTGACCAGCCAGTCTTCAATTCACATTAAAAAAAAAAAAAAAGAAACTTTCCAGTCTACTGAAAGTAGAGCTGGCATTTGGGCATGAAAGGCACGCAAGGAAGGGCCTATTTTTAAAAGGAATTATCATGAGTCCAAACCTTTAAAAAATAAAATACTGCTTGTGAAAGTCAAATCAACAGGGAAAAAATCCCAGACCTCAGTGTATTCCACCTGGGAATCCTGGAAAGGAAGAGGGGATGGTGGGCAGGGCTAAATGTTTTGAGCATGATTGCATCTATTGGCCAAACTCTCTCTATACAGGTGGCCTCTGTCTCCACATTTCTCCACGATCAGGGTCAAATGCCATTGTGTGCAGTCACTGGGCTGCTCATTGCAGGGGTATTTATCTAAAGTGAATGCCTGGTAAAGTTTTGCTGCTGCTTTTCATTGCTGGAATGTTGGCAGAGCTGGTCTGGAGGATGAGGAGGTGTTCTGTTTGCTCCCGTATTTATCCGGCTCGCTCACTGAGTAATGCAAAGATGCATTTATTGTAACACACGGAGACATCTGAAACCCCACAGAGCCCTGGTGAGCTCTGCTTCAATGGAACTGTAAAGAGGAAGAGATCATGGAATCATGGAATGGTTTGGATTGGAAGGAACCTTGAAGATCATCTCATCCCAGCCCTGCCATGGCAGGGCCACCTCCCACTGTCCCAGGAGCTCCCAATGTCCAGCCTGGCCTTGGGCACTGCCAGGGATCCAGGGGCAGCCCCAGCTGCTCTGGCAATTCCATCCCAGCCCCTGCCCACCCTGCCAGGGAACAATTCCTGCCCAAGATGCCAAGATCCAGCCCTGCCCTCTGCCCCTGGCAGCCATTCCCTGGCTCCTGGCCCTGCAGCCCTTGGCAATTGTCTCTCTCCAGCTTTCCTGGGGCTCCTTCAGGCCCTGCAAGGCCACCCTGAGCTCAGCCCAAAGCTTCTCCTGGCCAGGCTGAACAATGGCAGCTGTGCCAGCCTTTGCTGCCAGCAGAGCTGCTCCATCCCTCTGCTCATCCTGGAGCCTCCTCTGGGCTCTCTCCAGCAGCTCCAGCTGCTCCCTGGGCTGGTCCCAGGGCTGGGGCAGCTCTGCAGGTGGGGTCTCACCTCAGGGGGCTCAGGGACAGAATTCCCCCCCTCACTCTGGGGTTCAGGGCTGGGGCAGGTCCAGCTCTCACCCACAGCACCCCCAAATCCTTCTCCCAGAGCTGCTCCCTCTGCTCATCCCCAGCCTGGACTGATCCCAAGGATTGTCCCAGCCCAGGGGCAGCACAGCCCTTGGTGGTGTTAAACCTCCAAACATTCCCATGGGAATGTTCTGGAGCTTGTCCAGGTCCCTCTGGACGGCCCCATGGTTCAGATGAGACATTTCCCCTTCCACAGTTCCTCATCTCCTGTTGGGAATGGAGCAGCTTGAGCAGGAATCCTCTGGGAGACAACAGAACCAGTTTTGATTCCACTCCATTGTGTTTAAAAGTGGTTATTATAAAAATTCCAATGCCTGCTGCCGATTCCTCACTGTCCAGCAGGGAATACAGTCCTTGGCAACGTGGATGGCAGATGCAGTTGGGACTGATTAGAAGTGGTTGAAAGGTTTCCTATTTGTTCCTAGAAAATCACTGTGGATTAGAGCAGCAAATGAGAAAGAAAAAATAAAAAATAAAAACTAAACCCCTCCACAAAACCAGGCTTCAGAAAAGTCCTAAAAATGGCTGTGTTTTACATGAAGAGGGATTTTATTTAATCGAAAATGAAAACTCTTGGTGGTTTAATATCTTAAAATTAAATATTTGGCTTAATGAAATTGCAACTAAAGAAAAATGACAGCAATATTTTTACTACAGTGGCAAAAACAGAGAGAGCTGACACTCTTAAAAAGTATTTGCATAGTGCAATTTCTTCAATTCACTGAGTCTTAAGGAGAAAATAGGAAAAAAATCTAATGAAAACCAAATAATAAATCTAGGCCTAGATGGTGGACAAGGCTATTACACCATGCCTGGATGAATCCCTGCATGAAAAATGCATCTGTGACAGATGAAGTTAAAGCTACAGGAATGCTTGGGACAAATTGCAACACAGAAGAATTTGGAGTGATGTGGGCCAGAATTTTAATCAAATAAATAAAGTGTGCAAATGCCTTCAAATCCATTCTGCTTGAGCCTGATTTGAAACCAGTTTTGATTGCTTAAGAAGGTAACAGTGGATTTTGTGGCAGGGAACAGGATACCAGGATGAGGGTTTGAAACAGTATTAATCCTAAATTTGGGTTACATTCCCTTTTCAGATCTTTTGCTCACACAGTAACTCAGATTTGCCCTCTTAAAAAATGCACATTGTCTTTGCTGAAATCTATTTTTCTCTTTTAGGTGAGGACACTTGTGAGCTGTGCTGGGATGTTGACACCACAGGAGGGACACAACAAAAGACAAAACACAAATCCATCTTTTTCACAGGCCATTCAGAGATGTGAGAAGATGAATTTCCAGATTTTGTCCGAATGTAAAGTGAGCATTTCATGACCACCCTGGGGATGTGAAGGGCAGGGATCATCCAGAAGCATATTTTACATTTCTCATTGGATCAGAAAGCTTTGCAAATTATCATTTCCCTTTCCTGCAGCTTGCAGAAACAGTTGGTGACAAGAATTGATAATAAACTGGGCCAACATCCATTCATTTCCTCAAAATGATGTAATAGCATTTTATGCCACTTTAATAGAAAAATATTAAAGCAACAGCAAGTTTTATAGAACATTAATTTTTCTGGAGTAGGAAGCAACTGTGGCTTTGTGGCATAATGCTTAAATGGGTAATATGGGAAAAACTTCATCAGTTCCAGACTAAATGAGAGACCTGATGCTTTTCTGGTGCCTCTCATATTTCCTAAGTTTGCTGCCTGTCAGCCTTTCAGGTTTCCATATTTAACAGCAATTTTGTCTCATTGTGGTAAAAAATTTACTTCAGGTACTCATATCTATCTTTCACTCTTCTTTTTTCCCTCTGTGTCTTCCTCCACACTCAAAATAAGACATCATGTTCCAGCTTTGACATGGTTAAATTAGCCACAAAATTACAACTCACGCACTGCTGCCTGTAACTCTTGATATTTAACTCTTCCTAGACTCTCAAGCAGTGAAAAAATAATACATTTATATTTTAAAAGGGCCTGTGGAAAACACAGAGGTTGCAAAATTAGTCCTTATGTGCAAGGAAACAACAGAGCTGCTGTTTTCTGTGTAATTCCAATTAAGCCTTTCTGTGTGTATGGGTGATGATAATTACCTGATTCCTTTCTTCCCCAGGGGATCCCTATTTCATTCCACCTACAAAGAGAAAGGACAATGACCCCAAAGGTTGCTCTGTGATTTTTGACTGCTGTAATTCTGTCTCTGGCCCAGCCCACCCTGCAAAATCATGACTGAAGACTGAGTTGTTGCCTTTCTGATTGGTTCATGTGTGGGGCTCATGGCAATTGTGTGAAAGTCTCTCTCCAGCAGGAAAAAAACAGCCTTTGGATCACTCTGAGCATTGTCCATGCTTTACACATGAACATCTGGGACAAATAATTGCTTGGAGGGGTTTTCCTCTCTCCTCTGCCTAAACAGACAGCAGATATGACAAGTGTAATTTTTAGTAGCCTAATATTAGGCAAGATTTATTGATCTGGCCGCACCACGGTGCTAGTTCTGTGATGTACATGGGGATAAGTAACAGCTCTCCTGAGCAACCCTTTACAAAAAGAGAAAAAAACTCTCTTCAGGTTCTCCCCATTCTCATTCAATGATCAGAATTTTGTCTGCCAGAGAAGAAAATTTGGAATTTTAAGTGTCCCCTTACAAAGATGCCCTTTTGACCCACCCCATGCATAATCAGGATCAGGAGCTAACTCTCCCTCTGTGTCTGCTCACACTCTGCTCAGTCACTGCCAAACCCCCAGAAGTCCAAAATTAGTCAAATATGGATTAAGATGTGAAATTCCTGGTCCCAGCTGCAGCAGCAGTAATACCTGAGGATGTCAATCACTGGGACAGCCCTGCAGATCTGCCAAGGCATTTCCTTTCATCATGGTCCCCACTAAAGCATTTAAGCCACCTGCTTTAAATCCACTTACCTAATGTTGTACTTTAGAGGACCGTGACATTTCGCTGCTGTCACAAATTCATTTCAAACTCTTGCCCTGGAATAACTGGGTGGGAAGGATTTAGAGCTGCCATCAGCAGGAGCTGAGGTGGTGCTTGTGCCCTACAGAGTCAAAATACAGGAGAAGGATGAGGGGCAGCAGATAAATGTAGGATTCTGCCTCTAAGAATCTTCTACTCTTTTGACAGAATCATTTAGGTTGGAAAAGATCTCCAAGGTCATCAAGTCCAACCTCATACCTGTCTCTACATCAAATAACAAGGTCATGTCGTTTTCTCAGTGTTGCAAGAGGGCAGATTCCTTCACAACCTGTGGCAGCATTTACAATATTTTGCAGATCAACAAGTCTGGCATTTGAGCGGGCAGGGAAAAATGACATTGCCATGAATTACACAGGTAGAGCTTTACAGAGGCTGCCTTCAGTTGCTATCATTTACTTTTTGGCTGAAATCCACTGCTGTGCAGCTCGCTGTGAAAATCCTGAGTACTCCTGGAGCATGTAAGCCTGGAGGGTAACTGGGGAGGAGACATTGTACTTGTACTTTACACAACAGCAAATGTCATCCCATGGGCATTGGCTGCTGCAACTTGAATGTTCAAAGCAGATGGTAACAGAAGCCTTTTTCTAACAGTCTTCTCTGGATTTCAGTGAAAGGGCAAAAATATTATATCCCTTTGGCTCAGAACATTAACAACAGATACATTTCTTGTAGTAATTCACCGCTGTCCTTGTTATCATAATCCTGATTTGAAATGAGGATTGTAGTCAGGTGACACAGACCTTGGAAATTGCTTCTTTACATGAAAAAAAACTTTTTTTCCTGTTTCAGCTCTTATAGCTGGCATTTTCTGACCCAAAAGTCTGGAAAATACATGAGAAGTAAACTTTCATATTTGAATGAAAGTTATAGATTAATAAGAGGTGGATAGGTTCTATCTGGTTTCTATTTTAGAATGATGCCATCTCTAAGATCAATAAGATATATATCTATATATCTATACTACCCATGACAATATAAATGTGTTTTCAGAGCAGGAAAGGCCTCAGCAACAAAGAAAGCAAAATAAAACAACTCAGGCTGTAGCTGAGGCTGCATTTTACAACTCACTCAACATCAGAGAAAAACAAGGATTTGGTTGATTTGGGAAGAGGACGGGATAGAGTACACAAAGTCCAGAATACAGCAATGAACAAAGGACCTATATTGAGTGGAAAAGCTGACAAATCTGGCAAATCTGAGTAGATTTCCACGTGCTCTCCATTGTAATGAGATGCCTGCGTGCTGGAGAGCTGATGGATCACTGGCACTTGTAGGAGGTGCGTGACTGCAAAACCCGTGTAGCTGATCACTTAAAATACATCACTTAACAAGTCCTTGGTATTTTTCTGTGCCTGGCATAGATACATGGATAGATACAGCAAACCCTGGTCCAGCATCTCTGCCTCGTGGAGCAGTGGCTTTGCTCGTTTTCAGCCTGTTAGAGCAAGAAAACAAAAATTCACTTTTGTGAAACTCTGGTTTTCCTCTCTGTCCTTTCATGAGTTGCATCAGAGCACACTTTACTGCTTTATCAGAGCACACTTGTCTTTAAGAATATGAGGAATCAGTCACGTCAGCTCACCTATTCCAGTGAGCTTCCCTGTGTTTGTACAGCGTGGAACAGTGTGAGCAACTTCATGTTCCAGACAGAGAAGGGCTTGAAATTTTCTCCCTAATTTTCTCTACATCCACACAGAATAAAAGGAAGACAAATGCCTCTCAAGGCTCAGAATGAAAACATAAAATTTCTCCTCCTATGTTGGGCCAGGACTGTATTCAAAGTGCTTTTTGTACCTGAAGGAGATGTGATGCAGTTTCACTGACAAATTCTGAGATTCTCTTTCAAATAATCACAGAGGTGTTTCAGCAGCCAAATGTAAATTTATTTTTTTCCTTCTGACATTTAGATCCATGAGTGTTTGCTTAACAGGGATTTCTTATAAAATGGTGCAAATTTCCATGTTAAAACCATTGAGCAAAAGCATTTTGGCAGGAAGAAAGTTAAATACAGAGGTGTGGCAAGGGGCAGTGCAATGGTGAGTGCTGCTGGTCGGAGTGAATCTGTGCCAGAGCTGATGCACAGGTTCTGTTCAATCCCCTCCTTCCCTCAGTTATCTTCTCTGTAAAACAAGGACAAAACCAGGCTCAAGTGGACAGAAACAGAAAAGGCAATCTGTGTTCCACAGTCCAGGAAGCAAGGGAAACACTTCACACAAATCTGTGAGAGGAGGAAAAACTGCTCCTGCTCTTTGCAGAGGGAGGGAGGAGAGCTTTTCTTTCCCTCCCACTCTCTCCTCCTCACCCCTCTGAGGACTACAACATATTTACTCACAGGAAATGGTCTGCAAGGCTCAGGTAGAGAATATTTGCACAACATTTGGCTCCTGGAGAACACCACGCAGGAATTAGCATTCTGTGGCAAAGCTGACTGTAAATGTTACCCACAACAAGTGGAACAACCCAAAAACTTCAGGATGGGCTGTGACTCACATGCCTGTAATGATAGCCCTGGAAATTCTGCTGCTTTCAAACACCAGCATCAGATACCAGATCAAGATTAATAACTGCAGCCCAGTTTTAGTGAGCACAGAAACTCAGAGAGACTCGTGTGTGCAAGTAGAGGAATCAAGAGTCAGCACTGCCATAGATGTCCCCAAAATAATCCCAAATCATTAAGATTTTGTGATCACTTCCCACCAAGCATAAACAATTCACAGAGTTAAAACAAATGTTATACAAACAAACAAATGTTGAGGTTTTGGGTTTGTTTTTTTTTTTAAGATGTAATGATGGGTTGCTCACAAACACATTCAGGCTGTGCTAGAGGATACTGACTGAGAATATAAAATATGTTGCTTATTTACATAAAAAGACATCTTTAGCTTGAATTTTAAACCCATTCAAGTCAGTGATAGCTGCCAATTTTAGAAAGAGTCCAGTCAGGCCTTGCCAGAGAAGCAAATATTGCCTTGCCTGGGATACCAAGAAACAATAAATTTGATGTGCTGGTCTGTTGCCCTCCTTTTCATTTACATGTGCATTGCAGGCAGGAAAGGAAAGGTAACTTGAGTTTACTCAACCAGCATTCATTGAAAAAGCCACGTTTGCAGAAATCACATCCTGTTTTGCAGGGGAAATGCAGGGAGAACACAAAGCACAGTTGCCATTCTGGATCAGCTGTTGTGTGAAGGGCTCTGACCCTGTGGTAACCTGGTTTTCTGTGTCCTCTAGGAATAAACCACACCTGAGCTTAATAAACCACACCTGAGCTTAATAAACCACACTTGAGCTTAATGAAGTGTAAAATCTCTCATCAGCTCCTTCACCTTTGTTCAAGTGCAGTTATTTAATACAAACACAAAAGCTGTCCCTACATAAAATATAAAGGTGAGTTTGGAGGAGCTGGGACTGTAAGCAGGAATCACAGCCCAGCAGCTGTACAGGGTTTCGAAGCAGATAATTTGTATTTCACAACAGTGAAAGAAAGATGATCTTTGCGGCCTTTTATGGAAATACTTCAGTGTCCCCACATCTCCACCAGGAACTAAAAGGTAAAATTAGGAGAAATTTGTTTATTTTGCTCACTATCATTGCCTGCTGCTGCTTCAGGATAAATGGGAATGAAATTCCAAGGAGCCAACTTTTCCAACATGGAGCCATTTGAGTGACTTGTTACACTTCTCTTTGACAACACTAATATTTAAATTTATTTTTAGTTTGTGAGTCTGTCTTACAGCATCGACCCACTGTCCTGAAAAATATACACCAAGAAATCTTGTTGCTGCAGTTATTCAGCTTTGGGGTGACCTTGTTGTGGTTTTCTAATATCTGAAGGAGCTGACAAGAAACATGGAAAGAAACTATTTCCAATGGATGGAGTGGACAAGGGGGAATGGTTTAAACTGCCAGAGGGCAGAGCTAGATGGGATGTTGGGCAGGAATTGTTCCCTGGCAGGGTGGGCAGGGGCTGGGATGGAATTGCCAGAGCAGCTGGGGCTGCCCCTGGATCCCTGGCAGTGCCCAAGGCCAGGCTGGACATTGGGAGCTCCTGGGACAGTGGGAGGTGTCCCTGCCATGGCAGGGCTGCTATTGGATTTAAGTTCCCTTGCAACACAAACCATTCTGTGATTTTATGATTCAGAGAGAAGTTCAAGATTAAAGTCTCCAAAAATTAATTTATCTCAGGGATGGTAGATGGGGCTAAGAAACAAGCATGGACTGATCATGAACTGAGCAGGAATAGGTGAACCCGCTGAGAGTATTAGAATTAAAACTTTCTGGACACAAAATTAATAGAGTAATTATTTCTGAATAAAATTGCTAAATTTCTAAATTTCCCCTATGAAAGAATGGCTCAAAATGCAGTTCTGTAGATTTTGGGGATGCATGTAAAGTGTGCAGTGGTGAGCGTAAAGGCCACTTTGTTTGCTAAAATATCATTTGATTGGACACCTCAGTGCTGAGATAAGGCCCAGATTTAGGATTTAGCCTGCATTTCCAAACAAAAATGCAAAATAGTCCTTTTATAGCTTCATTTTGATAAGGCTTCGCTCTCCTAATCAGTCGCATTGTTGGAGTGGCACTTAAAAGGAACTGGAGCTGGCAATCTAACAATAGCAAGACCCAGATAGGTCATTGAATCACCAACTTTCTGTGAGTCACCCTCAGAACAGCATAAATTACCTAAGGTAATGTTTGTTAAACGATTTGCTTTTGACAGGGAGACATATGCTGCACTGCTGGTTCATTAGGAGGTGTTTTAATTGTTAGACTTTAGTCTGGCGTCTGCACATTGCCTTTTCCAGCTCATGCTCTGTTCAATCAGCTGAACAGAGTAGCAGGACTTCCAGTGATCAGCTCTCAGCCCAGGGGCTGGTTATTTTTGAAATAAATCCTGTCTCCAGTCTTCTAATCCTATGCACAGACATAGGTTTCTTTGTTTTCCTCTCTGCTGGGGAATAAAAAATTGCTATATTTAGTTTGGATGATGGTTTTGCATAGAACCGAGACAAAAGGTGCTACAGTTTTCAAACTAATTTTTTCTTTAATGGGTTGGTGGAAAACCTACATTGATTTTGAGCTCTTTTAACGGCAGACTGGTTTTTAAATGAAAATGTTAAGGGCTGGACTCTGGAGGCACAGGTGGCAACTGAGTCCCAAGGAAAATGAGGATTCTGGTGTTTCATTCCCCTATGTGACATTAAAGATCTCCCTCTACACCTTCTTGTTAAGCACCAAAAAATCCCTTTTTTGTTTCCTGAATTTTATTTTCCTACTTGAGTCTTCTCTCACAAAATTAATTTGAAACATTGCTCCAAGTATTGGAGATTTTTAATGGACACATTAAAAGGGGAAAAAATTGACAAAGGTTTGATACACAACTGGTGGCTATCAACTTGTGATCAAACTTCTGAGGGATGTCTAGCACCTGGGTAACAGTCATCCCTGGAATATTTTGGTTATTTTCCTGGTTCCAAGCCTTTTTGACTTCTCCTGGGCCACCCCTGTGAGTGGGAATTGCCTCCCTCAGGAGATCCTGAGAGTCCAAGCTCCTCTCCAAGACCAGGGACGTTCCAAGCACCTCACATTTCCCACACTGAGCTCCACAAGCGCCAGAAAACAAACTTTAATCTGTATCTACCCTACATTCCCTGCCACACCTGTCAGCTCACCTGGCTGGCTTCACATCCCAGAGCACAACTGTTTGTCCTCCTCCACCTGGGATATTTGTAACACCTTGGGTGATTCTGCAAAGAGACTTTCTACTGAGCTTGAGCAGGAATAAAAATTTTCTTCCGCTCTGCTTTGCAGGGACATGGTGTTTTCGTTCCAAATGCACTTTTTACCGCTTGGAAATCACTCTTTTCCTCAATAAATCAGTGCAGTTCTGGCTGACTTGTTCGTGGGAGGAGACAGAGGAGAGGGAAGTTGGCCACCTTGATTTAATTTCCTCTCTGAAGTGGAGCATATTTTGATTAAGGGAGCCACGAGGAGACATTCTCTATAGGGACTCAATATTTGAAATTTAATTTCCTTCTCACCGAGCTGGATGTTGTTGTTGTTGGAATCAACAGACAGAACAGCTGACCAAGTGATGAAAGGACCTACCAGAAGGTGCTGTGAATGCAGTTTTCATTTGAAAATTCCTGCTAATGTGCCATGGCCTTTGTCAAAAAGAGTTGCAGAGTTTATTACGCGGTAATTTTTAATTAAAACATGAAGTCTATTTTTAAATACCTAAGACGAGCTACCTGTGCAGAGTAAATTGTACAGCAGTGCAGGAACGTGAAAATTCCACATCTGGGGGTTTAAATTTCATTTACTGTTATAAAGCAGACTTCTGGAGCCACAGTTGCTCCTAATTGAAAATAGAGAAGTATTTTGATGGTGCAATGGACACACACAAGCCTCTTTTATTTTAATTTAATCCACAAAGCTCCACTTTCCTTCTTTCCTTCCCTCTATGGCAGCTGATATTTAATGAAGTTAATTAGTAATTAGTGAGTTATGTTTGACAATGACATGTATTGGGAGCTTTCATGTCCAGATTCTGGAAGCAATTTGCACAGTTTGTGGAATAGAAGTTTGTTCTTTTAAGCCTTAATCAAATGAACAATGTAAGATGTGTAAAATTTTTAATTAATTTAAATCACTTTTACTCTTCAGTGTCAGGCCAGGGTGTGATTATAAATCTTGTTGAATTCCATCTGTCTTAAGGGGATTTAAGGAAAACAAGAATACCTTTCAATCACTTAACAGAAAGTTTGATATCAGCATTATAATAAAGTTTCCTCAATTTTGCCCAAAACGTCAAGATTTTAAAAAGCAGAGAAAAAAGCAATACAAACTGTAAAATATGCAAGCAGAAAAGGAGGTATATTGAGTCAAGAATATAAAACTTGGTTATTTAAATAACTGAATGACAGGGATTTGTGTGGAGACTCATCTTTTTAACATCTAAAAAAAATCAGCTAATTAATATAAAAGGAAGGATGACAACGAGCTTTACCATATTTCCCAACAATGATTCTGTGATTTTATGATATTTTCCCTTTGGCTATTTTATACATGAAGGAATTAATTTTTTTTTTCCATTTCCCTTTTCTTCTAGCAGAGAAACTAAATGTAAAGGCAATTCTTGAACAGATTTTCCCATAAGGCTCATAAAATAAAAACAATACTCAGGATACATCTTAAAGTACCTCCACAACTTCTATGCTTATGTTTTGGGTTGGATTTTTTTTCTGGTTATGTGCATGGTAAAGGCACATATTGGACAATTGACTGTTCAATATTCTCTTTCATATTGCAAGGAAATGCAGCAAACAGACATAATCCTAGCAGTAATTCACATTAATGGTTGGCAGATGAATTGTGAATTACCACGGGCTGCAAATTGATGAATAATCAAAGGCGAGCAATAAGCAAGCATAAAGCTTCTCATAATATACTTTGTTCATTATCCTGAAGATCCCTCACTTGTGTTAATAATTCAGGGGATTTTTCTAATAAATGAAATGTAGTAAATTTGGTAGCAAATCCCACAGTCCAAATAATAATGTCTAACTCAGTATATTTTTTAAAACTGCGACATTCTTGCTGAGCATCATAAAATGCTCAAATAACAAGGCAGTTTCACTTGCATTTTAAAAACTTTTCTCCTTTTTTTCCCTAAAAAAAAACTAGAATTGCTCCAAATCATCTCCAGAATAACACTGTCCTCTCAGACCTGAACAGATGAGCCCAGAGGGCAAACCTGGTAATTGTAAAGAAGTTTTTACAATTTAAAAAAATAATAATACAATACAATAAAATAAAATATAAAGCCTAAGAAGGTCAGGTCAGTCTATCATGCTACTGACTTTTGAAGGGTTAGAATTTGGGGTTTTTTTAATCACATTCTGAAAAATGATTGGTTTCTCTCTCAGGTTTTCACATTTCCCCACTGCACAGAAATTAAAGTTCTTTCTCTTACTTTCTTAAGTCTTCATTTTTTAATTTTTGCATGAAAAATCCTCAGGAGCCTCATGCTCTGCCTCTCACTACTTTGACCTGCCTTTATTAAAACCAGATTTAAAGATTTTAAAGATTTCAACTGGCTCTTTGGAAGATGCTGGGTGTGAGTGCACCTTCATAAATTAGGGCTTCCACCTCTGATCACCATGATTAAAGGAAAAAAAAAAGGTTGTTCCAGGCTTTGTAATTTTGGTCTTAAGGCAAAAAAAACCCAACAAAACAGTTGTATCTCAGCATTTTCCACAGTGACCAAATGTTGAAAATGTCTATGTGCCAACCTTCATTTAAAAAATTATACAACAAAAGCAGAAAACTCTCTGATGGGTCTAAATTCTTATCTTGTTGAGCAGATGTTTTATTAAGAGAGCTAAGATATTTTATTAAGACAACAAATTAGTTCTACAGGACCACAAATTCACTCAGCTTGTTTAGGTTATTTAATTTCTAGTCCTTTTTATTGCTGTGTTATTCCCTGTCCTTAACATCTAAAAGAGGGTATAAGCATGGCTGGAGGTTCTGGAAGGACCTTTTGGGATTTTAATTTGCTTTTTAAGAACTTTCAGGAAACCTGAGTTGCCTTTTTGCATTGAGAGGAATTAGCAGTGGGTGTGATAGGGAAGAATTCAAAAGTTGTGTGGTTGTGGCACTGGGGGATGTGGTTCAGGGGGAACACAATGGTCCTGGGCTAACAGGACTTAATGTTTTTAGAGGGCTTTTCCAACCTGAATAAATCCATGAGAATGTAGATCATGCAGATAGGGGAGATGAAAAAGTGTGACATTTGTTATCTCTGTCCTTAAAAACAAACAGAATAAAATGCTGGGCAGTGCATCCTGAGCTTCTGCTTGGGGAGTATTGGGTTGAGAGGCCCAGCAAAAGACATAAACCTGCAGCATAAACTCTGAGCCACCAGTTCTGATCACCAAGCCAAGGAAACTTTGCTTGGAGTGGAAGTTCTTTGCAGGAAGATCTCAACTACTGCCTGCACATCTTGACTTTGCCAGTCTCTCCATGTCAGCAAAGATCCCATATAATTACGAGCTCAAGCAATTTCTTCCCTGCCTAAAAATAATCTGCTATTCCTACCTTCTGGGAAAAAAAATATTTCTGCTGGAAGCTTGCACTGTAAAACTGTGATTTTAATTAGCTCTCCGAAGTTTTGAACTGAATAAATTATTGTTATCCACAGGAAACGTTTAACGTATATTTCTGTTTACTAGGATAATTAATTTAATCCCCTTCACTCACTCTCTCCCCCTCTTTTGCTTTCCCCAAACTTGAAGGCTGTACAAACTGCTGTGAGAATACTTCTGCCTGAGAGAATAGCCAAGAAATTCTCCAGAACAATCCCTGTGCCTGAGACAACTCATTGAAAGCTTTCACTAAAGCGGGAGAAATGGCAAACAACGATTTTCAATATGCATGAGGCACTAAACAGCAGGCAGTGAACGGTGTAGGTGGCTTTAGACAGGAGAGGGCTACAGCATCACTCATCTCCTCCTCAGGTGGATCTTTCAAATAGATTTAAATCATCAGAATCCTTTCCAGGAAAACTGCAGCTGTGTGCACTGACTGCACGCAGTCCCAGGTGAATTGTACAGCTGCAGATGCCTGGTTGGGATCTGTCTGAAGTTAAGTGAGGGAAATCCCACCCTGAGGGCTTACATGAGTGTTAGGTAAAATAATTGCACCAACCTCCCTCAGAAGAATTTACAAAACCAAAGAAAGGATTGTCACTCCGAGCTCTAAGGGATGCAACTGCTTGGAAAGGCTTCAGGATTCATCCACTTAAATTATCAGGATCCAAACTCTGCTATGAAATCACAGCTCCTCTCAGACCTGTTAATGGCTGGAGGTTCCCTGTTCCTTCACTGGTGTCCCTTCCATGAGGAGCAAAGCCTTGCACCCATTTCTCTGCAAAAGACATTTGTTTTCCCAATGGTTTATTCTCCTTTTTTCCCTTCTGACAAGGTATTCTGACAATCTATTTTCCCACTCTCCAGCCTCTTCCATTGAGCTGCTCCTTACCAAGTTTTCTGTCTCTGCTGATCCTCCAGCTTTTTCTCTCATATTTCCATAATCAAATGGAGCTACAGGTTACAAGAAGGCCTCTGAGTGCTTTGGAGCTTTCTGGATTTCAAACTTCTCTGGCACCAGACCACACCTTCCTGCTTTGAAACTCAAATGAGCTTGGTGCCAGGTCAGCTGCTCTCTGTGATGGTTCATGCTGAGCAACTCCTGTCCGAGTGCAACTGTACTGAAAACTTCTAAAATGCCAGGCTGTAGCCACAGAACTGAGAAATCTCCTTCACAAGACACCTGGTACCAAACACCTTTGTGGGATCACAGAATGATTTATGCTGGAAAGGAGCTCCAAGGTCGCTGAGTCCAACCTGTGACCCATCCCCACCTTGTCCCCAGCCCAGAGCCCTGAGTGCCACCTCCAGGTGACACCTCCAGGGATGGGCACTGCAAAGCTCCCTGGGCAGCCCCTGCCAAGGCCTGAGCTCCCTTTCCATGGGCAAATTCCTGCTGCTGCCCACCCTGAGCCTCCCCTGGCCCAGCCTGAGGCCTGAGCTCTCCTCCTGTCCCTGTTCCCTGGCAGCAGAGCCCGACCCCCCCGGCTGTCCCCTCCTGCCAGGGTCTTGTGCAGAGCCACAAGGGCCCCCTGAGCCTCCTTTGCTCCGGGCTCAGCCCCTTTCCCAGCTCCCTCAGCCCCTCCTGGGGCTCCAGCCCCTTCCCAGCTCCGTTCCCTGCCCTGGACACGTTCCAGCCCCTCCAGGGCTCTCCTGCACCAGCCACAACTGGAGCCAGCCCTGGAGGGGCCTCTCAGAGCCAGCACAGAGGGACAATCCCTGCCCTGCTCCTGCTGGACACACAATTCCTCACCCAGGGACCAGTGGCCTTCTTGGCTCCCTGAGCAAACATTGGCTTTCCTCTTGTTGGTCCCAGTTTGGACAAGGTACCCACCTTTTAAAAAATGGCCTTTTTTTTTACTCCTTTCACATTCCCTAGGTCTTAGCGCAGTTATTTTTAACAGCTTCCCCAAGCAAATCCCAAAATACATATTTCGAAATCTCTCGATTTTTCCATAAATGACAATGCACGCTGTGATTGAATATGAAATGGGCTCTGAAACTAATGCTGTGATGAATTCTTTTTTTTTTTTGCCTCAGGCTTTGGTACCTGCAGGTACCAAACATTTAAATACCAAGCTGCTGAAATCCCTGGTTAGAGCCTTTCCTTGTCAGCTCCACTGTAAATATTAGGCTTTTGCTGATGCTAAATAGTCTAAACCCTGAGTCAGCTATCAAAACTCTGCAGCTCATAAGGGATCAGGCTGTACTTAGGATCTCAAGATTTGTATCTGAGTTGACTTACAGCTCACATTAAGTAAATATATTCTCAGCTCTGCCCATCACGCTCTGTTAAGAAGCACGGAAGCAGCGATGAACCTGAGCAGTAACTTTAGCTTTGTTCATCATCTGGCTTATTTACTGTTGCTAGGTAAAGCCATTTCCTGGAAGACTGAGTGAAAAATTCCCCCATCCAAGTCCTGAGGAACGAATCCTGCACGCAGGGAAATGCAGAGGGACGGGATGAGTCAGGGGAGCAGTGTGAAAATCTTCTGCAGCTGTGCCAGCAATCCATGATGCTGTTCCCAGGACACCGGAGATTTTTTGTTAATGCTGTTCTCTTCTTTGAAAAATTGGCAGGTTTTGGTTCACTGATCTTAAAAATAAAGGTGGCTGAGGGCACCCCTCTGTCACAGATTAACAGCCTCAGGTGGTGAATAACTTATTCCTGCAAACATAAATGGTCCCTCCAGGTAACAGCTGCCAGGGAAGCACAGAAAAGATGGATTTTTGCTTTGATTTGTACAGGGGACAAAAAAAAAAAATGGGAAAAGCTTATAGGTCTGCTCCTCTTGGACCCAAACAGGTTCTGAATTACAACATCCCCAGCTGAAGCTGAAAAAGAATTTCATACCAACAAGACAAGAATTTCATACCAACAAGACAAGAATTTCCATGCCAACCTTTCAACTTCTACATTTGCAAGCACGAGCAAAAAAAAAAAAAAAAAGCCAAGAAGAAAAGCAATCCTGTTTGTAGCCAATTAAAAAAATTCTACCATGCATCTTTCATTTACATTTGGTGATATGAAGTTTAAAAAAATACATCAACTTCAATTATCCTGCAGGCAATATGGACACATAGGAATCCTACTCCCACACAACTCATTTGGAGGCCAGCAATATTTATGACTAAAAAAAAAACCTTAGCAGAATTTAAACAAACACAGGCTTTTCTGGGTGAAACTTCACATCTATTTTTGTTTTCTGATAAATTAACCTCAGCAGCAACAAGAGATTCAGTGAGCTGAGGGCTCAGCTGTTGGAAATGAAGCCCACAGACTAAAGCAATTTCAATGACCTAAACTTGTAGCTCTGAGAGGTAATTCCTTCAAATCAAGAACCACTTTATATTTGATAGATATTGCCAGGTAAAATCTACCAAAATGAGACATCTGTATTTTGAAAAATCAAATTTCTTCTTACTAAAGAGAGCACTGCTCTTTTCAGGTTGGGATTTTATAGCATTTACTCGAAGTATTGTTTCTTTTGCCACTTTAGGATCTTCTGTGAGTCTATTAAAGCAGAAAAATCATCACCACTGCAGTATGAAAAAATCCTACTCAGGCTTTCACCCTTCCTAGGGAAGAAAAAAATTGATCATGGACCCAAAACTTCCTTTACTTAGTAGAAAATTCTATTTTTATTTCCAAGAAAGCTTCCTATATTGTGTGGATACCCTATCACATGAAGAAAAATCACCACAGTTCTTGTTTTTTCTCAACATATCCACATCTCATAAAATAATATTAAAATCAGGGACTTCCAAGTGAACTTTAATTTGATTTTAAAGGATTAATTAGTTAACAAACCAACAAAAATCCCATCTCAATATTATTTCCCATTATTTATCCCTTAGTTAAAAGGTTTTGTTCTCAGTAGCAGTGAGGAACAAGGAAAACAAAGCAGATTTTTTATCAGAATCTCAGTCATAACCTGATACATAAAAACTTAATGTGATGTGCAAAATCACAGCCTCTTTTAGCAAGAAAATCTGTTCCCTCACAAATTAAAATTCCAGGATGGATATTGACCATCCATATTCCCATTAAATACTTGGAGCTGTGTTATTTATCACTGCATAAAATGCATTGAAGATCTGATTCAGAAAACATGTATGTGTTCTTCACATAAGCCTGATAAAATATTTGCACTTATAAATATTTTGTGTATTTAAATATATATAAAGAAAATAGAGATTTGAATAAATATGGGGACTGGGTGTAGGAGTTCCTTATCATGTTTAGGTAGAGGTAAATATCTACAAATATTTGTGCATGCATGGAAAAAAAAATCCTATTAATAGGATTTCCAGTTCCTCAGTCTAATATTTTCTTCATCTTCATCTTAAAAAGCTGTGCTCAAATTAAAGAAATACATGGAAATAGAACCATAGAAAGGTTTGGGTTGGAAAAGACCCTAAAAACCATCCAGTTCCAGCCAGGGACATTTTCCACTAGACCAAGTGGCTGCAAGGAAGTTATAGAAAATCCTTTGGAAGTACAGAATCCAGTCTGATACAACATAGGAAAAATCTGTTTGTAATAACAGAAAAATCTCTCAGGGTTTATTTTAAAGCATAAAGAGCAAGATGAAAGTGTACCCATCATAAACTGCAGGAATATCTGTGTACAGTAATTGTTTGATTACTGAGGGACATGAGGCAGAACACGATGCTGCAAATTCCAGCACCCAGAACAATCCCTGTGAAGCCCAAAATGTTTTGTTCAATACCTTCCACCAGCTCCTTTTCATGATGAACCTCAAGCTTTACCACTCCTGTAGAAAATAATTCCACCTATATTTTGATGTAGTGTCACGTGTCAGGGATGATGCCCAGCAGATACATCATTAAAATTAATGGATTAAAATTAAAATTAAAAAGAGTGTAGGAGGAAGGTCAAGAAGCTGCATTTCAGGATTGAGGCTGAAAAGTCCCTTTTAGTCCATCTTTTATACCTTCAATGAACACTGCCTCACATTTCTAAGAGATGCACACACTGTGAAATCTGCAGAGATATTTTTATGGGCCTAATGAAAAGTATTATTAGTTTACATCCTAATCTTTACTAAGTATTTTAGGAACACAATCTAATGAATAGCAGAGACGGCTGTGTTTTCACACCATAATTGCATTATGTGTAATTCAACCCCGTTGTCTCCTCACCAGATGGTGCCCTGGTAGAATTTAGTGGGTATATAAATGATGGATTTGGACTGAAATAAAATCAACCTTCGCTTGTGAAGTGCGTTTTACATTCCAGCACTGATTTCAGGACAAAACCCTGGAGTGTAAAAGCTGGAAAATCAGCAGAGGGAAATAACAAAGGAGTGTTACAAATGAATCATTGCAATTCAGGCTCTTCATACAAGACACTTTTCTGCCTGCTCAGCTCTCACTGATGTGGAGATATAAAATTACTATTTATGAAATTTGTGGAGGGCACAATGAGTGCCAAATAACATCAAGGACCCAGCAGTTAGACAAAGTCACCTGATTTGCTTGTTGAGCTGAGCAAATTGAGGAATTCTGCAGGTAAAGAGTGGAAAAAAAGCAAAGTTGTAGGAGCAAAACTTTTACTGTTCTTCCAGGAAAACTTGGAGCTTAAGAACAAACACTAACAGAGCTTGTGCAACAGTCTCAAAGTCACAGCAGACACAGAGCTCAACAAAAATTATGTTAAAATTATAAATCTTTGTATTTCCATGGGGAGAAGCAGCAAAAAGATGATTTTGTAAGGGTAGAGGCAAGAGTGATATGGGTTTGTTATGATCAGAAAATGAAAAGTGGGAGAGTGCTACAGGAAAAATAAATTTACCCAATGGCTGGAAAAACAACTGCACTGTGTAAGATGTGGATATTTGACTGGACCATCAGTGTTTGATGCATCAAGGGACCCAGCTAACGTTTCTGAATATCTTGGGGGGTGAGAAAATAATTGATAATAAAGGAAACTTCAGTCTGGTGCAAATGGGTCTTAATGAATGGTGTATAAATAAATTCGCAGCAGATTTAAGACACTTATTTTTAACAGAAGTGTGATCAGTCCTGTGTGAAAAACAGCATGATGCCTTCCATTCACAAGAAGATGAGGGGAATTATTTGGAATAGATGCTTAAATCAAAGATCCTTTATTGAAGGAAGTAATATTAGATTTTTTGGGTGACCTTTTTAAACCTTAAAATCTCAACATGGACCAAAAGTAACCAACATAATTCACTTGTAGAGGTAGAAATCAAAGCAAAGGTGTTGCTTTTTTAATATAAATGGACTATGTCACGTTTGGATCCGTTAGATCCACAGAGACAGGAAATGTATGAGTTTTCCCAATTTTATGATGTTTAAAATCCAATTTTTCCATAAAAGTAAATATCAGGTAGTGTTTACAGCTTTTTCTCCCTTACTTATTATTCACACAGCCACCTCCAGTGAAATCTCTGTCATTTGAGCTGCCAAAGGTGTTCACCACTGAAGCTCTTGATGGGAATTGGGATTTTTAGTAGGATGCAGCCCCAAATTCCCCTCAACTCCTGCAACACGACAAAGGTTGGAGGATTTGGCTGTTAATCCTGGGGAATGACAGCCAGAAAAAAAAAAAAGGCTGACTCATCTCCCCAGTCCACCCATGAAAGCCCCATCAGGCTGTTGTCCCTGGGAACAACACTGTGGGGGCTGTGCATGTGCAAATGAGCACGAAAGCACAGCTGGCATTTCTAATTCCGTCCAACCCAAGAGATACGTGATCTCAGAAGGATCTGAGTTAATTACACCGACTACATCAAACCCAAATACTGAATTCCCAAGTGAAAGATAAATAAATCAATCAATAACTCTGTGCTGTGTGCCATGTAGAAGTATTGAAACATTTACTTTCCATCTGGGTGCTCTCTAATTTTTTCTCGTCGCGTATTCTAATTATGAATAATGCTCAGAACTCAACACGTGTTTACACCTCTTCACTGTTCCAAACCCTGCTGAGAGAGTACAACTTGTTTGCTCTCAACTTGTGATTTCAGAAGAAATAAACCCAATAACGATTCTGTAGCACAAAGGATGTGGCCAAAATGTAATTTCTGTGAGCAGAAGGAATAAAATGGCTTTTTGAAGAAAAGGTCTTCCTTTCCTGGTTTGCCACCACTGCAGAAAAACATCACTTTCCTGCCATATTGCATTTCAAGACAAACTCCATTCAGACAGCATGGAATTCTTATCATTCCAGCTTTAAATCCAGGCTGGAGGTGCTTTTGTTATAGTGAATGTGATTCCCAACAGTTTTGACAAAAGTTACAGTGAGAAAAGCTCTTTTCTAACAATCCTTACCACAGCATTTAATTGTTCCACACAATTTTTCCAGCACAAGGAGGGACTTGGAGAGCCTCATGTGGGTGAGAAGAGGATGTGGAGATGGAAGGAAAGGCTAAAAAGTTGTGGCACAGCATTTACCAATTCCATTGCTAGAATTGTGTTTATATTACATGAAACCCTGAGAGCAATTGACTCATGAGGAGCTCTCATGTTATATGCAAAAAGTAATTAACAGAAAAAACAAGCTGAACATAAATTCCTCCAGAATTCAAGTTGTGGAAATATCAAGCCCAATGCTGAGCAGAATTAACAGAGTTTATTTTTCTTACATTCATGCTTCAATTGATTTTAATAATTTTTAATTTAAAAACCACTGATTTTTAATTTTTTTGTTACTCATATGCCAAGCAGGCTGTTCTATGAAGATATATAGAATAGTATGGGACAAAAATTCTGCAAATACCTGATATCAGCTGTGATATCTGTGATACTGTGAAGAAAATACTGGATATTAAATATATATATATGTATAAAATTGGGTTTTTCCGAGTCATAGTCAGAAGTGCAATCCCAGAGTGAACAAAATCCTGACCTCCAAGTGACTCATTCCAGCTGCTGCTGGATCACTTTAACCCCCAGTCAGGGCTCATTTGACCCTGAGAAACCCACACAGCCTCTTTCAAAAGCAGGAGGAGTCCCTGAGCTCAAGTTTTTGGCTGTAGGACTTTATTTGTAAGCAACCCTGGGAAGTGAAATGGTTCCATGGGTTACATTGCTCACATTTTTCTCTCCATGTGCGTTCCACCAGGCAGGGAGAAGAAGTCTCTTGTTTAGCACCTCTAAATAAAGATGCTGAATAAGTGACAGCTTATTTATGAAATATTGTATCGTTTGGTACAACTACAGCTGGCACCAAAATCCCCTAAACATATGTGGTTGTTTGCAAACGTGTCCAGTGAAGGTGAAAACAATAATATGTTTTGCCTTTAACCTTTTGCACCAGAAAATGTTGGATAAAAAGCAGAAAGTTTTGTGAGTTATGGGATTTTTTTTTTTTTTTTCAAATACTCTGCTTAAAATAGGCAGAGAAAATTTTATTATAAGCACACACGTAAGCAGTTTTCACTTGACTGCCTGTTTTGTAAGTGAGAGATGTTCATACCAGTGCTTGAGATCAGAGAATCATGGAATTATAGAGTGGCTTGGGGAAGGGGAAAGAGAAGGAGAAGGGTTTTTGGAGGGGTCCTTGAAGATCATCCAGCTCCAGAGTGGGACAGGGGCAGTGACACCTCCCACTGTCCCAGGTGCTCCCAATGTCCAGCCTGGCCTTGGGCACTGCCAGGGATCCAGGGGCAGCCCCAGCTGCTCTGGCAATTCCATCCCAGCCCCTGCCCACCCTGCCAGGGAACAATTTCTGCCCAACATCCCATCCCTGCCCTCTCTCTGTCAATCTGAAGCCATTCTCCCTTGTCCTGTCACTGCACTCCCAGGCCTCCACCTCCGTGGTCACTTCAAAGTGGCTTCAGGGCTGAGCTGAAAGGCAAATTGCTAAACCAAAAACAAAGCATTTTCCCTTAGAAATATATCCAGGGACAAATCAAGGGCAAACCTTGCTGGGGGACAAACTCCAGCTCTCCCCAGAGCTGGGCAGGGCACCCAAAGGTGCTCCTGCCTGAGGAGCAGAGGAGCTCAGCGAGCTTTTCCCAAACTGCAGCACTTCCCACCTGCTGTCCTAGAGTTGTCACACAAGAGCCTGACACCCAGAAAATTGGGATTGTTGGCCCTCCCACGTGGCTGCTCCACTCACCTGCTGGCAGAGCAGATGGGATTTATCTCCAGCTCCAGCCTGTGTAGGCCTGACAAAGCCAGGCCTGAGGGGGTCCAGCACCATCTGAGGCTGAAGCTGAGCCTCAGCCTGCAGCACCATTCAGGAGACTCTTCTGGCTGAGCAAGTCCTTTGCAAAAGGTGCAATTTTCCCATGGTCAGGCATCAAATGAGTGACAGAGCTGGAAACAGAGCCCAGGAGTCCCCAGAATCCCAGAAGGGGCGAGACTGGGAGGCACCACAGTGGTCCAAACCCAAGCAGGGCCATCCTAGAGCACACTGCTGGGAAATCCCAGATCAAAGAATCCTAATTTATAACTGACAGGGTCAGAAAGCCACCACAGAAAGGTGAAGGTGCCTCTGCCAGCCTTCAGGGAAAGAGTCCTGCTGACAAAGAGCAGGATTTCACTATTCAGTGTAAGAGTTTGATTTCTAAATGAACAGACTCCAAGAAACGGTGACTTAAGACTCCCTCAATATTTCCACGTCCCCTGTCTCCACATTCCCAGCAGCTCAGCACATCTAAAAATCACATCAGCATCTCTGCTGATTTTAGTGACTGGTTGCCAGAAAATGGTACAACCAGGAGAAAACAGGGCTGTGCTGAGTAAGCTGTCATCATTTACTCACAGAGTAGACAGTCACAAGCACAGAAGGTGCACAAGTTCAGGCTGTCTCCCTCTATCTTCCAAGCCAGTGCTCAGTTTTTAACATTATTTGGACACCTCAAGTCTCAGCAGTAAGTCTGAAGTGGAAAACAGTCAGCATTTTCAGGGTGCAAAAGCCCAAAGCCATGTAGGAAACAAAATGTCTTCTACTGAAATAAAAGTGATGCTGCAGACTCCAGGAGCAGGAAATCAGAGTTGGGAGAACTTAGAGCTGGGTTTGAACCTACAAAGTTTCAAAGAGAATCAAAGATATAACTACTTATATAAACAGGAGGTGGGGATTTTATATATCTGTATATCAGCATGCAAGTACACGTTGCAATTATATTAACATTTAATAACTTGTGCTATTCAGTTTATGTACACAGACCATATTTTAAGAGAGTAACATATTTTCATGGCATCCCTATATTAAGCAGTTCCTCCTTTCTGTACCAGGAATAAAGCACAGATGAACTTCTGAACCCATTTTGCTGCTGTTAGGTTAGGGGGGAAAAAAAATACTTATGTATTTTATGAATGTCCTTGTGGACAGTCAAGATCCAGTGTCCTAAGAAGTTTCCCCCATCAACCATCAAGAGCATTTCAGAGATGATAAAATACTTCATAAATCTTCCCAAGGAGCTGATAAAAAATGAGCAAGGTCATAAATCCTTAACATTTACCTTATCTTAACCTCACTGAAGAAACACTTTATCAAATGGAGTTAAATATACTCAACCAGTAAAAGGAATCAATACAAACCATAAAAGAGATGGCCACAGAGGGGTGAGTGGAAATTCTGACAGTTCACAAAAAAAAGGAGGCAGAGAAAAGCAGGAACTGGAAAGTTCTGCTGAGCTCCCCAGCGAGAAGATCTCTGTTAACAGATTTTTATCCCCAGCTAATTAGGACAGTTAATATGTCTCTAGCAATGAATGTGGATCGAAAAGCCCCATAAATTGACAATCTACCTTTTTTTTCCTTCCCTACTGAGTGCAAACGAAATGGTCTGGTGTGATACAAATGACAGGCAGAGCAAGTCACTGCAGCTGTATCCAAACATTCCCTCATTAGCAGCAGCCATTAACCCTCAGCCAGCGGTCACTGAGGGCAGGCCTGGGCATTTATAACCTCCCCAATTTACACCCACCTCCCCCCAGAGTCACAGGGACCTCTCATCAAAGGTGTTTCCTGCTCAACCACAGAGCCTTTCACAAAGTTAGGACCAATTAAAACTCAACTGGAGCTGCACAGTTGGCCTGTCCACACACCGAGCTGGGCTTTTGAGTCAGCTGGAGATGATAAACTAAAGCTGCCTAATGTGTCCAAATCCATAGTGGTTTTCAGCAGGAAATTTGGGGTTTTCACTATTTCCTGTCCTCCTGTCCCTGGCAGCAGAGTACAGTCCCCCACCCCGGCTGTCCCCTCCTGCCAGGGACTTGTGCAGAGCCACCAGGGCCCCCTGAGCCTCCTTTGCTCCAGGCTCAGCCCCTTTCCCAGCTCCCTCAGCCCCTCCTGGGGCTCCAGCCCCTTCCCAGCTCCGTTCCCTGCCCTGGACACGCTCCAGCCCCTCCAGGGCTCTCCTGCACCAGCCACAACTGGAGCCAGCCCTCGAGGGGCCTCTCAGAGCCAGCACAGAGGGACAATCCCTGCCCTGCTCCTGCTGGACACACAATTCCTCACCCAGCCCAGGGGCCAGTGGCCTCTTGCCCTCCTGGGCACCCCTGGGCTCGTATCCAGCCCCTGGCACCGGCACCCCCAGGGCTTTTCCAGCTTTTCCAGCCCCTCTTCCCAGGGGGTTGTTGTGACCCAAGGGCAGGACTCAACACTTGACCTCGTCGACCCTCACACCGTTGGCCTCATCCCATGGATCCAGCCTGTTCTTATCCCTCAGAGACTCAGGACATGCTGTTGAGACAGAAAAGTGAAAAATTCCCTCTCAAACCCATCAGTAATCTCAAAGGACCTGATTCAAACCTATTAAGTAATTGAGACTCTTTCTATTAACTTTCTATTTCTATTCAATTGGCTTTCCATTTGATCCCACGCACCAAGAAGAAAATTGTCTTTCTTTTAAAAAAAACAGTTTGAATTAAAAATCATTTCCAGTGAAAGGACCTTCATACTCACATATTTCAGAAGTTTTACTGATGCAATTCAAGGAGAAAACCTTGAATTAAGAAAAAAAAAAAAAAAAAAGAAAACCTTGAAGTAAGAAAACCTTACTTCAGTGTAGTGCATTTCCCCCCTTGCTAAATTCTTTAAACATTTTGAGGGACAGAGAGGAGTGCAGAAGTGGTAGTTCCTGCTTGGCTTGAAAACAAACTGTTTTTCAGCACTTGAGCTGCAGTAGCAGGGAAGAAATTTAGACCCTGGCAAATCAGGAAGAATCCACCAAATTATTGGCAGCTTAAACTGCAGAGTGCTGGAGAAACCCAGACTGCTTCAGGCCACTGGCCAGCATTTGGAAGGGCTACCAGAGGATTGTTAACTTAGAACTATCCTGGTTTCTGGTTTTTTTAATAAGCTCTTACAGGCTTCCCTCTGAAGGATGAGGATGCTGGGAAAAACAAAGCCAGGAAGACACAAGGCTCAATACCAGAGGGAGAGAAGAGGCAGCAGAGGGACAGGAGGGGAAAATAAGGAGCTAAAGCAGTCAGAAATTGAATTTTTTAGGCTGGAAAAGAGCTCCAAGACCATTGAGTCCCATCTGTGCCCGATGCCCACCTTGTCCCCAGCCCAGAGCCCTGAGTGCCACCTCCAGCCCTTCCTTGGGCACCTCCAGGGATGGGCACTGCAAAGCTCCCTGGGCAGCTTTTCCAATGCTTAACAACTCTTTCCATGAAGAAATTCCTCCTGAAGTCCAACCTGAACCTCCCCTGGCACAACTTGAGGCTTTTCCCTCTCTTCCTATCCCTTGTTGCCTGGAAGAAGAACCCAATCCCCCACCTCATTACAACCTCCTGTCAGGCAGAGGGAAAAACCCTCGAGCTTTCTTTTCTCCAGGCTGAGCCTCCTGAGCTCCCTCAGCCTCTCCTCACATGAATTCTTCTCTAGACCCTTCCTCAGCTCCATTGCCCATCTCTGGACACACTCAAGTCCCTTTTCCTGTGCTTTTTCCCAGGTAGGAGAACGGAATTCTGCACCAGGAACTGGCAGGCCCAGCTGCAGCTCACTCACCAAGGCCACCAAACAGATGGTAGCAACTTTTGATAGCAACCAAAGTGGACTGGCTTTGACCCAGTGAATTAGCAGCAAAAATATTTCCAGCTTGTTTTCTAATTCCTTCCAACCAGCTGTTTCTCCCATTGAAACATTATCTATTATATATTACCTTACATTAAGTCCTGGAGAGTCACTTGATTAAAAAAAAAAAACAACACCAACCTTCTCGTTGCTGTGCAGTACAGAATAGAACTGGCAAACTTGGCTGCCTCCTGTTTTCATCTTACACTGAGAGGGCAATCTCACACTGCCTACCACTGATGCTGCACAATTTCCACACCCACTTTTTCCTTGTTTACTTCTTTTAACTCAGCTCATGCCAGATTTAACGTGAGAGGACTCGGTGAAAATGCCCTCTCCGTGGCGAGGAGTTTGTGTCACCCTCTGCCTGCGTTTTTGTTTGGTGATGGCATCGATCTGTCCACAAAAACAGGTCAGCTGTGTGGCTGGCCTGGATGAGGCAGCAGGGATCCATCCATGCCTTGTCCCTGCTGCTGCTCAGCCAAGCTGTGCCTGTGCCCCTGCCCCTTGCTCCACGTGGGGCTGTCCTTCTGATCCTGCTGACCCTGGCAGGATGCTTTGACCCGTGCTCTGCTCTGGAATGCGCTCAAACAACTCAAAAATGTCCTGTTTTCCTACCCATCAGGGTGGCTTGAGAGGTGGCCATGTGTTGTTTTGGTTTCGAGTTGTGATAAAATTCAATCTGGGAATTAACCCCGAAGGAACATCCTGATAATGAGGCAGAGATTTGGCAAAGATTTGGCTAAACTAACCTGGAGGCCTGCAAAAGGCACTCAACCACTATGGAATCCCAGTCCACTTTCCTTCTGGAAGGTTCTTCTAACATATTCCTCCTTGGAATGTGGAGATTTCTCCCTTGGGACTTTGGGGATGCTCACCAGGGACAGTCCTGGAGGTTAAGAGAAAGAACTGCTGTGATTGTTGTTATGGGTGAGTTACATCAGTCTCTACTTAATAATAGTTTCTGCTTTTCTAGCTTTAATAGAACTGTTTTAATGTAGTTTTAGCTTTTATTATACTGTGTAGTAAATAGTTCTGATGGAGTCCTTTTCATCTAATATTTTTTCATAATAAAGAAATCATTTCTATGATATATTATATAAATAATGATATATTTATATTTTATATAATGTATCTGCTATGCCATCATTAAATTCTGCAGGGTGAACTTGTAAAATTTAAATTGCTGATAAACTCTGGGGCTAGGACTGGGTCCAGCCCCTCCAGGCTCCTCTCTGAGAAGTTTAGAAAGCCAGCTGGGGCCTTTCAGCACTCGTGACTCTGTGGCTGGGATTCTTTAATAAACTTTTCCTGAAGCTCCCACTCCACCCACGTCACTACACCAACCATTTCCACCAGGACACGTGCACAAATCTCTCAGGTTTGGAGAGCTTTTGGATCCGTGGTTATTCAGGTTCCTATTTAGGAGCCTGTGGTGCAATAAGAAAGTGTGCTCAGGGAAAGATGTTGCTTTGCCCTATTATTGCTGTGACAGAAATTTAATTATAATCCCTTATCACCACTTAGGAGTGGGAAGTGCTGGAGGGTAGAAACCTCCTGGGTGAAGCCTTAACCCTCTGGAATCAAATGCAAAATTACTATTGACATTTGTAAAAGCAGGATCTCACTCTGTAGATTCTTGTGCATTTGAGTGGTTTGCATTTTCACAGGGAGTCAGGATCATTTATTACCTGACTGCCCACAGCATCATCAAAACTCATGGAAATGTTCCTGCATCCTTCCTTCCTCTGAAAATGCCTGTGCAAGCCAAATAAGAATTTCCCAAACCCAATAATGTGGTTTTGGTTAGACAGAATTTATTTGTGAAATGGAGAGCTTGAGTGATTACATGCTTTTTTTTGTTATTTTCTGAGGTTCATTTGTGGAAATGAAAGTAGGAGTGTGTTACACTGTGTTTTATTAAATCCCATTAGTTCCTGAATTATAAGTGGCCCTCTCTAGTAAATCTCACAGCATTGGCTACTGAGTTTTGGCTGTAGACACTGTACGAAAGCAAACTAGCTGTGAATGCTTTATTTTTATGCAGCATTTATTATTTTGGATTTATAATTTCTGCCTTCCCCAGAAGCAGGATGTACACAGCTTTCTGTTGTTTCTCAAGCAAAAATAAAAATGTAAATTTTGTGCTGTGATCATTTTTAACTCATCCATTTGCTTGTTCTGACATCTCCATGGAACTGGATCTGTGAATTTGATGAAATTCAGCTGTCTGGCTTTTTTTTGCCTGAGCAGTTTCTGGCAAAGGCAGATCTTCCAGTGACGCTAATGACTACAGATCCTTTGGCATACATGGAATAAAACAAGTAACTCCACTGGAATTCTCTTCCAGGTAACCAAAATTCTGGTCTTCTTCACATCTGTGAAGTTTCACATTAAGTTGTGGCTGGGTACAAAACAATTAAAGATAATTGGGTTGTTTTTTTTTTTTTTAAATCTAAGCTCTGAATTTAAATCTTGCCATTTCTCTGTCACTTATATCTGAATAAATGAATGTATCTTGTTCTCACAAGAATCCTCTTCCAGTTTGGTTTTAGCTTTCTCCTGAGTGCCATCCCTTCACTGATTTTATCACTTTTCCCATGGGTGAGGGTCGGGCTCTGCTGCCAGGGAACAGGGACAGGAGGAGAGGGAACGGCCTCAGGCTGGGGCAGGAGCCAAAAAAATTTAGGGAAGCTGTTTCTTACCTGCCCAAATTCAACAGAATAAAACTTCCTTTCATTTTTTCTTTTTCTTTCTTTCTTTTTTTATTTTTTTTTTTTTTTTTTTAATTTTTACCCCAAAGGACACCAAAACATTTCAGCCTTTTTACTAAATTGACAGCAGCTTCTTTAGTTTATTTTCTTCACTCATACTTGCTTTTATTCATAGAGATCTTTAACTCCTTAAATACAATATCAGATTGCCTGTGTTCCTTGGAGAAGTCACCTGCAGTGACCCAAATGGCAGCTGTCAGGCTGAGATTTAATAAGTTTATAAATACCTGAAGCCCCTTGAACACCACAAGAAGCACAGAGCAGGCAGAGGCAACATCAGATCTCTCCATTTAGGGCAAGGGGCTCCTTCCTTGCTATGCTGAATTAGCCTGAAGTGCACCATGTCTCAAAATATTATTATTTTGTAGGAGCATAAGGCTTTTAAAACAGTTATTATAACTCTTTGGATCCTTACCAAAGACACCAACCCCCAGATAAAATTGAAATAAACAGTGGTAGGGAGAAAAGTAGCTACTGCAAAGCCTAATTAAGTATTTTGATTAGTTCATACTTGCTGCATTTTGGCTGCTGTTTATAATTAATTTTATTATCTAGGATCTGTCAGTGCTGGGTTTTTTTAACTACTTCTTTGTTTACTTAATTGAGCCATTTATAATCATCACTTTGGAGGAGTGAGTTCTCCTGTTTGCTTTTATAACTGATGGTGTTCACTAAGCCTTTTTGCCCTTTCAGCTCCCATACCCTTCACAGCACTGCCAGCAGTAACCCCAAAGCAAGAATCCAGATTTCCAGGCACAATAAAGGGTGCTGAGCATCATTTCTCACCCACAGTCAAACACAAACCTTCCTTTCAATCAGTTTTTCCTGCAAGGTATAGCTGGTTTCACTCTAACACCGATTTGATTTGGACTATAGTGAATTATTGAAGATGTGGAGAAATCCATGGAATGTCTTGTGGACACAGCCAGTCAGTTCTGACATGGAAAAGCTGCAGAATTGAAGCCAGGAAAACAAAATCACACTGATTTTACAGCAGGAAGGAGTCACCATCTTCTGGGAGGAAAGGCTGGCCCAGCTGCCCTTGTTCAGCCTGGCCAGGAGAAGCTTTGGGCTGAGCTCAGGGTGGCCTTGCAGGGCCTGAAGGAGCCCCAGGAAAGCTGGAGAGAGACAATTGCCAAGGGCTGCAGGGCCAGGAGCCAGGGAATGGCTGCCAGGGGCAGAGGGCAGGGCTGGATCTTGGGCTCTTGGGCAGGAATTGTTCCCTGGCAGGGTGGGCAGGGGCTGGGATGGAATTGCCAGAGCAGCTGGGGCTGCCCCTGGATCCCTGGCAGTGCCCAAGGCCAGGCTGGACATTGGGAGCTCCTGGGACAGTGGGAGGTGTCCCTGTCTCATCCTGGAACTTGATGATCTTTAACCCAATCTATGATTTTATGATTTTCAATACCTCACTTTCAGGTTTCAATACCTTGCTTTGGATTTGGAGCAGTGAGACTCCTCACTTTTTTTTAGCTTTTGCCTCTGCAGTCAGCTTTCTCCTTTCTCCAGTTTAAACAACAACTCAGCTAAAAGAGAAAGGGGGGCATGTGGCCAAAAGCAATTCTATATTTCAGAGTGGCTCTGAAATGTGTCCATTACCCAAATTGAGGTAACAGGAAGATTGGGAATATCCCAACACATGACCTTGAAAACTGGAGTCAAGCAATAGGTATGGCATGGAACTTAACAGGACAAAGTGCAGAGTCAGGAATTAAACAGAAACTCCTTTCCTCAGTTATGACCACGATTGGACTGACAAGGGAAGAGAAGGAATTGACTTTTATCTCCCTCAGTCGGAGGAAAACAGAGCCATGAGTGCAATGCAACTGTAAAGAAGTAAATGTGATCCTACATCTCATCAGCTGGGAATGTTCCTGTAGGGAAAGGGGAATATTGTTTCTGTTGGACATGACACTGATGAGCCCTTTGCAGGGATACTGTCACAATCCTGGTCCCTTCTGCACCAGGAAGATGAATTTGAACTGATATTGAGCAGAGGGAGACCAGCAGGATAATATGGAGAGCTCGTGGCACGAGGGAAAAATAACAAGGATTGGTCCAGTTGAACTCCAGGAAAATAAAGGTGAAGAGGGGATGAAGTTGTCTACTATAAATATAAAAGAAAAGGAGATAATTGTGGTTTTAAATCAGTGGGGAAATCACCACAGGAAAAAGATAAATTCAAATAAACAAGCAAAGTGCTATTTCAGAGGGAATTTCTAAACATCAGAGAAATGTGTAATTATTCAGGAGTTGTAGCAAGAATTTAAACAAACAAACAAACAAACAAATCTACAACACCCAAACAACAAGGGAAAAAAAACCCCTAAATAACCAGAGTGGGTTTATGGTAAACAGAAATCAGAGATATTTCTGGAAGGAAAGAACTCTATAGCCCAATGCAGACATGATCCCATCATCCTGCACATTTCTGGGCCTGTATTCCTAATCCAGAACAGCAAACAGAGCTGAGAGGTTTTATGAATGAATTTTCAGGAAATGGGAGGCTGAAATAGAAATAGGAGGGAGAAGAAACAGTGAGGAAAGAGCAGATGCAGCAACAGAGAAGCAGTGACAGACTAGACTGGGTTTTTGGGGGGTCCAACTGGACCTCCAGAGGTCTCTCCCAGCCCCAAGTACTGTGATTCTGTGATTCTGTGATTCTGTGATTCTGTGATTCTGTGATTCTGTGATTCTGTGACTTTTATAATACATAAAAGTAAGATCACAAATTCAATGTTTAACCTGGCCCACATAACAAAAATTTACCTGTTAAAAATTGAATTTCATAATTGATTAAGAAATAGCAGCCAAGGAAGAGAGCTGAAGAGAGACACTCGGGATTTAAAGAGTTGATTACTCACAAGAGGAGTAGAGGGGGATTAAAATAAACAGGCCTTAATTGATTAAATTGAATGTGAGGAAACAGAAAAGCTTCACATGGTTGGTACCTGCCCAGCAGGTGGCAAAGGAAGAGGAACACTGAGAAAACACAAAGCTCCATTATCAGGGAAGATTTTCTGTACAGCAAATGGGATACTGGGAGAAAGATGGGGAGATTTTACTCCTGCATGCAGCAAAATTCCAGGCTTGCCATTGAGTCTCTGCTTGCAAAACAGCTTTACATAAGCAGCTTTTATAATGCTCCATGAAGATCAATAGCTTTAGGTTGACTTATTTGTTTTGTTTTGTTCCCCTGTTACCAAAGTACTCGACTGCAGGCTGGAAAGTTGCTTTGTTGTGTCATATTCTATCCGAAAATATCAGGAAAGATAGACTTTACCTTGCAAAATACTGGAGAGAGAGAAAGGGCAGAGGGGAGAAGGTTATTGCCAACCTCTCCATAATAAATTTTGGCAGCTGTGACACCTAAGTCTGTATTTATAGCCATTCCCTAGCCTGAGATCCAAAAGTGGGAAGGTTAGCAAGTGAAAGAGGAGCTTTTGCAGAGGAAAGCAAACCTTAAATATCAGACAGCTTTTCAAAACATCTGGGCCAGGTTTACCAGATTGCACCATGGAAATGTTAGACACCAAAAAATCAGGCCTTGATGTGCAAATAAGGGGGAAAAAAAATGGGGGTGGTAGGCTGGGAAAGAGAATTCCCTCTGGTATTCTTCCTGCCAGAAAACAAAACCAGACAGCTTCCACCCACTGGTCTCTCCTTATCTTCCCTTCAGTTCCTAATGGCTTGCTCTGCAAAATTTCCCCAGCTCCAGCACACCACAAAACCTCCTGAGGATTTAAAATTCCCCTCAGATTAGCAAATGTTGACCCTTTGACAGTATTACCAGCTTGTGTGAACCAAAACTGTTTCAGCTGATCTTTAAGCAGACATTTCCAACCACATCTTCCCTTGCTGCTGTGCAGAAAGAAAAAAAAAAAAATAAGCTTTCAGTGTTGCCATATGGGCTGAGGCAATATCTAGACTTACACTTTTTAGGCCAGGCAGGGAAAGTGTAATAACAAGAGGAGGAGCAAAGGAGGCTCTAGGCAAGGCTTCTCCCAAGCTGCCAGATGATTTGTTCCCTTTGCATATCAAAACACCCCCAGGGCTGATCACAGAACCACAGAATCCTTTAGCTTGGAAAAGACCTCAGAGATCGGGTCCAGCTTTTAATTTTCACCAGGTTTTGGTTTATGGTGGTACATAAAGAGCCACAGGTCAGGATCATCCAGCCCCAGGACTGTCAAAGTGCAAATTTTAATCATAAAAACAGATTATTTTTGATGTTCTCGTGAGTTATTTTGATATCTCCAGGTAAATGCTGTAATTTTGAGAATGTTGGAAAACTCTTGGCTTGCAGACAAACAGGGATCCTTTGAGACAGGATAAAAACTCAGACTCTTTAAAATAATTAAAACTTAGAGTTTATGTATCAAACACTATTCTGTGGCCAAAATTCTTCTGCAGACACATTTTGGATTTAATGACTTTTCAACTACTCTTTCCTAGCTGTAGTAGTAACTCCTAATTTTTAACTACTTTTAAACTACTTATCCCTTTCAGGTAAAGGAAGAATGTACACCAAGGAAAAGTCAGCATTTCAGAACTTGAAGTGCAGAACCAACACCTCTGTCTCAATTTCATCAGAGTCCAAATGTTGGTTTATGTGTTGGATTCATTTTCCCAGGGAGATTTGGAGCCCCATCCCTGGAGGTGTCCCAGGAAGGGCTGGATGTGGCACTCAGGGCTCTGGGCTGGGGACAAGGTGGGGATCAGGAACAGCTTGGATTTGATGACTTTGGAGCTCTTTTCCAGCCTGGATGATCCTGAATTAAATCACACTCACATGAATCTGCACAAACTGCAGAGTAAGGTCATGGGAATACTACCTGCATTCCCATTTTGTCCTGGGAGCTGTGGGTTCACTGAAATCCCAGTGGCAAATATCCCCAGAAATCCCTCCTCGAGATGTGGTGGTGAGAGATTTCTCTGAGTATAAATGCTCTGTTATTTTCACAGAATGGAAACTGGAGGGGGATAAGGATGTGCCAGAGCCCGGTTTAGGCAGTTTGTCTCCATAAAATCTCTCTGCACAACCCCCAGAGAATTAACAGGAGGGGCAGGAGAGCAAAACCCTGCAGAGGGCACATCAGAACTGAAGTTTATTTTAGGTGCACTGACCTCAATGGCCCGAGTAGAGGAGACTCCTAATGGAAAACCCAAAGTTGAGCATCTAAAGTGGGATGTGCCAGACCCTTCCCATCAAACATTCCTCTGCTTTTCCCGTTGTTTAACCGTCCAAAACCAATTCCAAAATCCTCAAGCTGATACAAACTTTGCTTCCTGACATAAACTCTTTCCTCAGGCACTGCACAAGTCTGGGGAACTCAAGTTGCTTCTGGGACTGTGTGCCCAAAGGGAGCTGGGAGGGAACAGAGTCAAAGTCCATTAACTGGAATCACCCTGAACGAGCAGATTTAGGCACTGCCTGTTCCAGTCCTGCCTTGGCCTTTGGAATGGGAAGGGAAAGGAAACCTCAGCAGCTCACCAGTCAGGAATTTGCCTGGGACCTTCAGAAAGCAGCAGAGATCTTTTCAGTGTGTCTTAGCATTAATTCACTCTGAGAGGCTCTGCAGGGAGATTGGTGGAGCTGACACTGAGTGAGCTGCAACTGAGATTAAATAGATGGGAGGGGAGCAGCAGGCTAAGTATAAAATAATTATTTGTGCACCTGTTCCAGAGCCATTTCAGGTTTTGTGCCCCAAGAGAAAAAGTGCCATTTGGAGAGCACAAGGGTTTGTGCAATTAAATGATGCTGTTTTGGTTCCAAGCTCAACCTAACCACTCTTATGCTGCTTCTCCTGAAATATTTAACAATTAATAGAGTTAAAAGGGCCTATAACCCATCCTATTGTGTCAGGATCGTGAAGGCAGAAGGGATAAGATCCCACATATCCTCATTTCACATAAAGCCTTTCTCCATTTTGATTGTGCCCGTTTTTCCTGCTCTGTTGGCAAATGAAAGCAGGAAAAATGAGTAACAAGTAGAACAGGCTCCAGAAAAGCAACTTTGGCTTTGGAGAACAGCTCCTGCTCCAGGAGATTTGGTCCTAGCACAAGGGAAGAGATTTAAAGAACAGTAGTTTGCAGGAAGAAATTAAGAGTTGTGCAAATCACCCAGGAAGAAGAGGCCTCATGCTGCTCTTTTCAGCCAGGTTCTCTTTTATGGGAAAAGCTTAAGGAACAAGAATGCAGCCATTTTTTAACCTAACACGATACAATAATACAACCACCACACAATTGCATGGCCTCAAATGAGATTTCAGAGAGAGAGAAAAAAAAAAAGTTATTCCCAGAAAGTACATTAGAAAACGTAGGAAGGTGTGAAGAAAGGGTGAGGTGAGAAAGCAGATGCAAATAAGGAGATTTTACAAGCTAAAGCAGTGCTGGTTTAAAACATTACTTTTTTTCTCAGAAGGAGAAAAAAATTAAATCACTGATGATGCATGGTCAGAGAGCACAGATGGGGTGTGGAGCTGGGCTTGCTGTTAATCTAAGAGAAAAAAATACAGAAAAACTGATAGGACTTTTGAAAGTGCAAATTGTTATCATTTAGATTACCTGAAAATCCACAGTCCCACTGCTTCCCACTGACTAGGGGCAAAATTATGGACGATGGTTATTTATTTAGTTTGGAATATGAATATTTATCACAGTGCAGACACAAAAGGTGAAGTATTTCATCTTTTCAGCAGGTGGAGTGGTCTGGAAAGGATGATTATGATGATGTCTGGAAGGGACTTCTGGGCTCTACTTTCCAGCCAGGTTTTCTCAGCAAAGAAGGCTGAAGTATCTGTTGATGTCTGAAGGTGTGCACCTGCCTGTTTGCCTGGCAGCTGTTCCAGCCGGGAATGTGGCATCTGTCGGCCGATTTCAGCCGAGCCCGAGAGTGGGAAAGCAATGCCAGAAACTCCATCAGTGTGGAGGGGGGGGTAAAGGTGCTGGGAAGTGCCCCACAGGGGACGGAGGTTTATTTGTGGTGTGAGATCAGCCCTTGTTATGCGCCAGAGAACTGCGGGACACAAACCCTGGCGTTCCCTGGATACACCTGTGGTTCTGTTCTTTGCTGTGAGGGCAGTGAGGTGCCCAGAGAAGCCGTGGCAGCGCCGGGATCCCTGCAAGAGCCCGAGGCCGGGCCGGATGGAGCTCTGAGCGAGCGGGGCTAGTGGAAGCTGTCCCTGCCCACGGCCGGGGGGCCGGCGCTAGCTGATATTTAAGGTCCCTTCCAACCCAAAGCCTTCCACGATTCCGTGATTCCTGCGCGGGGAGGGCTCCGCCGGGGTAGGCGGGACGCTCCGGAGGCAGCCGCATCCCGGCGGGAGGGACAGCGCCGGGTCCCCCCCGCGCTCCGCGCCCCCCTCCATCCCCGCGGGAGCGCAGCGCTCCCTTCCAGCGGGGGCGGCGCAGGCGGAGCGGGGCCGCCCCCGCGGAAGGAGCGCGCCGCCCCCGCCGCCCGCAGAGGGCGCTGCCGCCGCCCGCTCCGCGCTCCGCGCTCCGCTCCGCGCCCGCCGGGCCAGCGCAGCCCCCGGCGCAGCCCCCGCGCCTCCCCCGCCCGCCCCGCCCGGAGCCGCGCACAGCCCGCACACAGCCGCGGCCGCCCGCTCGCCCCCCGCTCCGGCGGAGCCCCGCGGCCGGCGGGTGCCGCTGCCCCCCGGGGGTGCGCGGCCGGCGGGAGGTGGGCGAGCGGGCGTGGGGAATGGAGACGCCCGACAGCATCCTCGGGGCCGTGTGACTGCGAGCGGCGCTCAGACGCGCGCACGGAGCCGGAGCCGGAGCCCCGCAGCCGGAGCAGCGCCGGGCAGAGCCGCCGTGCCCCGTCCCGTCCCGCGGGGAGCCGGCATGGAGTGACAGCAGCCGCCAGGTAAGCGGGGCTGCCGTGCCCGAGGGGACGCTGCGCAGGTGATGGATGGATCGGGGCTCGCTGCCGCCGCGTTTCTCCCTCTCCCCCCCTTCTCCGCCCCAAAAAACGCCCTTCCTCGAGCCCCCGGGCAGCCACGGCGGCGGTGCCGAGGGATTCGGGGCGCGTTACTTATGTAACCCGGGGGCGAGCGGCCGCTTCCCGCTGGGCGAGGGGCGAAGCGGCAGCGGCCGAAGCGAGGGGGACGCGGTGGGGGCGAGCGGGCGGCCCCGAGGTCCCCGTTTCCAGCTGCCGTCGCGGGGAGCCTCCCTCGTGGGAGCCCCATCCCCACGCCCTCGGGCAAAAGCGCGGCCGCCGCGACGGGGCCGGGGCTGCGCCGGGCTCCCCCCGGCCCCGGGGCTCGGACCCGCCGGGAACCGCGTCCCGCCCGGCCGCCCCCTGCCCAGCGGAGCTCCAGCGGCGCTGCCCGAGCCGGGAAGAAGTTCAAAGCGGGGAGGAGGGAAGGAGCGGGGGGGACGGTGCTGTTTTGGCTGCTCCCGTCTCACTTGTGCGCTGGGAGGGCAGCGCGGGGAACTGGGGGCAGCCGGGGCCGGGCGGAGAGGAGCCGGAGCCGGGATGAGAGGGCGGCGCGGCCCCGCTGGGCGGGCAGGGAGGGGACAGCTTCCCCCGGGGGGACACGGGTGGCGGAGGGGACGGGGGTGGTCACGGAGGGGTGCCCGTCTCCTCTTGTTCGGAGGGAGAGCGAGCTCGGCATCACCATGGCGACCTGAGGGAGGAAAGAGCTAAATAAATAAATAAGTAGGAGATAACTCCCCCCTTCTTCCACTCCCCCCCGGCCCTCGCCGTCCCTTCCCGGCCAGGTCCGGTGCCAAAGGTGGGGAGAAAGCACGGACAAAACTTTCCTCTCGTGGTAAAAGCGGGCGGCGAAGGGCCGGGGGAGGGCGGTGGGGAAGGGACCGCAGTTTCGGGGAGCCAGGGGCTCCCGGATCGCCGTGGCCGGAGCATCTTCTCCGGGAAAGCTGCCTCGGGGCTTGCTCCTCCTGGCTGCTTAGGATGCCTCCCTTTTCCCCATCTCGCTCCTCGCCCTCTGGGCCAGCCCCGGGGCGCTCCGGCCCCGCTGCAGCACCGCGGACAGCGGCGGCCGAGCGGCCCGGCCAGCGCGGGGGATGCGCGGGGGATGCGCGGGGGATGCGCGGGGGATGCGCGGGGGATGCGCGGGGGATGCGCGGGGGATGCGCGGGGGATGCGCGGGGCCAGCGCGGCTCGGGGGCTTTGGAACGGCAATTCCAAAATTCCTGCGCTGGGAGGACCCGGAGAAGCCCCTGCCGGTGTCCCCGCTGTTAAAATCCACCCCCCCGAGCCGCTCCCTGCTGGGTGCCAGGAGCCAGAGGAAGACTCACCCAGGGCCGCTTAACTTTCCTGAGCAAAACGAATGCAGGAGCAAAGAGATTAAAAAAATTACGCCTTTCCCACGAGCTCGCTGGAGGTTGTTTTTTCGGGCTGTTTTGCGGCGGTTCTCTGTAAGATGTTACAGGTAACTGCATCCCCCAGCAGGACCGTTCACACACACAACAGCCGTGAAAAGCAGCCCTGCAGAAATTGTGAGAAATGCTTAGCCCCGGCTGCTTTGCCTGCAGGAAACTCGTGGAGAGACAGCACTTGGAAGGAATTGCACTCTTAGCTCAGGGAGCCATCCCACTGCTGAGGGGCACGATTGCACAGGTGGAGTTTGTGCCGGTCAGTCGTGGTCAGCTCATTGCAAAAATAAAAGAAACACCTCCTGACAGAGCCCTCTTCTCCTCAGACAGCTGGTGACCAGTTTAAATAAATATAAATATAAAAAAAGCGTTGGGGTTAGTGATAACGCACCAACAGCCAGGATACATTTCTTGCTCTGATGGGCTGTAAATCATTGCCTCAGCTCAGCTATACCTATCTCATTCTAGCAGTTACATATGCAGTTATTACCTCAGACTAGGAAAAAATTAGTCTAGGAAAGCAAACAACATAATTAATACTATTCGCTGGGGGAGATAGAGATGGATTAGTCACTTTTGGGCTGTTCACCGTGTCAGGATATTCGTTTTTCATTAAGCAAACGAAATTTATTTGATCTTGCTTCGGTGCTGATAGGCAGTAAACTATAGGTACATGGAGAGTTATTGGTTTGGAATCCAAATCCTCAGCCTCTCTGGGTTGTGCTTTAACTATCAGCAATCTATCAAATCACACCAGGACTGGTTTCCTGCTCTGCCTGCCTGCCTTCTTGCTTATAAATTCTCAGTTTCAAAGAATTCTAGAAGGGACAAACACATAGGTGAGTCCTAGCCAAGTATGAGAGTTAATTGGGTTTTTTATTTATTTTTTCCTGTGATGCCCAGGGTGGGTATTTCTGGGTGGGGCTCTAGTGGAAGGTGTCCCTGATGATCCTTAAGCTCCCTTTTAACCCAAACCACCCCGTGATTCTGTGCAGAGACCCCAGGTAAATTCCTTGCTGAGAAAAACAAATCCTTTTCCATGGAAATCTGCATTTTGCCCTAACTCCTCTTCTGGAGTGAACTAATGAGTTAAGCCTTTATGGAAATGGAGACCTGGATATTTTAATGCTGGGCCTCTCATTTCCAAGCCTATCTCCCAGGGAATGTGGGAATAAAGGCCTGAACTGTAAGTACAAGCTCGGGAACTCATTACTTTCCTGTGGGAAAACGAGAAGTTACAGAAACCAACTTTTCAGGGCAGTTACCAAACCATTTGCAATACTTGGAGTTATTGATTTCCTTACATAAGGCAGGGCTCCTGCAGCGTCACAACAATGCTATCAGATCATTACCAAATGGTTTTGCCTCATAAGCAAATAAGGAAAGAATTAATTATAGCAACACCAGCCGAAAGCCCCACAACCACAGGCTCAACTAGTAAAAGACACAATTCTTTGTGGAATTTCTGCCAGTGCATTTGCACCACATTCAGTCTGAGCTTCTCAAGGTACATAATTTCACTGCAGGAAAGACTTGTTTTTCACAGGCATGTGTTTGGAGCCTTGTTTCGTAGTCACATTGTTGAAACATGATACTTTGGAAGGAAAATAAGATCTCTCCTTCAAACTGTGTAAAAGACAGAATTTCATTTATATTTTCATAAAATCCCCATCACAATGGATATATTCAAATATTCCAGAGTAGGTTTAGGTTTAAGCTTTATGTTCTTTCTTTCACCTCTCAGGAACTCTGGACACTGTTGGTGTAGGATTACTGTGTTTGTCATGATCTCCTCATGGTATTTTCATATATACAGACAGGACTTGTCTATATCCTTCTATACAAGTAAGAAGTAAAATAATTCATGTTAACGCTCTCCCAAACAAATTCAATTATATCTTAAGCAGCAGTCCTTGATGCATTTTAAAGATCCCATTTCTATTGTATCATTTCTTTGATTTTCATTGCTGTTAAAAGCTTTGCACCTCTGTTCAGTGCTTCCAACACCCGCTTGCTCCAGGTTGTTATTTTTTATATGGGACAATTTAGTCCTGGCAGTTTTTAAAAAGATACAAGGTTTAGGTTAATGTGTTACATTTATATGGATGTACAATTTTTACTGGTAGAGACAGTTTGATAGTGGAAAACAACATTCCCAATATATTAAGTGTTAATATTTATATATTGATTGTGCAGAATGTGATGTTTCTGAACAAACCCCAAATCTACCAAACAGCAAGGGAAAAGTTTTAATCTCATTCCCACTTGACTTTCTGGAAGATTTTTTTTTTGGCTTTTAGTTGCTTGGCTTTTGGAGGATTTCTCCAGAGGCTTTGCTAGAATGCTGCTGATGTTGAAAATACAATTTTTATGTTTTATTAATAGCTGGAATAGAAGTATTGAACAATTGGAGGTTATTGAATCCAGTTTTTCCACACAGCACTGCAGTTTTTAATGATGCCCAAGGACACAGGCTGGTGGCCTCATGACTGCCTTGTGGAGTCTCTGCCAAAAGGACATCCCAAACCAGCCCATCCCAACCCCACCCTCTGCAGGACATCAGTCCTGTCCATGCAGGTTTTGGAGGAGAAAAACCTCTGTGATCAAAGAGACTGGAATTTTTCTGTCCTTAGTATGGCAGGTATGGATCCTGCCCATAAGGAGGCTCAGAGCACCTTAAGCTCCTCGTTTAACTCCTCACCTCCTCCTCTTTTAACTCCTCACCCATGATCTGCCTCCAAGAATATCACCCAGGGCCAGGGGAATTTGGCAGCTGAGGAAACACACCTTGCTTCCATTTGCAAAGCTCATTAAAGTGGATTTTTGCAGTCTATTCACGAGCTCCTACATATGGCCAGCAGAACATCCTGTCCTCAGACACAGGACAGAAAAACAAAGCTGGGAGATTTTCAAGTTCCTCAAAAATAGGCAATTTCTACCCTCAGAGTCACACAATGCCCAGTAAAATTGAAGAATTATAGAATCACAGATTGGTTTGGAAAGGACATTAAAAACCATCTTGTTCCAGCCCCCTGCCATGGGCAGGGAACCTTTCCCTAGAGCCCCATCCAGCCTGGCCTTGAACACCCACTGAAAATCTTCATGAGTGCAAGGGCTCCCCACAGCCCTGAGTGCAGAAGCCCAAATTTATGCCAGAGGTTGCACAAGAAGCTTTAACATAAGTGCCAAGGGCTGGTCAGAGAAGTTTTATCTGGAGTATTACTCAAGAGAGCTTTGAATTAAAAAATAGCCACAAGGCAAAAGCCCATTCTGCTGCTATTTTCCAGTGACAACCTCAGGTTAGACATTAATGGTAGCTGGAAGTCTGTATCCACGGCATCCACCAGTCTTCAGCTGGAAGTTATTTACTTCCAACAAGTTCCCTAAACATTTGCACACACAGCTTGCAATTCACAGGAGCAAATTATGATTCCACAGGGATTTAAGGGTTTTTTTAAGGCATTAATAACTCTGTGTGTGAGTGAAGGCTCAAATACTTAAACCAAGGAACTTCTTATTAATCCTGGCTGCCAGTGACTTCCTCACCCTCTCTGGCCATGTCCATACTGAGGGAGCTCAGCTTCAGACTCTGACATCTCTGGAGACATCCACACCCTCAGAAAAACCTCTCAGGCACAGGAGGCCTCTGTCTCATCCTAAAACTGAGGAACAGGGTGCCCAGAGCAGCTGTGGCTGCCCCTGGATCCCTGGAAGCGTCCAAGGCCAGGCTGGCCAGGGTTTGGAGCAGCCTGGGACAGTGGAAGGTGTCCCTGCCCATGGCACTGGGTGATCTTAAGGTCCCTTCCAACCTAAATCATCCTGGGATTTTATGAGTTTGGGGTGCTGGCACAAATGTAAATGTGAACTTTGGCATTTGGCTCTGAGGCCTGACCCTCACGTGCCCCATGGCTAAAGGAGGTTAGGACAGTTTGGATGGGGAGAGGTGCTTCAACAAACCCTTGGATATGGTTCCACAACCCATCACAGGCCTGCAGAAACAGCCTCAGTCTTGACTTGATTTCATTTCATCCCCCTTGACCTGTGTTGGGTTTTTAAATTCAGCTGTGCCTTCAGGAAGAGCAGTCCCAGGCCTGATTGCTACTGCCACAGCAGTGATGGCATTTCAGAGGCAAATAAACACTGAAGATCAGGGGTTTGTACAGCTGCTCTGGATTATCCCACATTCCTCTCAGCTGCAGAGGCTGTTGGAGGCTGACCTGAGGAAGCCACCATGCACAGGATTTTTTTGGGACTCTGGAGCAGAACACTGGGGCTCGGTTTCCTGATGAAAGCCAAGTGCTGGCATTTGTGCTGATTTCTCAAAAAAAAAAATAAATAAATATTTTTTTTAAAAAAAAACAACAACCAAACAAACCCAAAACACTTCTGGATAAGAAAACAATAATGTGCAGATTGAAAGGGTGACACAGGAGGCTGAGGGAACGAATGGCATGATGAGAGCCTGCACGAGCATCGTTAATTCAATGCTCTAATCAACTGTGTTCTGCGGTGCTTTATCACAACCATCCCTGCTTCAGCCTCTCCAGCTCAGAGTACTTTGCAGCATTGCAGGAAATCCTCTGCTTTTTGCTTCCCATTTAAACAAATAATCTCATTGTGTCTTGTCAATGCAGACAACTTTGTCAATGAAAGCGAAGGAGAAATTATCATGTAATTTAGTATTTATCATAATCAAGAGCAGGGGTTCATTAGAACAATGAGCAATTGTCAAATTATTTCTCAGAGTAGTTATTTGAAGAATGAGAAAAGAGTATTTCCTACCTTCCTGCTTTTTCTCCCACCATCTCCTGCTGACACTCAGAGCCTGCAGTTTCTATCAGCCTGCCAGATCAATTTCCCATTCCTGAAAAGAAGCATTTGTGTTAAATGATTGCAATTAAGAACCTCCTTACAGCTCAATAGCTGTCTGGACATGCAGAGGTAATTCCCCATTGATTTCCATGGGGCCAGATTTTCACAGGAAGATCTTCAAAAAGCAGTGCCTGCCTTGGAAGTGCAGCTTCCCTGGGCTTCTTAGAGTACCTTAGAATGGAATCCCGGAATCCCTGAGGCTGGAAAAGCCCTCCCAGCCCATGGAGTCCCAGCTGTGCCCGATGCCCACCTTGTCCCCAGCCCAGAGCCCTGAGTGCCACCTCCAGGTGACACCTCCAGGGATGGGCACTGCAAAGCTCCCTGGGCAGCCCCTGCCAAGGCCTGAGCTCCCTTTCCATGGGCAAATTCCTGCTGCTGCCCACCCTGAGCCTCCCCTGGCCCAGCCTGAGGCCTGAGCTCTCCTCCTGTCCCTGTTCCCTGGCAGCAGAGCCCGACCCCCCCGGCTGTCCCCTCCTGCCAGGGACCTCTGCAGAGCAATCAGGTCTCCCCTCAGAGCATCAATGAAAAGAACTGGGCAACTCCAAAAAGTAATTTAATTCCATCAAAGACCTCAGCAGGCTTCTAGACATGCCACACTTTGGTGCCTCAAGTTTCATGGGATGCCTCACTAGGAATTAAACCAACGTGGTCATCTACAGGTGCAGAAGGTGTGGGAGATGAAGCCCTGTCTTCAGAGCTCCCTCACAGAACTGTGCCCACTAAACTTCTTTGCAGTGTCCTGCATCAGTCTCTTCCTGCCTGGCTTTTAAAAATTCAAAGTTTATGTAGAAGTCAGGCTTATTTTGATCTCACATTGCTCCTGACATTCTCCAGCTGCAGCCTGAAGTGGCTCAGTGCCTCCTGGTCTCAGAGGTGGCCTCCGGCTCTCAGAGCTGGAACCAACAGCAGGGGCAGGGAGAATACAGGTGGGCAAGGAAATGGAAGGGATCCTCTTTATCTAATTAAAACCAGAGGCTGTTTAATGATCTCAGGATTGCCATCAACTGCAGCAGGCTGTGGATCAGTGTCAGTGCAGAGAGGAAAGGGAAAGGGAAAGGGAAAGGGAAAGGGAAAGGGAAAGGGAAAGGGAAAGGGAAAGGGAAAGGGAAAGGGAAAGGGAAAGGGAAAGGGAAAGGGAAAGGGAAAGGGAAAGGGAAAGGGAAAGGGGAAGGGGAAGGGAAAGGGGAAGGGAAGGGAAGTTGTGCCAGCTTTGTTGTGTTCTCCTCAGTGTGCTGCTGCCTTTGTCTGGTACGAGTGCAGGAGAGCAGAGCTGTTAGATGAGAAATAAATAAAAGGTCTCATTTAGTTCTTCACTGAATGGGAGCTGGGGATTATCAAACCAGCAGCATTCGTAGAGGGGAGGAGGGGAAGGAGGCAGCTGGATCCCAGCCCATCAGTGCCACCCAGCGTGGTGTGTCCAGCTGGACACATCCCACCAAACCCAGTCATCTCAAAATCCAGGGCTGGTGATTCTCTGCACAAGAATTCCAATACTTCAGGTAGTTAATCATGTTCAATAAACTAGATACATGTTTATCTCAGCTGAGTATCCCACAGGGATGTGAGCAATCCTTGGGAAGCTGCTGGATTCTATCTATGAGGCATAATTACATTAAAGCATAAAGTGCATCCCAAGCCTTCCGTGATTACAAACAAAGCAGTGCTAATCCTCTTCCCCCAAACACACCAAAGTTAGCACTAAAGCCTGCAAGAGAAACAAACAGAACATTGTAGTGACCAAGAAAATTTTCCCACAATATCTGGAATATTCTAGTGATGGTGACTGTAATTATGTGTTGGACATTTAGCGTCACATTTAATGTGATGTTAAGGATATTGTTTTACTGTAGATGTTCTCCACACATTCACCACCACTAAACTTTTCCCTAAGGATTTCAAGATTTAAGGGTGACCCTAAACTTCTGCTGCAGTTCCAAATTCTGGGTTTGGCTGAGTTCTTCATTTCTAGCCAGAGGAAGGAAAGCAATATCAAAATATAAGATGGTTAAAATTTGGAAGGGGTGGGAAGGAGAAGAGCTTGAGAGAGAAGGGAAAATGACATACAAAAAAAGGGAATGGAAAAAAAGCCCTAGAATTGGATCATAAAGACTCCTATACTTGGAACAGTCCATTCCACAGTTCTGGGGTGGCTCCCTGGAAATTAGGTGACCTGCAGCCTCTGGATGCTGCTGATCACTATTTTCTACCCCTTGCAAGTGGCAAATCTGTGATCTAGCCTACAGCAGTGAATTCACTGAGCCAATACTACCAAAGCCTTTGCCTTCTGGATATATAGAAAATATTTTTCCTTGAATAATTATCTTTTATAAACAGATCTCCAGAAAAGAAAGAGGAGAGGCCCTCTGTGTTTGAGTAGAAAACACCTGGTATTGACAATACTGCATTCCAGCAGTGTTTGCTGCAGGAAAGAGCTTTGTTCTTCCATGGAGTGAGACACAAGGACAGCAGATATGAAGCCCATTTACCTCTAGAACTCCAACAGAAATACCATAAAAGTCAAAGAAAGATAATAATAATAATAATAATAATAATAATAATAATAATAATAATAATAATAATAATAATAATAGTAATGTTGTTTGCAAAGAGCAGAACTCGTGGTTTGTTTGTTGTTTTCTTTTTAATTCCAGCTGCTTTCAGAAGCCAGGCTGGTGGGTTTGGGCAAAAGTCAAATACTAGATGATAATTAAGCAGGAAAATCAGGTTAGGCCTTAGAATTACAGCAGAGGAAAGATTTATGATATTAATATGAGAAGAAATAATAATTACAAAAGAAAGTGAAGGAAGCCGGGCAGGAAATGCTCAGGAATAGTAAAACCCACCAAGCTGCTACAGAAATAGAATCACAGAAAATGTGAGATCTTCTAAATGCATTTTAGTCAAAGAGCATTAAAGTCTCTCCGTTCACTTCAAGGGGTTTCATATCAGACCTTAAATGTAAATTTATTTTAAACAGGCTGGTATGTAGGAGAGAGAGAGGTATGACATGCAGCTTCCTTAGCACATCCCAGGATGACTTCATTCCTTCAGACTGAAGAAATCAGAAATATTTGTGCAATCCAGCCTCAACTTTGTTCCTATTTGTGCTTTCTCGGTGTAAAAGCAGAGCCAGGGAAGGTGATCCAACAACACATTCTAGAAAGCTCTACAAATACTCCAAATCCTTTCCCACTGTGGTGATTTTTAGATGGAGTTTCTCACATTTGGCCACACCACAAGCACAAGCACGTGGTGCTCCCATGGGAGTTCTGCAGCTCCCTAGGATTAAAGAGCACATTTTCAACAGAGGTGGAAGTGCATCAACCCAGACATTTACCAGGAGCTGCAGCCTGGCTGTTTCTGCAGGATCTTTAATTAAGATCAGCCTGCTTTAGGTCCAAAGCATGGATTTGGGAGTAAATATGAAAACAGATTTCAAAGCAGCTTATTTTAAAATTAATGGCTGTTGGCACCTGCATGGGACGTCAGTCAAGAGTGGTTGAGGTGAGCACAACTGAAATGGTGAAATAAAAATATTAAGCCATCTGTTGTGTTTTACATATTATTTTTAGTAATGCAGAAAAAAGCCAGATTTATTCCTACTTCCCCTTAATGAAGTTTTCCAGAAATAAGTAGTGCATTAACAGGCTTTTGACAATTTATGGCAGTAACCAGTACATAAAAAGCCCATTAAAAGGCCAAGTGATGTTCAATCCATCGAATGTGTGGGCAGGGCCACCCCATAAGTTTCAAGACAAAAACCAGCCCAGGAGCTGGGCTGTGCAGTTGGAAAAGGTGGGAGCAAACAGTGGCAGCTGAAATGGCAAGAAAAATCTTCATTTTGTTCTTGGAAACAACGCCTCAGGCACCCTCCTTATGAGCAGAAGAAGGAGAAAAATCCAACTTCACTGTTTGAAAATTACACAGAGGAAGAACTTTAAATTTCCACAACAATTTTGTCAGGTGAATTCCTCATTTCAGTGAAATCTGAAGCTGAGTGAGGCTGGACACAAAGCACATATTCCATATTTCATCATAGCCACAGTCTAAAAACTGCATTTTTGTAAGCTGACCTCAGGTTGAACTGAGCATCATTAGTGAAGATGCACCATCAGGAAAAACCACAAACAAAAAACAAAACCCCACATACACGTGCACAAGAAAAAAAATATCAAAAAAACCCTTAACTTCAAACCTAACTCTCCAGTTCTAATTGTAATTATCAAAGCCATACTCAATAAATTAGAATTAGCCCTTCTGCTCAATCTCACACACCAGTGTGGGAGGTAAAAAGGAGGGGATCAGTGTAGTTTGATGCAGCTCAATAAACATGAATTAATGATCAGCAGAGAGGTCAAAATTAGAATTGTTAGAACTAAAAGTTAAAAAAAAAAAAAAAATATTTAAATAGTTTCTCTCCCCAAATATAAATGTACATAAAATTAACTAGAAAATGAAGTGCTTTACCTTTATACTGCCTGTCATTCTTTCCTCTGAGCTAATAATAAAGGATTTAATCATGTTCAAGGACCTAATCTCATGTGTCCTCCCAACTTCCAGGATTTTGGTGCATGTGGAAAGACTCTTGTCCAGTGTATGTTAAATTACTCTAATTTAACACCTATCATAAATCCTGAATGAACTCAGGAAAAACACTAACAGAAATACAAATATAGGGATCATTATATAATTTCACCATTAGAACCATTAGAAAACAGATTAGAAGTGAGTTCTGGAGGTCCTTCACAGGCACCAAGCAGAGGGAACAATTCCATTCCTCAGCCAGTTTTTCCTTAAGCGTCCCAGTGTACCTTCAGCCTTCACTGCTGGAGCTTGCACAGCTGATCCACGTGAAAATGGGGGTCTGTGGAATTCCCAGATTTTATCCCCCAGTGGGCTGGTTCCCAGCCTGGATTGATGCATGGGCTGCTCTTTGCCAGGTGCAGGACTTGCTGTTTTGCCTTGTTCAACTTCATGAGGCTCTTGACAGCCAATATTTTGTTTTTGTCTGGGTGACATCCCTGTGCATCCACGGCTCCTTCCAGTTTGGAGTCAGCCTGAGGCTGAGATTCCTGTGGTGCCCCAAAAGGAATCAACCCCCAAGGGGCAGCAGGAGCTGTGAGATCTGAATCTGCACACTCTTCAAAGGCCAAGCCCATTTCCCACTCCTCCTTACACTCCATCCACTCCATTGCTCCATTTTTTTGCCAGCAAAACAGTGGGATAATGCTGTAAGTCATGCTAGAAACTGTCTGCTCTCCCCTCATCCTCAGATCCAGATATTTTATGGTTAAAACTGTCAGATTAACCAGCCACTGATAAATTTGTTGGAGGCTGTGGACTCCTCATCCTTGGAAGAGCCCAAGGCCAGGCTGGATTTTTTTCTTGGAGCAGCCTGGGACAGTGGGAGGTGTCCCTGCCCATGGCTGAGGTGGAACTGGATGAGCTTTAAGGTCCTTTCCATCCCAAAACATTCTATTATTCTACACCCTACAGTTCTAAATCCAAGCTGGCTCTTCCTGACTGTGGTCTTGTATTTCATCCTCCTGGAAACAGCTTTTTTGATAATATATTCACTAGTTTTCCCAAGGAGCTAAGGAAAGTTAATCAGCCTTCTTATTTTCCTTAAAAGGACAATAAATCATTTCCTTGTTACAGCCATGGGGGAATTTTTTATGTAGTTTGATTTTAAATGTTTTCATGTTCATTATTCTAATTTTTAGATTTCATAAGTCCTTCCACTTGGAACATCCTCATCTCTTGGTGCTAACTTGGCTGATTCTCAGGGTATAACTTGATTTTCTGTGTGAACAGTCCATCCTTGGATGATTTCTTGGCAATCTTTTTCAGATTTGTGTCACATTTAGCAAAGGTTTATATTTTGTTTCTAAAGCCTTCTCGTGTAGAAAGCAGGCACATGGCATCCCAGTCCAGGAATGGGTTTGGAATTTTCCTTTATGAAGTGTTACATTTATGAAATTCCTGCCCTCACTAAATATTTTGATTCTATCCTTTCCATGTGCACCTGCACTGAAATAGGAGCAATTTGAGAAACTTTTTAAGTCATTTGCAACAAAATAAAGGTCAATCAAAGGGTTTAATCATTAAATTGGCAAATATTTGTTGTGTGAGCAGCTCTGCACTGCCAGAGCCCACAGAGAATACACAATTCTTCAGGAATTTTGCTGTAGTTACTTCTGAGCCCTCCTTGTTTGCTTCTGATATTTCCAAGTGGATATTTTTGATCCCAGCCAAACATAAAAGGTGGCGGCTGCTTTTGAAGTGACTGAGAGTTTCCCAACTCATTTCAGTGGGAATAAATTGAAACCCTTAATTACATTTTGTCATCTCTATCAATCTTTGTGGAAGAACTTCGGCACAGTGATATTTTCCTCATAGGCATATCCTTGTGGGATAATAATTGAAAATGTGAATTAACTGCATTAACTATCACATAATCAGGTTTTTTTTTTTTAGACAGTCAAATTTCTGATTGACTTAACTGCTGCAGCAGTGGCTTGAATTAAGCAGCTGCCATTTTGCCATTAAAAGCAGAGCAAGAGGATTACAAGGAATTCTGAAACAAATAAATCCTTGCTCCACTCTGCTTTTGTACAAACTCTTTTCTCCAGTTTCTCTCTCAGCTTCATGACTACAGACACCTCTAGACTATACCCAAAGCCATCAGAGCTGCTTCAGGTGCTGAAATAAACTAAATATTCATTATATACTCCCCCTCAAGTGGCTGATCTTTGCCCCCACCTTCTTTTTCCTTTGCTCCTTCTTCTGCTTCTTATATCTGGAGCAAAATAAAGAAGAAAAAAAAAAAAAAAAAGGGAAAACAAAATCCTTTTTTTTTTCATTCAGTTTTTCAAGGCTGCTGAACAAAGCCTTTTATCCCCACTGAGCCTCTGCAAATGTGCCATAGTTACCCTCCACACTTGGATGGATTTCCCACATCCCTCCTGAAGGTTTTCTTCCCTTTCCCTCAATAAATATTAATGATAAAGCTCAGGCTTATAAATGTATGTTGGTGTGGGTGAATTAGCCTGTTTTGAGGAGTAGGCAAATTTTAACTTGCTCAGATTAGGAGGGAGTAAATTCCATTCTTTAGCACAAACCCTCACCTGTCTTGGAATGGTTGTGGCTTCCCCACTGGAGATATATTCTGTCTCCTGATGGAATGATAAATTTTGTCCTCAAAATACGAGGACAAAATATTTTGTCCTCAAAATACGAGGCTGAGGGGCCAAGAAGTGCTGAAAACCCTTCAGAACACAAACCACAGGCAGAGAGAAAATGCCATTTTCTAAACAAAAAAGCAATTAACCCTTATTAACCTGTGCCCCTTCTACAGGCAAGGGGCCAAGATGAAAGAGAAGCGTCCTTACTGAAAAAAAAACAAAACAAAAACACAAGGAGAGTTTATTTTAGGGAACAAACCTGTGGCATCAGGACAGGGACCTGGAGGGTGACGCTGCAGGGCTCTGTTTATCCTCCCTGACATCCATCAAAGTCTTGGAGCATTCAGTGGACACACATTCTCTGCAAAATCAAACAGTGGTTCTCTCCCAGTTTCCAGCATTTTGAACTCTTTAGTAGCATCTGAAAGAGAAGCTTTTCTCCTGCCTCTAGCAACTCCCACAGAAAGAGGAACATTTGGAGCTTAGCACGGCTCCAGTAGATGCAGCACACGGCATCTCTCAGCTCCACAGCAGTGACAGGCCCAGAAAAATAAGATCTGATGGAAAGAGATGCAAGAAGAATTCCATGGCCAACTCCTGTAAATAGTCACCTATTTGCACCCAGCTAGAATCTCACACTAAGTACCCAGCTATCCATGTTTTTATCAGGTCACTGGATGAAATCCTTGGGCTGCAGCAGCTCATTACACACACACACACACACAGAGATGGACATTTTGCCTGGCACAATTATCCTTTAGCCTGAATAATCCCCATTAAAGAACTTTGTTCTTTGAGCTGTCACAAGCTGAGGCTGTTCATCTTCCTCATGGAATTCAGTGCTCCACCCCACTGTCACTTTTCCTCATCGAGCAGCTCCTGTCTCTCCATGCTGCTGCAGCATTACATAACCAGCCCTGTGCAAGAGCTGGAGGAAAACCCAGCTCAAGAGCCCAGCACAGCACAGCCACGTCCAGGTGTCTCCTTGGAGAAAGGCACAAGCTCAGAGAAGACCAATTCCCACTGGAATGGCAGTGCAGGGATGGAGAGGGGATGGAGAGGGATGTGCAGAGACCAAGAGAACACAGCAACTTTGTAAATCTGCTCATATTCCAGGGAAGAATTTCAGTCTTTCCTTCAGTAAGGGTGTGAATTTCTCCCAGGGTGCCTCACCAGGGATGAAAAGAAAACATTAAATGAATAGCAATACTTATTATTTATTAAAATCCCACTATTCAACATGAACATAAGGCCTTCAGCTCTGTTCTGGGCATACAGAGCATGGAAAAAATGCAGTGCAAAGACTTCATTTACACCTAAAACTTCAATGTGGTGCTGTTGCCTGGAGAATTATTCCTTCCAGTCCATGCCAGGACATCTCCAGACACAGGAATACAGCTCACAGTAACACTGCTCTGAGACTTTCAGAACCAAATTAGCAACTGTCTACAAGAAAATGTCCCACCTTTAATTCACCCCAGGATTCAGTGTCTGCCTTAAAACAAAGCAGCAGAATTCATTTGGGATAACTGTTCAGTAAGGCACTGGCCCAGCAGCTCTCAAAAGCTACAAAATACAAGTTAGAGGATGAAGTTTTAAATATAACATGTTGAATTTAAGTTAAATTCAAGAGCATCACAATGCACATAACCAAGAGCATGAACATTTTAACACAGGGCACCTCGAAGACCAAGCAGCAGATCACGGAATCACAGAATCACAGAATCATGGAATCATGGAATCATGGAATGGTTTGGGTGGGAAGGAACCTTAAAACTCATCCAGTGCCACCCCTGCCATGGCAGGGACACCTCCCACTGTCCCAGGTGCTCCCAATGTCCAGCCTGGCCTTGGGCACTGCCAGGGATCCAGGGGCAGCCCCAGCTGCTCTGGCAATTCCATCCCAGCCCCTGCCCACCCTGCCATGGAACAATTCCTTCCTAATATCTAATTTGAACCTACTCATTCAGTTTGAAGCCATTCCCTGTTGTCCTGTCACTCCAGACCATTGTGAGAAGTAACTCTCCACCTTTCTTGCAGGCTCCCTTTGTCAGTTTTTATCTTTAGATGATTGCAAAGCTTTTGCCACAGAACCTGTGTCAGCATGGAGAAAGAGGAGGGATGAAGTTGGGAATCTCTGATGTGGCACTTGGGGACGTGGGCTCCTGGTGGCCTTGGCACTGGTGGGGAATGGTTGGGCTGGATGATCCTGAGCATCTTTTCTAACCCAAAAGATTCTGAGTTTCCTGGTGTGTGCAAACACCAGTGACTCTGCAAGGGCCTGGAATCAAAGCTGCGCTTAGAATCATTCATGAAAAGGTTCTGAGTGGGATGAAGTCAATCCATTGAACAAATCTGATCATTCCCCTTTATTTCCTGTATTTTTGCACCAGCACAAACAGCAGGAGAGATGGTCAGGATGAGTTCCTGCTGCAACTCCTGTGCACAGAAGGTTTGTCCAGTGCATTTCCAGACAAATTTTGCACAGGGAAGGACTCGACACGAGTGACAGGAGAGGAGAGGAACAAGGTGCTAACACACTGGGGATTGAAAATAGATCCCAAATCTAAAAGGATCAGAAAATCATATCTCTTGTGAGCAATTAGAAGAATGCCACAGATTCCAGGAGCTGTCAGCTGGAGGGATTTGAGGGAATTTTCTAGAAAACTGCAGCAGTTAGGGAAAGCTGTCCCCCAGAGAAAGGGCACACCCAGAGGAATCCATTTCAAGCATTAAAAGATAAGAGATTAACTGAGATAAATTGAGAATTTCACACTGACCTCACAAGAACAAAGCACGCAGAGATTGTGCCATAGCATTAAAGATAATTTCTGAAGGAAATAGGGGTTAACATTGGAAGCCAAGAAACAAAGAGAAGTTCAGCCTGCAAGAGGCAACAGTAATAGCAAGAAATTAATCTGTGAGTAGATCAGTAGCAAGAGGAAGTGCTGGGAGAGTTTTATCCCACTTCTCAACAGAAAGGAAAGCTACAGATTACATTTATTAGGATTGTGAGTATTTTTTTGTGGATTTTTGCACTGCAAAGGCCTGTGGTGAGCAAGGAACTACTCAACCCAAGAGAGAAGATCCTTCCCTATAACTGGATAGGACATAACATAAATCTTGATCAGTTCTCTAATCAGTTAAACCTGAAGAATACACTAAAAGCCAGTCTGAGACAACATCAAATCTACCTCAGAATTCATGGAGAATGAGGGAAATTCCAGTGGGCTGGAAAGAACACATGTGGTGCCTGTCTTAAACATGAAGGACGTTTGGCAGAAAAGGGAAAAGAAACTGGTGAATTATGAACCACTCACCTTAAATTAAGCTCTTTAAAAAATAAAAACTGCTTTAGGCACCAGGAAATACAAGCCAAAATGGCTTTATCAACAGCACATTGCATCAAACCTGCCTCATTTCATCCCACAGTAGATCAACACAGGCGAAGAAAGAAGCTGAGGAGGGTCATATATTTTGATTTTATTAAGACATTACACCATCTGCCACAGTGTTCTAATCAGGAAGCAGAGAAAGCTGGTCTAGGAGAAATTACCTTCTCATGGCTATAAAATTAATTGTAAAACACACCAAGGAGGAGTTACCACGGGCATACTGACAGCACAGAAGGATGTGTCCAGTTGGGGCTGCAGAGTGCCTGATTCTGGCAGGTAAAATAATGTTTTTAGTGTTTTAAAGGGAGAGTTTAGCATCCAAAATGATCTTGACAAAATGAAGAAAAGGTCTGAAAAACCAGGCTCAACTCTAATAGCAACACAGACTATTGCCCTAAAACAGGACTAATTGGCTACAAAAACAAAGAGTAACAAAAATCCAAGAAGAATTGGCTACAATAACAAAGGACTGGAAACAGCCAGAGAACAAAATTCCCAAACATGCTCTAGATCTCACATATCCCACCCTGGAATATGTGAATCAGGCCCAGGAGTTGCAGAGCATCCCACTCCTGAGAACAAGGATCCAACGCCTGCCTTTCCTCATCCCTGATGACTCCTTGCCACCACAGAGCCTCTACTCTAAATTCCTCCAAAGCTGTTTGATGTTGCTCTGAGCTAAAGCTTCCTCAAGGTGCTCAGCATTTCAGGAATGCAGGACAGATGTTTTATCAAGCTGCCTGTGGGTTCCAACAGCCTGGTTGTGTCTGCCAGGAGCAGATCCTGAGGGAGAACAGAGCTTTTGGCTGCCGCGCTGAGGCATTTGGAGGAGGAGGAGGAGGAGAAGGAGAAGGAGAAGGAGAAGGAGAAGGAGAAGGAGAAGGAGAAGGAGAAGGAGAAGGAGAAGGAGAAGGAGAAGGAGAAGGAGAAGGAGAAGGAGAAGGAGAAGGAGAAGGAGAAGGAGAAGGAGAAGGAGAAGGAGAAGGAGAAGGAGAAGGAGAAGGAGAAGGAGAAGGAGAAGGAGAAGGAGAAGGAGAAGGAGAAGGAGAAGGAGAAGGAGAAGGAGAAGGAGAAGGAGGAGGAGAAGGAGAAGGAGGCCTTTCCCAAGGAAGGCTCCAGAGCTCTGACTGAGTCACCCCAGGCTCAGGAGCAGTTAGGAGTGGGGGAATGTCACAAATAGATATCGAGGTTCAGACAAGTCCCTGCCTTGTCTTTTTGCCCAGGCCTCTGGCAGCAGGCTGTAGCTTTGCTGAGGTGGCCAGCACCCCAAAACCCACTCTCATTCACAAGCTCTTTAATAATGGCTGATTCAGTCTATTTTAGAATGAATTTTTTATTTAATAGATGCAAAACTAACAGACATAAGACTTAAACTGAGCTCTGCACGGGAGTAAAGACAAAAAGAAAACTTCTAGAAGGTAAATGCAGCATGGGGTTAAAGGTACCTATGAAAGTTACAGCTAGGGAAGAAATAATATAATTTAGGATTCAATGTATTTTACCATCCAGTTGTTGGTGGGGCACACACTGAGATCCTGTCCCTCAGTTCCAAAGAATTGAGGAATCTGGGTGAAATTCTGGGTTGAAGTCTTGAACACTGTCAGGGTGTGTGTGTGGAAGGCTTCTGACTCTGTGATAATTCATGTCTTTTATGGTTTGTAAAACAGCGTCTCTCAGTCAAGAATATTTCCTTTATCTCTTCCCACATCTGCTGTCCAGACTAAGATGTGGATTCTTAGCTGGGACCTGAGCCCTTTTGGCTCAGAGGTGATCTCTTGCTGGGCTTTAACCCTGAGTTATCTCTTCCATATCTGCACCAACTCTCTGTGAGAGAGGGGGAGGACAGTCCTGCCACAGGAAAACCCTAAATGACAATCCTAAAAAGCCAGTGTCTGAGGTGCCTGGTGCTGGTGGGCTGGGGGAAGCAGCAGAGCACAAAGCCATGTACAACACTCCAAAAGCCTTTCAGGGCTTTCCAGCCCAGCGCATTGAAGCGGCAGAATGTTCCTCTCTCGTTTTTGGGCAGCAATCACAAAAAGCAGATGTTAAACTCTGCTCATTTTTGTCACTGGCACCCGGCCCCCTGGCAGGATTCCAACAACTGTTGGCATCCTTGGAGCAGCTGGGCAGCAAAGCTGCTTCCTTCTCTCACACAATGCCAGGCTGAACAACCTTTGAGCCTAAAACCTCGTCCCTCTGTAATCTGGATTTTGGCAGGCTTCTCCTCTACTCCCCCTGCTCAAATGTGGTATTCCCCAATCCTTGCAGAGTCTGGGATGTGCCTTTGCTGCACCATAAATGCTGATGAAAAGCAGATGTGAAATCCATGGCACTGCTTTAACTTTCAGTGCAGAAAGAAGGACACCTTCAGAGTTGTCTTTGCAGTTTAACTTCACAGGAGCTTTTTGAATTCAATCTCCATCAATAAAACAGGAAAAAGACTTAAGTGTGATGCACTTTACCTGAATGTCTAACATAATACACAACTTTACATAAAATGCTGGATAATTCTTACATTAGACATACAGTTTAAAAGTGAAAACTGCAGTCATTGGCAATAAATCATTTGAAGAATGAGTGCTATTAAATGCAGCATTGATACGTGGAAGGAGAAAAACGATGCCTTATAGATCAGATATATAGATATATATCATGATATATAGATCACACTTCTTTTGCTGGAAGCTAAATGTGATGTCTTCTGTGGAAAGAAATTAAAATAAAACTCCCAAACAAACATAAAAATGATTTACCTATTGGTAAAGTGTGCAGTATTAGGAATGTCACTGATAGAACATAAAAAAGTAGAAATAATATACACCTGGTTAGGCACCAGATGTCACTTTTTCTGTGTTTTAGTTAATTACTATAAAGACAGGAAAAAAAATTACTCCAAAACCAAACTAAGTTTGGCTGTGAGATCACACAATAAAATACTAGATAATATAAAAAGTAAATTCTCTGGGTGGGAGTTCCAGCAGGAAAATTGGAGATGTACTCAGCAACTCGAGAAGAGAGTCATGATTCCAAGGAGGAAGGGAAAAGCTGCGTGGAACAGTGTTTCAATACAGTGCAACGATCCAAAATTGCCATAATTTCCAGACATCTTCATAAAAATCAGCCATTTAAGTCCTGCCAGCAGTCAAAAACCCAGGCATGCAGGGTGAGTTGGGCTGGACTGCTCCCAGGCAGTGAAGAAATAAATATTTCCTGCCTCAAATCCTGTTTGCAATGGGATAAAACGATCTCTGGAAGCAACAGGAATCATCTAAGAAAGAAAAAAAGTAGTTGAAATGAATTCCACAATTGCCACCTAAGATTTCTTTAGCTTCCTGCGGCATGGGTGAATATATTATCCATGGGAGTCGTGGTTGCATGGAAAATTCCACTGGAAGTTTAATTTGGTGCATCCTCTTGAAAAGAAAGGGATGTGTTACTAAAGGGACAGGGAAAGTTCCTGGGGGAATTAAAGATTTTATGGCTTTTAGCCTTTGTTCCCTACTCTGGATCTTGCCAGAAGAGACAACTTTCAGTGTTTGGGAGGAGTAGGAATTTTAAAACTCCTTAAAAAGCAGTTTGGGGGAATACATTGGATGCAGGCTCATGAATCATGTGTGAAATATATGCTTATGTTACTCCAAAGGTTTCCAGGCAGAATTTACGGAATGAACTTGAAGCAAAATGCTCCTGATGTGAGGCTCAAACTCTTTTTCATATTTCAATGGACATGTGTAGGATAGAGAACAACTGCTGTGAACACAGATATCAAAACTGAATATTTCTCTTCATAAATATAGAAAACCTACATTAAGAACTCCACTAGAATTATCATATATCTGTTTATGCTGTTTATATCTCTTTGGGAATCATACACAGGACTCTGCACGAGATATTTTTAGATTACTGCATGATTTCACGTGACTTGCATCTAAATTTAATCCAAAATTAAAATGAGTAACTACATTTATTTCAAACCCCCAGAAGCTGGAGACTCTTCCAATAGATGATTCAATACCAAACCAAAGAATCAGAGAATTGTTTGGGTTGGAAGAGAACTTAAAGATCATTTAGTTCCAATCCCTTTCTGTGGGCAGGGAACCTTCCACTAGACCAGGTTGCTCAGAGCTTCATGGAGCCTGAAACTTGAATTTTAACGAGTTTAAATGTAAAAAAAATATGTATTTACTTAACGAAATAGGCGATTAATTAGTTGAAAAAACAAGAGTGTGTCACGCAGGGACACAGAAGGAAGTGCTCTCTAATGAAGTGAGAGCTGGCATTGCACGAAGCATTCCAGAGTTATGCATTTTAGAACACTCTCATTAAAAGCAGGTGATTCAAAGGAAATTTCAACCATATTTGAACTCCTTCTCCCTTCCTTGTTGAGTGTGGATCTATAGAAAGATGTTTAGCTGCTGGCAGGGAGAACCACAGCCACAAGGACATCTGATGGCACAAATTCCATGTTTCCCACAGACCTGTGCAGACAAACCCCCTGCATCAGTAGCAGCCACTGCTTTATTCTCAGGTCTGTTCAGCCTTTAGCTAAATTCCACTTTTGAGGGGCAGAGCCTGAAAATCCAGGGAAGAACATGACTCACAGATAAATTTTTCTGTTGTTTCCAACAGTAGGGGTCTGGTGATATCCTCTCACACTTGCAGACCTCACCACATAACCCCATTTTGTCTTTGGAAAAAGCAGATTTTTCTGGATGATATCCCAGTCTTGACATGAATGAATCCATGTCCCACCTGCCTGCTGGACCCACAGCCTCTGGTGTAAACACCACTAAATATTTCTGCTGGTATTCATAGAATCAAAAAATCCCAGGGTAGTTTGGGCTGGAAGGGACCTGAAAGCTCCTCCAGTGCCACCCCTGCCATGGCAGGGCCACCTCCCACTGTCCCTGCTGCTCCCAATGTCCAGCCTGGCCTTGGGCACTGCCAGGGATCCAGGGGCAGCCCCAGCTGCTCTGGCAATTCCATCCCAGCCCCTGCCCACCCTGCCAGGGAGGAATTTTTTCCCCATATCCCATCTAACCCTGTTGTTCTCCAGTTTAAGGCCATTCCATGTCCTGTCACTCACTGCCCTTGTAAAAATCCCTCCCCATCCTTCTTGTAAATTCATGTTTCTAACTCTCCTTACACACACCCTTCTCCACTGCATCAGCTGTATCTACAGCACTACTGAAACTGTGATTAATTACAGACCTGAAATTAAATTTTTGAGTAATTCCATGTAGACTGAGACTTTCAGGACTCACTGGCTCAATCCTGGTCTAAACCAGAGGCTTAGAAGAAGATCATGTTGCCACTTCTCCCAAATTATTTGACCCATTAATCCATATCCAGGTGCCCTTTGTACAAATCTCCTTTCCCCCAGTGTCGTGGTTTAACCCCAGCTGACAAATAATTAACTTTCCCACTCCCTCCCACCCCACCAGTGGGAAGGAGGATTGGCAAGAAGAAGTCAACCTTGTGGGTAGAGATAAAGACAGTTTAATAATAATAATAATAATAATAATAATAATAATAATAATAATAATAATAATAATAATAATTCTTCTACTGATAATCACAGTAATGCAATGGAGAGAGAGTGACAGAACCCAGGAGACACAAGTGATGCACAACACAATTTTCACCACCCACTGACCGATTCCCAGCCTGTTCCTGAGCAGCCACTCCCAGTCAGCTTTCCCAGTTTTGTACTGGGAACGGTGTCCTCTGATGAGGAACATCCCTTTGGCCAGTCCAGGTCAGTGTCCTGACTGTGCTTCCTCCCAGCTTTGTGTGCATCTCCTCACGTTCAGAGCACGAGATGCTGAGGAGGTCTGGATTTAGGGGAAGCACTGCTCACAACACGAAACTTCAGTGTGGTTTTCATACTAAACCCAAACCAGCTACTAGGAGACAAAATTAACCCTCTCCCAGCCAACACCAGGACACCCTCCAGAGTTTCCAGCTGGGTCACCTCCAGGTGTCTGCATCCAAACCTTTTCAAGCCACAGCACATTCGGTTATTAGTAAGTACAGAGAAATGCCAGCTCAAATATCCACATGAAAATGTTTAAATAGCCACAATTGAAGTTTTTAATATTTAAATACCCACAATTTTTTGTCAGTTCTGAAAATGATGCCATCTTCCCAGTCCCATTAAACAGAACTTCCATACCTCTGCTTCAGCATTGTAAATCTACAAGCAACTGTTATTACCTGTTTTTCTCCATTAAAGGTTATGTAGTCAGAAGTCTGTGGAGGACTTTGTTTGACTGCAAATAGCAAATTTTCCTCCCCAGTTTTCACTGTGAATCACTCTCATGTTTTCCACTGGTTGTGTCAGCACAGCATCACTTGCAGGTACATTGGGGTCCCCCACTCGAATAAAACACACAGAATGCATCAAAAAAGGTATTTTGCTGTCTAAAGAGAAGGGGTTTCTTCATATATTGTCTTTTCTATTCTTTTGGCATGAAGGAGTCAATAAGGAGAGAAGAAAGGAGTTCATTAAAGTCACTGCCGAGGAATGGCAAGGAAAATAAATGTAGTAAAATTAAAACGCAAATTAAAGGACGTGCATTTGTGCCCACGTGCTCGTGGATCCAAAGGGACAGCAAATTCCATGGCTGGGCTGTGAATGGATTTGCAGGAATCACCTCACTCCTGGCAGGGAGTTGATCAGGGCTGTGAATCACCTGTGTGAAGAGCAGCACAGCTCTGAGGAGCGCAAAAGTGTTCAAAAAGGTGCTGGGGAGAGAATTTCAGCTGTTCCACAGCTCCTGGGCACAACACTGGGATACAATTCCAACATTCCTGTTTCATAACATCCGTGAGCCCATCACAGTGTGCACGGAGGAGACAGGGCACTCGTGAGATACACTGGGAGAAAACAGAGGAAAAATAACTATAATGACTCCAAGTCTGCCAGCATTCCTCCAGCACAACACTGCAACACTCACAGCTCCACTGCCCTGGCTGATTCCCTGCTCCTTGGAGTAATTCCTGTAAATCCAGGGGGAAGGGAGTGCTGCCACCCTGTTCTCCTAAACAGATCATCCTCCTACCCCCTCAACTAAAAAGCAAGCAGTGCACCTCTGAGGGACAAATACTGCAAAATCTTGGAATTTTTCCGAAATTTAACTGAATTAAAGCAAATCTATTAAATTCAGTTGATGACTAAGATTTTTTTATTTTTTTTCTGCTTTTCAAATTAAAGTGTTTTGTTGTTGTAGGATGTTGAACCCTTATTGTGCACTGCTGCCGTGGAAGGTGCATTATAATGGAAATGTAGATGATGCCAGGCCCCAGCATGTGTTTCCAATTAAAATTCTTCATTTTATGTGAAGATGTTAGAGCATGACCTGATTAGCTCTGCCAGTTATCAGAGCTCAGCTTCTGTGACCCCTTATCTTATTTAACAACAACTCTGTACATTTGGAGAGGAAAGCACCACATCCCTTAAAAAACAGGGAAGTTTTATGGAGTCCATAAAACCTTCCACAGATAATTTATTGTGGGTCAGGGGCGGCACTTCCAGCTGTTTTCTGTCTCTGAATGTCCCCTGCCTCTCGCATATCTTAATAAGAAATAATTAGCACTGCTCAAACTGCAATTCCACCCTAACAGTGCAGGTTGATGTCTGTTTTTTTTTTAGTTATAACAACTGTACATAGTGGAATTTACTGCAGTAGACTCCCCTGCAAATATTTGAGGCTTGAAACAATAGAAAAGTTCTCTCTTTTCATCCAGGATTCCTCAGTGGTGTTATCAGACAAGGAGCAGCACAAAAGCCCTTTCCTAAGAAGCAGTGTCCTTAGTCAGCAGGAAAAGAGCAGTGTCTTATTTATGGAAAGCAGGCAAGATGCAATCACAGAGAAAGGGTGGTAGATGAAGTGCCAGATTAAGCCTGAGCTTTCAAAATGTATTTTATGTCACACATAAATAAATATGTCTGTTAGGTCAATTATAAACAATTACCAAAAGACGTCTTTTCATGTAAGTTTTACTTCAGATTCTAATTTCAAGTAGTGGCCATTCATTTTGAGTTGTTCCCTGTGAGGGTGGGGAGGCCCTGGCACAAAAAAGTTGTGGCTGCCACATCCCTGGAAGTGTCCAAGGCCAGGCTGGAGCAGCCTGGGATTGTGGAAGGCGTCCCTGCCCATGGCAGGGGTGGGAATGAGATGATCTTTAAGGTCTTTTCCAACCCAAACCATTCTGGGATTCTACATTCAGACAGCGCCATAAAAATTCATTTTTCAAGCACCTCAGCCTCAGCAGTCGCCTCTCCTCACCTCCCCCAAAGACACACAGACATTATGCAGACATTTCCAGAGTCTTGTTCTGCACCAGCAACATGAAAGAATAGCTGGAGAGGTTGGGAAGACAGGAGCAGGTTCTCCAGCTGGGAATGTTTTTAGCACAGAGCTGCATACGCAAGGACTTCGCCTGGAGGTGGGTGTTAATGTAACTTTTTTAAAAGTGACAGTAAAAATGCAGTGCCCATAAAAGCCGGGCCAGATGGATCCCTCCCTGCTTTCACAGGTTGTGCCTCAAATACCACGGTGCAGATGGATTTTTTGGGGGGTGAGGTGGCTTTCTGCTGGGTGAAACACGCTGCCAGTCCTTGCACTCAGTATTGATAACGCCAGGGAGAGCCTGGGAGCTTTCCAAGGGTGGAGATGGTGAGTTTACACTTTATTGACAAAGGTGTCTGTTCTCTCCAGCTCTGTCCTCATGTTTCCCCCAGGCAGCCTGCAGCGCCCTGGCCTGCTCTGGTGCTGCCTTAGCCTGTGTCAAAGAGAGCTGAGAAGGCTCCATGCTTTGAGCTCAGGGAATCCCAGAATCCCAGAATTCCTGAGGCTGGAAAAGCCCTCCCAGCCCATGGAGTCCAACCTGTGACCCATCCCCACCTTGTCCCCAGCCCAGAGCCCTGAGTGCCACGTCCAGGTGACACCTGCAGGGATGGGCACTGCAAAGCTCCCTGGGCAGCCCCTGCCAAGGCCTGAGCTCCCTTTCCATGGGCAAATTCCTGCTGCTGCCCACCCTGAGCCTCCCCTGGCCCAGCCTGAGGCCTGAGCTCTCCTCCTGTCCCTGTTCCCTGGCAGCAGAGCCCGACCCCCCCGGCTGTCCCCTCCTGCCAGGGACTTGTGCAGAGCCACAAGGGCCCCCTGAGCCTCCTTTGCTCCAGGCTCAGCCCCTTTCCCAGCTCCCTCAGCCCCTCCTGGGGCTCCAGCCCCTTCCCAGCTCCGTTCCCTGCCCTGGACACGCTCCAGCCCCTCCAGGGCTCTCTGGAAGTGAGAAGCCCAGAACTGGACGTGTGGAGAACATTCACTGAAAGGGAGGAGAACTTGTTCTAAACAAAAAGTTAAATTTCCAGGTTGGGCCTCTATCTGGGTACCTTTTCTAACCAATTAAAGGAGGCAGACACCTCCAGAGGATGAGTCCATGTGCCATCTTTAGGAGGAAACAAAATAGATTCTTTTCATCCCAATTTCCTGTAGTGACAGACAGGGTGAACCAGATGAGGTCTAATTTAGGTCTGGCTGAAATCCAACAGGTGAGAAGCAAAAAAAGCCATCAGCCTGTGTATTACAATGTATATTTTGAGTGATATCTGAAATTATCTGTTGCAGTGCAGTTTAGGGTACGCTCCCCTCTGCTTTTCCAAACCTTTTTCCGCAATAATCCTCACTCCTGGAGTGACCTTTGCAGAGCTGTGTGGGATTGCAGGGCTGCAGATTGTACTCTGCTAGAACTTCTAGCCTGAGCTGCACTCCAAACACCCACAGGCTTGCACTAGGAATTTTAGGCTCATAAAGCTTAACATTACTTCTCAAAATGGGATAACAGAACCGGTATCACCCTTTTGATTTTATAGATTAAGCCGCTTTTAGCTTAAGTCTGGATCCAGGTTCCCTCTCTTCAGCAGCCCTTTTCAGTAAGGTTGTTGTAACTGGAAGCAGAAAAGGCTGAAAAAGAGAGTAATTAATGTGCTAACTGTGGGAGGGAACACAAAAAGAAAACAAAAGGAGCTGTGGATTTCTGTGAAACCATGAAAGGGGAAAAAACCCCACTTTTTTACTGTACCTTAGGCTGGTTTGTCACTCCATGTTTCAAAGAAAAAAAGAGACAGGAATGTGCAAGGTTCTGCCTTCAGACTCCTGCTGAGCCATAATGGAAGTATAACTAATTAAGGGCCTGATCAAGGTCCTGTTGAAGCCAAGAGAAAGCTTCCCACTGGTTTCAAATGGCTTTGGATCAGCTCTGAGAGCGTGGAGTGTAAATATGAGTGCATTAAAAACATGGTCTGCTCTCAGTCAGGGCTGGCTGAAGGATGCTGCCACGCCAGAGCTGGCCCAGAGCAGCTCTGGAGCAAAGCCAGAGGTTATTGCTTCAAATTAAAGAGATATATGAAAGCTGGTTTTGATCTGAGAAGGATAAATGGATAAAATGGTAGAGAGAGGGCTTGGGGAAAGCTGGGCCCAGCCATTCTTGTGCTGCTCCTGACACTGGTGGGAGGAGGAGAAGAAATGAGAATTTCCCTCTTTTCAGCACACCTGGAGCACAGCATCCAATTCTGAGCTCCTCAGTCCTAAAAATACAGAAATACACTGGAAAGAGTCCAGGGAAGAGCTAGAAAAGGGTCTGGAACTTCTCTTCCCTGAGGAAAGGCTGAGTGTGTTCAGCCTGGAGAAGAGAAACTCAGGGAGGGTTTATCAATGTTTATCAGTGTCTACAAACACCTGAAAAGAGGGTACAGAGGGGTAGTCCTGGGTGCTTTTCACAACCTGAGACACAGGAGGCTTTGTCTGGATAGCAGGAAACACTTTTTGTACTCTGAGGGACACTGGGGACTGCCACAGGTTGCCCAGGGAGGTTGGGGAAGTGCATATGGAATTTATTTTATAACTTCTTGATCTCAGAATCCTGACCTGGTTCGGTGATAAACTGTTTGCAGAGAACAGAAAATCTCTAATTGCATTAAATATTAGTCCTTGGGTTGCCCAAGTGCTTTCATTTTGATTCTTTAGTCATTTATAGGACATTAGCTTAGTTCTGAGGGAATAAATATTCTCCTCAGCCTCTGAGTGTGGGCTGACCTCCACCACAGTCTGTGCCTGTTCCTGAGGTCACTCCAGAAAGGCAGGGACAGAGCTGACTGCAAAAGTTGAGACATTGATATCACAGGAATAAGAAAAAAAGCCTAATGGTTATTCGAAATGGGAGCATAAAGAACGAAACCTTTGGTTTCCAGGGCTCTGCTCCTGGTTTTTCACATTTTTTTAAAAGTGTGAATTCAAACTGTCTGGGGCCTTGCCTGCCTGTGCTGCTTTTGGAGCCACCACACCTTTTCCCTACCACAAAACATAAATAAATTAAAGCCTACCCTTGCAACATCTGTTTACTCCCTTGTTTTCTGAGTCAGCAGGTTAGAGAAGAAACGAGGTGATACGCTAACACACAGTTAAAAGAAAAAAAAAAAAGGATCACTCATCCATAGGCAAAAATCACAGAACACAATTCATTCTGGTCTTAATTTTGCAAGCAGCAAGAAAAGTGACACGTGAGAAACCACCCAGGCTGAAAAATGTATCTTCTTCCCATTGCTGCAGCAATTCTAAGCTGCAAAATGCATGTTCTTTTCCCACAAAAAGGGGATTAGTAGGCAGGAGACAAGGATTTGTCAGAATTATTTATCAAGTTATTGCACAAGTTAGTTTAAAGTCGTGGACTCTGCCAACTTCTAATACCCTCTTCTAGAAGGAGGAAGTTAAATTAGGAGAGTGTGGTGCAAAGGCAAATAATTTAAACCCCTGGAATGCTGAAGCTCCACATGCCAAGCAAGTCAGATGTAATCCTCCTGTTTTAATCAAAATAAAAGAATACCTTCATCTCCAGCCAGAAAACAACAACAAGAGCACAAGCTGGAAAAAAATTCAGTCCCAATGAGAAATAAAAGAAAAAGCTATTTTTTATTACTATTATTATAATCACACACATAATTATCATTACTATTACTGCTATTATTGATATTATTGCTATTATTACTATTACTATTATTACTATTACTGTTTTGTTCTTTAATCTACTAATTGGTCCATGAATGGTACATCTGGACCCCAAACCTGTGCACTGTGTGCAGAAGACTGAGCTGACCATGACAGGAAAATAAATGTGGCCAAAATAGCTGATGTGTTCTAAGTGGAGGAAATCACTGATTTTAGAATATCATTGGTTTTGTGGGTATTTCCTCCTGCCTTAAATTCATTCAGATTCACTTCTTAGGTATTATTTTAATACCTTTTGTTTTCAGTCAATGATTTATTGATAGGTGATTCTGATAATTAATTTTTTTTTTTTTCTTGAGAAAGAAATAAGCAAGCCAAAAAAGCAAAATCTAGAAAAGTTAGAGTTCAAAATCTTAAAAAAGAGAGAACCAGCAAAAGTCTTTAGGGCAAAAAGGAAGAGATTTTCCCCTTTGCAGACAAGAAGCAATTTGTATTATGAAGGGATGCATCATAATTTTGACCAAAATAAAACATCTATCTCACTTTGCAAAGCAATTTATCCTCATAGGCTTAAAAAATCTGCACATAAAACACTCCTAAACATGATGTCACCATGTCACCATGTCTAACCCCTTCCTTTAAAGACAGGAGAGCTTTAAAAAAAATTATAAAGTACCAAGAGTTCTTAAAAAAAAATTTAAAAAAATGGATTAATATACCAAATCCATCTCTCCAAAGAAAAGACAGGAAAACTGCAAAAAGTTTGTCTTCAGACACACTTATAATTCTATTTTTTTAAAAAAAAAATTAACTAAACTTTCCAGATTAATTCCAGCACTGCAGATATCTCTGCATCCAAAAAGATAAAAGAATTAGGATTATTCATACCACTGTTTTCCCTTTTTCCAGTTAGAAAATGGAAACAAGTTTTTTTTTGGATAGAAGACAGCTCTCAGTGCAATTGTCTTTGGACTAGAGGTCAAAAATAAACCTCCATCCCCCTCCCCCCAAAATGTGGAGAAGTGTAGGTCCCTATTTTATCCAAATTGAATGATTTGTCCATAAACCAAACCAGTTCATTTATTTTTAGACATAACTGGAAACCTTGGGGCACTCATGGAAAAGCTCTATGGATTGGTTTCTATTCCAGCCACTTCAGATATTTGGCTCCAAGCCTAAAGAGATGACTTTGGGGCAAAAAATAAAATGGATGTTTCAAAGGCCCATTTTACTTGTGTAATCTTTGCTTAGTAGGAAGCATTGCTGGCATTTGCTACAATTAAATTTTAATTTATCCAGCTTGGAAAAAAAAAAAAAATCAATGTTTTAACCTAATGATTTTTTTTTTTCCCAACAAGCGAGAAAAATGCAGGACACGGTGTTGGGTAATTGATAAGGAATGGTGAACACAGGAATTCAGGATGCAATTCTCCTAATCCACACTGAAGTGTGATAACAAAGAACATTTTGTCAAGGCTGTATCATCATTTTATTGGCTATTTTTGCACCTGTTAGAGATGTGACAATGTGTTGACAGATCTCTCCTAGCAGGACACCCTGGGACAGACACATCCACTCGAATAAATTCCATTACATGACACCTCGTTTCACTGGGGACACATGAAGTTGCCACAGAGGTGATAGCTTTTACTCCAACTCCAGAAGTAATTTCCACTAAAATGTGAAGCATTATCAGCCAAGTACAGAGCTCCTCGAGTAAATACAGCCCTTGGAATAAAATATGTAACACAGGGAGTGCAACAAAAGCCTAAAAACCTCTCAAAACATATTTCAAACTCATTTTTCAGCACTGCCAGTGCACACTTGGTGCTGCTCACAGCATAGATTAAAGGTCTTACATGGAAAAATTAGTATTTTAGTCCTAACAGAAGTAGCAATACAACTTTTTCATGGTTCATATATATTATCATTTATAGAAATTGAATCTGATGGCTTTAGCATTTAAAATAAAAGAGCGACTGTTGTTTTTTGAGGTGTTTAGGTGCCAAAATAAGCAGGTGTGTCCCACAAGGTGCTTTCAGAGCTGGCTGGACATCGACTCCCATTTTATTTCAGAGTGCCAGCACCTGCCTGGGTGAATTTTCCACCAGTTTCCATCTGTGCTGCAAACAGATCAATGATTTTTATAATTTGCACTGTGCTCACCAGGCTGGCAGGGTGTGAAGGAACAGCCAAAAGAAACCACGAATAGAAGGTAAAAGAAGGTGCCTTTTCCAATCAAAACAAAGTAACATTCTTCTGAGCAGCCCTGAAAGAGTTAAATAATTCACAAGGATTGGGCTGAATGAATTCCCTGCAGGAAGCTCAGCAATTCTCCCAAAAAGAGACTGAGGATCTTGGTGGGTTACTTAAAAAAAGAAAAAAAAAAAAGTGGTAAAAGGTAACAGAGGCCACAAAATCTCCCCTGTCTCACCTCTCAATTTCTCCTCCTGATAGACTGTACACAAATTAACAGCTTTTTGTGTCTTTCAAGGGTATTTATTTCTGGCAAGGACACAGACTTTTCTGTCAAGGTTTGCAGAACATTTTGTTCTGCACCACGTATGCACATGCTGCTGGATCCCATCCCTATTATATATTCAAACAGCACACAGAAGATTGTCATCACACAATCTGTCTGGAGCTGTCCTGATGAGCAGAAAAAGTCCAGATTGATGGGGGGAAAAAAAAAATAAAATAATTCTCCCTTTATAGTTCTGATCCAGAATCAACTGGACTGGTCTTCGTGCACAACATGGGATAAAACACCAAGGTGTGTTCCCTGCCTCTCCTCATCCATTCCTTCATCCATCTGCATCTGCTTTTCATCATTTCATGGATTTTTCTCATTTTGGGACCATCTATCCATAGATAGAAAGAAGCATTTGATCAATTCAAGCCCTCGTGACGCCACCTCAAAACAATTCCAGTGGCATTTGAGCAGCTGCTGGAACAGGTGTGTGATTCCTGTCCTGACTGCAGAGGCTCTGCACTATTACTGACTAAATCCATCAATTATTACTGCCCAAATCTATAATTAAGGCTGGCAAGCAGCTGAACAGGCTTTGTCAAGGATTTCAGACCACCAGTAATTCGGTTTAGCCAAAAAATGCTACAGTCATTGTACAGTCAGCAGCAGATCATCCCAGGAAGTACCAAAGGAACTTAAAATAAGGAATTTACACTATTGCAGAAAAAGGGCATTTAATTAAGTTCTGAAAGGGATTAATTAATTAATTTTTTTTTTATTATTTTTTTTTACAACAAACTGGTCCTCTCATTCTACTACTGAAAAACTTTACACGGGGATGGATGAAATGAAAAATCAAACTCATTTTTCCATGGGTGGTGTAAATTCTGAGAGACATCTATTCAAAATTTTAAAAAAACACACACACACACAAAAAAAAACAAAACAAAAAAAACCCCAGAAAACAAAACCAGCAACCCAAACCATTCTGATCAGGAGAGTTGCACAGGGACTCATCCCTATCACATCTAGAGTCAGGAGTATGCAACTTTGTAGTAGCAAAATGAGAATTTGAAAAAGCTGCACAGCCACAGGAAGCTGTACAAGCAAAGCTCCTTACAAAACATTTCCACAGAAATCATTCCCTGATTAAAAAATTCAGCCCAGACCTAAAAATTTACAACTTAACCAAATACACCAAAGACAACTCTTACTCCAGAGCTGAAACTGCATTCTGGGATAAATTCATTGTTCATTACAACTTACTGAGACCTTCAGGGAAGCTGCCGAAATTTAATGAACCACAGAACTTTCACCACCTGAGCCCCTGAAGCTGAATGTTCTCCACCATTTGTGGACAATTTTTTTGGAGCAGCAAAAGGCACAAATTCTTGTGGAACCATCCCATGTGAATCTTCCACTGATTAATAGCAACATTAATAATTATATATATAGCAACATTAATAATTATATATATATAGTAACATTAATAATTACATATATATACATATATATATATATATATATAAAATAGCAATATCCACATTAATAATAATGTCTCCATTTCAGCTGTCAATTTTAAGTGAAATTCCAATAAACTTATGGGGTTGAAACCTTCAAGCATGCTGATAAATGGGATTGAAACTGATCTCCAAACTGTAGAAATGCTGCTAGAAGGGATCAAAAAAAGACACCACATTCACAACAGACTTGTTGCAGCAGAAAAACAGAAAATATATATATATATATTTATAAATTTTTTTACATATATATAGCCCCAGGGTTATTTATAAATATATTGCATTTCAAAATGTTTAAATTAAAAAAAAAAGCCACAACAATACAGAAGGTGACAAACTAAATTATTACCATCAATATGTCCAAGCATGAGAGATTAGACCTTTTTTTTTTCCCAGTCACATTAAATACAAATCTTTGTTGTAATGACACCATTAAACTGCAAAGAAGATGTCACCAGTTTAAATTTTCCTTCAGCACTGCCAGATAAGACCAATGATTCATCCATCTAAGTGCCAGTGTTTTGACTGGGGGAAAAAAAAAGCCCTAAAAAAGAAAAAAAAAATGTTCCTTGGATGCACATGTCCATGTAATATACTTGAAAATGCACATTACCTCATTTTGGAGTGATTTTAATCAGGTCTCCTCCCCATTAAGCTGTTTGCACACTCTTCCATCAAAGAAGTGGAAGCATTTGGGACTTTCAAGGTCTGAAGTGCAACACCAAAAGCTGATTTTTCCCCTTTCCCTCCCCCATCACACACTGACCCGGTGTCCAGCCCGCTGAGATGGGTCTGGGCAGGAGGGACCCCTCACCCCGAGCATCTCCCACAAATTCCTGGCCAGGTTCCAAAGCCAGCACAGAGCTTTGGCTGAGCCAGGACACGTCTTCCCTGCGGGCTGGCTGGCTCCTGCAGGAGATCCCAAAATCAGCAGGGCTGGAAGAGCCCTCCAGGACCATCCAGAGCCACCCAGCCCCAGCAGCACCACCCCAAACCCTGTCCCCAAGGGTCACATCCAGACTCTTCTGGGACAATTCCAGTGACTCCAAACCTCCCTGGGCAGCTCATCCCAAGACCTGACCGCTCTTCCAGGGAAATTTTCTTTCCAAATCTCCACCCTGAGCCTCCCCTGGTGCCATTTGAGGCCCTTCCCTGTCACTGTTGGACATGAAAGATGCAGCTCAAAGTGAGATGAAAGAAGAAGAAGGTTTATTTGTTCTTTCAGTATTTGTAGGTTTGGGATTGGATAGTCAGGTCACCACCTTCCCAACCACACTGGCCGTGAGAGACATCCATCAAAAGGCATATCTTTAATGGAATGTATAAACACCTATGTTTATAGTTCCTGGGAAAGTGGCTAGAAATTGTGAAAACAATATTGAAAGCTCTGATTCTCAGGGTGACATTTCCTCTCCTCCTTTCCCTTGGGACACGGCAGCAGAGCCCGACTCCCCGGCTGTCCCCTCCTGCCAGGGAGCTGTGGGGAGCAGTGAGGTCCCCCCTGAGCCTCCTCTTCTCCAGGCTGAGCTGCTGAGTAAAATCCTGATGATGAGAGAAAAATCCTGATTTCTTCCCACAGAGAGCAGCCCCACTCATCTCTTGAGGCCATTTTGTGCCTTCAGAGCCAAAGTGAGCCAGGTTAAGGTGATTTGAACTTGTGCAGGAAGTCTGGGAAGGCCTTCTTTGATGTCTTTGATAACACCCTAATAAACACCAGAAACAAATCCTAATGAGCTTTAGAGTTTTCTTCCTGACCTGGGGAACTGAGATAAACTGAGCTCCCTGTGAGGGAGTATCATGAAGAAATCTATTTCAAGAAGTGCAGCGCCAAAACAGAGAATAAGTTTCAAGCAGCAGCAACAAGAAATGAGGGAAAAGCAGTAAATTTCAAATCCAGCACATCCTGTAGATCAGAGACCTTTGAATTCAGAGAACACCAAAGAAATCACATTTAAATTGTGATGTACAATCCAAACACAGAGAAAGTTGTGTTTGCATGTGCATCTACCAAGGGGATGCACAGGGTGACATAAACCCCTGGGTGATGGTTTGTGGCTCTTCTGAATTTCTCTGATCTGGCTCAGATGGCCACCAGGATTTTCAAAATTGCAGATTTTATATCTATAACATCTGTAATAAAGAATGTGCTACAATGTGCCAGGCAGAATGAAAAAAAAAGGACTTAAAATCATAATAATAAAGGATGTGCTGAAGAATTCATTGATGGACCTTAAAGCAAGACAGATTTTATTCAGTAGAAATGTGCTATGGGATGTTTCTCTTTTCCATCAAGGAAAAGTTAATTACAAAGTTTTGGGGTTAAATATTCTCAGTACATTTTCTGGGGTGTGAATTGATAAATCCAGTAGTTGTTGACTACTGTTAATTATGTGTTTGAGCATGCCAAAGTAATTTTCTGGGCCAGTTTAGTAATATGTCAATAATTTCTCTCTCCTTGAATCTAAAATTCCCCTAAAATTATAAAAGAAGTGATTTTGGAAATGAGGTGACCTTATGGAAAAGGCAAAATAGGGACCAAAAAAATTAAATAAAAATAAGTCAAACAAACCCTCAAAAACCAACCAAAGGAACCATTCCTAAGTAGAAAATCTAAAATTATCCAGAGGTTCTAGAGGTCTCATTCATGTCTGATAATGAAAAATTTGTCTTTCAGAGACCTGAACAGCAGGGAAACAAAAGGAAATTATCCTCTGACAGTTTTCTTTGTAGACAAAGACTTGGTAGCTCCTACTGGGCAGGTGTCCCCATTAGAATAAAACATTAATTAATGCCCTGGCTGGCAGGCTCAGCTGGGGAAAACATGGCTAAATGAGTGTGGAAACTGGAGTGCCTTCTGGGGCAGTAATTGCATGTCCCCACATTTATTTTAATTTGGGATGTGATTTTCCAATTGGACCCAAATCACCAAAAGGCTCTGGTTGTTGGGACAGCACACAGGGATAATGATTCTATTAAAACACTCAAGGCCTGATTTCTAAGGAAATCACCACCGTTATTTGGATCAGGGAACTTCTGGTAGCTTGGAAAATTTGGACTCATCATAATTTTAATGTAAAAACTGCCAAGAAGGAATTATGTGAAGGTCAAAAAGTAATGGTGACTGTGGGCACAATGAAGAGCAATTCCAAATTTTAAATGAACAATTTTAATTAGAACTAGGACACAGGGCAATGTGAGAGGGGAAAAGTTTTGTTTCCTTTCATTTTACAAGGACAGAAAAAGAAAAAAAGCAGCAATAAATGCTTTTTCTGGGAGTTATATCAGCAACTTTGTTCTCTCAGCCCAAAGCTTCTCCTGGCCAGGCTGAACAATGGCAGCTGTGCCAGCCTTTCCTGCCAGCAGAGCTGCTCCAGCCCTCTGCTCATCCTGGTGTTCCTCATCTTATTATTTTAACATTTTTTTGCTAGGAAACCTTTTGTAGCCACTTTTCACACCAACATCGAATTAGTAATTACACAGCAATCAATTAAGTGAAAATCATCCTGGTCTGAAGAATTGCATCATCAGACTTGATTTCAGAGGGTGGACAGGAAAATAAAGACATTACTAATAAAGCCAGAAAAGATTTCTCTTCAGCAGAATGCAAACCAAGGTGGCCACTTCAATTTGGGGTTTTTTAACCACCACAGAAGAGCCTGGAAGCTCTTGGGGCTTTAAGCCCTGGCCCTGCACTGAGACATCTCTGTCTAGACTGAGCCTTCTCATGGTCTGGACACATCCAGCAGAGCTCCTGAAGATGGATAATGGGGTCTGCCTGCAATAATTTCACAGTCAGAGCGTACCTGCCTGTGTTGGATTGCATTCTCCAGGTTCTGCAGCTGAAATTGTGCTGGAAAGATACAGTAAAAAAAAGGGAAAGAGGTGAAAAATTATCCATAAAGCTGCACATCCAGGCTTTGCACAGCAAAACAAGCTGTTCCATGGAATGGTTAGGGAAGCCTGGAACTGATCTCTTCTAGTACAAATGCCTGGAAGCAGAGCTTTGAATTTTTCAAAACAAACAAGAAGGAATTTTAATTAAAAGGCATCAAGGAATGGCAAAATATCTTACCTAAATCTTGCTCCCGTTTTCAGTGAGTAAAGATTAATTTACCCTTAAATCACACAGAGTTTTCTGAAGTGTTAAACATTTGAGAATTATGCAGCAGACATTAAAATCAAGTCAAGCTGCAAAACTCAGGAGATTTTTGTGCATCACATCCAGTCTGCAGATGTAGAACGCTTATGTTAATAGGACAGCATGAGAACTGTCAGGTGCTTATCTTTTTATTAACCAGGTTTGCACACAACTGAATGAATTCTGGCCATAATCTAGAATTTGGGGAGGAGAAAAGACAGCATTACAATAGGAAATAAGAAGGATTTTTTTAAAATGGAGAAACAAATTAAGTACTTCTTCTGATTACATTGATTAAAATTTCACAAACCAGTTCTCAGGACCCGTACTTGTAATTCTGAGTAATATTGAGCTTCCACATAATTTTAAAATGCAGGAGACAATGGAGCTTGTACTGGGTTTGGGTTTTGGTGGCAGGGGAGCTGCAGGGGTGGCTCCTCTGAGGAGCTGCCAGAAGCCTCTCCCATCTCTGTGTGTTGTCTGCAATGGAATAAAATGCTTTATCTCCATTTAAGCACATAATTTTTCCCTTTATAAGTTTACAGCTATGAATATTTTATCATTATTAACACTTAATAAGATTAAAAGCAGCAGCAGTGGCCAGCTCCACAAGCTGACCTTTAATCACTGGCATTATCCATTATTTTGGAGGTGTTTAAACTCAGGAAGGACTCGAGCTAGCACAGTTTGAAACATTTCCATTACAGGGCACTTTATCTAAAGCACATTCTGCACAGTGGAAGTGCCATCAGCTGCACTGCCTGAAGAACACACAGATTTGCTGTGCCCGACGTGTAAATCTTTAGTCTGACTCACCCAGAGCTTGTCTGGAAATTCCAGTTAAAATATATCCTTAAAATATATCCCAATCCCCCAGACACACCACACGTCTGCACAGTACAAAACATGCTGAGGTGAAGAGCTGCAGCAGGAACAGCTCCAGGAAGAGGCTCCTGTGGAATAATTGACTTGTTGACAGGGATTGTGCTTCCTGAGGCTCCTTGGGGATCTCCAGGCAGCCTCTCACTGTGCTGAGCTGGCATTCCCTAGCAGGGAACAGCCCTTGGGGCTGGTTTGGACAATAAATGTGGATTCTGTCTCTATCCTCAGCTGATGGCAAGCAGGAGCCTCCTGAAGCAGTCACAGCTTTGTCAGCTTGGTCTGAACACCAGGAGAGCCACAGGGCAATGAATTTCACCCTGTTCTGCTTTTTTATGAGTGGACATCTCACATTTCTCTGGCATTTACAATACAATTCATCCATATCTATGATATATTATATATATACTGTGTAACAGCACTCAGGTCAGACCCCACCTGCAGAGCTGGGTCCAGCTCTGGAATTCCCAGCCCAGGGAGCAGCTGGAGCTGCTGGAGAGAGCCCAGAGGAGGCTCCAGGATGAGCAGAGGGATGGAGCAGCTCTGCTGGCAGCAAAGGCTGGCACAGCTGCCATTGTTCAGCCTGGCCAGGAGAAGCTTTGGGCTGAGCTCAGGGTGGCCTTGCAGGGCCTGAAGGAGCCCCAGGAAAGCTGGAGAGAGACAATTGCCAAGGGCTGCAGGGCCAGGAGCCAGGGAATGGCTTCAAACTGACAGAAAGTAGGGTTAGATGGGATGTTAAGGAGAAATTCTTACAGTGAGGGTGCTGAGGCACTGGAAAATGTTTTCCCAGAGCAGCTGGGGCTGCCCTTGGATCCCTGGCAGTGCCCAAGGCCAGGCTGGACATTGGGAGCTCCTGGGACAGTTGGAGGTGTCCCTGCCATGGCAGGGGATGGGATGAGATGAATTTTAAGTTCCCTTCCCACCAGACCATTCCATGATTCTGAGATAATTTCTTGCACACATTAATTACTAAAATATCTGCTCAGTCTGAAGTGAGGAGGTGATGCTGTGACAGAGCAGTGCAGCCCCTGCCCCGAGGCTGTTCAGGGAGGAGAATCCCACGGGTGGGACTGGGGGCAGAGCGGGGAGATGCTCCCTGTGACAGCTCCAAGCTGCACAATCCTTCCACACCTGCTCCTTCGGGAAGTGTGGGAGTGTGAAGAGAGGCAGGAGAGAGGTGAGGGATAAAGTTAGACAGAAAAGGAAAGGGAAGTTTTAGGAAAGGTGATGGGCCAGGGAAGACAAGAGAGAAGGAAATGAAGAGGATGAAGGTGGGGGAGAGGAGAACAGGAGGTGAGGGGTGGCAGCAAACCTTTGGCACGGCACAAGGAGCACAGTATCCGGGATTTTGGAGAGAGGTGGCCTCACACCCCCTTGTCTTCCCTATTTAACACATATTTAATTACATTTAATCACCTCAACTCCATCCCTGATGAGCTGAGCACTTCCCCCAGTGATTCCTTTGCTTGAGACCCCTGGATAGCTCTGCTGTGGAGGAGCTGGTTTCCCTCTGCTGGTGCTACAGGGAACCCAAAAAAACCTGCTTAGACCCTGAGTCCAAATTTTCAGTGGATTGAACTTAGGGACACAAACCCCAAGGCTACATCCAAATATCCACACTTGTGCTGTTTCTGCTGCAGATCCTCTTTTTGCCTTCATTAGCTCTGAAAAGTTAATGGTGAAGGTAAACTGAAAGCTGCTTTACCTCAGCATTTCTCTTTTTTATTACTTTTATTACTTTTGGACCAAAAAAGATCTGCGCAAGCCACCAAAAATTCAATTTTCTCTCAGGGAGTAGTAAATGGGAACTATTTTCAGGTATTTTTCAGTAGGACAGGGAAGTATTATCATTATTAGCATTTTTGCATTCATCTGACACGTTACTTGTTCTTTTCCAACATCTTATAGCTTTTGAAGATTTTCTCTTTTTTTTTTATTTTTAAGATAGATTTAACAACAAAAGGCTGCTAAAATTGGAAACTCCGTGAGACACTTTGGTATTATTCAATCGGAGCCAAACCTGACACTGCAGACAGTTCTTGTTTAAGAACTTTCATTGAGGGAACATGATCACAGCACAAAACAAAGAAAAATGTCAGTTCCCCTTGTTCTGTGTTCATCATTTAAGTCTCACAAGGTACCCGAGGAAATAGGTTCAGGTTTGAGATGTTTGATCTGCTCTGTGCAGTTATGAGTTATTTTTATAATGCATCAAGGCAAGTAATAAACAAAACATCTTTTATTAGATCATTATTCTCTTAAATAGTTTAAATAATGGTTTCCAGATTAGCTCACACAATGCTTCTACTTAAATTTTTCATCGGAAATCCTCAGTCTGTAATTATTCTTAAAGTGATTCTTATTGAAATCTGGAATTTAATCCTACAAGAATGCAAACAACCAGTTGAGATTTTCCCTTTGGGGGGCACAGAAGCAATGAGCCCATGAAAAACCCTGCACATGCATTATTAACAGCTGAAAAGATTGGATAAGCATTTTTAAGTCTCTTTTCTGTAGAGAATCTCCTCTTTTGGGTTTCCACCAACTCTTTTTAAAAACAGGGTAGCTGCTGTTATCTCAAGGTAACTTACATTTCTCCTATTACAATTCAGAATATATTCATGATTTATGCCCTAAAAAGAAAAACAGCAGTTTCTGAAGAGTTGGATCCAAAGGTCTCTGCATTGGTAAGAACATTTCCACTGAAAATAGAGCTTTTCACCATGCATTAAACTCACACAGCCACCCCACCTGCAGCCTGCAGATTTCCGTGGCAGAGAATACATAAGATTATCCACTCTGCCTTGAAGACCTTTTGCTGAGATGTAATTTATGCTGGTTTGTCCAAGCCTAAGTAAAAAGCTTTCAAACCTTCTCAGTGTAGCATCCCTGCCTCACTTTGTTGCCAGGATATTCTCTTTGATTTCCAGGGTGAACTTACACTTGCTTAATTTCACAGTGCAGGCAGGAAATGCTGGGTGTAAGACTGAAACCCTCCACTGCAATTACCTGCATCCATAATTTGTCAGAACACCCAAGCTGAGCTTCTCAAAAGCAGGCAGAACACGCAGCTTGTTGGCTGGAAAACACAGGAGTGGAAGCTCTCATGGTGTTCAGTCAGCCCAACTCATTGTCTTGGAATAAATGTATTTCTACTGGAATCTGAGAGAATAAAATAAATCTTTTGACTCTCTGTGGGATCTTTGTAGTGGGAGAGGAAAATTCAGCTGTTAGAATTCACCCTCTAGAGCAAAGAAAGTAAGAAAATATAGCTGCCTTTAATCATGTAATCACAGCACAGCCTTGCTTTGCTCCCACTTTGGTTCTGTGGATACCCAAATTTATTTATTTTATTAACCTAAACCAGAATTGTTAGTAAAATAATCTCCATCTCCTGCTGCTGTCACCACTGTAAGTTAAGGTTACTCAAATTTCTGCAGCTCTGAGGTTTTGCTGCCAAAGTCAGGATTTTTTAATAAGTTTTCAGTTTCAAGTTTTCTGCAACAGAATTTTATAGTCTAAAATTGTGAAGTTCTTCAGGTTAAGTAAAACTGAAAACCTGAGACTTGCTATAGCTTAGATCTTACATCAAATGTCAAAACCATAAAGTCTGTCTCGCTCTCGCTCTTTTTTTTCATGGATATGAATATTCTCTCTTCTGCAAATGCTCATTTTTTTTCTCCTTATCTTGTTCACATTTTATTTTATTTATTTATGGTCTGGTAGACACAAGAGCATTAAAAACTGTTCCTGTTTTCCACAGTACATAGTAATATTTATCTGCTGATTCTGCTCCTAAAAGGATTTCCTACACTCAGAACCACCACACACCATCCCTACTGTTTAATATGTGAATATTTATTGCTCTTACTTAGGGTTTAACCCACAATTCTGTGAGCTTTGACAAAAGGGGAGTCTGAGAGGACCTGACAAACTCCTCTAGAACTGCTGATTGATTTTCTGCCTGGGAAAAAAACCAGAGATTTTTCCATACATATTTCACAGACCAAGTGTGAAGGATGAGTAAGTTCACTAAAAATTATGAGAAATGTAAAAAAAACCTCGATTCTAGAACCCAGGAAAATAAATTCAGTTCTTCCTGCTGCTAATGCAAATTTTCTCCATGTAAGACATCTTAGAGCTCCTGAGAGTGTTTTATGAGGTCTGAACACATTAATGAGCCCAACTCACCCCTGCTGCTCCACAACCCCAGTGAACCCAGCTCAGGCACTCCCTCCTTGAACTCTGCTCACTCCATCTATTCAAATATTGTATTTTAAGCTCATTCCAGCTGATGCAAATTGAAATCACCTCTTGTGCCTAGCACAGGATATTCCTATAAAATACACTCTGAGCCATTCAAGTGCTGGGATCACTGCAAGGGAGGGCAGATTAGTGCTCAGCTTTGCGGTTGAGGATGAAGCCAATTTGCTGGATATCCTACAGTGCTGGGTCCTGCACAAAATTGTCTTTATAGGCCCTGCCCCAACATTTAATTCTGGAAAACCAGAAAAAAATGGCAATTGGGACCAACCTCCTTTCTTGGGACAAGCAAGACAGAAAAGGGAAAATAAACAAGATACGCATTATTTCTTATTTTGGGGCAGGGAGGGAGAAAAAGCAACTCCCACAGGCTTAGGCAAGCCTTGCATAAAGCTTGAATTCTAGTAATAGTAAAATAATGCAATAACACAGAGTATCTCATTGTTCAAAGCCCTACAGATGGGCTATTAAGCCATTTTCTTCCTTTGTTGGATATGTTTGCAGATAGAAATGGAAGTTCCTACGGCATTTTTCCAAAGGAAGAGCTCCAGCTCCTTCCAACAATCTCTCTCCACCTAAAATAAGCCCTGCTTTTGAGAGCTGAGTATAGGCTATTGCTGGAATGAATAGCACATAATGAGAGCTGCATTTGCCTACACACCATCGCCCCAGAACCTGTGTCTAATTCATTACTGCAAAGCATTTGGAGATGTCACGAGGAGGAAAGACGCTCCATAAAATTAAATTCTATTATTCCCACTTAATAATGTTTCAAACATGAAACCGATTTTGTGTAGTTGGAAATGTAATTGAAGATATCCCAAGATAGATTACTCTGAGCTAAAATTTCCAAAAAGGTTCTTCTTTGCTTCTTGTTCATTGAATTTGTACTTAGTGATTGAGGGGCTATTGCCTTCAAGGATGTGTCAATTGAATTACCAGGGATTTGCTACTTCAAAAGTAAGAAAGCTTCATAAGATGATGTGTAATGGATATAATGGATGTGAGTTCTGATCCACAGCTGATGAAACACTGTTAGAAATTTTAGCCAAAGTTCTGGATTATTTCAGCAGTTCCCGGTGTGTTGGTGAACCTCTGCACTTGTGAGCTGACAGAAGTACAAGAGATGTTTTAGCCATGCAGGAAACAAAAGAGAAAACCTCCCCTGAAGGCCATGCAGGCTTTCAGAGGGACCTTGACAGGAGAGATGGGCAGAGAAGAACGGTCTGAAATTCAACCAGGGCAAAGTCTGGTCCTTCACCTGGGGGAGAATAACCCCAGGCAGCAGCACAGGCTGGGGGTGACCTGCTGGGGAAGGACCTGGGGGACACCAAGCAGAGTCCTGGGGCAGGAAGGCCAAAGGGATCCTGGGGGACATCAGGATGAGCATTCCCAGCAGGTCAGGGGTGATGCTGCCCCTGTGCCCAGCCCTGGAGGCACCTCTGGGCTGCTGTGTCCAGCCCTGGCTCCTCAGCACAGCAGGGACAGGAGCTCCTGGAGCTGAGGAAGGGCCTGGAGCATCTCCGTGCCCAGGAAAGGCTGAGGGAGCTGGGGCTGCTCAGCCTGGAGAGGAGCCCCAGCTGAGAGGGGCCTCAGCCCTGGCTGTGCCTGGCTGTCCCTGGGTGTCCCTGGGGTGTCCCTGGGTGTCCCTGTCCGTCCCTGTCCATCCCTGTCCATCCCTGTCCATCCCTGTCCATCCCTGTCCATCCCTGTCCGTCCCTGGGTGCAGGAGGGGCAGAGCAGGCCCAGGCTCTGCTCCAGGCCCAGCAATGGCACCAGAGCCACGGGCAGGGGCTGAGCCCAGCAATTCCCCCTGCACAGGAGGCACAACTTGTGCCCTGGGCAGTGCCCAGCCCTGAGCAGAGAGCAGAGAGGGGCTGGAGTCTCCTCCTGGGGATATTGCAGAGCCCTCTGGACACAGCCCTGTGCCCGCTGCTCTGGGATGGCCCTGCTGGAGCAGGGAGCTGGCACCAGTGACCCACCGTGGTTCCTTCCAGACTGACCCATCCTGTGACCCTGTGAAAATAGATATAATGATCTCATTAATTAGTGTCAGCTGAAGCCAACAGCCACTGGAGAGGGAGTTTCAGGATGTGCCCTTGTCCTTCCATTAGAAAAATCACAAGGAGTTCATCCACTGCCTTGTCCAAGAATATTCCATTATGAGACAAGTGACCTAGGAATGCAATGTTTTGATTCCCATCTGAAATTTGATTCAATCTTCTCCTGCTTGACATTGAAAATGTTATTTTTGTGCTGCATGGTTGGCACTCCTGATGTCTTCTTGTGCCCCTCTGACAGAACCATGGCAGACTCTGCAGCACAGGATGTGAAACAAGGAGAGTTTTAGGCAAAAGTGACTGATTTTCTTTGGCTGAGAAGGGAAAGAGTGACGTGAAGGCCACACTTTCTGTGTTGCCCCTTTAAACCCTTAAATGTTGCAACAGCACGATAATTTGAGATTAAATTCGGTGCAAGGCAGGACATCACAACTTCAGATATTGTAGGACTGGGCTACCACTCTTTAGTCTGAAGGAAGTTGATAGAAAGGAAATAGCTTTAAATAAAAAAACAACTCCATTAGAAAATGACAGTTTGCATCTTCTTTCTTACACTCTCAGTTGAATGAAAGACCTCACAAACAATGCAAAAAGCACAAAGCAGCATTTTAAATGGCCTTTTTTGCTAGTTGAAATTATCATGCTTTACTTAATTTAAATTTCACACATCCCTCCTTGCACCATAAGATCTCCTATTGCTGGCACTTTGGAAAGTGCACGTCATTTCAAGTATGAAAAGCAGAATTTGCTGCTTTTTAGGCACGCAGGAAGTCAGTAACCATGTAAGACATCCACACACAACAAGAGCAGAGTCTGGCTCTGCTGCTCCTCTGGGTTTGTGGAAGATTTGGGTTCTTCACCTCAGAGCAGGCACTGGCAGCCCATGGATTCAAAATTCCCTGCAGAAATCACTCCATGCTGACTACAGAGCTATGAAAAAACCTGAAATATGAGCATCACTGTGTTAGGAGAGATAAAAATTGAGTCCTGCTTTTCTTGATGTGTTTTCTGAGGTGGCAATTCTTGTTTACCCAGGTAATCTCCAGAGGAAATACAACCACAGGCAGCCCTTAAAGGCAACTCCTGTCCTGAAATGAAACACTGTGTTGTTTGCCTTTTTTTATCTTGTTTCATTTTGTTGTTTGCTTTTTCTGTTGTGTTGTTTTGTGGTTTGGATTTTGATTTTTTTTTTTTTTGAAGGCAGCAAATCTCACTCTGCTGTCATGTTCAAACTCACATCTGCTAAAATCAGGAACAAAAGTATGTTTTAATGTTTGATTCTCCCCCAAGTTAATCTGCTAGAACTCATTCTGTCAGAGAGGATGGAATTCCTTCTTTATCTGCAATCAAAAAGCAAATTTCTTAGAGGTGTTCTGGCTCCCTTAAAATATTCCATTTTGAAGAAACAGATGAGTGGAAAAATTTTCCTAATTTCCAGACCCTCATGGGTTTGTGTGTGCACATCCTCATGATCCATAGAGGAAGGGAAAAGGACAAAATTTTATATAATAATTTCATAGAGTGTCAAGTTCATTGGTAACAGTACCAAAGGTTAATTTTTTCAGTAAAAATATCTGGAAATTAGATGTAATTTTTTTTAAAAAAAATAATATTCATATATTATATGCATACAAACATACTTTTATATACTAAAGAAGGAAGACCAGAACTTCAGCAGTCCTGGGCATTTCTTTTAAGAAAAGTAAAATAAACTCAAAAACTTCTAAATTTGTCCTTAGATATTATATTTAATGCTTTCACTTTAAAATGAAATGTGATTCAACCCTCCTTTGTCATGAGACTTCATCACTAGTAAAATGTATTTAATAATAAGCAAGAACAAAGTAATAATATTTAATATCAATTAGTTATTAGTCTAATAAATCCAGCCCTCTGTCTCCAGGGCTCGAATTGATCTCTCCCAACTGCTCACTCCTGATAAAGTCTGAATTCTGTAGCAAAAGAAGGTGTTTTAAGGTCACATTATAAATCTCCACTGACACAAATTCCTGATGGTTTTCAGAGTTCTGTGCTTTCCTTTGATGATTAATGCCATGCAAAAAAAACTTTCATAGAGGACCTTATATTTTTTGTAAAAAAAATTTCACTCTTGTGCTGCTTCTTTCTTCCTTCCTTCCTTTTTTCCCTTTCATAACAAAGCATGAATCTGATGCTGGATGCTACATTATTAGCATGGCTTAGGGCATTGTCCTCACTCAGATCCAGGACATAACCTTAAACCTTTCTTTTCATATAAAATGCTCTCAGGAGTGAATGAATACAGTTCTAAAGCATTAGCTGCTTGTTTCATGAATGCCAATAGTTCCTATAACTGTGACATTTGAGCTTTTTTTTTTTTTTTTTTTTTTTATTTTTACAGTAGAAGTCCAACTTTTTGAAGTGCAAGTAGTGGCTTGTTTGGTATAGAATATATTTCTTTAGGTTTTTGTACCAGATAAAAGCCAGGACTGGGATAAGGTACTTAGGAGACAGGAGAGGCTGTGAGAGGAAGCTGAGGGAGCTGGGAAGGGTCTGGAGCCCCAGGAGGGGCTGAGGGAGCTGGGCAAGGGGCTGAGCCTGGAGCAAAGGAGGCTCAGGGGGCCCTTGTGGCTCTGCACAAGTCCCTGGCAGGAGGGGACAGCCGGGGGGGTCGGGCTCTGCTGCCAGGGAACAGGGACAGGAGGAGAGCTCAGGCCTCAGGCTGGGCCAGGGGAGGCTCAGGGTGGGCAGCAGCAGGAATTTGCCCATGGAAAGGGAGCTCAGGCCTTGGCAGGGGCTGCCCAGGGAGCTTTGCAGTGCCCATCCCTGCAGGTGTCACCTGGACGTGGCACTCAGGGCTCTGGGCTGGGGACAAGGTGGGGATGGGTCACAGGTTGGACTTGATGACCTTGGAGAGCTTTTCCAACCTCAGGGACTCTGGGATTCTAAGATAGAGGTGGACAGAGTTCAGCTCCTCTGGAGTTAGGAAATGATCCTGTCTGAGATAGAGCAGGGGGTTATCCCTTGAACAGCCCGGGTCTGCTCATGTCACACCCAAAAGGCCTCTGAAAACCACATTTTTCTGCCAAATAACACCTGGCAGGGACAATTCTCAGCCTGTGCTTTTCCCCAGAGCTGTTTTTAGCACAGTCAGAGACAGATGTCACCATGCTGACTCCTGTCCCCAGCCATTCCAGCAGCTACTGAAGGTCACTTTTCCCAAAAACCTGCACCTTGTCCCAGGGCTGGGATAAGGAGCCTCTGTTTGAGAATACTGCCCATTAAAGTCATATTTTTTGTGGAAATTCTCTCCCTTACTGAGGTTTTTTGAGGAAAAAAGAGCTGAGATCTGCTCACCCATGGCTCAGGAGAGTCATTCTCTCAGCCTTGACACAGGTGGAGGGGTGGGGAGGTGGGGCTCAGTCACCAGGTGATTCAGAGAGGGCACAACAGCCCCACCACATCCTCTCTAAACCACTTAATTGGAGTTTCAAGGGCTTTGCAGTTCTCATTCAGCCCAGATTTTGTCTCTGAGTTCAGGAGATTGGGCCCAGTCCCCACTGCTCTGGTTGAGCTATGGGATATTGGATTTTCACCAAATTCAAGGGCTCTTGACTGACCAAGCCTCTGTGTTGGCTACACCAGCTACAAGTGTCTGAAATGAAAAAAAAAATAAAAAATAATAATACAAAGCACAAGAGACAAAGACCAGCAGGTTTCATTGGGAGTCCCTCAAATATCTCAGTTCATCTCAGCATCGGCCCAGTGCCACACCACACACTCCAGCTCCCATATAAAATCCATTTATTTCCAAGTAAGTGCTTTTTTCCTGCAGTGTAAGTGGTTTGTGGGTTGCTCTTTTGTCAGGAAGGCCTAACACACTTGAGTATTTTAGCAGAGAGTGAAAAATAGAGGAGGGTTTCCTCCTCTGTTATCACTTTGATTGAATAATTTCAATTTCCCCAGCTAGATACACACAGATAAATACAAGCTTCACACTTCATGGTAGGAAAAATGAAGAAATTAGAAGGAAGAAAAAAAAAAAAGTCTACAAAGGTTCAGGCTATTTAGGAGTGAAGTTGAATCCCTAAATAATATAGAACTATATAATGGATGAATGTCCTCCCCTCACATTGCCACTTGCACTCAGGTGTATTTCTATTTCTATATTACATATATATATTTGTTTTTCATTTTGTCTGTTCCCCCAGGAGAAGCCCCAAAGAGAAACAGAGATGGCCAAATTGACAGAGTCGATGAGTGAGTACAAATAGGAAGTTCAACCACTTTCTTTTTCCATCTGTCGCCCTCCCTCTCATAAAGCCACAAACCCAGAACGCAGTGCTTGTATCCAGGGATCTCATTCAGCCCTGTCTTCCCTCCCAAATTCATCATAAATCATTCCACTCCTGAAAAAACCAAAAGAAAATAGGAATCCCCAGAACAAGGACTGCTATTTTCTTCATGCACTGCTTAAATCTCATCTATTTGGGCTTAAATCCAGCAAAGAACCATGTTGGACTTTGTGAGCCTGAGGGGTTTTTTTTAAAATAGAATGTAACTAATTGTGGATTTAATAAGTGCCTAATTTACTCGATTCATGTGTTCCTTTACAAGCTTACAGAAGGTCACTCTAAATCCAGTGCAATTATTCAGGATTGTTGCCTGTGCCACGTTCATCCAACAGGAATTATGCCCAGAGATGTATCTGGAAAGCTTTCACTTGGTTTGTGAGAGGTTTGTGTTGTCTTCAATGTGTGCCCAACAAGAAACAGTTTGTATTTTTGCCATATTTTGGGATCTAGGTAGTGGAGTAGTGGCTGTAAGCTTTTGTAGCTGGGAAACTCAGGCTGGACAATTTATTTGTGGACAAAATCTGGACACAATTTAGGGTGAAGTTCTGATAGACCACTGCCTCTTACCCAAAATTTATCAACTCCAAAGCCTGTGAATGCTTAAATGAACTGACTCAAAAGGGAGAAATATTTCACTCTGCTTAACCAGAGACTACAGAAAGACAGAAACACAGATATGCACAACTTGTTTATATCAGAAATTTCTTTCCAATTACTTTTTTCTGCTTGTGTGAAGAAGGCCAGAAGGGTTGTGTACAGAAGTAGAAGCTGCCCTGTTCCTAGGGCAGCACTTCCCTGACTTTTTACTTTCCCAAATCCCTTTGTTACCTTTCAAAATCATTCCCTGTATCTCCTTACCTGTGTCATTGCTGGGCAGAGCCACCACTACAAGCTACTGAAAAATTATTTCAGTATCAGAAACAGCCAATCCCACAAAAAGGTGCAGCAGTCCTGGGAGATCTTAAAGATCATCTTGTTCCAACTCTCCTGCCAAGGGTGGTGGGGAGGGGATGGAAATTATTTCCCAGAGCAGCTGGGACTGCCCCTGGATCCCTGGCAGTGCCCAAGGCCACGTTTGGGGCTTGGAGCAGCCTGGGACAGTGGGAGGTGTCCCTGCCATGGCAGGGGTGGCACTGGATGAGTTTTAAGTTCCCTTCCAACCCAAGCTATTCTGGGATTCTCTGATTTTATACTGCTGCAGTATACATATAAAAGTATAATTTAGGGTATTTCTCCATGCTTGGTGCAGCCAAGCTGGGGTGGTAACAGAGGAAATCACAACATCACAGCTTAGCAAGGCCCAAAAGGACAAGGACACCAGGCCCCAGAGGAAACTTCTGTTGTAAGAATGGTAATTTTGCTCCTTTAATCTCTGTGGATGCTCTGTACCATTTTTAGAAGCATCCTGAGATCCCATCTGGTGCTGCTGGATGTTGGATAGGTGTGTAATTATGTCTTGATGGATGGAACAAAGGAGGAACCTGTTATCAAAGGTGGAAGTAGATAAACAATATCTCCTCTGTTCATTAAGTACTTGCTGGACTTAGCACAACTCTTCTGGAACAAGCTGAAGGAATATTGCCAAAAAGTGTTAGGGGAAAGCAGTCAGACCCTCTGAGTGTTCTGAAGAGTCAGAGGAGAGGCCTCCAGAGCTCTTGGTAACTGATTGGGATCACAGGCCCAAAAATGCAGCTCCTTTATGGTTCATGTTTGTCCTGCCAATTATTTTATTTGACTTCTTTGGGACAGAACGATGCTTAAAGAGTTTACTACTGCTTTGTGTGAGGACTTTTCCATACTTCATGAAATTTTCAGGTCATTTAATGGCATTTTAAAGTATTTTTAATAAATCTTAGTGTTGCAGGATGTAAATAAAATTCTTAGTGAATATACAGCAGTGTTTATTTTAAAGCTGGTACAGAGTAAAATGAGATGAAAGGAGTAGGGTGGGGCTCTGGCTTGGACTGCAGGGCTTTTTTTCTTGGAACTGAGAAAATGAAGAAGGGTATTCAAGGCCTGAGAGGGTTTCAAGGACCTGGAGAAATGGCTTGATCATGGTACCAATATAACAGAATTATTACTTGCCTTCCTGTTTCACCTAAGAGCTGCTCTCCTCTCTCCCCTCTGCTCACATCTTTGCACAGCCCCAGGAAAAATCAATCCCCTTCCCTCCACTGCCCTGTATTTTCTCTCTGTCAGAACACCCTGCTGAAGCTGCCAAGCACTGCTCTCTGCCCCTCTCCTCCATAAAGGTTTTCTGGATGTTTCTGCACTAATCAAAGCCCCTGCACCTGAGATTCACATCACACCAAGAGGGAGACTCAGGGAACACTGATACAGAGGTTGTTCCAAGGCTGTTATATTTTTTTTTGCCAGCAGAAATAGCAGTCTATATTTTTGTCACATTTTGCATTTCCATTCTCAGAGGCTCTGTCACGTTGTAGGGAACATTGGTAAGGGAAAAAAATTGCATTATTATTATTTTCTGTCCTTTTTCCATAGAACTTTTAAAGAGATGAGGTATCATGACAGAGCTTTGTACTTGAGATCTGTTTTCCTTGAAAGTTAAAAAAAAAAACATGAAGGGGAAAATAATTTTAATATAACAGTTAAAGTACAAACTAGCAAGAAATGTTCTGCTAAATTTTTCAGGATAGTCCCTAAGAGCTGATACAGAAGCAGAAATGAATACCAAATAACACCACCCTTTGCCTCAAGTTATTATTTTACAACTCTTGCACAGAATTAATAGAAAGCCACCACAATTACACTGAGCCCCAGGGAACTGTCCAAGAATTCCTTTTTAATGCCTTAAAATCCATAAGCATTTAAAAAATTTCTTTATAGCCTGAATTAGTCAATTTTCCTCATATAATCTCAGAATACTTAAAAGCTGAGCACATCCATGAATCCAAGAATGAAATTATTTTCCTTGCAAGTTTTGTTTTCTCCTCTCCCTGTTGTTCTCAAGCTCCCCATGCCCTGGTGATCATTTTTAACCCAAATGCCATCACTGCAAGTGGCTCAAGCCCAGCAGGGAAGGTATGAGAACAAATATTCAACAGCAGAGGAAGGAATCAAATGTTCATCCTGACCTATTTGGCCAGTATGAAAAATTTATTTAGAGAAACATCCTCTACAGAACTATCCAGTCCTCAGGAATGCTCCGTGGAATGAGCACTACAAGGTATTTAGTGAGTAGCCAAATATGTCGGTGTATTTAAGAACAGTCATTTTGAGGATGTCAAAGTTCTCAGCTTTGCAGAAGCGTGGATCTCGTGTGCCATGGGATGTGTGACATGAGCAGAGGGAAGCTGCTCCAGGCTGAGGTGGCAAATGGGCAGGGCTGGATGTCTGACACTGACATCCCATTAAAATCTGCTGCAGCAGCAGGGACACAGCAGTGACCAGCTCTGTTCGCTCTGCTGCCCGGTCACACCGCAGACACACCTGCCTGAGGACAGCCAGAGGCAGGAGAGCTGGTTTAAAATCAGGATGTTCCTTCATTTGGTACAAAAATGTGAGCTCCAAATGTCCGTGGATGCATTTCCAAAGACAGTGAAATAATGAATACTGAGACCTCAGATGACTCCAGATAAAACCTTCTGAATTATGGATGCCACAAATTTTACTCAGGGGGGCTAGAAAGAATATAAGCCAACCTGAAGGAGCAGACAAACCCCAGGAGAGAGTTGGTTTATCATGAATTGCTTTTCCCTAAAGGTTTCTTTTTTCTTGTCTGCGGTGTCTGAGCCTGAAGTGTCCCTATTGCTCTCTCAGACTAGGGAATGTTTATAAAGAGAAAAAATATTTCTGCTTTGAGTTACTTGAAAGTCACATCATTTCCAGATTTACACGTGCCAGGATAGAATTTTTTGAGCAGTTCTGATTATTTTGAATTAGTGTTTTATGACATGTAAGAAAAACATATGGTACATTACAGTAAATGCATATCCAACCTTCTCTCTTGCTATTTCCCTCCAATACTACACCTTTTATCTTTGCCTTTTGTTCCGTTTCCTGGGCTGCACCTACAGAATGATTGGCAGGAATTTGGGAGAGAGTCTTTCCCTGTGCTCAGGTGAGACCCCACCTGCAGAGCTGGGTCCAGCTCTGGAATTCCCAGCCCAGGGAGCAGCTGGAGCTGCTGGAGAGAGCCCAGAGGAGGCTCCAGGATGAGCAGAGGGATGGAGCAGCTCTGCTGGCAGCAAAGGCTGGCCCAGCTGCCATTGTTCAGCCTGGCCAGGAGAAGGATCAGGGACACCTCCAAGCCCTTGCAGTACCTAAAGGGGATAAGGAAAAAAGAGAGAGAGGGACTCTTTATATGAACAAAGAGTGACAGAACAAGGGGAATGGTTTTAAACTGAAGGAGGCCAGGGCTGGATGGGATCTTGGGCAGGAATTGTTCCCTGGCAGGGTGGGCAGGGGCTGGGATGGAATTGCCAGAGCAGCTGGGGCTGCCCCTGGATCCCTGGCAGTGCCCAAGGCCAGGCTGGACATTGGGAGCTCCTGGGACAGTGGGAGGTGTCCCTGGTCGCAGCAGGGAGTTGGAATGTGATGATCTTTAAGGCCATTCTACAATTCTGTGATTTTAACTTTATGATCACACCAGGAGTCAGTGTTGCAGCCCTGTGTGAACACAACCCCACTTGAGCAGGGGCAGAATCAGGCCTTGAAGATCTGATCCTAAAGCCTGAATTTCATCTCCTTAGTCCAGAACACTGATTATTCACTCTCAGGAAGCATTTCTAACTACAAACTTCCAGTTCAACATTTTACACTGGTATCAAGTGCCACCCATTTGTTACAGAGTGCAGATTCTTAAAATGCAAAAGTCAAAAGCAAAAACTCCAAAGCACTTGGAAAACTCATTCAGGAAAGACATTTGCCTGTGGTTGGGGGAGCAATTTATTTTTAAAATATCCAGCTATCATCTGGTTATCCTTTTTTATGAGGTGAGCCAAGAGCAGAATAGGAAGGCTAGTTTTCCCCCAATATGCATTTTCCTTATCTCATGTTCTGTTGTTAGTTATTACTGGAGAAGCAGTTTTGTACCAAATATTAAGTTACAGATGTGATACATCTAATTATTGTTGATTCAATACTGTTTATGTAGGTTGATAACATTTATTTCCAACTTAATTCCCTAAATCTTTGGTCAAATTTGAATTACAAGTAACCAATATATGTATGAATTTATTGTTGTTGTTGTTGTTTTGATTATTTCAGCAGAAATTAGCTGATGCATACAATCAAAAGAACAAAAAGAACATTGCTATTATTAAATGAAAAAACAGTTTATTCTTTGTGGGAAAGATCAGGCTTTGAGAGGAGAATGAAATTCTAGAGTAGAAATCCATTATGCAGGAAAGCAAGAATTTTATTGTCTCAGTGATGCACTGACAGGAATCTAGAAGAGCTGTGAACTTATTTATGTAATAATTAACAAAGGAAACTTGTCTTAGGCAGGAAGATGATCGACAGCTTGTCCAGTCCTGGGTATATAACATTTTGAAGAGCATTTTCTTGGCATTCTCTGAGCTTTTAAGGGTCTTATCTTTACCTTTTCTCTGCAAGTGTGAAGGACAAAAATTGGTTTTGTTCTTCCCAAATGAAAACCAAGACTCTCACAAAGTCATTTGATTCTAGAAGCTTGGATTTTTCAAAAACATATTAAATTTTGATAGCACTGCTAATATTCCTTGGCTAAGCTAAAATTTTTTGTGAAAATTAAATTCCAAATCTCAGGCATGAGATAACCAAGAGCTGAATAATGAATGAAGTAAAAATTTCTGCTTTCCTATTTGGGAACAGCAATTGCATATAGGCTACTGGACTTTTTGAAGCAGAGTATTTCCTGTTATTTCCACCTTTATATATATATTTTCCTTTATTTTTATTAGTTCCAGGTTACCCATTGCTAAATCATCCACTTCTAAAATAGAGGCTATTTCAAAATTCTCAGTGTTCCTTTGCATTCCTATGGCCCACAGCAGAGCCAAGCTGGGTTTTCCAGTCCCATCCTTCCCTGGGAAAAGTGGGATTTGATTCCATGCTGCATCTAAGTTGTTTAGGTACAAAGCTTTTAGATAAAACACTTCCCCAGCTTCCCAGGACACTGCTCTGCACAGATCCAAATCCATGGTCCTATTGCAAGAACATCTTCTGAGGGTGAAATTTGTGATGCCAGAAGAGTTTTGGTATGAGATATGTTCAGGAATTAGGTGGTCTTTAGAGGGCAAATATATGCCCAGGGGGGTTGAAAATTATAATTAAGCATGTGCAGAAATGTAATTTCAAAAGCCAAAGTCAGTGCAGATTTTAAGGAGAAGATTTTGAGGACCTTGGTCAAAAATGTCAGTTCAGTGGTTTAAACCTTTACTGAGACATCATTTTCTCATCACACCCAAATAATAAGTGTACATTCAATCATGGGCCAGGGAGAATTTGCCCCTTAATTATCTCTGGAAGTCTTCAAATCCAGCTTGGAGCAACCTGGGATAGTGGAAGGTTCCCCACCCATGGCAGAGGGTGGCACTGGATGTTCTCTAAAGCCTCTCTCAGCCCAAACTATTCCATGTTTCTGTTTGGGGCTTGGTTTCATTATTTTAATGCTCTTCTAATGCAGAGCTTTTTCTACATTTTTTTAATATCCACCTTAATCTTCTAGAGGTGCCAACCAGCTTCTTCAGCTGGAGAAGTGAACATCATGCAATGCTGGAAGAGCAGCTTCCACCTGTAAAGAGCAGGAATTTCATACTCAGAATAAAAACAATCATTAAAAATGTCTAATCAGTTGTTTCCACAGGGAGCAGATGAGTCAAGTTCAAGGGTGAAAAAAAAAAGGATCAGTGTTTCTGAAAGCTGTAGAAACCTGTCTGTCCTGGATCAGCCTTATCAGAGAAGAGACCATAATGGATTTTAGTTCTAAGAAATAGAATGTGGGGGACAGAAAAGAATGCTGGTCAACAGCTAAGGGAAAAACAATCCAGAAAAAAAACATTTGAGATGTACAAATACAGCTGTTAAACAGGTAGTACCATAAAGTATTGAATTTTTAAAACCTTAGACTTTGACAATTGTTTGCAAAGGTGTCCAGAATCAATGACTGGAAAATATCATACAGCATGGCAAGATAAACTACTTGATGTGAAAGGGAAATATCCAACTTCATTGGAAAAAGGGCCCAGTTGCACTTTACAATATAAACAATGAGAGAAAGGTTTTATCAGGGTGTTTTGGGCAGATGTCTTTTAATTGCCTTTTAATTGGGTATTAAATTAATCCCTAAAGCTGGACTATGTTCTCCCTGTATTTGTTACCTGCCTTCATTGCTCTTCAAACATTTGACAGGGGATAACAGGGACAATATTACCTATATTAAAGGCAAATAATGCCTGGAAGAGTGTGCACAGCACACATTAATTCCAAGTGTGTTATTCCTGAATGACTGCCCATACTCACAGCTCAGCCTCTTCTAACTTTATTTACCACTTTTCCTTTCACCATAAAATATCTTGAACTACATGGAGGAGAAAAGCAGAAAGACTCCAGTGAGAGTCGTTGCCAACAGTGAGAGAGCTGTTAAAATATAAACCAACAAGAAGGCAGAGACCTGCAAATCTGTCCTCTCTGAGGGAGTCCAGCACTGTTTTCAGAGCCAGGGATGGCACTGATTGTGCAATGGGGCTGTTCTGCTCCTCAAAATCAGTCAGTCCCCGACTTCAGCATTACTCCTTTTGCTGTTCCTGCCCAGGAAAGTCTCACAGGCTTCTCTCTCTGCAAAAAGAGAAAAGGAACTTTCCTCCTCCTCTGGAAAAGGAGGACACAGCTGTGTTCACCTGCTGATTCTGTTAGCACTGCGCTGAAATTCTGCCATGTAATGAGAGATTGCTCTTTCTTCCTAAATAATTCCCCTATCTCCCTTCTTCAAACATTTGCCAGCTTGCAGAACCTCTCTCTAATCACCCTGTTAGATTTTATAATCCACATCAGCATGCAGGGCCTCCAGTCCTGATTGTTCTTTGCTGAACTCCCCACAAATCATTCCTCACACTCCTTAACTACATTTATTAATCCACATACCTGTAAGAAAAACAGTGCAAAACAGAAAGGTTTATCCAAAAGAAAACCCTGTGTTCCTTCAGGGCAGAAAGGTGATTCCAGCACCTTACAGGTGGTAAAGTACCCCAGATAGGTGCACTTCTCCTTGCCCCCCTGACACCACTGAGGTGTTGGGGCACCTCAAATCCTCAGTGCAGGAGAGCCCTGGAGGGGCTGGAGCGTGTCCAGGGCAGGGAACGGAGCTGGGAAGGGGCTGGAGCCCCAGGAGGGGCTGAGGGAGCTGGGAAAGGGGCTGAGCCTGGAGCAAAGGAGGCTCAGGGGGCCCTTGTGGCTCTGCACAAGTCCCTGGCAGGAGGGGACAGCCGGGGGGGGTCGGGCTCTGCTGCCAGGGAACAGGGACAGGAGGAGAGCTCAGGCCTCAGGCTGGGCCAGGGGAGGCTCAGGGTGGGCAGCAGCAGGAATTTGCCCATGGAAAGGGAGCTCAGGCCTTGGCAGGGGCTGCCCAGGGAGCTTTGCAGTGCCCATCCCTGCAGGTGTCACCTGGAGGTGGCACTCAGGGCTCTGGGCTGGGGACAAGGTGGGCATCGGGCAAAGCTGGGACTCCATGATCTTGGAAGTCTTTTCCAGCTTTAAGGATTCTGTGATTCCATGGTCTGGGAGGTCAGATCTGACCCTCCATCCTGACTCCAAGTGTCTTTCCATGTCTTCAAGCAGCACAAACTTCACACATGGAACAAAGGGAAGCTGCGTTCTCCTCCGGCTGCCTGAGGATGAGTGATGGGGAGATGATTATGCTTCCAAATCATGACACTTTCAATTACCATTTTCCTTCATTCACAAGAGCTAAATCACACAATGATTGTCACCGTCTGACATATTTATCATTGTCAGGCTGAGCCTGCTCTCTCTACATCGCAGGATTCCTCTGTTTCTCCTGAGATCCTACACAATGAAGTCATGTCATGTGTCACAAAACATTTGCTCACCTACCTGCAAACCCAAGGACAACAAACAACATCATTCCCTGTCCTTAGAAATGGCAGCTTTTTGTTGAGGTTTAAAACCTTTATTTTCACTTGACAGTTTGGGTGGCAGTTTCAGTTTCTTCTTCTGCTCTGTGTTTTGGTATTGTTTGAGTAGTTCTTTTAATGACAGGTAAAGAATAATTTCCTATGAGATCTGCTGGTGTACTGGCAAATTTTCTTTTAATTTTTTTTTTAATAAAGCAGAACAGAACTATCTCCAGACCTCCTGCTAAGTTAGCTTCCTATGGCATATTGCTCTTGCATGCAGTTGAGTGTCTTTTTGGTGATAACATTATTATTTAGGGGAGTATTACTATTTAAGGCACAAGTATCTCATGCTGGTGCACTAATTTGTGGGTGAAGGCTGTGTATTTTTAGATTCCATTCAATCATGTGTGCTGGGCTGTAATGTTTCAAAGTGAAATCTTGAAAAGCACCATACAACCCCCCTGAAAGTGAACAGAAAAACTCCTACTGTTTCTCTGCCTCCTAATTTTATCAGGTGCCTGTGATCATAACATGAAAAGGAAAGGGAGAGGTTCATGATCCTCTGCTGCTAAATTACTTCTTTATCCCAATAATTTGGAGTGGGTGAGGTGTGACCTCACTGATTGTTGGTCAGGTTTATCAGGAAGCAAGTTTATCCAGAAAAGTTGTGGATTTCCTGGAAAACTTTAAGCTCTCCATGAAACATTTCACTCCTGCAGGCTCCTATTTTGGACACCCCAACTCCAATCAAATCCTTCTCTTCTCCTTCCCTCCCACTTCCACTTCCAAAGCCTTGACAAAAGATTTTATGGATCTGCATCTTCCCACTCAGCAGCAGGCGGCCTGGAAATGCTTCTTAAATGTTACTGAAACTGGTCAGGGATTAATTTCTTTTAAATTCTTCAAATTGAATGAGTGATAAACGGACCCCATAACAGAATTTGTCTAAAAAGATTAAAAATCCAAGGCCTGTCACTAAACTTGATAAAGGCCTTTCTAACAATCCTTGCAATGCATTTCTCTTTTTCCCATGGGGTAAAACAGTCATAGCAAACAAATTCAGTAACTGAAGAATAAGAGGATGAGAAAAAGTTACCAAATTATACAAACTTTATGATGTACAAATGAAAATGAGGGGTGGGATTGTGTAATTTTAAGTTCAGCCATGTTTTTTTAATTTTAAGGAACTTTTTTCATACTTCCTTAGGAACAGAAAAGAGGTAAACCAGAGTGGCAAAACCAAATTTTTAAGAAAAAGAAAATATATAGAGAAGGGGGCTGGGGGAAACTCATTTTTATCAAAAGATTATAATTTCAAATTGAGCCTGCATTGTGTGTTACTATAGAAACTCCCATTTTGTGGCATGTTTGTGGGGAAAAAGTCAAAAGTTGCATTTTAATGAAGGCAGATCACACATTGACTTTCCTCTGGAAAGCCAAATAAAAGAGAAGTTTCTCTCCAAAATTGGATAATTACCCCAAATAAGGTGAGCTAATTAAGGTCACAGGGAAGGGATATTAAATCCTGAAGTGCCAATATGTTATATTCATTTTTCCACACCAGTCCCTGCCTTCCAGATTATGTATTAGATACTGCAGGAGCCTGATGGATTGAGAGGCTTGTTGCCATGGCAATATTTGCTGCTTTGCTGGTATTCCCTACAGAAAGTAAAGGATTTTTTTTTTTTCCCCTACTCAGTTAGACAAATTGGCTAAATATAGCCAGGGATGTTGGGGAACTGAAACAGCAGAATCTGCTGGGGGGAGGATCAGGGGAAGGACTGGCATTTATGAGGAATCACAATGGGATGTGGATTGGTGAGGAATGAGGGGAATGGGGAAACAGGGAAAGGGGGAAAAGGAGAGGGAAGAGGAGAGAGAGAGGGAAGGGAAAAAGAAAAGGAAGAAAGAAGGAAGTAGGGAGGAAGAAAAGTTGGGGAAGGAAGGAAGGAAGGAAGGAAGGAAGGAAGGAAGGAAGGAAGGAAGGAAGGAAGGAAGGAAGGAAGGAAGGAAGGAAGGAAGGAAGGAAGGAAGGAAGGAAGGAAGGAAGGAAGGAAGGAAGGAAGGAAGGAAGGAAGGAAGGAAGGAAGGAAGGAAGGAAGGAAGGAAGGAAGGAAGGAAGGAAGGAAGGAAGGAAGGAAGGAAGGAAGGAAGGAAGGAAGGAAGGAAGGAAGGAAGGAAGGAAGGAAGGAGGGAAGGAGGGAGGGAAGGAGGGAGGGAAGGAGGGAGGGAAGGAGGGAGGGAAGGAGGGAGGGAAGGAGGGAGGGAAGGAGGGAGGGAAGGAGGGAGGGAAGGAGGGAGGGAGGGAAGGAAAGGAAGGAAAGGAAGGAAAGGAAGGAAAGGAAGGAAAGGAAGGAAAGGAAGGAAGGAAAGGAAGGAAAGGAAGGAAAGGAAGGAAAGGAAGGAAGGAAGGAAACTGTTAATGATTTACTGTGCTCCAGGTAATTTATAGCCTCAGGGACAGCTAAGAGGTAAAAAACCTCTAAAATTAATTAAAAAATAAAAAAGAAAAGCAATAGATTACCACTGAAATTGTCAGTGTAAATCACTATTTGAGCTTCAAAAATAAGCCACCTCCTTCTTCTGTTCTGGTTTTTGGGTTGTTTTTTTTCTTTTTGTTAATCTTTGCTCACAGTGTTTTTAAAGCAAGGTGTTGATACCATTTCCATCCTCCTCTTGGCACAGGGAAAGCCAATGTGCTTCAGTCAGATGTTAGGGAGAACTGTCTCCTGTAGAGTTCAGCCTGTTGCTTGGAGGTGTGGGAAGAGTGTGACAATGTGCTTTCTTTTTAATATTAGCCCATCTCAGCCAAGAATCTATGGATTGCTGCAGAGTTTTTTAAAAAAGGCTGCTTTGTTTCTTCCTCTTCTGCACTCCTCTAATGCAATAAATGCTCTGATAAGTCCATAGTGCTTGCCTTGGGGCCTAGAAAGTTCAATACGACTGACCAGGCTGCTGTGACTGTCCCTGGGGATAATTCACCTCCCAGGAACTCTTCTCTCCTCCTTTCCATGCCAGTCATCCATTAGAGTTTTAAATTTTTTAATTTAAAATATCAGACTGTGGCAAGCCACGAATGCAGCTCTTGCAGTTCACACTCACAAGGAAGGGCACAAAGAATGTGTAATTCGGGGACCTGGAGATTCCCTGAGGATGGGACTTTTCCTGAGGGAAGACACTCAAGGTAAAAGGTGCAGGGTGAAGAGGCAGAGGAGAGAAGAGCAGGTCTAAAACCAGGATCTGATTCCTTGTGCTTTCTGAAAGGCAGAAGAAGCTTCTGAGAGGAAAAAAAATACAGGCAGAGGGCAAAAAAAATTGGGAACACCATTGGAGCAGGGAAGAGTGGAGGGGGATGAGAGAAGCAGGAAAGGGATATCTTGGCAGCAGCTTTGCAGATTGTGCTTCCCTCTCTGTGTCACACAGAGTTTGTATTACAGCAGTTCCAGGGATGTGCTCAGACAGAAAAGAAATACAAGACCATTACAAGAACACCCAACCAAGCAGTGAAGGAGTGAGGGAAAGCAGAGGGATTAAAGATGATGCTGAAATGGTGAAGCGCTGTTAAGACAGAAATAACAGAGCCCTCTGTTCACACCAACAGCCAGAGGTGGGAATGAAGACAAGAGAGAGGTTTGGAAGAGAGGAGGAGAGTAAAAAATCCTTTATCGGGTATATTAACATTCAGCTGTCAGATAGACCTGAAAGAAATTAAACTAAAAAACAGAGAATGAATTGAAGTCCGACAGAAACACAGAAAAGTTGCAAGGAGGGAAGAGAAAGGTGACAGTCATAATACCCTGTTTCCACAGGGATAACATCCTCAAATCCACATTTCTTTCAAAGTCCAGGTACTAGAAATATGCCTTTGAATCACTCACTGTTCAAAACCATCAGGCTTTGGGGTGAGGGATAATGAACAGGGGCAAAAGATAGTGGATTCCACATCCCTGGAAGTGTCCAAGGCCAGGTTGGACACTGGGGCTTGCAGCAACCTGGGATAGGGGAAGGTGCCCCCTGCAAGGAGGGAACTGAATCATCTTTAAGGTCCCTTCCAACCCAAACCATTCTGGGATTCCATGATTATTGGAACAGAGGGGTCAGGCTGATGGGAGTGGAGCTAAATGAGCAGTGGCCCCAGGGATGGAGGCAATCAGAGGAGGGATTTTTGGTTGGTTTTGTGGTTGGGTTGGGGTTTTTTTTGAGAGAAAAGCTGGTTTTTTTGTTTAATAATAACTCACACAAAATAAATGACAAAAAAATCCATCCTATCATAGAAGAATGTAGGATCATTGGGAATGAACACAAGTTTGTGAAACAAAGAAAGAAAAAGAAGAAAATAAGAGGTGCTTATAAATTAGACCTAAGGAGAAAGAGCACAGGAGCTGAGGATCAGCAAGAGAAGAGCACAGAAAACTCTTTACAGATCTACAAAAGCATAGGAGGGATTCATGGATTCCTTGACAAGAACAAACAAATGAAAGATGCCATTAGCAAACTGAGCAGGAGCACTTTCAGAGGAGCAGCTCCAGTGAATGCTTTGTAGCTGGGACACAGGAAAACAGAGAATTGGCATCACTTTGGAAATCCTCATCCACTGACCATGGCTATGGGGCCATTGTGCTCAAATAAATACCAGCTGCACACCTGTACATAAAACAATCTGATTTTCCTAGGCATAGACTGGGAGGAGTTTCATTTTCCACATAGGGCTATAGGTTCCCACAGAAAACATCAAAGAATTGACGAGAACAAAGATGTGGGTGGGATGTGTCGTATCAGACATTCCCAAGGTGGCAACAGCACGACAGATGTGGTGTTTGAGCTTTTGTGTGCCCCCAGCAGAGGGGAAGCTGTTAGAGAACTGTCTGATATTGATTCACACTGCTCAGAATCCATTTGTACTGGCTGGTTTGGGAGCCATTCTAATTTCCAGTCTGTCATGCAAATTGCTCTTGGCCTGTGAAATATTAATCTATTAGATAGACACCCCGTGCCTGCACGCTGAACACATGGACTCCAGATCCTTGGGGATTTTGCTTTTCAAACAACAGATTATTGCCCACTAACTACTTCTACAAACAGCTCAGTAATTTCAAGCTTTAATATCTTCCTCAATTCTCTTCCTGGTATAACTAGAGGTAATATTTGATGTACTAGGAATTAAAGACCTGGTACTAATTTTTTCATTTAAAAGGAAGCAATCTCCATGTCCACAAAGTTTTTCTTCAGTGTCTGAAATGGATCCATACAAACACACATATTTCAGTAGGGTGTATAAATATTTCTGTATCTTGGACAATCTTTGGTTAGACTGGAGGAGATGGTGATGGGTGGAATTCAGGGTGAAGATTTGTTAGGGTACATGCCAGTGACATAAAAATCCTTCCCTGGGAGGGTGGGCAGGCCCTGGCACAGGGTGCCCAGAGCAGCTGGGGCTGCCCCTGGATCCCTGGCAGTGCCCAAGGCCAGGCTGGACACTGGGGCTGGGAGCTCCTGGGACAGTGGGAGGTGTCCCTGCCCATGGCAGGGCTGGCACTGGGTGGGATTTAAGGTCCCTTCCAACCCAGACCATTCAGAGATGTTGCTGAACTGATTCTGCTGCCAGCTCTGGCCCAGCCCACGAAAGGCAAGGCCTGGCTTCCAGGAATGAACAGACTTTGCTGAGAAACAATTTCTAATTCCTGAGCCCTGAGGAATTCACTTCCTGCTTGGCTTGGTTTCTGGCAGAAGAAAGCACATGGCACTCATGGGCAGACATCCCCACCTTACCTATTCCTTATCAGACTCCTCATCCTCTCTAGTGAGGTGCTGGAACAAGACACCCCGTGCTGATGGATTTGGGAGAATCCTGCCTCTTGGGGAGGCTATAAACCATGGCAGCCAGGGAGGAAGGAAGCAGCAGAGATCATTAATCTCCCTCAGGCAGATACCTGCACCTGCTGTAGGGATGGAGAGGAGCCCTCAGCACCTTCTGTGACGGCGGATGTTCCCCACACAGAGAAAATCAGCTTCCCCACTTTCATTTTTGGCAGAATTTCTGGGCTGCTTCTGCCCACTAGTCCTGTAAGAATAAAGGAAACAGTCTTCATGAACTCAAATAAATCAATGTGGCAAGAAGCTGTTGTTGAAGCACCTGTTGGAGATGGAAGATCAAAGGCAGGCGAGCTGGAGACGTGTTTGCCTTTGAAAAGCCATCCAGGAGAATCCCCGGGAATGTGTTCTCACAGGTAGAGCAGGGAAGTGCTTGAATTTTTTTAATTTTTCATCTCTCCCTGCCTCCAAGGCAGGAAATGCATCACCCCCCTCCTCACAGCGAGGTGAGGGCCAGCACTGACAGCCCTGGGTGACAGCAGAGAGCAGCACAGCACTGGAGATGGGATGGGATTCATCCACCATTCCAGAGCCGCTCCCAAAAAAACCCAACAGCAGCAAGCCAGTTTGTTATTTTACAGAGAGAAAGAGCCAAATCCCAAATCCTCAAATCCCAGCTAAACCAGCTGCCAGAGGCTCTGCCCTCTCCTTTTCCTGAGGGTGGTGCACCAGAACCTTTAGAGCTACAAGGTCTGAGTGCTGCTCATTATCATGGTGCTCATGATAAAATCCAGCAATTATTCAGGTATTACAACCTGTGCTGCATTTCCACCTAAAAATCTAGGCTATTCCTGTGGTTTTAGCTCATGTTTTTATTAGTGGAGCAGATTTTTTTTTTATATATTAGGGGTTTTATCTTAAATTGATCATGAAATTTGGTCACCTGATGGACTCAGCTGTATTTGAGTGTGAGGAAACTCTGTTTAACAAAGCCAATTGGTGTCACTCCAAGCACACACACACATTTTAAAACAAAAATTAATCCATTTTTTTCTCTTACATCAATTCATACATAGCAAAATATGCCTTTTTTTGGTAATTTATCCCCAAAATTTAAATGGATCACAGTCCTTTAGCACCATCTTGAGAATAAAGTGACAAAATTGTCACAGTATTATATTATTGCAGCAGTCATTTCATCTTTAGTGGTGTAGAAGACTGATGGGGTAACTCCTTGCTTTTCCTTCCTATAATCATTACTTCACGTTATTTTATATTCACCTCAATAAATCCATCCCAAGAGCTGCATGTGACATGAAGATTATTATTTGCTGGTAGCTTTATTATATAAGCAATAACAGTTGAGAAAATGATAGAAAGCTTTGCAGCTACATTGGCAACACCCTAATGAACTGTCATTTTAATATATGTTCTAACTAGTCTTGATGGAAAGCACCACAGGAAAGTTATCATTCAAATTTTTAAAAGATATGAATATTATGAAGACTGTAAAATCATGGCAGAAAGGAATCATTTTGCTCTGTACAGCATGTAATTATTTATTCCAGTTTTATAACATAAATAAAATCTTCCATGAAAAAATCCCACTTAAATATTATTTTAAAGGCTTTTCCTATAAATAGCTCATGAAATCATTTGTTTCTATTCCCCAAATGCATTAGGAACAAAGAGTCATTAAACAGGAACTGAAGGGATAAAAGGAAAAATCGACAGAAATATTTTTATATCCTACGTGCAACAAGACAAAATCTTCTGTGATTACAAACCCTGGAGTGATTACAAAAAAATAGAATCTCATTCATGTGAAACACAGGTGTGTGCACAGACAGGTTCAGACAGACACACACAACAAATTGTCACAGAATCTGGGAATTCCTGAGGCTGGAAAAGCCCTCCCAGCCCATGGAGTCCAATCTGTGACCCGTCCCCACCTTGTCCCCAGCCCAGAGCCCTGAGTGCCACGTCCAGGTGACACCTGCAGGGATGGGCACTGCAAAGCTCCCTGGGCAGCCCCTGCCAAGGCCTGAGCTCCCTTTCCATGGGCAAATTCCTGCTGCTGCCCACCCTGAGCCTCCCCTGGCCCAGCCTGAGGCCTGAGCTCTCCTCCTGTCCCTGTTCCCTGGCAGAAGAGCCCTCACTATGTGAATATTTTCTAAATATTCATGCTCATGATCTGTATCTGAGTATGCCAGAGACATGGCATTACCAAAATTCATAATGTATTAGCTGAAATTCCTTCCATGCATATTTCAGTAAAGTTGTACAGGCAGCACTTCAAATCACTGCTGTCTGAGAGATTTTCAACTTCTGTCAACTTCTGTTCTGACTTGGTGCTTATGCAAATGCAGATGCGGGGATAAAACCAGGAGCAGCAGAGAATGGGAGAACGATGCCTTGCAAGCCTCCTCTGACGAGTCTGCCAGCACATCCCATCCTATCCCCCCCATATGGAGATGGAGAAGGACTTGGGGGTGCTGGTGGGTGAGAGCTGCACCTGCCCCAGAACACCCCGTGCCCTGGGCTGAGCTCCAGGGTGGGGATCAGGAAAGGGATTGGGATTGTGCCCTGAGCCCCCTGAGGTGAGACCCCACCTGCAGAGCTGCCCCAGCCCTGAGCCCAGCCCAGGGAGCAGCTGGAGCTGCTGGAGAGAGCCCAGAGGAGGCTCCAGGATGAGCAGAGGGATGGAGCAGCTCTGCTGGCAGCAAAGGCTGGCACAGCTGCCATTGTTCAGCCTGGCCAGGAGAAGCTTTGGGCTGAGCTCAGGGTGGCCTTGCAGGGCATGAAGGAGCCCCAGGAAAGCTGGAGAGAGACAATTGCCAAGGGCTGCAGGGCCAGGAGCCAGGGAATGGCTGCCAGGGGCAGAGGGCAGGGCTGGATCTTGGCATCTTGGGCAGGAATTGTTCCCTGGCAGGGTGGGCAGGGGCTGGGATGGAATTGCCAGAGCAGCTGGGGCTGCCCCTGGATCCCTGGCAGTGCCCAAGGCCAGGCTGGACATTGGGAGCAGCTGGGACAGTGGGAGGTGTCCCTGCCATGGGATGATTTTTAAGGTCCTTTCCAACCCAAACCATGCTATGATTCCATTATATCCCTCCTGCAGGTCCTGCTTCTCTCAAACATGTTCAGGAACAGTCAATTCTTCCAGCTCCAAGTCTGTGCAGCTTTACTCTTAAACTTCCCTGGAAGGTCTGTGACAGCTTTTAGGGCTGTCATTATTCCTCAGCAGTGCAAACAAGCCCCACACAAGCCGTGTGGCAGAGTCTGTGACTCTGGGAGCTGATGGCTGTTGATGTGGCATCTCCCAAGGGGCTCCATCTCTTCCCAGAGAATTCATAGGAATTTCGGTGCACACACACTTTGCTCAGCCTGAAACCCCCCCATGCTCCTTCACAGAGCCCAACAAGGTGCACAAGTGCCTTCCTTCCTTCCTTCTTTCCTTCCCACCACTCCTCGTTCTGCTCCTGGGGTGCCATTACTCATTTCACAGGGTGGCTGGACAGGATGGCCCCAGTGCTCCACCAGCTCAGCTTCCTGAGGGAAAACAACCTTCTCCCATGGTTTTCCATCTGTGTGTTCCCTCCTGCACCAAGGGAGCCCACTGAGCTCCTCCATGTGCCCACACTCTTTCCTAAGGACAAGTGCAGAAATCCCAGTTGGTTCAGGATGGATTTTGCCCTCAGCTGGAACACACAAACTGAATCATCACCTCTTTCCTCTTCCAGTGTTTTTCGCACAGGAGGGAGCCACATCTCCCACCACCACTCGGAATTTAATGTCTCAAACCTCTTCTCTCTGTGTCTTCTCCTTGGTTCTCTTGCTGAGAGCTCCTTGTCACACCACAGACAAGACTGGAGGTGAAAAGGCCAAGAGAATCCTCTCTTCTCCCATCACAACAATTCCAGGTTTTCCAAAGAAAACAGAATGTCCTGTTGACGTCAGTAGCAAGCAAAAAACCTAAAGTCTTTTTGGAAAGAAAAAATAAATCCCAGAAAAAACGTGAAAAATAAACATTCTCTTAAGCAGAAGTAACACAGCAGATAAAAGGTGCTGCTTAAATCAAAGGCTCTTCAGGAGCTGTTGCAAGGCCTATAAAAAAAGAACTACAGGTCTATCAAAAGCCTCTCTTCCCACAGGGAATTTTGGAGCTCAGGGGCAGGTTTCTAACCACTGGTGCTGAAGTCAGTGCAAAAAAAAAGTCAAAATCCATCATACTTTATATTACAAATTCAGAGCTATAATCTGGGAATTAACAGAGAAAATGGTATTTTGTGTAAATAAATTTATAAAAAATCAGAGCATATTCTCATTTGAATGGTTACCTTGGATCAGGTATTCCTCAGCAGAGCTTATTTACCTCTGGAAGGCCAAAATTTCCCCTGCAAGACAAAAAAATTGTGTCTCCAACCCTGTGCTATCTGCAATACTGGCAGTAGTTTGGGTCAGAGATGTTTTGAACACCTTTGCTGAGGGATCATTTCAATCCTGCCAACAAACCAGGCAAGTTCAAAAAAAACCCTTCAGCAATATGGCACAAAATGCACACAGGGAGTAGAAAGCACCAAGAAAAGAAAAAAAAAAGCGGAATGTTGCTAATAATCCATTACATTAAAAAAAGAAAAAGCAAATTGAAGTATTCAGCATTGATGAAATGAAACCCACAACATTTCACAGGACACCTGGAATGGCTCTGGGCACCTGGTGTTTCTCTTTGAAAAGGCATTTGTGTTTTCCTCTAGGCTAAAATAGCCAAGTGCAGGCTGGATTTTGGTATTCCAGCTTTCATGTGAAACCTTAATCCCTCGGGAACAGATCACAGCATAAATCCACCTGCTTGTGTGATGCTTAATGGTATTTCCACCATCACGATTTTGTTGTTTTAAACTGTGTTACCTGACCTAATTCCTAATAAAATAGTCTAAAAGATAAGATTAGAACTAATAATCTTTCCAGCCAACAAACAAATGTTCCTGTGCAATCTTGAGCACTTTGTTGCATTGTTTGTTGAAAACAGGAGCAGAATTGAAAAATCTCAACATCATTTTGGCCTAAAAAGACATTTTTTACAATAAGAATAACCAGTTACTGGAAAAACATCCCCAGGGACATCCCCTGTGCCCATTGCTGGAGTCTTTCCAGAGGTGAATGGACAGGGAGGTAAAAAATCTCAGTGGGTTCCCTTCCCCACAAAATGGGGAAGACCAGATGGTCTTTTAAGGTCCATTCAAACCAGGGCTATTTCAGATATTTGAAAATTGACTCTGCTCCCAGAAGAAAAATAAAAATCTTAATTGTCAGTTGTGGAAGTGGATGGAAGGATGTGAGAAAGAAAAGGCCAGGCTGGATGGGGCTTGGAGCAACCTGGGCCAGTGGAAGATGTTCCTGGGATAGAACTGGATGAACTTTAGGGTTTTTCCAAACCAAACCATTCCATGATTCCGTGATTTATGTGTAGGAACACACCAACTTATTAAGGCTATTTATTTACCCTTATTTATCCTTTCTCTATTTGTAATTGCTGATTTCATTCCATAACTTCCATCTGAAATGAATCCCCCTGGGTAGAAGTAGTTCCTTTCTGGAGAAATGAAGGTCATGTAAGATCACAGCTCTGGTTATCAGGAATAAGCCATCAATACATTTTTTATTTAATTAGCCATTACAGGCTTTTTTTTTTCCCCTTTTTTGCCTCCAGTATTCCAGGACAAACTTTAAAATCCTCATCATACAACGGGCTCAGCTGGTGTGGTTGGATCATTGCATCTGCAGTGCATTCCCTGTTGTGGCCATGACTCCTGCCAGCATTCCCTGTTTAAAACCTGCTGGGTTAGACCTGGGCTGTGGTGAAAAACAGCCTGGAAGGGCACAAAACCTGCCTGATCAGGTGATGGGTCTGAGAGAGAGTGGGAAAGGCTTGTCTTGGGCAAACAGGATGCTCCAAGATGTTCTGATCATCCTCAGGGGCTCTCCAAGCGCTGCAGGCGTTCTAAGGGAATAATCAGCAGGCTCAGCCTACCCCACCATCAATTAAGGAGCTGATAATTACTCAAGCACTTAGTCTGGACTAAGCAGAGCCAGCCTTTCCCTTCCAGTGGCAGCAAAGGCAGCTCAGCCTGCAGGGTTTTGTGGATCCTCCTGGGAAGGTTCATCCCTCCCTTCACCCATCCAGGTCCTTCAGGTCCCTCCTGGGATCATCTGCCTGACTTAACTCTGTGGCAGACCAGGATTAGCAATTCCCTCACAGCTGGACCAGAAATCTTGGGAAAGGCATCCCCAAGGAATCCACATCTATTTTTAAGAGCAGTGTCTGAAGTGAACTCCCCATCCCGAGCTGTTCGTGCTCTCACAGTTTTGACAGAAACCCAAGCAGCGACATCACTTGTTTGTAAAGCTGTCTGGTAAGAACTGTGATGTTCTGTGCTCTCTGCAGAAATTGAAAATGCAGTCCCTGCCCCAGGGCACAGGATCAGAGAAACTAAAACCACTTATGCAACTCAGAGCAGGAGATAATTTAGAGGAAAAGTATTGGAATTTTATTTCTTATGCTCTTTATTGATTATTAACTCACTTTGGTACCTGAAGGGAGCAACAAGAAAGATGGAGAGAGATTATTTCCAGGGGATGGAGTGACAGGACAAAGGGGAATGGCTTCACACTGAAAGGGAGTAGAGTTAGATGGGATATTAGGAAGAAATTCTTTGCTGTGAGGGTAGAAGGGCTCTGGAACAGATTCCCCAGAGAAGTTGTGGACTCCTCATCCCTGGAAGTCTCCAAGGCCAGGATGGGCAGGATTTGGAGCACCCTGGGATAGTGGAAGGTATCCCTGTCCATGGCAGGGAGTGGGACTGGATCATCTTTAAGGTCCCTTCCAACCCATTCTGTGATTCCTGCAGACATTCCAGACTTTCTGCCTGTTTTACACTGTAGTTACAGACCCAGGGAAATTATTTCCTCCCTGTCAACCACCAACCACAAGCAGGACTGCAGGGAGCAGCCAGCAAACCTGGGAGAAATTCCTCTATGCCTCAAGAACTAATCAAAGGTATCTGACCCACTTCTTCCATTGACTGATTCTCCAGCTGGTCCCAAGCCAGTTTCACCAATTAGCACAAAATGAAAGCCTGGCCAGGGTGACCAGGGACAGCAGGGACTGTCTAAAGCCCTCCCAGCTATCGACATTTGCTGGAGCAGCTGCCACCCAGCTCTGGAGAGGTCAGTCAATGAATCACTGCAGCAGTCCCAGGCCATACCTTTTATTTTCAGCTGGCTAAAAAAAAAAAAAAAATAAATCACCAGATCTCACAGGGAATCTGAACTTGGTATCAGTAATTTCATTGTCAGTGCCTCCCAGTCTCTCCCAGTTAATCCATTTCCATACCAGTAGGTGTAAGAAGGGGTAAATCCACAAATTTGTCTTTAAAGAACGTTGCTACAGAGATGATATGTTATAAACACATTTCCAAGGTTGTTTAAAAATATTTCAAGAGGATTTCAGTACTCAAATGCCTTCCACGCATCTCTATATCAATATATTTTGAATTTTGAAGGTGTTGCTACGTGTGAAAGTTTTCCAAGCCAAGAAATTCACTGATTAAAGCCAACAGAAAGAGACATAAATAGAAACAAAAGACTAAAGAGCCTACAGAGTTTGAAGCTTTTGAGAGCACCTTGAGCTTTAGGTAAATGCAAGGGTAAAATAAATTTTTTTAAAAGTCAATAAAAAAATTGTGTATTCCATAAGCAATCTGAACTTCCATTTCCATTTAGCATTCATACAGAGAGAAGACACCTTTTCAGGTGATAATGATAAGAACATTTGGAATGCTCCTCTAAAAGCCAGCCAGGAGTGCAGTGAGAAGTCCAAATGCAGTGAAAGTGTGCCCTGGCCAATTTGTCCTGCTCTCCAAGGAGGATGAAAGCAGAGTGTTAGATTTTGACATGACAACCAATCTTACCACAGGGCACCACAGAGTGGATTAGGGACAGAATTATTTCCAGCTTTAAATCTGGGTCTGATTCAAGCACTTCATATTACTTACCATTTGTATTCCTTAGATTTAATAATCCTCTTTTAGCTGTTTGTGGGCAAAAAGAAAATAGCCAATTTACCAAGAATATTTGGCAATAAGAATTCAATTTATTTAATTTTGTTGCTGTTTAAAGGCACTGCCACGTTATTGCAGTTCCTCAGAAACATTAGTTTTAGCTTTCCAAAGGAGTTCAGGGTGAGACTGTTGCTGCCCGAGGTGCAAACGTGGGTTTTTATTTCCAAAAGAGCTGTAGGTCACTGCAGCAACCTGTGTTTGAGGGCCAACAAAGCCCAAAGCCCCTGGTTTTAATGGTCATGTGCAAGAGTCAAGTATATCTGCTAATGAAACTTGCTGGAGAACCCAAAAGATATTTAGGGAAAAGCTGGGAACAGATTTCTGTGCCTGGGGCAGAAGTAGAGTTGTCTTCTGAGACACATCAGGTAAACTGAGGCTGCTAGCAGAAATACCTCAAGCCACTTTAGTGCTCATTGCCAGCTCCCCAAAAAGTGTAAATATCCCAGTTTATCCTGAGAGGAATCCTTGTCTCATCTGCACAGCCAGGACAGGAAGCCAAGGCAGTGCTGATGGCTTGAGCCCAATCCTGTTATTCCGCTCACAAATAAGGAATGCTCTGCCCTGCTTTACCCTCAGCAGCAGCTACACATCACCTCACCTGGAAACATAAGGAACTGGGAGAATTGAATTATTCCTATGAAAATGGTACTTTCTCCCCATGTATTTCCCACTGGTGAGATTTTTAAGGCTGACAAGAAAAACTGCTGTTCTAGTATAAAATCTGGTTCTACACTTCGTGTGCTGTTTGGATTTTGGGGCTCTCCCATCCCCTCCACTGGATCAAAAGCAGCCTGGTGTCTATTTGACCTCTAAGTCAGGACTGAAAAACACCAGTAAACACTCAGTTCAGAAGCTAAATTCTGCTTTTCATTATTAGGGCATGAACAGCAATTCTTCTCTTGGCTCAGTTCAAACAAACACCCAGAGAATCTGTGGCTGCTGGAAGTGCCCAAGGCCAAGCTGGACAGAGCTTGGAGCGCCCTGGTTTAGTGGAAGGTGTCCCAACCCAAACCATTCCGTGATTCTATGAGGTTTTCCAACCAGGAAGGTTTTATTTGCAGTGGAGGCAGCTCTGAGCAGAAGGGTAAGGGCAAAGAGGGATCACAGCTGCCCAAACACAGGATCCATCTCCTGGCAGATGTGGGACCAGAGGTGCAGAGCTCTGTATTTGTGCCACAAAAAGCCCTTGGGGATGTGCCAAAGTGCCATTAACTGCTCAGAGAGCACATCCACAGGAGCTGCTCTCACTGCCTTCAGTCAGAAATGCCCTGGGGTGATCCTTTCACTGAATTCCCAAAGACTGCTCAGGCACAAGGAGAGGTTTTTAGTGTTCCTTTGCGGGGAGTGAGGGGTTTGAAGGCAGCTCAGAAATAGCACTGATCTCAGGCTGCAGAGCCAGCAGACAATACAGCTCCGTGGGACTGGCACTCACTGACAAGGGGATGTTACATCAGGAAAATCCAGAATTTCTCCTTCCTTCTCAAGCATGAGCATTCAAACAGCCTGATCCCCCTTTCCTTCACAGTGCTGCAACAACTCAGTGCTTGAAGAGCCCAGGGTTCTGACAGTGCCAGCTCATAGCAAGAAGTATTTCTGAAGGAAAGCAGAGGTTTTATCTCTTCTAGCTGGGACTGAGTGAAATCTGTCACTCACACAAGCGGAGCTGTTGAAGCTCCACACCGGCACTAAGGATAGACAAGTAGAGATCCAAACCAAACCTTGCCCCCAAGCACCTCATGGTGTTTGGCAGAGCAGCTCCTGCAATTGAATCAGTGCCCACAAAATGTAAATAAAACTGATCTGTTAAGTTACAGCACCAAATGTATCAAGGAACCCGCTGAGCCTAATAAAATGGGCATAAAATTCAGCATATGCTCTTGCTTGCCACGAGCAGTAATATTAATACATCCATTTTATTTGATTTCAGTGTTCCAAATTGTTGAATTAACAGCATCTTGTACCTGGTTTTATTAGGAGAAGAGTAATGCTCATATGGGCACGAAAAAATGGATAAAAGGAGAGATTTACATGGACAGATAGATATGGATTTTTCCCAGAAATATAAATTAAAGACAAATAAATGCCTGACACTCCCTCCCTCTGGAGGAATAAACAGAAAGAGCCTGGAAAATTTCCCCAAGTTTCCCTGACAAGAGATATCAAGAGGACCTCAGATCCCTGTGAGCCTTTATCTGTTGGTTATTACCAAAACACTGATTCAGCCACTGAGAAAAAAGTCCCTAGAAACAAAACGCACCCACCACATTTTGTGAGGGGGTTTTGGGTGTGTCCTGTTGTGACACTTTACTGCTGGCTTAAAAAAAAAAATAAAAAATAATAAAAACGAGAAGACCATCAAACTATGTCAAATAACCATTAGTTATTTCTTCCTTTGTTCACCTTCTAAAATAAAATTATTCCTTTATTCCTATCATCTTCATCTATTTTAGTGATACATGATCCTCATATGCAGGGCAGTTTGGTGTCTTGTTTTCATTGCTGTCACTGAGATATTTTCCAATCCTTCCACTTCAAAATATCCCATTTTTCATTAAATGTCACTTGGATTGTGTCATCGAGAATGCACTTTTAATAATCTGCATTTTAGAGCTAAATCGAGCTCGTGCATATATTCCATTTTCCTTCCATTCAGGGCCCTTATGGCTTTCCAGGCTGTGGTTTGCTCTCAAACATTGTCATGATCTTTGCAATGGGAACACAGGAGCTCAGGCTGGAGATCAGTCCTTGGGAATTGCTCCATGAAAGGAGCAAACTCTTTCCCAGCTTCATACAAGAGCCAGAAAATGAGAATTGAATCTGTAGTCCTCAAAATTCCTTTACAAGAATCAATTCTCCCCATTTTCCTGCCTCCCTGAAATATGAGCAAATAGAAAACTTTCCTGTAGCACCATCAAGCGCTGCCTGCTTGGAAAATCCACCCGTGTTCCTTGCTAAGGAATTGAATTTTAGCCTTTCCTTGACGTTTGCCAGCTGTTTCCCTTTGCCTAACCTTTTCCAGGGGGCGTGTAATGAAACATCAACACTGACACTTCACTCCCAGTGCTGGGTCAGAAAGCTTCTCTTCCAAGGCTTCTGCATAGATTAAAATGTCCATTTTGGGAATCTGGATTAGGGAGCTCTGGAGAAAACCCTTTCCCTCCACTGCCAACAGAAAAAATTTGGGAAGATTGGCATCCAAGCTGGAGAAGCCAAGGTTTGCTTTGATCTCTGTCACCCTTAGAGGTAAAAAAGCTTTTAAAAATTATTCTTATCCTTCCTAATCAGCTCCAGAAAATTTGGAAAGCTGTGGCCAAACATACAAAAAGCCCTATAGTTTGCAGCTTTCTAGGCAGGATATTCAGAGTTGTCCAGCCATTTATTGTGACAGAAAAAGAAGCTCCATGTGGGAAGATAATAACAGAAAGAAATCGAGTAGTTACATCTAATATATTGTCAAGTGAAAATAATTTCCTTTACTAAATAAACTGCAAAACCTTTAAATATGAAGTTTGCTCCCAAGGGCCTTGGTAGGTACAAAATACAGACCTCGATGCTGTGCAAGCACTGGTCAGGATGAGCTGAAATATCCCTGGCTTATTAATCACAAATCCCAAACACAGCTGCTGAGAAGAAAATTAACTCCATCCCAGTCAAAACCAGTCCAGAGAGCCACCAGTGCAGTTTGCTGTGGGCCAGCCAGAGGAGGGGAAGGGGAGGCTGTGAGGGAAATCCCAATCCTTGCAGGAAACAGGAATGTAGTGGTGGAACAAGGAGAGCCTGTTGAGCGTGGTGCACTCAGCCCACGGGATCTCCAGGATGTGTCATCTTCTAGTGGTGCTGAAAGTGGAATGCAATACAAGAACTGTTTTCAAAAACTGGAAAATACTTCTGGTAAAAGCCTTGTGGTACTTAGCATGTTTTGCAAATGCAGTGCAGCACTCTCTGTGTGCTGGGATTTGTATCGCAGCAAATTAAGGTTTCTGTTCCAATTAATATCCAGCTTCCCCCTGCACAGAGAGGAAGAGACTACTGAGGAAAAAATTGTGCTGAGAGCTCACCTAAATAATACAGAAGGAAACACAGCAGCTGCTGTGGCTCCACACAAGCCAAGGAAGACCTGTGTGTGTCATTTTCCCAGTAGTCTTTTCCTGAAGAGCCCTTTAAAAAAAAAAAAGATCTTTTAAGAGTTTTGCAGCCTGCTGGCTGAATCCTTCAGCAATCATCAGGGTTGGCTTATTTCATGTGAAAACACATCAGGACTTCTTTGTAAGTCTAAGTGTTGCAGGGAGGAGGATGCAAAGTGACATCCTTTGGGTGACACACATTGGATCAGGACGTGGCTGTCTCGACTCACACAGCCAGGAATTCCATTTTAATAGCACAGGTTGCATCACAGCCTGATGCAGGGGGTGAAAGGAGAAGGCACAGGACTGAAGGGCAACATCAATTCCCTAAATTATTCTCCTCTTTTGGCACACAGCAAAAGTGTATTGCGCGGTTTTCACCCCATTTGTTGTTGCACTGATTTCAGAGCAGAGTCCCCTCCTTCAAGTTTGCCACCCAGCCACTTTCTGCTTTCCTCCCAAGCCACACTTACTGACTGGGAGGTGAAATGTCTGGTTTCTGTGCACAGGAGCTTAGCCTCAGGTCCTGTGAGAGCTGGGAAGTGGGCACAACCTCAGCTGCAGCAAAATATTTCCTTTAGTGTCCAAGATTTGTTCAATGAGGTAAAACCAAGGGCTGGGCAGAAGGAAAAGCTGCTGATTCTGAGCTTGTCATCTCCTTGGGAACTGATGTTCCTGTTCATGGAAAGCTGGGGATTCCTTTAGGAATGCTGTGCCATCAGCCCTGCCCTCAGGCTGGAACAATCTGGAGTCTAAAAGGCCTCCTCCTCCTTTTATTCAATGATCACCAATAAAAGATGGAAGACCAGCCTCCACACCCTCGTAAGATTTATTATTAGAAGGGAAGCACCATTTTCTGGACTTTCCAAGTTTAGGAGGATCAAGATGATTCTCAAACTTGGAAAGGATGGCTGGCTCCATCCCTGCATTAGTCAGGTCAGTGCCAGACCATGCAGCTCCCTCAGAGCACCACAAGACTTTCAGGGAGAAGGAAAAATCCCAAGAGCTAAAACCAGGAGAATGGAACCAATTTTTCAGGCTGACTGACAAGGCCAACAGGATTGTCCACTGAGTGACACCAGACAAATCTATTTGGCTTTTCAGCACAGGGAAATAATCTGCTGGCCATGTAAATCAGTGTTCTGCTGTCCAAGGGGACACTGCTGGAACAGGGATGCTTGCAGAACCAACCAGTGCTGGATGACCTCAAAGCTGTGCTTTGGAACAGATCCTTCCTCATTTTAAACAGCAATTTACAGCCTGGGAGAGGTGCAGAGGGAAGATTCCCAGAATGGTTTGGGCAGGAAGGGACCTTAAATCCCATCCCATTCCCACCCCAGCCATAGCAGGGACACCTCCCACTGTCCCAGGAGCTCCCAATGTCCAGCCTGGCCTTGGGCACTGCCAGGGATCCAGGGGCAGCCCCAGCTGCTCTGGCAATTCCATCCCAGCCCCTGCCCACCCTGCCAGGGAACAATTCCTGCCCAAGATGCCAAGATCCAGCCCTGCCCTCTGCCCCTGGCAGCCATTCCCTGGCTCCTGGCCCTGCAGCCCTTGGCAATTGTCTCTCTGCAGCTTTCCTGGGGCTCCTTCAGGCCCTGCAAGGCCACCCTGAGCTCAGCCCAAAGCTTCTCCTGGCCAGGCTGAACAATGGCAGCTGGGCCAGCCTTTGCTGCCAGCAGAGCTGCTCCATCCCTCTGCTCATCCTGGAGCCTCCTCTGGGCTCTCTCCAGCAGCTCCAGGTACCCCCTGTGCTCGAGAAAACTGACATCTTCTCTCAGGGATTTTTTTTCCTTTTACCTCCAGCTCAGCTCTGTCCATTCATGTCCTTCATATAACTCCAACATTCCAAGTCCTCAAGAGCAGAAAGGAGTAGGGCAGACCAGGAGTTAAACCCCAGGGTCTCAACTCCAGCTAAAAATCAGAAGATCTCCTGAAAATCATTCCCTCCTTTGCCATCCCTTGTCCCGTTCCTGGAGAGAAAGCAAATCCTGACCAAAGGCTGTGAGTGTAGCTGCAAAATGAGTCTGAAGTGGGATGTGTTCTGTCACCACCAAGGCACAGCTCTCTTGTGGAGATTTTGGCTTCCTGCAGAAAGAAACCCTTTCTTTTCCCCCCGAGGGTCCCAAGTCTAAAACGTTCAGTGCAAAGAAAGGGCTTCCATTGCTTCTGTTTCAGGATTAGCAGTGAACTCGGGCTCGAAATGATTTATAAGCATAATCTCCAGCAAATGTTTAACTCTCAGAGTGCTAAGTGCTGACCTGGGAGAAAATCACTCATTTTGCTCTCGCCTGCTGTTGTCCTGTTGGTTCCAAGCTCTGCTCCACAAACAGAGGAAACTTAATTCGGTTGCCTTTGAAATTAAACAGCTATATCAGACTTAGCACTTGGAAACTACAGGAAGGCATTAGTCAATGAGTTTTAATTATTCACATTTTCTCCTTGCTCCCTCCTCATTTTCCTCCAAGTGATCAAAAGCCAAGCTGCTCTCTGTCTCATGGAATTTCAAGCAAATTTTCTTGTTTTCTGCAGGTATCAGTCATGATCTCACCCATGTGAGCAGATGAAATCTGCTGCTGCAATGAGATCTGAGGTGCCCCAGAGACCTGGCTGAGGGAGAAATAACCCACGTGGGTATTTTGGGGGCAGCAGTGCACATTTCTACAGTTCTGACTGTGTTCTGCAGCATCTGGGAAATTCATTGCAAGGGCAGGATGAGTTTTCATCCCAATGTGGACCTAAAGTCCCCTAAACCTCACAGATTAAATCAAATAAATCTATCTAGAGCAGACCAAGATACCTGCACATCACATCTCCAGCTCTTCTCACTTGACAGTCAAAAGAAGCATTTCAAATATCCAAATTTCAAATTTTATACCCCATGGAAAGGTTGGACTTGATGATCCTGGAGGTCTTCTCCAACCTTAATGATTCTATGTGAAAATAAACAACTTCCCAGCAAACCATGGTAGAACAAACCCTGTTTCTGCCACTAGCAGAGGTTTTCATGGCATGTAAAAGCTTTGTTCTCATTATTCTTAACAAAAGTGCTTCTTTTGGTTAACTAAAAATACATTTCAACAGTTGTCACTGCAGATAAAACACTGGTAAGTCACACTGACAGAAAAACTTCTCGAGACAACCTGAGAACAAAACTCCTGCAATTTAATTTCTGCCCTCAGAAGCAGAACATCGCCAAATTCCTATATAATCCATGAAGAGGATGATGAACTGTCAAAATAACACCAAACAAAACCTAATTAAAGACATAACTTAGTGTTGATGTGCACTTTAGTGATGGGAACACAGAGGGAAGTTAGAACCTTGCCTTTAAGTGTTAAGGCTTTTTTTTTTTTTTTCCTTTTCACTTGATATTTGGAAGCCTCAGCACAAAATACAGATTTTTTTCTGGGTTGCTGTCACTTGGCTGTGACTCTCCTCTCTGCAGCAGAAAGGCAGAGCAGGGTGACAGGGCTCTAAACAGAAAAATAAAGGGAATTTTGTGAACTTGGAGCACCTTCCAGTACCTAAAGGAGCTTCAAGAGAGCTGGAGAGGGATTTTTCACAAGGGCATGGAGTGCCAGGACATGGGGAATGGTTTTAAACTGCCAGAGGGCAGGGCTGGATCTTGGGATCTGGGGCAGGAATTGTTCCCTGGCAGGGTGGGCAGGGGCTGGGATGGAATTGCCAGAGCAGCTGGGGCTGCCCCTGGATCCCTGGCAGTGCCCAAGGCCAGGCTGGACATTGGGAGCTCCTGGGACAGTGGGAGGTGTCCCTGCCATGGCAGGGATTGAATGGATGATTCTTCCCACCCAAACCATTCCTTGATTCTGTGAAACAGGAGCCATTCATGACAGGTGCTCACTGGTGGTGAATCATCAAGGAAGAAGAGCAACTTTTCCTGACCAGACACATCTCTAAAACTTCAAAAACAAATTCCATTTTATCAGCAAAAGAGTGCATCAAAATATTGTTTCAACAGCAGGGAATTTTTCAGTCTGAACCTGCCCACCACCTTCTTCTCAAAGCTTCTTAGCTTCTCTTCCTTCATCCTTCCCAATTGTTTGGACAGGTACCAGAAAGACCTTCAGGCAAGGAGATTGATGTTGGACTCTGCTTCATTTCCTTCTGCACTGCACACATTTCCTTCATTTTGCAGCTGCTAAACAGAGGGGAAAGGTCTCACTCTTGCTTTCCTGCAGGGCAGCTTGAGGAGGATACTGTGACACTGCTGACTGATATTTGTGCTCCAATCCACTTTAAAACTGAGAGCAAGAGCTGCACATTCCCCAAATTCAGGAATAACCGACCTAAACCAACCCGTTGGCAAAAAGCCACGTCATGCTCTGAGCTGCAGCTCCCTTGAAGAGGTTGAATCCTCTTTTCTCCCCTTTCTCATCATTAAATAGGGAACTCTCCCTTTTTTTCTCTCTCTCTGCCTCTTCCCAGTTTAGATCAGCACGCTTCCATTTTCATTTTCCGCCACCTCTGAGTCGTGTGGCCCGTGGGAAACCTCGAAAGTGAAGAAGGGACAGCAGAAATATCTCAGCAGCCTCAATCACAGTCACCCTTTGGAAAGGTCAGATAATTGGAGCTGCTTCATTAGAAAGGGGCACCACTGGGAGAGCCAAGCAACACTAATGAAACCTTGGGCGTTATCCTGCACTGATTAAGCACTGCTTAAAGTCTCCAAATTATGGAGAAAGAAGGAGCTCAGGGAAGCCCAAGGGAGCAAAGGAAGTCAGCAAGGCAAATAAATTTGCAGGGATTTTATCACACTAAACAGAGCTGTTCTGTTAGGGAAGTGGCAAAGAGAAATATGGAGCAACATTAGGAATTTTCCAGCATCTGACAATTCACCCTCATTAGAAAAATTAAATTAATTCAGCACATGCAACAATACTTTTATTATCTTCATCTCCCTTTCCTGCAGGAGAAAAGGAAACTCACATCTCGTGATTGTTTTCTAATTCAATCTCCCATCACCCAAAGTTCTTCACTTCATCCTTCTTCCTGCATTTCCTGAATTTTGGCCGTATTTACATATCAATCACACCTTGCACATCAAAATATCATTTTCTTACTTGAACATAATTTGTATCAGACAAAAGCTATTAATATACAATTAAATAGAATGAAAATGCAAAGCTAATGGCTATCTTATCTTAATCTGCTGGCTTTGTTTTCAGAAGGCACTGTGAGAATAAATGAGGTGGCTCCTCATTCAAGTACTTTTGTGGGTTATCTTTGAAGATTTGATTTCTGCCTTTTACACATTGTCGAGGTTGAACTCATTATTTAGAAGAAGAGTTTTTAGGGTGTTTATCATGCTCTGAATAAACTGAATAATAAAGCACTCCCACAAGTGTTGTTAAGAGACTCAGCTGCACCAGCAGTGTCTTTCACCTCTGAAGGAGCGCTCGTCACGTTTCCAGAAGGCCTGGTTATAGCACTCCACACTCAGCTCTTCCCCATCAAAGGCAGCTCCATGGATCACAAAGGAAAATTTTGGATCAGCTCACCTCAGAGCACTGTATAGACCTGACACTTGGATTTTCCAATAGATCACCGTATCCCAGAATGGTTTGGGTTGGAAAGGACCATCCAGTGCCAGCCCTGCCGTGGCAGGGACACCTCCCACTGTCCCAGGTGCTCCCAATGTCCAGCCTGGCCTTGGGCACTGCCAGGGATCCAGGGGCAGCCCCAGCTGCTCTGGCAATTCCATCCCAGCCCCTGCCCACCCTGCCAGGGAACAATTCCTGCCTCAGATCCCAAGATCCAGCCCTGCCCTCTGCCCCTGGCAGCCATTCCCTGGCTCCTGGCCCTGCAGCCCTTGGCAATTGTCTCTCTCCAGCTTTCCTGGGGCTCCTTCAGGCCCTGCAAGGCCACCCTGAGCTCAGCCCAAAGCTTCTCCTGGCCAGGCTGAACAATGGCAGCTGGGCCAGCCTTTGCTGCCAGCAGAGCTGCTCCATCCCTCTGCTCATCCTGGAGCCTCCTCTGGGCTCTCTCCAGCAGCTCCAGCTGCTCCCTGGGCTGGTCCCCAGGGCAGGGGCAGCACTAACCTGGTGATTTGTTCAGATTTTAAAATTATTGAGTTTTAAGATCTGTGAAGATGCCAGAAGGAATGCAACTCATTGGCATTTGGGTTTTATTAATGCCAGAGTGTCAGCCAGGTGACATCCCTGTGGAGCAGGAGGACTGAGCCCAAAGTGCATCACCCTCTGAGCAGCATCCTCCAGGACTGGCCCCTGTCACTCACCAGGAGCTCTGGTCACCTGCAGCAGCCTCTCATTTGGAGGTTTCTCTCAGCTCAGAGGCTGCTCCAGGCCAGCAGGCTGACAGGCAGCTGTGACAGCTAAAATCTTCATTTGGCACCTCCTCACTTGTGGCTCCCAAGCCAGAACATTCTACACTTCTGCCTGCAGCCCGATATTTTACCCTCTGCTAATACAAATTTCTTCAGGCTAAAAGAGAGACAAAATGTGCCATTGTTGCTTGTCTGGGGGCAAGCAAATATTTGGGCTTTGTGCCTTAATCCCTAATCTAGCTTTGGGCAAACACAAGGAGTTAGGGACACCTCTTCCTCCTCACAGTGGATTTAAACATGGCCAAATTAACCCAACTGGAGTTCCCAGCTGTATCACCTATTGTTAAAGCTGCCTTGTAATTTTCATTACAGCAACGTTTTCAGCTTGTTTTAACTCCCATCAGAGTCACTGCTTGGGCTGAAATCTTCCATGCTGAGGGTCAGCTTCAGGCAAAATATTTTACTGGATGTGGCAGGGAGAAAAGAAGAGAAATCAGGAAATGTGCCTGTTCAGAAGGTAGAGTAAAACTTTGCCTTCCCACCTGCTAGAGCACATTAATTATGGAGGATCAATTAATTAAACACTGACACCATCTCTTGTTTCCATGGGCCCTGTCTCGTTCACTGCACAAATATCAGCAGTGCTCTGTTGACCAGAAGATGGGCAGGATTTTGTTTTATTCTCATTATTCAGTGTGGCTTTTCACTCTTTTTGTTGAGGACCATTTACCCACAGCTCAGCAGAGAGAATTACTGATTCCCTCGTGGGCTCTGCCACACAGCCACAGCCAGACAAAGGCAAACTGACAGAAATTTGCTCTGTGTTGCAGAGCCTGACCTTAGTAATAAACTCAGTGGAACAATAGATAATTGAGCCAGGCTTGAATGCATGACAGCCAAAAGAGAAATGGCAGTAGATAATTATATTACCAAAGAATATCCCTCTCTCAATTAACACCCAGGTCCACTTAATGGTTCAATTATACTCCAAATAGTTGGTTACATTAACTAAAATCATGCGGGGTTTGCATCCTCTGGCCTCCTCCCTCTTAATATCTTTTTCCTCCCTATAATAAAAATAATTTGGGTGGTGACTCTGCAGCTTGTGCTGTTCATGGTGCTGCCTGCAGCAGCCTTTGCTGAATTCAACAAGGCAAGATAGAGTTGAAGGAGGGGAAATCACTCTACCTATGCACTACAGATATAAAACCAGATCTGGTTTCAGCCCCTCCTGGGGCTCCAGCCCCTTCCCAGCTCCGTTCCCTGCCCTGGACACGCTCCAGCCCCTCCAGGGCTCTCCTGCACCAGCCACAACTGGAGCCAGCCCTGGAGGGGCCTCTCAGAGCCAGCACAGAGGGACAATCCCTGCCCTGCTCCTGCTGGACACACAATTCCTCACCCAGCCCAGGGGCCAGTGGCTTCTTGCCCTCCTGGGCACCCCTGGGTTCGTGTCCAGCCCCTGGCACTGGCACCCCCAGGGCTTTTCCAGCTTTTCCAGCCCCTCTGCCCAGCCTGGAGCTCCAGGGGGTTGTTGTGACCCAAGTTTTGTTATGCTCTGCATATCCTGATCTTTGATTCTCTTCCTATCAAAGATGTCCCAATAGAATGACGTGTGCCATCAGACATCCAGCAATTCACCCGAGGAAAAATCCCACCAAAGCATCCCTCTCCTTTTCTTCCATAAAACCATTTTCACAGTCTGTGTTCCTGTATTTTACAGGCCCAGGCAGGGCCTTCCTTGCACTGATGTACTTCAAGGAGACAACTGAGGCCTGGTAAAAAGGACAGCAAGAAGAACAGAGTTAGAAGGTTTTTCCAGAGACACCCACCTACTTTCATTAAAGAAAGCTCCCCAACAGTCCTGCAAGAAAGCAAAAGAAACAAAAAACTGACTGTGGAAAAGGAAATTGTGTAATTGGCAAAGATCTGCATCCTTCAGGCACTGGCAGGGGATGAGGCAGCCCCAGGGAGGTCAAGGGGAAAGAAAGAGGGATCTTCTTTTGCATTTGAAAGAACAAGCGCTGTGCAGCTCACCCTTCTCAGTGAACCAACAGCTTCACATCAGCAAGAAATACAGATTATTCTGTGCTGGAAGGAGGATTTTTTTTCCTGCTTTCTCTCATGCTTTTAAGGCCAGAAGAGACCAAAGGTTCCGTGTAACACTTGCAATAATATTTCATCCAGTTACCCCTGTAGGGAGGTTATTGCTTTGCTAATATATTCCTCCTACACTCCATTTCCAAACTAAAAGAGAGTGTTTCTGCCTATAAGCATGTTTGTTTGGTTGGGTTTGACCCCAATTATGTGAGTTGATCTATTAGAAGATATAATTACCTTCCACAGGGAGTGTGGAGTCACCTTACCTCCCATGTGAGTGTAACTCCAGGAGCAGTTTCCTACCCTGTTAAAAATTAGCCACTCCTTTCTTGTTTAGGTTTCTTTCAGGGCTCCAGTCCTTGGCAGCCCCTTAAATTTCTTCCTGTTTCTCATTCTGATTCATATACAAGTCCAAAACAAAGTTGCCAGTATTATGAGCAAAGGAGAAATACATCTGAGCACTATCTCAGAACGACAGAGACACAAAAAAGCAACAAACCCCCAGAATAGAAATCCAGCTCTTTTTTTTTTGTTTTGCTGAAGTGTTCCTTTCCGTGCCCACATGTACCCACAGCTCCTCATTTTCCCGTGCATCTCATCCTTCCTTGCACCTGTCTCAGCTTTCAAGCCCAGCACTTCACGAGCAAGATGTGCCTGACAGCACATTTGTAAGGGCTGGGGGATAAAGGGGAAGCTTCCTCAGGGTGTCTGCAAGCTGCTTTTTCCCCTCCAGGAACTATTCCCTGCTTGGCATCAGCGCTGGTTTTGTCATCCCTCCCTGCTCCCTCCTCCTGGCTGAGGGCAGTGAGCCATTTCCAGAGGGCAGGGAGGGGGCTCCTGCACAGTCTCTGTCTCAGGAAACAAATGGGCAGGATGTGGAATAGATCCCAGGAGAACCCTAATCAAACAAACCCTCCATATGCTGGAGGAACATAACATTAAACTCATTTTGAAGGAGCAGCACAGCCCTTCCCTATTAATGCACAATAATAAGGCTCCATCCCAGTGTGGGTTCTGCAGGGTTTTGTTTTCTCCCCCCAACCACCGCAATGTTTGAAGCACTTCTTAAAAATAACAAAAGTGGGGAAATTACATTCATGGGTTTCTGCTTCAAATATTTATATGTTTTTACAAAAGTTGAGGGGAGGAGTCCTGGGGTGTAGATATATATATATGCAAATAAACATCTGGGAACTGATGGAGCCACTGAATGCAGAAAAGTTTGGGCAATCAAAGAGGATGCACAAAGATGTGGACACAAAAGGAGAGAATACATCTTTCCCAGGAAAAGATGGGAGAAAGGAGAGCAGGCAGGCAGCAGGCAAAGGAAGGAGTTGTGTTATTCAGCAAAGGGAAGCCTTGTCAGGTCAGACAGTTGGCACAAGGAGAAAAGCAAAATAAAACAGGAAAGTATCGAGGCTCTGCATTCTGGAGGGAGATTTCACTGCTTCCCAGGACAATGTGCAGTGCAGAGTGCCAGGCCTGGGCAGAGAAACCTTCCCTCCCTCATTCCTTCTTTATCTTCCTTCCCTCTTCCCTCCTTCCTCTCTCACCCAGCACTAGGGTCTGCAGGCCACAGAAACCAAGAGCTCACAGCCCTCCCTCCACTTGTGTCAAGCAGCCAAAAACCAGCAACCAGTGAAAGAAAATCACTTTTTAACAAAATTCAAAACTCCCCTGATAGCACCAAGTGAGCGACCTTCAGACTTGACCCTAGAAGACATTGAGCATTGGCTGACTTTTACCTCTGGATGCAGACTGGGAAGTTGAGTTTGAGGCTATTGGGAAAAATTTCTTCATTAAATAGGTGGTCAAGCACTGGGACTGGTGGCCCAGGGCAGTGGCTGAGTCACCACAGAGTCACAGAATGGTTTGGTTACCCAGAGCTGAGGCTTCATAAAGTGAAAGCTTCCTGCCATGGCTCCAGGCTGATCCTTAGGCTTTCCCTTCCTAAAACCTCACCTATTAGTAACAGTTTGGGTTGGAAAGGGCCTTGTGGATCATCTAAACAGAATTGTTTTGTCAGCCTAGAGAAGGCTTCAGGGTGACCTCACTGTGGCCTTACAGGACCTGAAGGGGACTCCACAAAAAGGATGGAGAGAGGGACTGATTTGCAAGGGATGGAGGGACAGGATGAGGGGGAACAGCTTCAAACTGACAGAGACTGGGATTAGATGGGATATTGGGAAGGAATTTCCCCCTGGGAGGGTGAGGAGGCCCTGGCACAGCTGTGGGTGCCCTGGATCCCTGGCAGTGCCCAAGGCCAGGTTGGACACTGGGGCTTGGAGCAGCTTGGGACAGTGGAAAGTGTCCCTGACATAGCACTGGAGGATCTTTAAGGTCCCTTCCAACCCAATCCAAACCATCCCATGATTCTGTGATTTCTCTTCCAGCTGTCTCTCCTTTCCCTGCAGTTTTCCTCATTCCCAGCTGTCTCTCCAGGGCTCCCTGTCCCTGTAAAATAGTAAAAGTAAAATAAAAGTAAAAAGTAAAAGTAAAATATATTAGAACATAAATAGAAATATTAGAAATTAGAAGTTAGAAACTGTCCCCTGGCAGTTTGCAAATCCTGCTGCAGAAGGAGACTGGGAAGAGCTGCTTTGTTCCAGTGGTTGCAGAGCTGTGGGAAAGGCACAGCTCCAGAGGAGTCATTGCAACCCTTTCCTTTGCCCCAGGCTCCCCAGCTGTGCTGAAACACCGCTGTGCACACCAGAGATTTCCCCTAAAAAAGTCCTCAATTGCTGGGAGACCTAAAACTTTAAAATATGCTTTACACTGTAGCATAACTGAAGTTAATTTGGGTTTTTGAAAAGGCTTTTTTGAAAGCTGAGGAGTCTTTTGGAAAGCACAATGGCTTAGGACAGGCTGGTTTTGCTACATATGAGAGAGGTGCTTCCTTTAATTTGTATTTCCTTCAGGAAGCCCTAAGATTGGAGTTTCATGAAGAAAGAAAACATCTATTAATTGCTTTACTCTCCAACTCTCAAAATAGTTTTCTTTTACTGTCTTTCTTTCTCTGTTTTTGTTTTTTTCTCTTGTGTGTTTCTGTGAGCCTTTAGTAAGAACCTGAATGACTTTTACACATGATTAAAGGGATTGTAGGGATTTGATCAGATCTCGAGTCCACCAGAAATCAGAAATTCTACATTAATAACGTTAAGCACATGAAGTTTCTGAGGCTTGGGTGAATGTACCCAGAATTCACTGGGAGTTTATCCAGATGTCAGGAAACACCAGTGCTCAAAATGTACCTGCTTCTCACTGGAGAGCCAAAAATTGAAAATCACTCACCAGGTGAATCATTGCTATGATCAGAACAGGAATCTCATTTAATAGTCTATTTTAGGAGTTTTATTTGCCATCCAGGAGGGTTCTGGACAAGCTCAGGAGTGGGGCCATGCAAACCTCCTGAGGTTTGAGCTCAACAAAGCCAAGTGCTCTTGCAGAAGGACAAGGAATAATTGGTTTAAACTAAAAGAGACTCAGATTAGATTAGATATAAGGCAGAACATTTTTACAATGAGGATGGTGGGGCGCTGGCACAGCTCTCCCAGAGAAGCTGGGGCTGCCCCATCCCTGGAGTTGTTCAAGTCCAGGCTGGATGTGGTTCTAAGCAACCTGGTGTAGTGAGAATTGATCTTCAAGGGTCCCTTCCCACCCAAATTATTCTGATTTTATGATTTATACCTAGAGTATGAGACTGGAAGTCAAAAGTCAGGGCTGGTTCTATGGTTGCCACTCTCCTGGTTGACATTATATCATTTAATTCCTTCCCTGAATTGCAGGGTGCAGTCCTGGCTGCCTTGGATCTCAGCAGCACTGGAATTCTATGTACAAAATGGGGCAGAGAACTGGAATTACCTTCAGATCAATCTTGCATGTGGACCTGTGGAGGATTTTTATTTTGCTTTGCAAATACAGCGTGGTAACCATGGCAGATGAGGTTTTTTTAAAGAACATATTTCCAAGAAAGTAAAATAAATTAGAACATAAATAGAAATAGAAATATTAGAAATTAGAAATTAGAAATTAGAAATTAGAAATTAGAAATTAGAAATTAGAAATTAGAAATTAGAAATTAGAAATTAGAAATTAGAAATAAATTAGTTTGGGTTGGAAGGGACCTTCAAAGGTCACACAGTGCAATCCCACTGCCATGGACAGGGACATCTCTCTCTAGACCAGGCTGCTCAGAGCCACTCTGACCTTCAACACCTCCAGTGATGGAAATGTTCTCTGGGCCACCTCTTCCTTGGAGTCTAAATTGGAAAGATGGATCCAGTTTGGAGTCCAAACTGGTGTCCAGCACAGAAGTTTGAAAGAGGAGCTCTGGCCTCTTTTCACTTGCTCTTCTCCAAGTGGGAAATGTCTGGATAAGGAGCTGGAGGAGAGCTTCACCCATTCTCCATGAGCCTGTGGAGTGCAGACAGAGCCACAGCCGCATCACCATGTGTTAATGCATTTACTGAGGGCTGCTTTTTAATAATTTTCCACTGCAGCATGTGAAGATCTCGTTTGGCTGTGATCTGCATTGTGCCAGCACGAGACATTAATCTGTTCTAGATCAAAATCAATGCTGTCACTGAAGTATCCATTCCTTCCATTGCTCTAAATAGCATTTTGTCCTTCTACATTGACTCACTGCAGCACCAGTAATAAAAACCAGTAAATAATTCTGGCTTATTTCAGGGTGTAAACAACCTTTAATCCATCCCCCCTCCACAGAAGGGTAGGACCAAACAGAACAAATTTGGATAGGCTTTATTTAGCACAAATTCTATATTTTTCCCTCAAAGCAAACAAAAGGGGCTATTTTGGGGAGGGAAAACTGAGCAGGACTAGGAGATCTGGAGGAGGGAGCACAGCTCAGTGGGATGGTGCCAAGAGAGAACGAGCCAACCTGCCTGAATATTGTCACCAGGGAGGTGAATGGATTGAAAGAGTGGATGTGACACAGGGGCATCAGCAGTGCCCCAGCTGCAGCAGAGGAGAGACTGATTTGTACTTCTGGTGTCACCCAACAGCACAAATTTTCTGCTTTAGCTCATGTCTAATGTGCTGCAGTTGTCTGAGTGGCCTCAGATGGAAAATTGGGTTGACAAGAGCGTCTGTTGCCAGAAAACTTGTGGGATTCTGTGAAGCTCCCAGTCTTTGCCAAGGCAACTTCCCAGTGTCCACTTAACAGATTGCAGGCAGCCCCAGAGCCCTGGGGACAGCAGATCATGAGAGCAGAGTGCCCCGTGGATCAAAGAGAGCAGATGCGCCCAGAACGCTGAATGACTCACAGATCAAAGGCTGCTCAGTGCTTAATAGTCATATTAAGCACTTCTTAAATCAGAGGTAACCCAGAAAAACCTCAGCTCCCTCACTCATTACTCTGCTCGTCCCAGAAAATCTCTTCCTCCAGTCCCTTGTCCCCAGTGGTTCGTTTATGATGTAGGACACAACAGCTGGCAGTTCCTGGGTAGGAGACAATGTTCCAAGCACTGCTGTGCTCCGTGCAGACCTTGGCTATTTCTCAAAATTCTGGTACAACAACAAATTCTCTCTCACATGAGAAGCCCAAAGAGCCCAGTGCGAATAACAGCTTGATTCAATAGGAGAGGGAAAAGGCGCAGCAAAGCTGTGGAAACATTTTGCACTTCTCTCAGTCTTACTCCTCCCCACTTCCCAGATTTCTCCTCAGGTTCCCAGAGTCCAGAGATGTGCAAAATTTCAGGGCTTTTTTCAGAGTTTGCACAAAATCTTTATCCCACCCTATATTTCCTACAGTAGCCTCATGCTCCAAATCACTTAGCATGAGGACAGTCAGAGGAAGGGCCTACATCCCATTAAGTCCCTGTATTTTACAATTCAACAATTTCATTTTTTTCACACATAGGGAAGCAGGGGACAGGCAGCCTGGGAAGTTAAACCTGCTGGAATGGTTCTGACCAAAGAAAATCTTGAAAAGTGTTTTTCTTTGCAAGCCAAAATGTTTATTAGCAAAGTGAGTTCCAGCTGCAGGAAGAACAGCACTGGAAAGGGGTTTTTAAGGTGGGATATCATGTCAGAGGGACTGCAGAAGGGAAGCCAGCCTGAAAAGTCTGATCCTGCCAAGAATAAAAGGGATGTTTTCCACAGGGGATGTTTTGCAAAAAAGCATTTCTAAGGATTTGGTTTTCCTGCATCACAGAATTTAAACTTCACAACAGAAGCTGCCATAAAACACCAATGATCCCCTGGCCAGCTTTACCTACAAGTCTTCAAACAGGCACAGGATCAAAGCTTAGCTTGGGAAGGAGGCAGAAAAGTCAGGAAGTGTCCTGCAGGTTGGGGTTTCATAGGGTGGTTCATGGGTGAAAAGCTACAAACCCCAACTAACACTACAGTTGGGACTAAGAAATCATTTCCATGTTGGGAAGATGGGCACAGAGCTGAAACTAGAGCTTCAAACTTTTTCAGTGTTGCTTTATTAATTTATGTATCTATTTTAACTCTCAGCTCCATGGAGTTCTCTGGGGGGTGTTTTGCTTTGTTTCTTAAACCTTGCCAGTTGTACCTGATTTCCAGGTCCCCCAAAGACAGCAGGTGAAATTACTCAGTGAATTACTTGCTAGGCACGATTACAACAGAGAAATACGGATTCAGGAGGAATTTCTTCCTGGAAAGGGAGCTCAGGCCTTGGCAGGGGCTGCCCAGGGAGCTTTGCAGTGCCCATCCCTGGAGGTGTCACCTGGAGGTGGCACTCAGGGCTCTGGGCTGGGGACAAGGTGGGCATCGGGCACAGCTGGGACTCCATGGGCTGGGAGGGCTTTTCCAGCCTCAGGGATTTGGTGATTTGATTTTAGATCTGTATTGATTAAGGTACTTCTGGTTTCCATGGAATCTGTGGTTCCTAGCTTTGTAAATCTATGGCTCCAAACCAATCAGCTTAATTAAAAAATGTATCTTGATCTCAGCGCTGAGTTGCACCTGACTGCCAAGCTCCAGTGCAGGATAAAACACACCATAAAGAAGTTTTCTTGGTTTTCTAGGCAGTTGGGAAGAAAAAATTAAAAAAAAAAAAGTGTGATTCAAAGCACTTCATAGATGAGCAATTTCCAAGTGCTGTTACGGTGTTTTTATAATGAGCCCACACTGAAATTTCAGGATGCATTTTGGTGGTGCTGGATGCCCATTAAACACCTCCTGTTTCAGCTGCAAGCCAGCCATGCTTAGAGACAAAACCTTACAGAGCTTTCCTACTCATTTTTGGAATCACCCTCCTAAGGCAGGTTACAGAACAAATGAAAATTAAGGTCTAGATAGGGACAGCAGGCAGGAATATATTCAGATTTTTATGACTCAGCTCAGACTGGGAGCCTGAGCAGGAAGGGAAAGAAAGGAAAATATTCCTGAAAAGGAATTTTCACTGTCCTGCCCACAGGTCTTTGAACACTGTTAGGGTTTTTCACTTTCTAGAATCACCCATTATGTGAGAATCTCACAACAAAAGGGGCATTTCTTCTCTGGCATAAATGTCAACATAAAGGTACAAAAACCTAAATGGAATCTTTTTTTCCTTTTAAACTTTACCAGTGAAAAATTACAGTGGTGTTTTCCCAGTATTTAGAACAGACTCAACTAAACCATTAACAGAAAGAAAATAATTTTAGAAATCAGAATTAACAGAGCAAATCAGCTTCATTGCTTTGACCTTTCTAATCTCTGTCCCTCTAAGTTTTCAGCTTTTTATGTGCTAGGAAAACAAAAGTTAAGATGCTTTCATAAAAGTTCTGCAGCCTAAAGGTAATATTTGAATTAAGCTTAAATCTTTTATATCTGCCCAAGATTAGGAAGCACAAAGGATGACTGAGCAGTGAATAATCCACCCAACACTGATTTGTGCAAGATTTTCTTAATCACTGGTTACCACCAGTTAATGGTTGGTTTGTTGTGCCTTTTAATAGCCTGGGAGCAGCAGCTTCTGGTAACATTTTAGTAGGATTGGGCTTTTTCCTAAACAGCATCCTGAGGCTGAAGATAGTTAAAAGCAAATGAAATAATTCTTTACATAAAAAGACTCAGCAGGCATTTGTCAGGACAGGCTTCACTAAGAGGCACAAAAATTTGAACATCCCTGTCAGAAAAGCTGGGCTGGGTAAGCTGGACTGGATGTGGGAGAGTGTTTATAGAATATTCCCAAAACATTCCCATTATTTTGAGTTTTACAACTTTGTCCCACATGTTTTAATGATGGCACATCAGGTGTATTTATATAAAAAATAATTGCTTATTATGACAAGTAATTAGACAAATAGAACTCGATCAGAATCATTTACTACCCAGCATAAAAGCTACAGCTACTCTTACAAGACAGTGCAATCAAAGCAATATTTAAAAAAAATTAGATTTAAAGTAGCAAAAAAGAAACAATTATTAAGCAGATGGTTTTGGAAGAACTTTAACTCCTTGCTGAATAAAAGTCACCTCACCTGACAGAACATTTCCTGCTCAGTTGCACCTTCATTTTCCACTTACCAGCTCCACAAATGGGGAAAGAGCCCAAGAGATCTGACACAAACCAGAGCTCCTGGAAAGACAGAAAATCTCTGGGAAAACCCAGAGATGTAATAGGAATGGTTTTCCTGAAAAGTTCCTGCACAAAACCTTCAGATTTCCCTTGTTGGTGCTGAAATTTTAATTATGGAATGTGTAGGGAAGGGAGGGGAAAAAAAGAAGAGAAAGAAAGACAAAGGAAGGAAAAAAGAAAAAAGAAAGGAAGAGGAATGAAGGGAAAGAAAAGGAATGAAGGGGAAGAAAAATGAATTAAAGGAAAAGGAAGAAAAGGCAAAGGAAAAAATTAGGGGGAAGGAAAAAGGAAGGGGAAGAAAAGGAAAAGGGAAAGGAAGAGAAGGGAACAAAACTCTCAGGAAAATTCTGGGGAAAAGCAGGAATTTGAAATTGAATTCAAAAATTCGCAGCTAGAAAAAAAATTGTACCATTCTCATTAATTTCACAATAGAAAAGCTTTAATTTCTATGGGGTCATTTAAGAAAAAGTTCAAAAATATGAAATGCCATTTGAGGAGGAAACATCAGACATGGAAAAGAAAAATCTTCCCTTCTCCCCTGTCCAGTATGAAATGAACCATTGTGCATCCACTTGAGTAAAATGTCCTGTTAACCCCAATCCAAGGGGCATCCTTATTCTTGGAGCTCTTGAGGGTGCGAGATTGGAATAAAAAAATATTATTTAGGGTTGAAAAAAAAATATCTTGTATGAGGGAAGGTATATTTTGGGGATTTTTCTTCCTGAAAAAGAAGACTAGTGGGACTGGTAGGACGATTTATTCCTTTCTGGACATTAGAGCCAGTGCCCTACATAAAGTGCCAACTGCCTCACCTGAAATGCTGACAAATTCCACAACTGGAGTGAATAATTTCATGAATGTGAGCTACTGAATTCTGGAAGATGTTTTTTTTACGCAGGGTTTGGTCATTAAGCTCTGTTTGAAAAGGCAGAGAGAAGTCTCTGCTGTGGCTTCCCTGATTCTGGCTGTTCCTCATTTTCACTCCATGATTAACACTTTTAAGAGTCGTTCAAAATTCTGCTTTTCTGCCCACAACTGTGAAGCTCAAGAGCTGCTAGATTATTATTTTGGAGAGGAGAGTTTGACACCCAGTAACTGGAAGTGTTCAGGTTCTTGTGCTGATAAATGACATCAGCCAATCTCAGACCTGGATAACTCATGGAATCATGGAATCATGGAGAGTTTTGGGTTGGCAGGACCTTAAATCCCACCCAGTACCCACCCCCTGACATGGCCAGGGCCACCTCCCACTGTCCCAGGAGCTCCCAATGTCCAGCCTGGCCTTGGGCACTGCCAGGGATCCAGGGGCAGCCCCAGCTGCTCTGGCAATTCCATCCCAGCCCCTGCCCACCCTGCCAGGGAACAATTCCTGCCCAAGATGCCAAGATCCAGCCCTGCCCTCTGCCCCTGGCAGCCCTTCCCTGGCTCCTGGCCCTGCAGCCCTTGGCAATTGTCTCTCTCCAGCTTTCCTGGGGCTCCTTCAGGCCCTGCAAGGCCACCCTGAGCTCAGCCCAAAGCTTCTCCTGGCCAGGCTGAACAATGGCAGCTGTGCCAGCCTTTGCTGCCAGCAGAGCTGCTTCAGCCCTCTGCTCATCCTTTTCAGATTCTTTGATAACGTGGAAGAATAGTACACAATCCAAAAAAGGACCTGAGAAAACAAGATATTACAATGGTATTGATTCCCACCATTTCTGTAACAAACCTTGTGTGAGAAAGCCCCAAAATTTAGAAGGAGCTCTAAAAAAATGCAAAGAAAAACGATAGAACATCAAAATTTGATTTTACATTCAGAGACATCCCAGAGCAACTGGGAAATCAACTGTGTTCCTGTTTTATCTTAGACAGAAAAGTTATTGAGGATGAAAAGCCTAGAGAAAAGAAACAAAAACCAAATCCTGACAGACAGCCTAAGTTTTCTTTGCTGTATTCCACTGCAACTGGAACTTATTATTTCCCACATCTCTTAAACTCTACTTATTGTTTTGCCCCCTTTAAATTCCCTCATTTATAACAACATATTCTCTCCCTTTCCAAAGCTTCTCTTTTCCATTCCAAAGAATTACCATCCATCCACCACTTCACCCAGAACAGGAATTATGAAGTGTAAGCAAATGCTAATTATACCCCTTGTCAACAGTGTGATCATCACCCTCCTTTCATATTGATGTTTGCAAGGGTCAGGAGAAAAATTAAATGCTTGCAATCCTCCTAATGTCCTTTTCCACAGGAGGAGTTTCTTTGGAATTTGCCGCTAGCAGGAAGTGGATTTATTAAAGCTAAATATCAGCACATCCATAAAAAAAAAATGAGAGAATAGGTTACATTTATGCAATTTTTAAAATATTGGCCAGGATGTTACAGATCCCAGTCTGGAAGATGCACCCCAAGAGTTCCATTCTGATAAAAACTTTTAAACAGGAGCAAAGGCAACTGAAATAGTTCCTGAGGAGCAGCACTGCAACAGGAAAAACCTTAAGGATTCAGGGCAAAGTGATGGACTTAGAAGAGCCAGAAATGGGATATTTTTACCTGTATCCATAGTAGGAATAGGATTTTTCATTTCTAAATTAATTGTTGTAAATGCGTCCTCTCCTTGAAATATCAGAATATTAATACTAAAGGAAGGCTGCCCTTCCTCAGTTGTATTTCCCTTTGGTTTCCCAAAATGGAACTAATTGGATGTTTCTTCTCAGTCTTTGAAGTGCCACCCCAAACCCTGTCCCCAAGGGCCACATCCAGACTCCTCTGGGACAATTCCAGAGACTCCAAACCTCCCTGGGCAGCTCATCCCAAGGCCTGACCGCTCTTCCAGGGAAATTTTCTTTCCCAATCTCCACCCTGAGCCTCCCCTGGTGCCATTTGAGGCCCTTCCCTCTCCTCCTGTCCCTGTTCCCTGGCAGCAGAGCCCGACCCCCCCCGGCTGTCCCCTCCTGCCAGGGACTTGTGCAGAGCCACCAGGGCCCCCTGAGCCTCCTTTGCTCCAGGCTCAGCCCCTTTCCCAGCTCCCTCAGCCCCTCCTGGGGCTCCAGACCCTTCCCAGCTCCCTCAGTGGCAAATTGTCTCCTCCTGAGTCACTCCACCATGGGACCCTCCTGTTCAAGCTCCTGGTGGAGCAGCTTCCCACTCCTCCTCCCTGGCAGCCCTCTCTGCCCTGTACTGCCACTGCTTGGAATAAAGAGGAACAGAGAGCCCAGGAATTCTCACCAGCAGCCGATTCCTCCCCAGCAGGGAGCTTAGCAGAGCCTGAGCTGTAGGAAATTGGCAGGGGCTGCCCAGGGAGCTTTGCAGTGCCCATCCCTGCAGGTGCCCAAGGAAGGGCTGGAGGTGGCACTCAGGGCTCTGGGCTGGGGACAAGGTGGGCATCGGCCACAGCTGGGACTCCATGGGCTGGGAGGGCTTTTCCAGTCTTAATGATTCTGAGATTCTATTAAATAATCTGGCCTGGAGTTTACTGAAGTACAGATACAACTTTTAATTTATTTTTCTTTTCTCTGATCCTCTCTGAGCCCCCTTTGAAAGCACCAGGCCACTTCAGCAGTGGCCACGTGGACAAAAGCCTCACCTCCAGTACCAGGGACAGCACCCAAGGCAAGGTTGGAGCTGGCCCAGCAGGGATTTAGGTTGGGTTTCAGGGCTATGCTCTTCCCCCAGAGGTGCTGGCACTGCCCAGGCTCCCCAGGGCTTGGTCGAGGATGTGGGTTGGTGGTATGCCCAAAACTTCCACGATTTTATTCATCTGATCCACCTGTTCCAAATAAAATGGGTTTGTGAAGGACAAGTGACAGCCAGCCCAGCTGGGGCACAAATGTCAGCTACTCACACAAGTTCTAAGTTAATTAATTTAAGAAAAATTTAATAAGGACAAAACAAATTAAGGAGTAAGAAGGAGATACAGAAAATTACCAACAGGCAATTTTGTGTCCTGACAAAAGTCATGTAATTGATGTTTAATCCTTTCCAGAATTACCAGACTTCCCTAATTTATGCATTCCAGTTAAAGAGATGAAAATCATGATGGGAATAAACACCAAAAAACCCAATTTTGGGTACACAACTCACCTCATTTGCCCCAGTAAAGAGAGGCTCTCCAGTGTGCATCCTGTTTGTCCACTGGTTCTGCTTTCTGTAGGAAAACAGTGTAGGTGTGCACTCCTATGGATACAGGCTGCTCCTCCAGCTCCAAGTCACTCAACCAGAGGCCAACAGTTTCATTTTATTTTAAGCAGGAAGAAAATGCAACAGAAGGACTGAAAACAGTGACAGCTTTATGAGGAGGTGGAGAAGAACAAATGCTTGGGAGTCTTTTTAATCAAAAGGTCAAAAAGGTCTATTAAAATTGCTGGATCTGATGCACGGTATAGTATGGCCCTGAAATGTCACTCTGCCACTCCTGACTAAGCCATTACTTCCCTTAGATTAATTCCAGGCCAGCTTTATTTGCATTAATGTTCCTGGGATAACACCACAGAAGATTAAATGTGTTGAGCCTGCCAAAGAGAGGGAGAATTTTGTGAACAACACTGAGCACTGTTTTTCCCATATCAGTGTGGAGATAATATATTTCTGCCTCCTACAAACACGCCAGTGCACCCAGCTGCAGTTTTTAGCTCTTATTATTAATTTTGTCTGGACCAAATAACACCAGCATACTCAGACTGGACTGAGAGGATGAGCAGGATGAGTGAGAAATTGATTGACTCATTCATTGATTACACAGAGAAGCTTTATCAGTCACAAGTCGTACTAATACTAAATGTAAAAGCAAATAATCAAGGTAATTGCAGGAGAAAGAAGGGGAAAGCTGGAGAGCCAGGCAATTTGTTAAAAGTGATCACAGAAGGAAAGCAAGATTTTAGCTGTTTAGATGCTGTTTAGCCACAGCATCCCTGCAATAGGAGCTTGTACTTCATTTCCATGTGAATGGCACTGAGGTCAGATTGCCTGGTGGGTCCGCTGAAATCAGTTGTAACTGATGGGATTTATCACACCAGCTTTATTCATGGCTTGGAGGTCTTGTTTCCTGTAAGAGACAGAGATAATGAACACCTTACCAAGGTGAAGGTGTGGTGCCCTGGGAGCAGATATGTGGCAGATCAGGCCATCAGCTCCTTGTGTGGGTTTGGTCAACCCCAAATCTAAGATTAATTTAGAAACAGGGTTGCAGCTTCTTTGGTACCCACACAAATAACACCCAGCATGAGTGGTTACACGTTTCCTTTCTCTTTCACTGTCTGTGGTGTCCTGGGTGCATCAGGATGAGCATTCCCAGCAGGTCAGGGGTGATGCTGCCCCTGTGCCCAGCCCTGGAGGCACCTCTGGGCTGCTGTGTCCAGCCCTGGCTCCTCAGCACAGCAGGGACAGGAGCTCCTGGAGCTGAGGAAGGGCCTGGAGCATCTCCGTGCCCAGGAAAGGCTGAGGGAGCTGGGGCTGCTCAGCCTGGAGAGGAGCCCCAGCTGAGAGGGGCCTCAGCCCTGGCTGTGCCTGTCCATCCCTGGCTGTCCCTGGGGTGTCTCTGGCTGTCCCTGGCTGTCCCTGTCCATCCCTGTCCATCCCTGTCCATCCCTGTCCGTCCCTGTCCATCCCTGTCCATCCCTGTCCATCCCTGTCCATCCCTGTCTGTCCCTGGGTGCAGGAGGGGCAGAGCAGGCCCAGGCTCTGCTCCAGGCCCAGCAATGGCACCAGAGCCACGGGCAGGGGCTGAGCCCAGCAATTCCCCCTGCACAGGAGGCACAACTTGTGCCCTGGGCAGTGCCCAGCCCTGAGCAGAGAGCAGAGAGGGGCTGGAGTCTCCTCCTGGGGATATTGCAGAGCCCTCTGGACACAGCCCTGTGCCCGCTGCTCTGGGATGGCCCTGCTGGAGCAGGGAGCTGGCACCAAAAAGCCACCGTGGTTCCTTCCAGCCTGACCCATCTTGTGACTCTGAAGGTCCATAAATCTCTTTTAGAGGTGATCTCTGAGTCCCTGGAAGGTCTAGGTGTCCATGCCACAGGAATTCTCTTTGCTCCCAATCCCAAATTTATCAGACTTCAAGGGATCTTGCTGGAGACCCTCTGCTGTAGCTTTCTTTAGAGTCCCTGTACAGTAACACGAGTGAGAAACGTGAGGAGCCCGGTATCTCATTACATAACAACCACAGAAAGTTCTTAGGCTGTTATCCTTTTTATTTCAACATTTGCAGAGGTGCAAAGAGAGTGAAAAAAGCCTTTTTATCCTTTTATCCAGGCCACCTTCCCAGCCCTGTGAATGCCAGCAGGTAAATCCTACTCGCTCCCTCCAACCCCCTCCACTGACAGAGGCTGTGATTATATAAAACAGTGATTTCTTCACTTCACTCTGGTGCTGCTGATCATTTCAGCTTCCAACACAAATCCTGATTTACAAACTCACTGCCCTCTTGGGCTCTGGGGCTGTGTCCAGCAGCCAGAGGGAAATGTTTGTTCTGCTGCTGCTCCCTGTTGCCGGCTCGAGGAAGCATCAGATAAAAATGTCTCTGATGCAGCTTCATGTACAGTACAAAATACCAGACTCACAAGCTGGAGGAGGAGTAACAGCCCCAAAATAAAGGGTTTAGTCACCATTTCAGAGCTCAGTATCCAGTGGAAAAAAATTGTGTTTATATACAGGGAAAAAAAAAAAAATAAGAGAAGTTTCTGTGCATCTCCCCCACTCCTCCTGAATGCAGATTCATTGTTTTGTGTTCCACATACCTCAGGTCCTCACTATTCATTTCACACATGATTCCCACACATTCTGTGTAGATGGAAATAAATATCCATTTGTTAACACAAAGGAGATCCATTTTGGGATACATGGAGGTGTGAAAGTCAGAAACAAGGTCAAAAACTTCATCCAGGCCTTTTGAAAATCATAATAATGATCACAGAGTCATCAAGAGCCCTTCAGGACCATCCAGTGTCCCCCCAGCCCCAGCAGCACCACCCCAAACCCTGTCCCCAAGGGCCACATCCAGACTCCTCTGGGACAATTCCAGCCACTCCAAACCTCCCTGGGCAGCTCATCCCAAGGCCTGACTGCTCTTCCAGGGAAATTTTCTTTCCCAATCTCCAACCTGAGCCTCCCCTGGTGCCATTTGAGGCCATTTCATCTCCTCCTTTCCCTTGGGACACAGCAGAAAAGATCAACCCCCATCTCACTCCAACTTCTCAAAGTGACAATCCAGCTATAAACTGGAGGAGTTACACTGGCACGGAGACTATGAGGAAATTTAACAGAAAAAAGCCTTTTTACTGAACATAATAGTCTAGATTAAAATCTATATATTTTCACCAAACTAGGAAATACTTTTCAAATAAACGGCAGCTTTTCTAAGGAGAAAATACAGGTATTGTGTACTGAAATAATGTTATATTTGTGGGTTAGATTAATGAAGAAATTCAGGTGATATTCCCAAGAGTCAGTGAGTGTAAAGACCTCTCCTGTCTCACTTTCACCCTTCCTCAGTCCCATCAACTGTAAAGGACAGTCCAATTTCAAATCCTGTCTTTGCTTTCCTGCAAAGGTAAATCCAAGATTTCTCTCTCCAAGTCTTGCGTTGCATAAAAAGGGGAACATATTTTTTACCTGGCCCTTGCTCCTCCCTTTGTCATTTTTTCTGAACACTGGGTTATAAACCCAAACTGTTATTTATTGTCAATAGAATTTGTTGGATTTTATTTTTAATTGCTAGATATTCTGAAAAAAAAATCCCATCTGAGGACGTTTTCCATTTTTCTGCTCAAGCAGTGATCTGAAAGCCAGTTGTTTACAAAACCATGGTGTGAAGCAAATTAGGATGTCTGAAAAGGAATGCTCTGATAGAACTGCTTGGAAATTTTGATTTTTGCCAATAAGTTCTTTGGGTCCATCTTGTTCATTGCTGGCTAATTACCACCTTTGCAGACAATCTACATGGTTAGATCTCCTTGGAAACTAGCAAGGCTAGGAAAAAAATAAATGTAAGACTCTATATTTGAACTCAGAAATTGTTTTTTTAGCACTGAATTAGGGCCAAATCATCTCTGATGTCAACTGATCACAGTATTTACATGAACAACATTCTCTCAGAGGAGAGGCAAAATATCTTTCTTAGCATCTGTCTGCTTCTAATGGACCCCCTATGAGCATTGGAGAATGTGCCCATGGCTTCAGAAAGAGAAATGTGTGTATTGGACAGCTGGGAAAATATAAAAAATATATAAAAAGTGCCATGACTGAGGGAGCACATGAGCCTGGGGATCCATTTCTCACTTATTCTTGTGTCACCTGGCATTAGAGCCCTTGGAGGGTCTAACCCTGCCTATTCAAAAACCTTTTCTGTGCTTTAAGATGAAGGATGGAAGGGTTAAATGGGATCTTGGGCAGGAATTGTTCCCTGGCAGGGTGGGCAGGGGCTGGGATGGAATTGCCAGAGCAGCTGGGGCTGCCCCTGGATCCCTGGCAGTGCCCAAGGCCAGGCTGGACATTGGGAGCTCCTGGGACAGTGGCAGGTGGCCCTGCCATGGCAGGGCTGGGATGAGATGAATTTTAAGTTCCCTTCCAGCCCAGGCCATTCTAGGATTCTGTGGGTTTGCCAGACTTCCAGATTTCCTGATATTATCCACATCCAGAGCCTCCCAGAGGCAACAAGCTACAGAAGCCACTACCTGCTGTTAAATGAAAACTTATTTATTTTAAAACCAAAAAACTTCAGCTGTTTTAAAACCAAACTCATTATGTGAGATCCATGGGATTTTCTATTTTCCATCTCTGTGTCAAAACCTTTCAGCCTTCACCCTCTTTAGGCTGAATATTTCAGGCTTTCCTTAACATTTGTTTGATGGCCTGTTCCACTATCCCAGGTTGCTCCAAGCTCCATCCAACCTGGCCTGGAAAACTTAATCCTGGACAAAGAGAAGTTGTAGCTCAAATGTAAGAGGCTGTTTCGCCACCAGATTCAAAAGGAATTAAACAGAAATATTCTCCATAACACACAAACAGCTATCTCAGCCTATGAACAAACTCAGACAAGGCTGGATCCTGCAAATTCTTTCCTGTCACCCCTCAACTACAAACACAGTCCCTTCTCTCTATTGCTGTAGTGCCTCCTTCCTTCTTCCTCCTTCCTCACCAGCTGCTTCTCTGCACTTTCTCCTTCTCTCTGTTAAAACATATTATAGTCCCAAATATTTCACTCTGCCCACCAAATCTTGGGCATTCCAGCATCCTTGTTTCTTTCCTGCACATCCATGTCCTCTGATGCTTCAATGCAAACCAGAGCACAACCAGACCTCCAGGGAAGGCTCTTTGAAGTTTTTACCATGTCACTAAAAATTAATCCAGGTGCATTTCTGCCACAAGAGGCTACCTAGAACAGAGTTAAAAGATAAAGTAGGTATTTATTAAAAGGCTTTCAAAGGATTCACGTTGGGCAGAACAAGAGCCCAGCCATGGCTCCACTCAAGATGGATTCCAGGTCATGAGTTTTCACACTTTTATAAGTTTTGGTCCATTTCCATTTTGGGGTTAATTGTCCAATTACAGCTTCAGGTGATGCAGTCCCACCCTCCCAGACTGCTCCATCAATTCTCTGTTGTTCACACTTTGGGGGCCTGAAACTGCAACGGTGTCCTTGGTTCTGGGGCTGGAAAAGGATTGTTGTGTCTGCCTGAGCTGTGAGGAGAACTTGCTGACACTTCATATGAAGTTTACAGTTACATTCTCATGCATTCCTCAGAACCTGGAAAATATGAATGCTAAAACTTATGAATGCTCTGATCTGGAAGAGCTCACTTGCAACTTGTCCATATTAAGAAAGTCTGGGCATCTACAAAGCCACCAGTCCCACTTTTAGACCATCTAGGTGGGCTTTCCTGGTGCTTGGGCACCAGGGAGGGCAGAAAAAGCTCCATCAGTCCCTTCAGGTTGGACAGCAGCAGGAATTTGCCCATGGAAAGGGAGCTCAGGCCATGGCAGGGGCTGCCCAGGGAGCTTTGCAGTGCCCATCCCTGCAGGTGTCACCTGGAGGTGGCACTCAGGGCTCTGGGCTGGGGACAAGGTGGGCATCGGGCACAGGTTGGACTCGATGGTCCTGGAGGTCACTTCCAACCCAAATGATTCTGAGATTCCATGATCATTCCTAGAAAAGCATTTCCATTCTGCCACTGGCCTCCACCTCACAGATGGGCCTTTGAGTTATCTTAAATGTTCTAATGAATTATCTTTCCACAGAAGAAAACCAGAAACCTTCCCAACACACAGCCTTGTTTGCAATTTGTTTGCAAATGTTCAAGCCTTATCTTATGCACTGAAAGCTGCTCTGAAGCAGCCAATGTCTATTTTTACCACTTCAGTTCTCCATTTAATTTTGGGTTTGCATGCACAAGAAGCCTGTTCTTTTTACCAGTCTATTTATCAAAAGCTCCCCTCAGTGGGCTAAATTCTTTTGTTTACTCTTTTTTTATTTAAAAGGTCAGCTCTTATATCAACTATTTCTTTAAATGAGTCTGTACCTGTCTAAAAAAGACATGAAATTCACATTTTAGTGCAGTACATTCCTTGTCTCTACCAAGAGCAATCTGTATTTCTGCTGTCCATGGCCGCATTCACATTTCACTTTCCCTACACAACTCAGGAGAGATGGAAAAAGCAGAAACTCCCCTTTTTCTCTCATGACATCTGAAGGCCATGAAAGCTTTGAATTATTTGTGCTCCTGCTGAGTTTTGTCTGCTCCAGAAAGGATAGATGGGCTTTGCAAGCTGCATGTACCATCTAAAATCTCAATTATTTAAAAACACGTAACACCAGTGTGGCCTGTTCTGGTGAGATCCATCCATACTGTAGAAATAAAACATAATTCCACAATAACATTTTATTTTTATGTTAAACTCTCCATTCAGCCACCTGGAATCAAAGGCCATCAAGACTCCCTTAGATATTTGTAAGAAATTGGATGTTGCAATCTGGGATAATGGGAAAGTCCAGCACTGCCAAATCTTTCTACTTGTTCCAGAAGGTTCCAGTTAGCCCTCAAAGGACCTTATTTTTAGAGAGGAAACTGGTGACTCGTGCATGGAAAAATCCTGGGGAATGATGGATTATTTTTAGCCAGATTAGAAAAACCTACAGGAAAAAAATCAAGGGCAATCAAAAAGTCTTTTATACTTTTTAGCAAAGTAAGAAAAACAAGCAGAAAACCCCTACTTCACTCAAAATAGGGATTACAGAGTTTTTCATATAATCCCTCCATTCTGAGTTTATTTAATTCTACTGAACAACTTTATTTCCTAAAGTTGGGTAAAATATTATTGTGAAAAAGAAATGCAAATCTGAAATATGAAACTATTGTTAAAAGTACCAAAATTTCAGCATGTCACAGCCAAAATAAAATCTTTTGAAAAATTTGAAATTAAATGTATTTTCCCTTATAAAGTATTTTGGAAAATGATGTTTGTCAAATCAAATCCAATTTACAAAAAATATTTCTGTGTTTCTAATTTTTTTTTTTCACTACTTATATCCCTATAGAAAAGGATAATGGCAATTAGAGCAATTATAGCAATTTCACAGCAACTCCTTTGAGATTTTTTTCCAAACAAATTTATAGACCTATTTACTTTATTTTGTATCTTAAGTGAAATAACACAGTAAAAGGTAATTTAGGCAGTGCTGAATTTTTCATTTCAAGACAAAATGTTGTTATTTGTTAACATGGAAAGATCTTTTTTGTGACTTTAACTTATATTTCTAGTCTTGTTGAGTCTGATATTTCATGAATACATCTTTGAACAACTTCTTAGATGAGTATAAAATGAGCATAAAATCCTGTGGAGATGATGGTTATTGCAGAAAAAAATATGAGGTTTTTCATTCAGATTAAACAAAAGTAAGAAAAAATCTGGACTGAAACCAAAGATATGTTTACTCAAACTCTTACTTAAAAATAAAAAGCCCGAGTTGAGTCAGTGTTATTTCCTTGCACTCCAACTGTTTTGTGGACAAACCCACAAAGTCTGACCTAAACTAAGCTGTGGTTGAAGGTGGAAGTCCCTGCATGGAAAATGAGACTTGGGCAGATGCAGCCTGGAAAATCCAAGCACACAAAGCAGGAGCAGGGGTTTTTCCTTTTGAAGATACTTCACAGGGACATGGAGAGGAACAGTGAATTTAAAAAATATTTGACTGGAGCTTTGGGAGCAGCAGCACTCACGGAAAAAAGAATTAAAAAAAGAAACATTTCTTGTAGCTCCCTCTTACAGAGATGGATTTCTTGGCGCCCAATGGTGTGGTTAACTCAGCCTGTTTTCATGACTTTGGTAGGAATTTAATATTTCTGCAGGCTCCAAAATCTCACTGAAGTTCTGAAAGAGATCCAAAAGCATAAATACCAACCACAGTTTCAGAAGTGATTCAGCTGAGGCCAGACAGGGTGATGGATAAGGCTCATTTCCTTAGGAAACATTGCTGAAGTGCCATTCTGAACTTACCATTTCCAGGTTATCAAAACACCACAGCTGGAAACCAAACACTGACCCAGCTGAAATTATGGAGGGTTTTTTAAAATTTCTTTTTTTTTTAAATGTCACTTCCAGCCTGATTTCTCAGTTATTTTCTCCTCTGCAGTCTATAAACTGCACAAAAGGGGAAATCATCAGCAAGAAACCAGGTTTTTGTATTTCACTGTGACTTCTTTTGGCAGGGAGAGGGGATGAAGGCAGTGATGGCCTCATTATTTAGCTTAAAGAAAGCAGCCAAAATCTCATCATCACCTGCAAAAATGGAGAAGCAGCAGCATGGAAAAAATACAAGAGCTGTTGAGATAAACTAATTGTAAGAGAGGTAATTGCCTGGCTCCTGAGATATTATTTGAGGCAACATTTGGGTGCCAGAGTTTGGGTTTGCATCTTAGGCCACCTCAACTGACAGAAAACTGTCATCCAGCAGATCACCACCACGAGGGACAGCAGAAACCACAGAAATGTTGTTTCCCCAGTATCCACGTAAAACATTTCAGTAATTTTTCTTCTCAAGTGTGTAAAAATTAAAATCCTGCCTGACTTTTCTAAAGAAGGAGCCTCCTGATCTCCCTAAATAGAAGCAAAAGCCATCAAATTCCTCCTTTGACTGCAGGGAAGTTGTCAAGAAAGAAATCTCCATTACCAGATTTAAAAAGCAATTATAATTCTTCTCTGTTTCAATTTTTCCAGTCTTTTCAACCCCTTCTTAGCTTTGTGCAACAGTAATAGCAGCGAGCAAGCCAATATACTTGGGCAATGTCTGTGACCTGTGGGCAGCCAGATTGGCTGGAAACTGAGTGAGGAAAAGAGTATCATTTTGGGAGGGAAGTTTCTGACATTTCTTCATTCTTCTTTCAAGAATTGGAAGGCAGGAGGGATCACATAACTGTACTCCAAAGTAGTTCTGTTCCCTGTAGTCTGTATTTTTTGGAAAATAAAAAACCAGGAATTGACAGTTCTTCTTAGCTCAAACATCTTGTCATTACCAGTGGGATTTGAGCTGTTCTCCCAAAATTTTGCTGCCCAAAGAAGCTGCAAAATTGAATATTTCCTTTGCAAAGTAGCAAACTCACACCTGACCCAGAGCACCAGAGCTGGGGCTTTCCACAGCCTGTGACCATCCTGACCTAGGGAAAGGTTATTCAGATCAAACAATTCAGAGCAAAAGTGAACACTCTCAAAAGTCACCTCATATCCTCTAACCTTAAACTGATCAGATCCAAGGTCTTTATCAACATATCAACTCTCCTGCCCCTTCTGGTAGGAAAGTGCTAGAAGCTCTTGGCCTTGATCCTCAGCCTTACACTATTGCATAAGTTTTTGGTTTCACTTGACAGCTTCAGCATCTTGATTGAATCAAGTCCTTTCTTTCTGACCAAAAATATTCCTCTCCATCATTCCTCTGCCTTATATTTATGAGAGTTCATTGATCAAAGCAAAGGAGCTGTCAGAGTGTGCTGGCGCAGTCAAGGTGGTTCCAGCACCTGCCCAAGGAGCTCTGTGAATACTCAGGCACAAGGCTGCCTCAAGGTTGTTCAGCAATGCAGGAAAATATTGAATTTGGCTTTGCCAAGGACAAAGATTCAAGTGAAAACATCCTGACTTCAGGGAAAAAAAGAGGGAAAAGGACAGAAACAGAGTTGGGATAGAAAACAGCAAGGAGGAAGGGGCTGGCTTCTCCTGCCAGCATGAAAATTGGTGACAACAGCTCCTTCTGAGAGGGTGCATTTGTCTCCTCTCTGGTGACTTAGCTGGACACACAGACTTTGACAAGCTGCCTGCCTTGATTTCCAAACTTTTCCCGTGCTGGAACATGCACCAGCCTCACCACCAAGCTGACTCCACCTACAACGTTAAATTGTTAAATAAAACTGGGAATAGTTCCACAGCCTGGAGACCAAGCAGCAGAGGATGTCCCTGTCATACTGCACAGCACCTGGCCCTGAGCCTTGTGGGGAATTTATCTTGGTTCTAAGACATAATTTGTTTATTAACAGTGTTTTTTGCCACTTCAAATTGTCTAGAACTAGGTGAGGTCTGTGTTGCAGACCAGGGGTTTATGTTGCTTTAAGCAGCTCTGAGATGAGAGCCTGTGGAGTGTCTGAGGCAGAAAAGGTGGAGCTGTGTTGGCAGAAGAGTGAAAAACCCAAATCTGATTCAATCTCATCCATGCTGCTGAACATCCTGTCTCCCAAACCATTCCCAGGTATTTTCTCAGAGCCAAAGCCAAATCAATCAGTTTGCTAAATTAGCAGTGTAATCACCACTGGACAGGAGAGCCAGACTCTTATTTACACGTCCAGAAACAACCAGGAGAACACCCAGATACCAGAGATATTACACAGTGAAGAATTAAATGAGTCAGTATTATCTGTGTGAAATGTTTGGGCCAGAATTATCTACACAACCTAGCTCAGCTGATCTGCTCATTTTTGTTCCCAGAGTTTTCAGTTGGGAAAATTGTAATGGGGAAAAAGTATCGAGAATCTCTTCTCACAAAAGTTGGGAATATTCTTTTTCCATGTAATCAAGGAAGAGAATACATGGAGGAATCAGGATTTAACCAGCCCTCCTTTAACTTCTCTGGAAGGCTGAGCTCAGGTGCAAAAAAGAAGCTGCAGAGAAGATGAAGCCCTACACTTCTCAGAGGTGCAGAGGGAAAAACAAAGAGCACAAACTACAGGGAAGGGAATTCCAACAGGATGCAAACAAAACAAAACAAGAAGTCCCTGATGTGAGAGAGAAAGCTCTGGGACAGGGCCCAGAGAGGCTCAGGCCAACCTCAGCCCTGAGCAGGGTAATCCAGAATCCCAGAATCCCTGAGGTTGGAAAAGACCTCCCAGACCATCAAATCCCAGCTGTGCCCAATGCCCACCCTGTCCCCAGCCCAGAGCCCTGAGTGCCACGTCCAGCCCTTCCTTGGACACCAATGGAGACTCCAAACGCCCCTGGGCACTCTGTAAAAGTTGATTCTGTGTTGAGCAGCACATTGAAACCTTTAGAGGTTCCTTATGACCCAGAATATTCGCTGATTTAAGCAGATTTTGAAATAATTCATCTATTATTTCTAGCAGTTAAAGCATACAAACACAGTTTGAAATTTATAACAATAAGGTCAATACAGGTCTTTCATGCTTTCTCCTTTTCCTGGTACACCCCACAGAGAAGAAAAGCTGAGTTCTCAGGAGATTTTTGAAGAAATGTTGTAACTGACAAAAATTCTGGCATTCAGACACCTGTTAGCAACTGGCAGAAATAATTGGGGTTGAGTAACTGGAAGAAGAAGGCTCAGGGATCACATTGGACAGGGACACCTTGCAGTAAGTCAGAGGACACATCTGACCCAGAGGCATCAAAAGGCAAATGTGTGGCCAGGATCTGCAGCTGCTGAGGCCTGGCAGCGCCACGATCCATCAGTGATCCCTGTTATCCCTCTGGCAGCACCTGGCACAGTTTGGCACATGGAAATAGCAGAGAAGAGCCCAGCTCTGGTGTTACCAGGTGGCACAACCCAGGCTGGGACACCTGGGCTCTCTCTGCTGCTCTCCTTGCACCACTGCTGGCAGCGGCACTGACAATATCAAGCGTTTTCCAAGTGCAAGAAATGGTTTATCTCAGTTTTGTTGCCTTCTAGGAGGAAACAGGGCTCTGCAGTGGCTGTGGATAGGACAAGGACATTATGAAATCATGGAATCACAGAGTGGTTTGGGTTGGAGGGGCTTTAAAGATCATCCAGTTCCAAGGACAGGGAACCTTCCACTAGACCAGGTTGCTCCAAGCCCTATCCAGCCTGGCCCTGGACACAGAAATATCTGCTCTGAAGCTCAAGTTCAAACTTTTCTGGGAGCCAAAAACCTGGTAAAAGACTAATCTGACAGGAAAGCTCTCCTTATTCCAGAAATCTGTGTTCACTGCCAGGCATTTTCTCTAGACATGGCTCAGAATAAACACTGACTCCAAGAGCTCAGACTTCAGGTGGCAAACAAGTTTCATAATCCGTGATTTGGGCCCCACAGCCTTGTGAAAGGCTGAAGATGTTGATAATCAACTGTCTGTGCACATCTCTGCAGGTTCACAACCTTCTTACAGCCAGGTGCAGCCTTCTTACATTGCCCCCGAAATGTTACCAAGCCAAGGCTGTTTGGCTTCCCTGTGATTCAAATGAAGACAAATTTAGCAAAGCAGATGTAAAAACAGCATTTTGGAGCCTTCAGTGGTAAATTCTGCAATGAAGTTGGTTAGAATCCAAGACAAAAACTACAAGGTCAAATGACTACCAAAAATGGAGTCGTGTGTTTTTAAATTTGAGTTATCAGATTCATTTTTCCACCCTCCATAATAAAGGGGCCAAGCACCAGGAATGAATGGAAATGTTTGTGCTGCAGAGACACAAAGTGTTACTCAGACTGATTTCTTGCAGCTGGACAGGCTTAAAAAATGAAAATAGTAGAACATTATTTTTATCAAGTTGGATTAGAAGACAGTGACGAGGCAGGTAATGTGAAAATAACAAACCATCATCCTTACAGTCTCTTTCCTAATCATAAATATATCTCATTTCATGTCTTTTTTAGTGAAAGCTGCTGCTGAAATAAATCTCAGTCACACACATGCTCCCTCTGAAATCAGATTTATGATTCCATGGGTGCAAAGAAGTAATTTGGGTCTTGAAGAGATTTGCCAAGCCAGTGTTTATTGAGAGCTCCAACATTTCAAAGTGAGGCCTAGCAATGCTTCCAGCTGAGTGATTAGACAATCTTGCATTGATTTCAACAGCAAGGACCAGATCCTAATTCCTTTCTTTTTCAGCAAAAAGGAACTGTGCTCTGTGATAATGACTGCTTACAGTTGTTAGCTGATCATAAAAGACTCCACTTTTTTTTCTCTAAACAAGACCCTTGTGGTGATGATGGTGCCTTGCAGTGTGGATTATCTGGCTGGGCTCATCCCACAGACAAATCCCACTTTATTCCCAGAATTCCTGTGTTCCTGTGCCCTCTGTGTTCATCACAAACGAGAGTTTGTAGAGCTCTGAAAAAAAAAAAGCAGCCAGAGATAAGGCAAAGCATTCCAAAATCTCTCCTTCCCTTCTCTGACTTCTTCCATTGCAATCAAGAGGAGAAACAGAACAAAGCGGATTTAGGGTGTTGAAGGCTACAGGAAATTCCTTGTGCTGTGCAAAACCCAACAACCCCACAGAGGGAGCCCAAACAGCCTCCAGGTCCTGCCAAATATTCCACAGATGGATGCAGTGCCAGGGAGGTTGGAGACCACAGCAGATGAGAGATACAACACACGAGACTTCCCGAAAGCCCAACTTGGACCTTAGAGATGCAAACACCTGCTTCACCTAAAAGTGACCCTCATCCCACCAGGAAAGGGGGGAATGCAGACAGGAATCACAGTGTCTGCTCAACACATTTCTCTACATTCAAAGTAAAAAGTAAAAGTAAAGTAAAGCCCGTGAGAGCAATTTTTAGATTGTAAGTGATTTTGGAACTTAGGACATTTTCAATGAATTTGCACTCAAAATGTTCACAACTGTGTTACAAGAGTTAAAATCACTAAATGACAGCGAAACAGCCACTGAACTTTCTAGGTCAGCTTCTGTTACAGAAAGGTCAGTTATAATTTGCAATATTCTCTGTTGAAACTCCTCATTATTTTGTAAATCATGCACAACCAATATAGGCTTACAGTACTTAAATTGCACAAGCAGGCCCTTAGTACTCCTCCTTTTGCTCTGTGTCTGCACAGCACCACAAGTTCTCTGCAGCACTACCAAAACACACCAAAAAAATCACATTGTTGATGGTAAAATCATTGCTTTAGGGTTAAATTGATGTGTTACATTCACAGCCTCAAAGGGAGAGTGCGTGTCCTGTCCTGTTTTGTTGTTGACACTGGTTTCACGTTGTTCTACGGGCTCTAAATAAAAGGATGTGCTTGGAAAATCAGGACTGTGCCTTTCCAGTGCTGCTTTGGAGTAGACAAGAACATGACAACAACATTTGCTGCAATTTTACTAGGAAATAAAATATTCTGAGCACTGGCACACAACCCCCCGCAGGGTGAAATTTCCAGAAAAGCCCCTGGCATGGCTTGGACCAGTGCAGAACTGAGCACACACAATTCCTGGCTCCATTTCAGGACACAGATTATTCCTGTTTGGCAGGTTGTATGACACTCACCTGCCTGGAAAACAATTGGAGTTCAATAATCCAACTGTGGGTTGCACCACTCTTTACCCTCCAATCTAAATAATAGGCCTGGGCAAGCTTAATTTGCTAATTTGAGCACAGCCAGGACACAAGTGAACTATTCAGGGACTTATTTAGGAGAACTCCTTGTCATTTGCTGGGAAATTAAACAAATCACTGAAATCTCATCTGTCTTGTAGGTTTTGCCTAAGAGAGTAACCAAAGTGGATTGTTTGAGCAGAATCCTCTAAATTGGCCTCATTACCTGGCTGTCGTGTTCAAACAAACATAATGTTTACTGGGAGAGGAGGAAGAGTTCAGAAATACCTTTTTTTTTTCAGGCAGAGCAGATTAATAATATATACACATCTTTGTCAGGAAGAAAAGCAGAGAGAGCAAAAATAGCTCTCAAGTGAGGCTGCAGCTACTGACTCCCCTGTTCCTGGATCCATGACAGCCATTATGTAACCAAAAGGAAAATAAGAGGAAAGAAACAGCAGAAGTTAATTGGGTTGATATCAAGTAAAAATATAATTAGTCCAAGTATTTTGTGGCAAAGGCGCTGACAGTATGTGGCTGTTCCTCAGCCTCAGTGGTGAGCAGGGATCCTGCCATGTGTTTAAAACTTATTCATCAAGCATTCCCATGGAAACACACAGATGCATAACCTTTGGATCACTTATTTCGGGAATTGCTGCTCCCAAGGTTCTCTCTGGAGTGAAAACTCAGTCCAGGAGAGGGTAACAAGCTGTGATTCTGATCTAGAAACCTCTCCACAAAAGGAATTCATTCATAGCAGGACTGGGTGGGGGAAAGAAGGAAAGGGCATCTTGCAAAAAAAGAAAAAAAAGAGAAAAAGACAAAAAAATTGACCTTAATTTTTCCTCTCAGAGACTGGCAGTTGAGAAATGACAGCGCTGGGAAAAGCCTGGAGAGTTTATAAATGGCCAGATGTCCTCAGGAAGACTGAAATGTCTGCAAGAATGTCAAATAAATGCTGTAATGAGAGAGACTTTGGTTGAACACTGGGTTTGTTGTCCAAAGCTACCCCCTTACAAAGCCAGATGAGAATCAGCTCCACTACAACTTCTCCAGGTTAAGAAAAACCTTCCCACATTGGAATTGTCACATTCTGATCCCACTTACTGTGACAGCAGCTCCCTGCTCCTGCAAAACCTATGGACACTTGATAAAATGTGGCCCTTCCTTCATGCTGTGAAAGACTGGTCAGGCTGGTTGTGATGCACAAACCCACAAAAAGCATTTGGAAAGCATCAGTACAAATTTGCTGTCTGAATAAAATGTGTTTTACTGCTCAAAGTACTTCCACAGGAAATAAACACTGTATGGAGTGCTGTGGTGGGAGGGCAGCCCTGGATGTCCCTTCACGTCCCTCCTGCTGCCAGGAATAAAATCAGCACCTGGGTCCCCTTTTAGGATAATTTCTGGTAAGAGATGCTCAGACAGGGAGGTCTGGGACATGATTCCCTTTAACAGAGGGCCAGGAGTAAGGAATATTCTCTAAATCAACAGGATTCTCCCACTCCTGGTCTCTGTGTCCATGCCAGGCTCTGACTGGGAGGGGGAAGCAAATTATTCATAATGCCTGGAAGATAATGAACCCCATTATATCAGCATTAGTAGTTTAACATAAAGCCTCAAAAGCCAGAGCCTTCATAGGTTGTTCATAATAATTTGAAGATTCTGTTGCTGCAGTGACATGATAACTCCTGTGGACTGGAATTTCCTTAGGCACAACGGAGAGCTGAGCAAAAAGTGTGAAGCCTTAACTTCAGATTTTCTGGCTTTGGCTTAAGTCTGCCTCACAAGGGCCCTGCACTGCCTTTTGATTGTGTTTTGTCATGCACTCCCCAGCATCAGGGATAATTCAGGCAGGCACTCTGTCACTGACTGGGGCAGTTCATTCAGAACTGAGGGCCCTGTGACACAGCTCCCAGTGCTGCTGCTGCCATCAGCGCTGATAACGCTCTGCTGACACACAACAAACTGAAAAGGTGACAGGATGGGGGGCACAACCTTAAAACACGGAATTGCTCTCAGATTTGGTGCTACTGTAGGGCTTTGGGACTTTCTTTGAAAGAGGAGCAGGTCAGGAGGAGAGACAACCAGGCTACAACCCTTTCTTCCTCCCTGTATTTCAATAAAACTCTGCAAGGGTCTGTAATCTTTTTCTGCAGGGATGAACCTGCACATCTTGAAAGAGCTACAGGTGCTGAAAGACTCCACACAGGATCTGCTGCAATGTTTCTAGGAGTGAAAAATGCTTTTAGAGCTACCATGACCCGCTGAGAGCAGCCCCTTGTGCAACACTCCATAAAGAATGGTACAAAATCACAGCAGTGCTGCTTTTTACATGGGATATTGGGAAGAAATCCCAATCTCACTACCCTGTGAGAGTAATGAGGCCCTGGCACAGGGTGCCCAGAGAAGGTGTGGCTGCCCCATCCCTGGAAGTGTCCAAGGCCAGGTTGGACAAGTCTTGGAGCAGCCTGGGACAGTGGAAGGTGTCCCTGCCCATGGCATGAGGTGGGGACTGGGTTATTTTAAGGTCCCTTCCCACCCAAACCATTCTGTAATTCTGTATTCAGAGTCAAGCGCCTGGATAGACCCACCAGAAGACTTTTCCCTTTACAGTATGGCAGAAGAATGACAGCAGAGAGAAAGAATTAGGAATTCAAGAGCTGAAATTCCTGCAGGAAGAAGCCCCAGAAAACAGAAAGATTTCAGTTGAAAACAACAATTACCCCAGACCTCACCATGTCCTCCATGCAAAACACATTCGATTAAACCACTCTCCTCCTCAGTACACTCTTTTTATCTATGGCACACAACCATAATAAAGCTATTTATCTTCAAAGGCTGGGAAACTAAAAAAAAATAAAAAGGCCCAGATCATTAGAGGACAAGGTACACTTGAATTAAAGGCCACAGGCACAGTGAATTCAAATGAAATCTGAAGTACCATGGGTTGTACATTGCTGGGAGAAGGACACACAATTCCCTGCCTCATTACCAGCAAGATATTGATTTTCTTTGGAAGTGTGCTTGAATTGCTCTTGATAGATATTACAACTTTCCTTCAACAAGAGGAGGATTGGTTCTTTCTAAAAACTGTTGGCTTTTTTTTAAAGAAAAAACAACCTCCTTGTACTTATGTAATACTTTCCCCACAGCAATGCAATTGATGGAAAAAAATAGCTTATAACAATAGCTCATTTTCTCTGCTCACCCCCAAGTGAATCTATTCCCTCATTTATGTCTTTTATCTCCGTAAGATCTTTTTTGGTGCATAAAAAATTTCATTCATTAAACTGAGAAGGGGAGAGGAGGGAAGGAATATCTGCTTAAACCCATCTTGTGGAATTTAAATATGGGAGTGGATAGGATGACCTGATAAGGAACGAGAGTTTGCTTTCATTTTATTTCTTTGTAGCAATAAAACGAGGGTGCTTGGCATCGTGTGATTTTTGTGTTAGCAAAGAACAAGTATGATCATTTTATCTATTAACACAGGAAAAGGTTGTGTATTGACTTAGAGCAATTATAAGAGGAATAATGACTTTTCCTTGGTTTTTTTTGTTTTCCATGGCAGCCAACGTCCTGGAAGAAGACTCAATGGAGCAGGACATCGAGAGCCCTGTCACTATCCATCAACCAAAGTTACCCAAACAAGCGAGAGAGGATCTGCCAAAAAACATCAGCAAAGAATGTGCCAAGAGAAAAATCCAGAGGTACGTTCGGAAAGATGGGAAATGCAACGTCCACCACGGGAATGTCAGAGAGACTTACCGGTACTTGACTGACATCTTCACCACCCTGGTGGATCTCAAGTGGAGGTTCAACCTGTTGATCTTTGTCATGGTTTACACGGTGACCTGGCTCTTCTTCGGCATGATCTGGTGGCTCATTGCCTACATGCGAGGGGACATGGATCACATAGGGGACAGCACGTGGACCCCCTGCGTCAGCAACCTCAATGGGTTTGTCTCAGCCTTTTTATTCTCAATCGAGACCGAAACCACCATTGGGTACGGTTACCGGGTCATCACGGACAAGTGTCCCGAGGGAATTATCCTGCTTTTAGTGCAGTCTGTCCTAGGTTCTATCGTCAACGCCTTCATGGTTGGCTGCATGTTTGTGAAAATATCCCAACCCAAGAAGAGGGCAGAAACCTTGGTTTTTTCTACAAACGCAGTCATTTCCATGCGGGATGGAAAGCTGTGTCTGATGTTCCGAGTAGGAGACCTTAGGAATTCACACATTGTAGAGGCATCAATACGAGCCAAGTTGATCAAATCCAAACAGACAAAGGAGGGGGAATTTATACCACTCAACCAGACAGATATCAACGTAGGTTATTACACAGGGGATGATCGTCTCTTTTTGGTTTCACCACTGATCATCAGCCATGAGATTAACCAGCAGAGTCCTTTCTGGGAGATTTCCAAAGCCCAGTTGCCCAAAGAGGAGCTAGAAATTGTTGTAATCCTAGAAGGAATGGTGGAGGCAACAGGTAACATTTCTTATACTTTGTATAAGGTAAATGCTTTAATTTTAGCAAGGAAAATCAGTGCTTTTGCTTCGTTTTAAAGGAATCACTTCCACAGTCGTTACATTTGAAAAAGGCGTCCGTTCTCTGGTGAGCTTCAAAATTAAAAGCATGCCCAGTTTAATTATCTGTTCCATCTTGCCTAACAGAATTAGTGTTGTTTCTGCTCTGTTTGGAAAATGGGATAGCATCTCTCATTTTCTAAATTTTTCACAGCATGTCACCCCGTTATTTGTCATTCTATTGCAGGAGCAGCTCAACCACAGGGACCTTGTGGGATAAAATTGCTTAGGGGGAAAAAAAAAAAAATATTCAATGCGAAACTCTGTTGGTGATTAACGTGGAAGCACCATGGTCCTGCTGCTTCCAATCACCCATGGGTATCTGCAGAACAACTGCCAGCCCTGTGGCATTCCAAAGCTGGATCCAGTAGGAAGTGATGAAGTGTTCAGTTCTCTCTCTTTTTTTATTTTTTTTCCTTTTTTTTGCCTGATCGTTTTCTTTGGTTTTTAACTTGTAACATGGGGCTTGTTCCACTTTAGCTCACAAAAGCTCTTGTCTGATTTTGTATTTCACTGGGGCCCCCACAGAAGCGCGCAGAACGCTGGAAGCTGGGATGGATAAACAAGGAATGTTGTGTCACCGGAGTCTTGTGGAGATGCTGGGTGGTTGTTACCTGCAATTATGCAGCAGAACAGCAGAAATCATTTGGTGCAGAGAAAAAAAAAATTATCAGCAAATGTAGCACTAAAATAATGTTTCTCTTTTGTATTAAAGCCAGAATTACAGGAGGGTACTTTGATCTGTGTTTTAGAAGCTGGAGGTGGTTTTTTTTTCCTGTTAATAACAGCATCAATGCCTGAAATAAGTAAATATAATCAACACAAGGGAATGGGAATTATAAAATGAAGATTTGATGAGCTTGGGGGAGGAGAAAACACCCATTATAGAAATATAAGAATGAGATTTGCCATTTTTCCCCACGACTGCAGCAAAACCCAGGAAAGTTTGAGCACGTGGATTCCACAGCTCTGACAGAGGCACAACCTTTCCAACCCTGACTCATGTTTTGCAACTGGAGCCAGGAAATAAAGAGCAGTCTCTTACTAGAACGTGTGTGTGTGTTTCACACATCTATTATGTGGTGTCAGAAGAAAACTGCATTTGTCACCATATAATAAACGTGTGAGACAAAAATGGAGCAGGGAAAAAATAAAAAAAAAAATTAAAAAAAAATAAAAAGAAATTGAAAGGAACTTGGCAGGGAATTTGAAGTGGTAAATGCAAGGCTTCCAAATTTTCCAGGAAGGAGGTGGTACTGAAGAGAAATCAAGATGAAATGTTTAGTGCTCCTGATCTGTGCAGTAGGCACCGAGATTTCAAACATCTGTATCACCTTTGGGTGAGACAATGAGGAAATTGCTGTTTGTTCCCTGAAACCATCCTGAGATCTTGGAATTGCAGCTGAAGGAACTTGACATCCCAAGGGGGCGGGGGATATTTTCAGGTTTGCTGAACACCGTGTTTTCCAGCAAAGTGATTGGCAAGTAGTGGAAGAATAAAAATTGTCTCACCAAAACCACCTACAAGATCAAAAGACAGAATATTTCTGCAGTGCAGCAAATGTAGATTTGTTGCTTTAAAGTCTCATCTCTCTCTATTTGTGACCCCTTCCCTCACCCCATTTTCCCCCCTGCACACCCCAGGGCTCTCTGGGGTGTCCTCTGCTGCTCTGGCCTGACCACCTCTCCCACTCAGCCTTCACTGCAGCACAAAACCCCTCATACTGCTTGGGCTGGCAAAATTTGAGATAAAAATCAAATCTGTCGTTATCTCAAACCATAAAAATCAAATCTGTTGCTATCTCAAACCTTTCCAATCCATATCAAGAGAAAATGCAGTGATCTGAAAACCCACAGAAGATATCCAGGATTAAAGAGTTTCCCCTGCACTGGATGGTTCCATTTCCCATTTTAAGCTGTTCTGTTTGGGCAGAGTCTCCTGCTGAGTGAGATATGAGCAGAGGGCATCAAATAATGTCAGAATTACCAGCACAATTCCTAAAACATATTCGTGCAGAGGTAGCTTCTTGTGCTGTGCTTTGACCCCATGCATTGAGATATTTTTTTTGAAGGTTCAATCAGGCCGACCTTCTACCAAAAGTAGGAATTTTCATTCTTTTAATTTACAAATTAAAATTACAATTTGCATCCTGGCAAACACCAGAAGCCAATTTAGGCAGTCAAATATTCACTTTTCCTTCTTCCACCTGAGGCAGAGTGAGAGCAGCAAAAGCAGCTGCTGACAGCAGCAAAGCCCAGCCCAGCGTTCCTGCCAACAAAATTACAGAATGCAAAATTACAAAAGCTGAAGCCAGGAAAATGTGATGTCACCTGCAGCTGTGTCCTCATTTATTGTCATTGCTGAGGCATCCAGACCAGACTGAGGTCATCAGATTGTGTCATCCATCAGAAAAGCCACTCCTGAGTTTGACCAGGGAAAACAATTCTTTATTTCCAGAGCTTCCCCACTCAGATACAGCTTCAATCAGAAATAAAATAAGGGTAGACATTTGCCAATTAGTTATTGGTTCTGCTTAAATTTGACTGAACAGGCAAATACATTTATAATACTTTCTGCCCTAAGTGCTCCAAAATCACATTTATAAATAATAATACTATGTGATATTATATAATGCTATATCATATACAACATATTAAATATATTTTATATATTAAATATATACTATTTAATATATTGTATATATTATATATAAATGATAACCACATCATAACTGTATGAAACACAATTTTTATAAATTCTGCATTGTTTTAGGACAGAAAATTAAGAATAATGCATTTGATTAAATGACATTAAAATAACAAACCAAATTAAAATTCAGCAGAAAGTTCAAGGACCCTTTAATTTCCCATGGAAGCATTGCCATAACTTCCTGAGATGCAAAAAGAAGTGGATGTGTCTTTACTAAGGCACATAACAAAGTATTATCCCAGGGAGAATCCCTACACCTTGGTTATTCTCATTCTTTCTACCATGAAAATTACTTTGAGGGCAGAATCCTCAGCAAGGCATTTTCCAAAAACACAAAGTCAATGTGACTCCTTCATCCAGCATCATCAAACACTCAAAATAAGGCTGCTTTTTAAAAATATTTGCTATGGATCCTTCCAATATGCAATTTTTTTTCTTTATTTATTTACAACAAGCATTCATTAATATCTCTTTGGATTCGAAGGATAAAACCTTTGCAAAGATTTATCTCTGTGCTTTTCCTGATGGTGGTGGTCATCTCTCAAGGGTCCAAAATCATCGATTTTGGGACAACAAAAGCATATTAGGCTGCTGTGGAACCACTGAGGAGCTTTGAGGAATGGGAGGAAAAAAATCCAACCAAACTTCAGCTGGAGGACACATCCGGTATTTCCACATTTTGCAGCCCCCATTTCCCAGAGTTTTAAATGTAATAGAATCTCCAGTTAGGAATATTTTATGATAATTAAATCCTAGCCATAGGCTTAAAATTTTTAAGCCTTTTTCATCTGGTGAAATCTATTTCTAAGGGAAGTCTTATCATCATAAGGAAGGTAGGTATTTTTAAAAAATAACCAAGACTTGCAAATGTATGATTCTGATAAGGAAATAGACCCATAAGAAGAAAAGGAAAGCCTTTTAAATTTGGGAGGTGTAGTGTGAAGGTCAGGTAGGGTACAATAGCAAGAGAAACTGAGAGAAAAACTCCAAGAGAGAGAGAGAGATGCAAAAAAAAAAAAGGGGGAAAAATGGTGAGAAAGAGGAAAATTCTGAACAAGTCTTGTGAAGTTGTATCTGGCCAGTGGAGTGCACTTGGTGACACTCGGGCAATTCCCTCTGCCTAAAAACAAACATTTGATCATTGAACAATTCCAAGGAAAGAAAATGACCTGCATATTTGTAGCTGTCAGAAAAACAAGCAGCAAAGCCAGATGGAGAACTTCAGGTTCAGAGGGATAATTTTACAAATAAACTCGGAATAGGGTGCATTTATAATTCTGACACATGGGCAGCTTTGAGAGCAGCATCTGCAGAAGGTTTTACAGCTACAGAAACAACCACACACACCAGCTGTGGAAAATATGTGTGCAAAGCAATAAAATGCTCACTTGGATGGTTATTCATACTGTAAATAGTGCTATTGACCAGACAAATATTGTATAAAGCTGTTCCCCTCTTCACTGCAGCCCCTTTGACTGATTTATTGTGGGTTTGATTTCTCTCGGATGAATTGCCGTATTTACCCCTTAACCTTGCCCAGTCCTAGCAAATATCTCTTTCTGATATGGATTTAAGCAATTTCAACCCTTCAAAACCTCTCAGTAGATTTTGTTCTCTTTCCAAATAAACATTGCTGGGGTTAGAGTTTCTCACTTGAATTTTCTGCTGCTCTTCAAAGAAGTAATATTTATCCTCTGCAACTGTTCCTTAAGGGGATGCAGGTGAAAGGAAGAAAAAAAAAACAGGATTTCTCCCACCTGAGTGTTTCTGCAAGACAAAGAACAAAAGTGGATTTCATTGTGCTCCAGGATGTGACCAAGGCAGTATAAGCAGGGTCAGGAGTGAGTGGCTTCTGCTCCAAACTGGATCATCTTCATTCCAGGAACAATGAGAACACATGGGCTCTCCATTCTGCAGCTCTCCTTTCTATTTTAAGTGTTTTAACATCTCCTGCTGCTGGGTGTGAGACTTGGACAAGGTTTAACATCTCACACATCCCCACTTCCCTGGAGTTGCCAGCAATTCTTTTCACTTCTATCCCACTTTAATTTTACTGATTCCAACAAAACATTTTGTTGTTGTTTATTCTAACACAGAAAATCAGAGGCATTAGCAGGAGGGGAGTTCTAAATAGCAGCAGGGAAAGGCATTCCCATCTCATTGGGATGTTTCCTTCGGGAAGATTTCTCCACAGGTGGAAAAGATGAGTTTTATTGCTGAAGAGGACTGTGAGACTTAAAGGAGGCAATTACAATTTCACAATAGTCAAAACTACAAGGAATAGCAAGAAATCAGGGAGCAATGTTTGTGGGAAATAAAAAGAGATGCTGATTAGGAGTATTTCAACTACAATTTTGCTGTATCTCGCTTTCAGGAGAAAGGGATTACACATTTGTTCAACAGCTTTATTCTCTGGGTAGTGCTGTACTTTGCAAACCTGTTATGAATGTTTGATAATGGCTTTTTGTCCATCTCTCACACCTTTCTCCCCAATTACTTCCTCAGCTCTTCACAACTCCAGCTGCTCCCTCACCCCTAAATGTTCAAATGTAATATTCAGATTCAAGCAGTAACTCATATTGAAAGGTAAGAGCTCAACAAGACAGGTATTTAGGGATTACCTAACAGATCAGATATTATTAAATAATTCTGTGCTGATCACATATCAGACTTGCCCAAGAAGAGCTTTGTTTTCCACCTCCTGTCTTTGCAATCCCTCCAAAGTCTCTCTGGGCATGGAGAAAGGTTCCAGTTCTTTCCACACTCCCAGAGACCTCCACTGTCAACACTGTTCCTTCCTAAACCAGGAACAAGCACACAGAGGTGCCCCAAAATCCTGTCTTTTCTCATCACTCCTGAGCCTACACATATTATTCACTGCAAGGCTCATGATTTCCATGGCCAGAGGAATGACAGGACCCCAAAATTTGCTTTAACTCCGGCCCTGCTCCTGTTTTCCAAGCAGAAAGTCACAGTGGGAAGCTGGGCTGGCACCCCCATCAATGACCAGCAGAGTCTTCCTAGAATCCTGTGATTGCAGACACCTTAACTCTTCCTAAAATCCTGTGATTCTACACACTTAAACTGTTCTTTAAATCCTGTGATTGCAGACATTAAACTCTTCCTAAAATCCTGCCATTCTACACACTTAAACCCTTCTTAGAATCCTGTGATTCCAGATACTTAAACTCTGCTTCCAGCATCATTTCAGGCGAGTTTTCCGGCAGTTTTAGCCCAGAGACACAGCACTGCAGAGCTGCTCAGTCCTTGGAGCTCCAGACCCAGCTCAGACCCTAAGGGATGACAGGAGGGACCAGGACCCGTGTCCCACACGATCTCCACCTGGCAGAAGCAAAGGGAGGATTCTCTGCAAAGGGCACCTCAGCCTAATCCAGGTCAGAGGATTCCCCAGGCAGGATTAGCTCACTGAACACGTTCCACCTGCTCTCCAAGTGTAGATGTGATTCCTGAGCCCCTTGGAGACGTGCTGGGGGCCACTGAAGTGCCTTTTCCATTCCAGAGCACTTCCCAAGATGACACCAGCAACTTGAACGTGCTCAGCTTCAGCTCGGCCACGCTCAGCTTCTCCCCATGCTCTGGGAATGGTGAAAAAAAAGGGTCATATTTTCCTGGAAAAGGAAATATTTTGCTGGCATTTCTAATTTTAGACTTTCACTTTTGGCCACCTGAGGTTGTCACCTGCCTGGAGATGATGGCAGTGAAACCCCAGGCAGGGATTTGAGTCAGGGCAGGGTCTCACCCCGGGAATTTTGCTGGACTGAACTGATTCCTTCATGCTGATTACCTTGTTTGCTCAGTCTGATCTCCAGATATGAAGTCTGTCTGGGCAGCCTGCAGTTCAAAACGCTGGGATGTATTTTTGGAGAACTCTGCTCCCTCCCATATTTCTAAAAGATCTTTTCACTTCTCCCATTGGTGCTTATTCACTGCCAGCTGTAGAATATTGTTTCCTTGTGTCTCCCTGAATTGTAATGAAGGATAAACACTTTGCATTACACTTCCTGATAAGCAGAAAGCCACTCTAATATCACAAATATTTACATCAGTTTCTAAAGAATGTGAGCAGGAAGATTATTCACCTTCAACAGGAAGTTTTCACAAAATTCAATAGAGCAGCAGCTGTAAAGCCAAAAGTGACCTAGAAGTTTAAAGACTGAGCAAAGTTGTGAATTAAACCAGAAATTCAAACTCAGCAGTTGATAGATTAAAAAAGAACAAGGCTATGGACTGCAGAATCACCACTGGCTACATAAAATACATGGAAAAAATACAGAAAATTTATGAGTTTAAATTTTTTTTCTCCTAGAAAGCAGCACTAAAATCTCCCATTGTGGCACAGTTCCTCAAATTCCCACAGCCTCTGAAAAAAAGTTCTCAAGGGATTTAAGGAAAAACAAATCACAAAGAATTGCAGGGATCTCAGTGGTCTCAATCACAGCATTCCAAAGAAAATCTGACAAAGTTTGGACTCACTGCCGTGCTCTTGCTCGCTTCATTCCCAGTATTCCCAAAAATGATTTCAAGAAAGTCACAGTGTTCTCCAAGATGTCTTTTCTTCCCAATTTTGGAAATTTTCCTTAGTTGGGATTTCTGTAGAATGACATAAACCTTTAGTTTAAAAAAAATATGATTTTAATAAATACAGGATTGTTGAATATGAGATATCCCATTCTTAGACCAGGAAGAAACCTGATTTAAAGAAACATTCGAAACAAATCAAAAAAATAAAGGAGTTCTCCAAAACCAAATCTCCAGTGCTTATGAGGAACATGTTTAAGATACCTGAGGAATGCTAAAATTAGATTAAGAAAAATGAATTCAGAGAGATTTTTTGGCTGAATTCCATGAACTTCTCAGAAATGAGTAGTGGGGAGGGTAATTTACACTCTGAGGTATTTTGTAGGCTCCTCCCAGGCTTCTCCCAGCAGTTTGAATTTACAAAGTGATGAACTGGACAAACAATTTCTACTGGCAGGTCTGATCAGGATTTGTCTCCCACCAGGAGCAAAGTGGGGTCAGAGCAGCCAAAATCTCCTCTGGAGGAAACTCCATGGCAATGACCAAGGCTAAAAGGGGAGCCAAAGCTCCAGGGATTTGTCTGGGAATTCAGAGATGTAATAGAGTTGGGAGAGGATGAGGCTATCCAAGAGGATACCAGGATGAGCTTGATATCACAAAAGTGGATAGAAATCCCCTCCAGCCTAAATTTAAATGTGATTATAAAACTCCAACCTGGCTCCTCCTTGGTTTTTTATAGTGAAGAACTGAATGGCTTTGAAAAATTCATGGCCTAGCTCAGAGCTTTCATTGTTCTTCTCTGTCACCATGGAAGAAATTGTGGTTTATGCATCTTTGGCATCTTTCTGCCCCTCTGGAGGTTGAGATGAGTGTCCACCATGGATTGGCCATGGATTGCCTGCTCCTCTCTCCCTGAAACAAGCTCCCTGTGATTCCAGCAAAAACCCATCTGCAAACAATCGCTGAATTGTCATTATTACCATTGTTTATTGTCACCATCATCACAAACTGTGTCTAACAAGACATCCCAGACTTTTTGGGGGGGGGCCTTAAGCAACATCAAGGTTGACAACTCTGATTCCAGATTTCTGACTGCTGCAGACCAATGTGAACTGGAGAGGGAGAGGGGCTTCCCTTAAAAAAAAGAAAATAATCCATCTGACTGTGGCAGAGCTGCCAGGCACCACCAGAACAAAAACGATTAAAAGATTTATGAGTCAGCCACTCCAATTAAATTGTGCTGGCACTTTTTTTAACCAGCCATTAGCTGCTTTTTTTTTTTTTTGCTTTTTTTTTTTTTTTTTTTTTGCAACCTTGCATAAGAAGTATTAATTTATTATACTTAGATCTCCAGAGTGGGAAAAACCCCCATCCATTTTCATTGTTTTCCAATTTCTTATACATTAATCTCCTTTTCCAGTGGGAAGACAACAAATTAGCCATTTTTTCAGATATTAAGTGCAACAATGAGTCTCTAACTGCCAATAGGGCTGTGACAGATGCCATGAAAAAGTGTAGAAGAGTCCAAAGCCAAAGGTTTTGAGGCAGTCAAAGGTTCTTTTCCGGCCAAAAATCTGCCTCAAAGGCTCCACAGCTGTGAAGGGGAGGAGGTTTTGCTTTGCATTTTAAGGAAAATGCTCTTCTCCTGCCATGAGTCAAGGGCTAAATCTCTTCCTTAAGTGACTCCCATCAGGGCTTGATCACAACTAAACCAGGATTTTAAACCCCTCATAATTAGTCAAGATCCAAGGTTTAAGACCTAAAACATGAATTTTAACATTGCTGCATCTTCCTTTATCCTCCAAAGGGATATAAAATACCCATCAAGCATTCAAAAGCCACCAGTGATAGAAATTCAGTCCAAAACCATCCCCTCTCAGTGTGGATCCAAGGTTTAATGTACAATTTGGAGCCTGGTCCAAAGCCCTCCCAAACCTGTGGAGTAGGATTCAGTCTCTGGTGGCCTCTGAATTAGGACCCTGAAGGACCAAATTGAGCTGTGCAGTGCCTGTCAGCTCCTTAATGGTCTCAGAGAAGAAGCAATTAAGGCTCTAATTAAGAGGCAAATGGAAGATTAGAAGCAGGTGAATGTTTATAATCTAGATAAAGTACCCACACTGGGAGTTTTGGCTTTACATCTGACGTGACTTCACAGCCATGGGAGGAAGGGTGGATCCCCACAGGGTGTCCTTCCCTCAGGAAATCTGTCCTGCAGCCCTGAGTTCTTTCTTCTCCACTCCACTGTCCCTTCTGCAGATGGGTGAAAAGAGCCATTCCACAAGGACAGACCCAACAACCCTGGAATATTTCATTGTACAAACTGTCCATGGCAAATGGAGACACTGGAATGGACAAAACTTCTCAGCCCATGGAAATTCTCCTTCCTCTCCCTTCCTTAGGTTCTGAGTTCATCCCTCCCACCACACTTCCCATCTGTCATCTGTGCTTTGATGCTTAATCTGTTGTAAAGAAAGGAGCCAAAAGCCAAAATTCCAGCAGGTTTAGCAGGCCCATGACAAACATGGGCTAAGAATTCCATTGGAAGGGCAACAGAACTGGAGCAGAGCTTCCTGAAAACACAGATCTCAGGGCTGATTCTCTTCATTGCAGCCAAGACAGAGCTCATGTCTCTCCTAAAACTCTTTTCATTATATTGTGCAAATATCACACCCCGCAGAACAGAATAACATGGTAAGAAAGAGAAATCAAATTAAAACATTTCCAGGAGTTACTCTGGAATTGTTTTTTGTGCAGATTAAGCTCTTTCACTTCTCGCTAGCAGGACCCAGTAGACAGAGAATCCTGATATTTCAGAGTAGTCTTCTGAAGAGCCTCTGATGCTGGAAAGGACCTCTGATGCTCAAAAGACACCAGTGAGGCTTTACTGATGTGGCCAAAATCAAATACACAGAGAGCTTTAAATAATCAGAGCAATTTCTATCCAGCACCTTGCCCCCGAGGTTTGCAGCACAGCCAGGGCACGAGGAGTCGGTGCCATTGAACCCTCACTCTTCAACCAGTTCTGATTTCCAGCTTTATCCACTGGGACATGGAAACCAGCGTGAGGGGAGCACAAAATCAGCCTGTTCTTTATTTGGGAGCTGAAGCAAATCCCCAGGGATGCAACAAGGCTGAGGTGAAAATTCTTGGTTGATTTGTGCCGAGGGTAAAGGGGACCTGTGTGAGTGAGGAAAAAGGTGAAAGAACTAAAAAAAAAAATTAAAGAAAGGAAGAGAATAGGGTTAGATGGGATCTTGGGCAGGAATTGTTCCCTGGCAGGGGCTGGGATGGAATTGCCAGAGCAGCTGGGGCTGCCCCTGGATCCCTGGCAGTGCCCAAGGCCAGGCTGGACATTGGGAGCAGCTGGGACAGTGGGAGGTGTCCCTGCCATGGCTGGGCTGGGATGGGATGGGCTTTAAAATCCCTTCCAACCCAACTCATTCCATGATTGTACATTATTTTATTGATCCCATCCATGCCAGGTAACCTCTCTCTTCCCACAGCACACCCTCAGTTTCTCCCAGGCACCTGGGAGATGTGAGGACACCAAAATCTTCATCCTTCAGGGATGCAGGAGAGACACATCCATGGGAGCCCATGGAATCCTCCAGGCAGTGCTGAGGCAGCTGGATTAGCATCCTTCAGCTTGAGACCCAAAAAAGCCAGCACAAGGATACCACAGGGGGAGCAGTGCCCTTCAGCCAGACAGCTTCCAGGTGAAAACAGCACCATGCAGCACAGGAAACCTTATCTGTGCTATTCTATGTACTGCAGGACTGGAGAAGATAAGGAAAAATCCATTTTAAAGCAATTTCATAGAGGATGGCCATAACTTACTTAAATGGGCAAAATACACACCATACCTGTAGGTTGTTTGGACAAAAGGTGAAGAAAATAGCAGGAGGAGCAGGTGTAGTGGCACAAAAATGGCACTTTGTGTGCAACTGGGGCCATGAAAGCCCAGAAAATGCAGGTTGTGCCATTAATCCATGCTGGCATTTGTAATATGTGTTATAAAGTCTTTCTCGTGAGACCCTGTGGCATCACACTACGAGGAAATGATGAAACCATGCTGAAATAAAGAGGATATTCCAAGCAGGTGGTGGCATTAGGCAGCAACTGTGTTTTCCATAGATGTCGTGTAATTACAGTCAGCTCAGGCTGGGAGATCTTGTAAAAAAGTATTATTTGTGCTGGGGTAGCTCCCTTCTGTTCTCCAGGCTGTAAAAATCTTACTTTTTTTCATTACTGTGAGCCCAAAGGCCTGGTGTTTAAGAGACCCTGGGAACAGTCAGAATCTGTCAAGGAAGAAATGTAATTTTCTTCATGAGTTTTGAAACACTGGAAAACCTCTGAGTTCATAAGATTGCAATAAAGACCAGGGCTGAGGGCACTCAAATACACATGGTCACTCCAATCCCAGGCAAAATGAGTGACAGGGTCCTCTAACTCCTTTTGTGGATGTGTGGGAAGAAAGGTTGGTGAAAGGCAGAGGGATTGATATAAATCCAAATTCCCTTGCTAGCACAGAGCACCTTGGGTTATGGTTTAAGGTCAGTTAAATCAGTTCTTCCACTGCAGACTGAGAGACCAATAATTGTGCTGAGAAAGGAAGTATCTTCTCTCTATAAAGCATTTTGAGCACAGATTATGGTTTATCTTCTCTTCCTACGAGTTTAAAAGTTGTACAAGTCTGTCAAGGGGGAGGACAGGAAATTTGCTGGTGGAGAAGGAGTTTTTTATGGCACAAAACCATTTTGATGGTAAAACACAGCATTTTGGAAGGCTTTGCTGCTGCCCAGAGGACATTTTTTTTGTCTCAAGATGCCGAGATCCTGAGTTGGAGCATTTTTCAGGGCATGTGAGAGCACTTGAGTTCACTGAATCAGCAGAAAGATTTGTTGCTTTGAGTCAAGTCTAACCATGTCATCTCCAGGGACTTTCCATAATCACTGCACTGAGATTTTTCATCCAGACCAAAAGAGATCCCCAAATCTATCTCAGATATTCTATTTGTTATAGAATAAACATAAATATAGGGGTTGGTGCAAGTTTTCAACTTCCTCCCCTCTGTCTTATGTTCACAGTGTAAAGAAAGACCATTTGCTTAGGAAAGAAAAAGGGTGAGCAGCACTTTGAATTCTGAATTTGGACACCCAGATTTTGCACAACATGCTTTTCTTCCACATTGAAATAGGATTCTGAGGGGGAGGAAATGCTCAGATCAGAGTCCTTTGGCCTTGTTTGGCTTTGGGCTGATCCCACAGAGAGAAAACAGGGACAAGGCCAGCACAGGTGTCATGTTCCAGAAAGGAGGGTGGGCAGGAATGAGAGGAGATGCTGCAAAAAGCAGGATGGGCAGGAATGAGAGGAGCAGGGGGGCTGCAGATTCAGAGGTGGAACCTGAATCAAACAAGAACCTTTTGGAATCAACCCAACATTGCTGCCTCTGCCCTCCAGCTGCTGTGGCCACGTGCTGAGTTTCCCCTGCTGGATAACTCACCGCTGTCTGCCCAAAAATGAGGAACGGCATCACACAGCCTTGAGATAAAACTCAGGTGGGGCCACAGGAATGAAACACGTTCTGACAGGATCAGAAATGGATCCCTGGCATGGCCCAGGTGGACAGAGCAGATCCCTCCATCCCCTCTCACCCTCTGTCTCATTGTTTCCACACCTGAAGAACTGAGCACTCAGCTCCCCCAGACTTCAGCTGCACAGCTCAGTGATAACTGAGACTCATTTTTAGGCAATTTGCATGGTTGGGAACAATTACAGCAAAGGCACATCAACAGAGAATCAAGCCCTGCACCTAATGTTGGTAATGCTCTTAATAATAACAACCTCACTTTCCTGGAAGAGAACATTAAACCTGTTCAAAATACAGTATTTTTTTTCCAAATGATAGTATTTCTCCCCTCCTACACCACATCTACCTTAATCATCTGACTCCCACATAGCTGGCTCGACTTCAATGACAGTCTCCTCTACTTGCTTAAAAGTCATGTTATTTCCACTGCCATCAAAAAGGCAGGATTTTCAAGTGAAGTTATTAAAGTTTCCAACACAAGGAACAGTGCGTGGGTGCTGCTGAAGTCGACTCTCAGGAATGAAAAAGAGATTCCTTCACTTCTACCAGGGGATTGAGGCTCCCTTCTCTCTGGGGCCAGGCGACTCCTGTATTTCTGATGATGTTTTGTCTGTCTGCAAAGCATCTCAAAAGTTTTATCTGTTCCACCATGAGCCAAACCTGAATTTCCATCAGAAAATATGCCAGGGACCAGGCCTGGTGCTGGATGAATGGAAAAATACTTGGGTATTAACATGGCCAAAGTCTCCTAGCCAAAATAGTGTAGGTAACGGGCAATGCATGATCCAAACTTCCCTCTGGAGGCTCCACAAGGCCATCCCATCTCCCTCTCCACCATTCAGACCCTGATTTATTACAGCCAGGAGTAATTAGGTCTAATCCACTGCCTTATTCCCACCCAACTGCTAAGCCCCTCATATTGGACACAGAAGAAGGAAATTTTAATACTTTAATTGGGAAAAATCCCTTCACTGCTGACCTGCAGCTGTTCACCTCGAGCTCTGTGGCTGTGCTGACACGTCATGGGCTTTAATCAACTTTACTGAGTTTCAACAAGTTTTTGCAGCAGCCCCCTGTGCAAGCACAGGCTTTGTCAAGGGACAGTGGTTTATTCATTTTGTGCCACTGCTCTGAGCTGAGAGCTGAGGAATTAATCTCAAAGCAGTTCAGTGTTTTAGGAGAGTTTCAGCTCCTTTTCCACACAGCTTTCTCAGCAGCTGTCAGATCACTGCAGGGCTTCATTTGCTGAATCCACCTGCCTGAATTTTCACCTCATTAGCTGCCCTTTCACAAGTCCTGTTCAGTCCCTCTGAATTCAGCAGGATCGGGAGGTGGAGGGATGTTCCAGCTGCTACAGCAGCAAAGGTTTATGAAAACTGCATTATGCAGCACCTACACTTGTAATGAATTAAATCCTCCAGGTTCATTCATTCATTGTTTCGAAACCTGTCAGAGCCCCTTAATCAAATTACAGCCTTCACTCAGCTCAGGATTACACCTGATGGTGTGTCAGTCTGACATTCTGTCATCCCCTGATGGGGAAAGAGAAAAGAGCAGACAACAAAGAAAAGGAAGCGTTTTTTTTATATCAGAAGTGGAATCCCTTCCCTTCACCAGCAGAATTGCATGCTAGTTTTGATGACTGATTTTTTTTTGCTTTTTTTAAACTTTGATCCATTCTATTTTGTGTTTGTATTAAAAAGACAAGGTCAACAATATCTGGCATTTCTGACGGCAGCTATTGAGTTTTAGTTGTCATGGGAGTTTATTCCTTAGTCTCACCTCTGTACAAACAGAAAAGTTCTATTTTGGCCACCACTCCCCAAGATGGAAACAATCCCCAGTTATTTGGGTTTCACAGAATGATCACCTTGAAAACAGGCACAGGTTTTAATTCTCTCCAGAGATGAAATAGCAGGTGAGGAGTTTGGCCTTCAGCATGGATTGGACTTGTGGATTCATGGCCTGTTGTCTTGCCCAGGTAGGAGATGAAGAAGGGCCCAAAGTCAGTTCATTCCCCTGAAATGCAGGGGAACCAGCAGCTGTTCTTGAGAGCTGTCCAAAATCTTTAATTCTGGACTAATTCCAATGAAATTCTTCCTTCAGTAGAAAAACAGCAACAATAACCTTTAGCTCCTGTGTGAAATCACCCAGTGTGGCTCTGGAGAGAGGATTGCCTGTCTGGAATGGGAATGGTGGCAGAATTCAGCTGCAGGAGGTTTGAGCCACCGCTGTGTGTGACAGCCTGATTGTCTCCTCACTGCTGGTCCTGGTTCAGTTCCTGTGCTCAGCTTGGTCTGTACCCTCATGGCAGGGGTGAGCCAAAGCGAGAGCAGCGTTTGGGCTCTCACAGTCCCTCTTGCAGTGTCTCTCCCTGGCTTGGAGTCTGGCTTAGAGCAGCAGATCCAAATTCAGATTGTGCAGTTGAAGCTGTCACAGTCGATGTGGCGGTGCCCTGCTCAGCACTGACCACAGCCACGTGCTGACACCACAAACAAAAAGAGGGAATTGTGTGTTTGGTCAGCACAGCTGAGGGAATTGGCAGCAAGGAATTTATCCCTCCTTGTTTTTCACGCCTCCTCCTGAGCCTGCAGTCCTGAGCAGCAGGGACCTACTTTGGGTGGAGGAGTGGTGGTGATGCCAAACTTGGACTCTTTCAATGCTTTTCCAGTCCTGGGAATATTTGTTCCATCAGGAGTTTGTAAAATCACGTTTGGCCCTCAGCCCACAGCCCCAAAGCAGTGACACCTCTCACCCCACTCCTTCCCCAGAAGGATTTGCTCCAGACTCTGGGCTTTTGGATGATCCCTTCTGGCTGACCTGTATTTCCTGGGGCAGGGGGAGGGCTCCAGGAGCAGGAACAACCTCCTTTAATGCTGGTTTTGCCCCTCTGAAGCAGCACAATGCAGCATTAGCACAGGGAAGGATCTGGTCCATTAACTTCTGAAATGAGCTTATCAAGGGAGATGGCAGCGCTGGTGGGAAAACAAGACATTCAAAGCTCCTTGCAAATCCAAACTCTCCTCCTCTAAAGCATCACACCTCATCAGCTGTGCTTGTAGCTCTCTCTCCTACAGATGACAGGGTAAAAAAAGGCTGCAAAGTGGATTTTCTCCTGCGGTTGTCATCTTAATCTCCATCTTTCTCCTGTTAGCAACAAGCTCCAGCATTATCCTGGAGTTTTGCAGTGTCAGGGTTCTGACTGTGCTGCCTCTCTGGAGAGAATTGTTCACAGCAGTTTAGTTCAAGGTACCACACAACAGCAGCAGGCCAGGCTGGTTTGGCTAGAACATGGCACAGCATATAATGGAAAGTTGTGTGATTGTTGCCACATTATTCATGAGGTGAATTAAACCTTTTAGAGGTGAATAGTATAATAGTAGAAATAGTATAATAGTAGAAAAACCCAGTCATGGCATCCTCATCTTGGGGTTATTTCTTCTGAAAGATTCTTTCTGCTGTCCCTCTGACACATTTGCATTCAGAAACATCCATGTGATTGAGCATCCACACGAAAAACTGGAGAAATTCCCCAAAGATCCCAAACGGGATCCTGAAGAGTGATTCCATTCCCACAGAGAGCTTTGCTACCTGCTCTCATCCAAATTAATCCACTCCCTTCTGAAAGCCAAGTAAGGCTTGGAGATACTTTGGGCTTTTGTGAAGCTCGGTTTGGGTTGTTGCCGAGTTGGTGATTTTGGACCCTTTGGCTGGCTGGAAGCCTGGATGATGGAATCATTGGTGGGCACAAAAAGCACTGACCACAGGCAGCCTGGTCACGAGGGAATCCCAGTTCAGAGGGCAGGGGAGCACAGCTCACAGAGCCACAGAATGGTTTGGGTTGGAAGGGACCTTAAATCCCATCCAGTGCCAGCCCTGCCATGGCAGGGACACCTCCCACTGTCCCAGGAGCTCCCAATGTCCAGCCTGGCCTTGGGCACTGCCAGGGATCCAGGGACAGCCCCAGCTGCTCTGGGAAACATTTTCCAGTGCCTCAGCACCCTCACTGTAAGAATTTCTCCTTAACATCCCATCTAACCCTACTTTCTGTCAGTCTGAAGCCATTCCCTGGCTCCTGGCCCTGCAGCCCTTGGCAATTGTCTCTCTCCAGCTTTCCTGGGGCTCCTTCAGGCCCTGCAAGGCCACCCTGAGCTCAGCCCAAAGCTTCTCCTGGCCAGGCTGAACAATGGCAGCTGGGCCAGCCTTTGCTGCCAGCAGAGCTGCTCCATCCCTCTGCTCATCCTGGAGCCTCCTCTGGACTGGCTCAAACAGTTTCTCGTTATCAGTCAGGAAGGTGCCATTAATCACCTCCTCTTTCAGTGACAGACACAAACACCCCCTTGGACACACAGATAACCTGTCCACGTTCCCAAGGGCATTTATTAAGTGAAAGCCTTCATACCTGACCAAATTTTGAGGAATGCTCCCTGAAATGCTGGCCTTGGATTCCGTCTCCAATCATGGGAGCAGCCCCTGATTAGCTGAGCTTTTCTCCCTGTGCTGCCATCTGAGAGAATCACAGGGGCTTACATTAATATTCCTGGTGAGACCAGAGCAAACCCTTTGTCTGTGATTAATAATGTGTTAAGCCACAGTTCCAAATTATTTCAACTTTTCAATGGTTATGGGAACATTCACAAGACTGATGGCTGGGCCTTACACTGCCAAGAGGCTGAAAGAGCTGTCATTTGTTACAGGGATTTCTTGTAGCCAAATTGTGTAACACTACCCTGCTAAACTGCAGGAGAAGAATTATGGGCTTTGCCACAGCATCTTCCCAAATTAGAAATCGAGTGAAGCTTTCAGCACTACAAATGTTTTTGTGAGTGGGGAGAGGGAGGAAGTGAAGAAATGCCATTAGACTTCACCAAAAATACAAAACCCCAAACATTTCTGCACTGTGGTGGTGCAACAGAGATTCACTCTTTGGGTTGGCTGATTTAATCCTGTCACACCACAGTATTTTGTGGTGATTTTTTTGTTCAGTTTCACCATGTGCTTATAATCATGGATTCCCAGAATGGTTTGGCTTGGAAGGGACCTTAAAAATCATTTTGTTGCAGCCTCTTCCATGGGCAGAGACACTTTCCACTCTCCCAGATTTTTCAAGGCTCCATCCAGCCTGGTCTTGGACACTTCCAGGGATGGGGCATCCACATAACCCGACCTATTCATGATTTCTCAATTATTTTCTTGTAACAACTTCTTAACCCTCCCAGTGCCACTCTGAACTCTGTTTGTTGTTGTCTCCCTGCTGCCAGTTAAATTCTCCTCCTTCCTTCTTATGACACAAGGAATTTTCCTTTGATGATAATCAACAGATCTCATTAAGCATTTGAATGGACTGAGGATTTCCAAGGCTCCCACACCAAGGATTTGCTGATTTTGGGTACGGGGCAAGGGTGGAGCTGCTGCCCTTGGTGTCCCCATGGGTGTGCACATGCCACAGCCTCGTGTCACCCCAATTCCCCAGGCAAAGGCTTCATTATCCTGGGAACAGGAAATTTTCAATCATGATTAAAAGAAGGAGAGAGCTCTGCTGCAGAGAGAATGGGAAAAGGCTGAGGAAGCACAATTGCTGCTCCAGGAAAACACTTTGGTGTTCCCTGACTGTTTCATCTGATCCTCCTTCTGTTCCCAAAACAACTCATCCCCTTTTGCCACCCAAACCCTGCTCTGCTTCAAGCAGAGGAGAGAAAAGATCTTGGGAAAGATGCTGAGATCTGCTGAGACCCCAGTACTGAGCCAAAACTTACGTTATAATCGCAGGACCTGAAAAAAATAATCTTGTTCCAAAACTTTAGTTCTGCATGAAATCCAAATCAGTGCTCCTTGCCAAAAAATCCTCCTGGTTCCACCAAAGGCCAACAAAAACCCAGCAGGCCCCACCTGACCATCAGGATGTTCAAATCCTCACCACAGCTTTCTTTGCTGCTCACTTTCCATGAGGCCTCGGGGCAAGTTTGCTGTTGCCTTCCTCAATTTCCCCACTGGAAAAGAAAAACAACAACAAATCCCTACCTTGGAGACCTGCAGATAAAAGGTCATGGGAAATAAGAGCCAAATATTGCTGATCCTGTTCTTCCTGAGCCTCAATAATTCACTCCCTGCTGAGCTGCTGGATCCTCATGCAAACTTACAGGCAAAGCACTTTCTGTGCTTGTATTGTTGTGTTTCCACTGAGCTGAGCTTCCAGCAGAATTGGAATAAAATGTAATTGGGAAATTGATAGGAAACAAATGATCTGGGTTGTACTGAGCGAGCTGCAGTTAATGCCCTGTGGAAGTAGGGCCCAGCACAGGCCAGCTCTGCCTTTGCTTCCTAAAGCCACGTGGAATGTCAGGATTTAGGTTGGGATGGGGCTCTCATGTGTCCAGTTAATTCCCAGTACTCACATCCCTGCTGGGAGTAAGCAATCTCTGGTTTACCTCCCTTTTCCCTTTAGAAATGTGTGATTAAAAAGGGAGTCTTCATTCTCTGAGGCGGCTCTGAGAAGCTGATCTCAGCTTAGGCAGGCAGGAGTTCAGCCTTGGTGGGTGATTGAGCACGTCCTCACCTCAGGGCCCAGATGTTCAGCTGTGCTTTGAGGAGAAGCCAAGGTGGCCCAATCCATCTGTCACCTGTCCCAGCAGCACCTCCCAGCTTTACTTAAAGGGCTTTGTGCACAACATTTGCTTCTTTTGTCTCTCTGGTTAAAATAAACCCCACTTCTTGCAGTACAAAGTGAAGGCAGTGGCTGGGTGTTGAATTCGGCAGCCAGGGAAAAAATTATTGTGGTGGGAGGAGAGAAGGGCTCAGAGCTGGTTGGATTCAGCATTATCCCAATGTCTTATTGAACATCTCCCAGACTCACCTCCCTTTCATCAGCCTGCCTTGTGGCCAGCCTGTCACACCAGCCCTCCCAGATGCTGTGACTGAAAGGGAGTCCCAGAGGAGATAAACCCAACCCTGATCCACTGCAAGCACGAAGGAGAGAATCATGGAATCCCATGCTGGATTGGGTTGGAGGAACTTTAAATCCTACCCAGTGCCACCCCTGCCATGGCAGGGACAGCTCCCACTGTCCCAGCTGCTCCCAATGTCCAGCCTGGCCTTGGGCACTGCCAGGGATCCAGGGGCAGCCCCAGCTGCTCTGGGAAACATTTTCCAGTGCCTCAGCACCCTCACTGTAAGAATTTCTCCTTAATATCCTATCTAACCCTACTTTCTGTCAGTTTGAAGCCATTCCCCTTGTCCTGACTAAGGACTTGGGAAGTTTTCAAAGAGATCACTCCAAATTTTATTTCTCTTTCCCACCCTGGAGGAAAAACACACCTTAGCAGGAGCCAGGGGATGCTGCCCCACGAGCAGACATCTGTTAGGTTGCTTGGGACTTAGCAAGGATCCCATGGAGGTGTAAAACTGAGATCTGAGTCAGGTCTGCAGTGTGGAGCAGTAAAATCCCCATGGAAGATGCTGCTGGTTTGAACTGCTGCTGACCAGGGCTAGAATCAGCAGATTTTAAAATTTCTCATTCAACACTCACATGAAACATTAGAGACAGATGGTTTTAGCCAGAAATTCCCGGGTTTAGTTTTGTCCCTGTTTACCTCTGAGCCTGGGAGCTTTGATTTTGGTGAGGCAGGACATGTGGGAGTGAGGGATGTCCAGTTTTAACCAAATGTCTGGATCCTGATCTGGATCAAGAAGGGGTTTCCAAACCAGCAATAAAAGCAGCAGGAGAGAGGCTGTGGCATTGTTCTTGTCATGCAGGAGAATTTGGGCTGCAGCTGCTGCCTCAAACCCCTGTGGGCATCAGGAGGGGATGAGGGACAGCACCATCCTGCAGCTCAGAGTTCAGCCAGGTATATCTTCAAATAACCCATTCCTGCCACACCCACACCACATCCTGCAGGTCCCTGACAGCCTCCCTGCCCAGACATTCCCAAAGCAACTTTTGCAACAATCCCTCGGCAATATTTTCCAAGCATTGCTGCTTTTTTTCCTCTTTTTGTTTTCTTTTTTTCCCTCAGACACACGCTCACTTCCAAGGCGTCTCTGCTGGGAGAAGAGTGCCACCTCATGACTGATGTTGAGGATGGAGCCCAGCAGGGAAGCTGGGATTGTGCAGGACAGGGACAGCTCCCAGCAGCTTTTTAACCAGCACCACAACACCCTGACAACATCACCCCACTCCAAAACCCGTGTTTGTGTGCTTTGCTGAACACAAAACCCAGGGCTGAACACCAATTAATTCGTTCCTCAGGAGAGCTGGCAATATGGAGTTTTTTATACAAAGTTTTTCCTGCTTTGAAAGACCCCTCATTTAATTTCAGACTCTTTTCCATCATCTCCTCTAGGAATTTTGCAATTTGGATGTGAGCACCCTCACCTTGTTTCCCTTTCCCCCCACACTTTTCTCAAATTCTTTACTTTTTTTTCCTTACTAAAACAAACAATTTTTTTCTACACTTTTTCTTCTGAGATAATTATCGTTAAACTAAGGAGAATTAAAAAGTCCTAATGACTTTTTGTTGCTTCCACAAGGGAGGTGCAGGTGTCAAAGAAACTTAGAATTTCTCTGCTCCATCACCAGTTTGGACTGTCTCAGGAAAACCTGACACATTTTGTCGTGGATTGATTTGTCTGTGCTCCTCCAGAAAAAAGTAGCTTAAATATTATCAGTTTAAATATGAAGAAAGGGGGAAAAAATGCTTTTTGCTGGCTTTTTGCTATTTTTTCTCCCCTCTTCCTTTACTTTAAATGAATTCAGGCATTGAGGAAAGTGCCAGACTGAAAATCCCAGAGCTTGAAGCGTGTTGTTCCTATTTTTTCCCAGAATAGAAATATCAGGAGAGTAGAACTGAACCTTTCCTAAAATCCCAGTCCTATTCCTGCTCTTCTCCTTTACTGGACCCATTGCTAAACGTGGGCAGTAATTAAAGATCCCAATCAGCTTTTTACACACCACCTCCAATAAAACCAAAGTCAATTAAAACCAGGTGAATATTAATTTTTCCAGAATGCTCATTGATCTACCAGCAGGTGTATTAATAGCCCCTACTATTGGATAGGATGCCAAGCAGATAAACATAGATACGAAATTTGACATAACTCAAATATTATATAGCATTTCAGAAGTGAAAGATTTTGCATCTCATTCCTCCAGGCAGCCACTTTCTGCTCCCTCCTGCATCTCAAAAATATCTGCTCAAGTTGTCAGATAGCCAAATGTTATTAACCTGAAAGCATCAACTTAATAAGTCTCATCCCATGAACAGAAAAAAAAAAAAACCAACTCAGAATAAAAATCAAAACCCACTTGCTACTCAGTGGGAGGATTTTACAGAGCAGATGATTTTCTGTGCAGAACTGCAAGAAGGCCTGCAAAAGTTCATCAAAAACCAGAGCTGCAGGGAGCCTGGCATTGGCTGAGTCTTTTGTTATGATCAAGATATCAATAAGCCCTCATTTAAATTTTAATTAAAGATCGTTGTTGTGTCAGATGAACTTAGAGCTTAGAGTGTTTAATGGTTTCCCTTAAAGAGATTTTCATAAAGGGCTTGATCAATCGCATTAAATAATGACATGAACAAATGTTTGGTTGCTTAAATTCTCTCCCACTAAGAAAATTAAAGGGGATAAGATCTACTGCCCAAGCCCATCACTTAAAATAGTAACAAAACCAGCCCAGATACTCCTCCTCCTCCCAGAGCTTGGGATTTAGAGCTTTCTTCTGCAAACCATGGAGCTCCTCTCCCCCAGTCCTCTTGCTACTCTTTCAGGTGAAACAGCAGTCAAAAATATCCTCTCTGAACACGGGGTATCTTTAGAAAAGCTGATTTCCTCAAGTTTTCTCTTCTGAAATCAAGTACCACCCACCCACGTGTGGCTCGTCCCAGCCCACCTAAAAGGAGGCAGAGTTACAAAACCACCCGGGCCACCCCACTGAACTGGGCTGTTGCTTCCCAAAAAATTCCAGTGATTTTGGAGCCTTTCCTTGTGCTGCATTCCCAAACATCACTTCTCACCAGCATCTGCCTGGCAGGAACAAGTGCTTTACCCTGAGCTCTCTTTCATCTCCCCCTCTGCTCTCACAGCAACCAGGCTTCAGCCACAAACCTCGGAGCAACCCCCAGAATATTTGGTGGGTGATTCACAGATTTTGCTGTCAAAAAGCTCCTGATCTTGCCTTGTTTCCTGGATTTTACAGCATGCCAAGCTGCGTGTTCACACTGTTTTGTCTTTAATCCTGGCGTCGCAAACATTTCCACAGGAAAATGTGACATTTTTATAAAAAGCTCCAAGTGGGGAAAGTTCAGCACAGAGCAAACCTTGGATGTTCAGCATTTTTAAGGAGAGGAACAAAAGGCAGACTGGAATTAGGTGGGGAAGAAGTGGTGGAATAGATCATATTTCTATTTTCATGAAATGTTTATCCCCCAGCCGTGACAGCACAAGTGTGCAGCAGACACTGAGGGCCACAGAAAATGTTTCTTTCGCAGCAAACACCATTCCAAGGAAAGGAGTTTTTCTCCCAGACATCCCTTGGCAATAATTCCCATGCGTGGGGATTTGGTAGTGCTCAAACCTGCCTTGTTTTGGTGTCAGTCCCCTTGCACTGTTCCCCCGGAGAGGTGCAGATGTTGAGGGTTGTGTTTATTTTTCCACAGAAGATTGACTATCTGTGCTCATTCCTTGAGGGATGCCCTCTTGAAAGGGCTCTGCACAAAAAATGTTCAATCCTCTTTAAAGGCCAAGTGCATTTCATGGAATCTCAGAATCCCAGAGTGGTTCAATTTGGAAGGGACCTCAAAGCTCCTCCAGTGCCAGCCCTGCCATGGCAGGGACAGCTCCCACTGTCCCAGCTGCTCCCAATGTCCAGCCTGGCCTTGGGCACTGCCAGGGATCCAGGGACAGCCCCAGCTGCTCTGGCAATTCCATCCCAGCCCCTGCCCACCCTGCCAGGGAACAATTCCTGCCCCAGATCCCAAGATCCAGCCCTGCCCTCTGCCCCTGGCAGCCATTCCCTGGCTCCTGGCCCTGCAGCCCTTGGCAATTGTCTCTCTGCAGCTTTCCTGGGGCTCCTTCAGGCCCTGCAAGGCCACCCTGAGCTCAGCCCAAAGCTTCTCCTGGCCAGGCTGAACAATGGCAGCTGGGCCAGCCTTTCCTGCCAGCAGAGCTGCTCCATCCCTCTGCTCATCCTGGAGCCTCCTCTGGGCTCTCTCCAGCAGCTCCAGCTGCTCCCTGGGCTGGTCCCAGGGCTGGGGCAGCTCTGCAGGTGGGGTCTCACCTCAGGGGGCTCAGGGACAGAATCCCAATCCCTTTCCTGATCCCCACCTGCTCTGGATGCAGCCCGGGACACATTTGCCTTTCTGGAATGCAAATACACATTTCTGGGTTGGGCATTTTCTATTCTTCGCTTCCTACTTGTATTTTATATGTGCCCAATTCCCATCTTCTACCTCCTCAGCAAGGACAGGAGAGGGAGGAACCTGCTTCTGATCCACCCAGGATCCTCTCAGCTCCATCCAGATCCACCCAGGGTCCTCTCAGTCCCTCACTGTGGTGGCTCAGCTCCCACTGATCTGTGAAAACCCCACAGGACCCTTCTTTTTTAAGGACAGCTCTTCTCATTACTCAGCACACTGGAAAGCAGAGCTGCAGCTTCTTTTAACCAAAATTCCCATCAATCCCCCCGAGATGAGCACCCAGCAGGAAAAATAAAGCTCTTGTGTGCTGCTGATCCAATGTCTGAAGCTCTGAATCCATAAATGTATCCCAAGAGCAAAACACAGAGCAGGGCACAAAATCCTGGCACTTCATGTTCCAGCTCCTCTGAACTGAGCTCCCCATTTCCAAGGACTCCAAGTGCCAGCTCTGGAACCAGCTTCTCTCCCTCTCTCTCTGGTCAGACATTATTTGATTTAATAAATTTCCCAGATTTATGTGGCAGAAGAATGTAATCATCACCCATTGGAAAAAGATCAGCTGAAAAACAACATCAAAATTCAGACAAATCAGGATTTGATGGGCACAGCCTGATTATGAGGCTAAATGCAGGTTAAATATTGGCTGAACTGTAAATTTATGGTAAAATTGCAATTTTTTGGTAAGAATTACCATCTCTTTGCAAGCAGTTTATTGAGAATATGTTGGTACAGTTTGCTAAAAGTGGCAGCACATTTGAGGCTGGATCAGACAAACCCTCCTGCCTCAGCAGGTACCACTTGTCAGAAAACAAGAAATTAGACACAAATTACCCAGTATTTAATTCCTGATAGGAGAAACAGTAACCAAGCAAATCAAACATTTCTAATTCAGCATTTTTCCACAGGAAAATATCATTTCACTGTCACTGAAATCTCCTGCTGTGGGAAAAAATGCATTTTAACAGTTTGTAAAAGATTACAGCATGCCCATTTTTTTATTTAGGTGTTGCATTACACAATCTATCACATTTGAAGAAGTCAGAATGAAACCAGAATGCTTTGACTGATTCTAGTTAGATTTTATCTAGAATTTAATAGCAACTCTGGGTTTGTTTTTTTTTTTTTATGCTTGTTATTTGTTTTAGCAAGAAATAGAATTTGGAGCATCAGAAAGTTCAACTGACTGGAAATTATGGCTTCAATTTCCATTGCATATTCATCTCTGTGCAAATGGGAGCTGATAATCTGCGTGTTCTCCTGCAGAGCTGTGATTTTCTTACGGGGTGGGGTGGTCAGAGCAGCTGCTCCAGCCCACTCACTCCATGGCAATTTGGATTTTCTGGATTGAGCTGGTCCCTGCTCCCTCCTCAGCTACCACAGAGACCCCTGAGCAGCACTCACAGATGGTGTCAGCAAATAAAATCTCAAATATAGTGCAGCAAATAAAATCTCAAGTATAGTGATCTGCTCCTCAGGATGACTGAGTAAGAAAGGTGAAAATAGAAATATTAAATTACACGAATCATTTGCAGGAAAAAAAACAAACCACCAGTTTTAACATTATAAAAGGGAAAAGAAAACAAACAAAACCCAGTGAAAGTTAACTCCTTATATTCTTATAAGAATAAAAAACATCTGTTCTCACTCCCTTCCTCTCCCACTCAACTCACACCCCCACAACATGAGGGTTCACACCAGACATGCTGAAGCAAAGATATTTAAAATATTTAAAAGGCTGCCAGGCGCCTGTGCAGTTTTGACTTCTTTCAGGAGGTTTTGACATTTCTCAGGGTGAGATAAACATCCGATTTCCAGGTGTGCTCAGAACCCCTGGGAATTCCCCTTTGCTACCTCTGAATGAGAGATTATATATATATGAAATATATATTTGTGGGGTGTTTACTCAAATAAACTGAAATTACATAGCTTTATTGTCAGCTGTACCTAAATTCTATGATTTTATGCTTCCAGCTTTAAAATACTGCAGTGAATTCAGGGTCCAACACGACTTTTTGCTTCCTTCTTTTTAGCTTGATTAAAGAGGACCAGTTAACTCCCATGGAATGTTTCTGACACTGACTTGGTGGCACTCTGGAAATGTTGTTCTAAATCTTTGTCTTTTTTATTTTTATTTTTTTTTTTGAGGCAATCGTTTTCACACCAGGGAGAGCTGTTTAGTACAAATTTGACAGAAAAAAAAAAAAAAAAATCTAGAGGAGGAAGAGAATCTACTGCCAGCACATCTCCTGCTTTTCCATCTCAGCGTGTTCCTGGTGGCACAGCAGTGAAACAGAGCCAGCAAAGCTGGGGAATTTGCCAAAGCCCACACAGTGTCTGCAGGAGAAGCGAGGGATCAAGCAGGGGGTCTTGACTCGGAGCCTTTGGCTTGTTTTTAATAGCCCACACTGCTTTCTTCTTCTCCTGAACACCCAAAAATAGCAAAGGGACAAATCCTTCACCAAATATCTTGGAGTGCAAAAGGTCACTGGGGCAGAGAGCACAGCCCTGCCTCGCTGCTGGATCCTGGATGGAATCCTGGAAATCCACTTGGGTTTCCTGGAGCTACAAACGAGGTCCATGTTCATCAGTTCCCTCAATATTGGGGTCACTGGAGAGGGACTTTTCTGCAGAGGGATTTGTCACAGCCTGGAGGGCCAGGAGCCAGGGAATGGCTGCCAGGGGCAGAGGGCAGGGCTGGATCTTGGGATCTGGGGCAGGAATTGTTCCCTGGCAGGGTGGGCAGGGGCTGGGATGGAATTGCCAGAGCAGCTGGGGCTGCCCCTGGATCCCTGGCAGTGCCCAAGGCCAGGCTGGACACGGTTTGGAGCAGCCTGATCTAAGAGAACACTCCCCACCCATGGCAGGGACTGGAACTGGAAGATCTTTGATGTCCCAGCCCAAACCAATCTGGGATTCTCTGATCACACTGATGAAATAGAATTGTCCCATCATCTCCAGAAAAGGTGCAAAACTCAGCTCCAAAGCCTCAGCTTTGTCAGAGTCAGAGCCTCAGCTGCTTCCCGATTCCCACCGCTCCTTCACGAGCGCACGGAGCCTGCGGGAATTAATCTCAAGGGGTCAGGAACTTCCTCCACATTTGGTTTTGGCCTTAAAAGGTTCTCATGATCCAAATGAACCTTCTGACAAAGTAGATCAAAACCTCTGCAGGGACACCTCAGCAAAGGCTGTTGTGAATACAGCAAAAGGAATTCAACAGGAGCATCACAGGCATGAGGAATCTCCTAAATGGAGACCCCAGAGCAAATTTTATCCTCCTGCACATGAGTGAAACCCCACTCAGCCCAGAAATGGGGACACCCCTGTGCCCCACACACAATTTGCTGCCGAGTCTTACCCAGGCTGAACTGTGAGGCAGAATTCCCATGAAATGATTCCCACTCTCGTGGGATATCCTGGGTAATTTAGAGCAGCAGGAATTCTGCCTGGTCCTGCCGAGTGCCAGCAGCAAATTGTTGAACCTCGGCTTTGCTGGGACTGTCAGAGAGGTGCAGCCAGCCATGGACCATAATTCTTGGCTCCTCCTTTCACTGAGAGCCCTTTTTTTAATCCCAGAAAATGGAATTTGAAAAGAAAAGGTGCTGTTGTAAAAAAGGCCTGTCTTGAGTAAAACAGAAGCTGAACGAGGCTGTCGCTGTGTGGAAACAGCAGGGCTGGAAAATCACCATATTTCAGCCCAAACATGGATTTAATACCTTGGTTTTGAAGTTCTTTTCCCCCTGTTTTTTTTTTAGAGCATTTTATTTTTGATGGCTCCCATCCCAAAGGGAAACACTGCATGGTACTAGTGCCTGACACAACATTTTATTGTCTAAGCTACAATGAAATCTTCAATTAAGAGCTTCTTGTAGAAGCAAAGACCTTTTCTTTCCATTTAAAAGCAAAACAATAAAAATTCTTAATCATAATAAATAATAATAAAACAACAAAAAGCCAAGGTAGCTTGGCTGCCAAAAATTGAGTCTCCTTCACCCAATCTCTGTAATTCAGTTTCACTGACTTGAAAAATCCTAACTTCCATTCTAGCACTGAAAATGTTTCATCCAGCTGAGGAAAATAAACAGGAATTAAATCATTGCTGAATGGGAGCTTAAATTATAAATGGAGATCAACATTTCAGAGGAGGGTTTGTTTTTAATAAGGTGTAACTTTCACATAGTCCAATTAATATTCTTGATTTCTGCAGAAAATTGTTCCTCCTCTTTCCCACCAGGCAGAACAGTTTTTCCTAACCAAAGCAGCAGGATCTCTGAGTACTTGCTTTCCTTGTAATGAAAATTCCAAATTTCCCACTCACTTCTAAGGTGAATTTCAGCAGGAAAGGGAACAGATGACTCTTAGGAATGGCTCCCTCCTTTGGAGAAGCCCATGCAGGGGTCTCTGGTCAGATCAGGAATCACAGAATCACAGAATCACCAGGTTGGAAGAGACCTTCAAGATCATCAAGTCCAACCCTGACACCTCAACCAAACCATGGCACCGAGTGCCATTTCCAATCCTTTTATAAACACATCCAGGGATGGTGACTCCACCAGCTCCCCAGAAGACAATTCCAGTACTTTATCACCCTTTCTGTAAAAAACTTTCTCCTGACATCCAACCTCTATTTCCCTCGGTGCAGCTTGAGACCGTGGTGTCCTCTCGTTCTGTCACTTGATGCCCGGAGAGCTCAGGGAATCAGAGAATCATGAAATCATTTCAGCTGGAAAAGAACTTTCAGATCATGGAGCCCAGCCATCAACCAGCACCACCCCCATGTTCAGCACTGAGCGTTGTCCTCAGGTGCCACATCCACGGTTTTTGGATGTTTCCAGGCATGGTGATGGCAGCACCTCCCTGGGCAGC